>NW_024044570.1:4737857-5432877 GCF_014851395.1 Micropterus salmoides | reverse complement strand
GGCAATTGTAAGTTGCTTTGGATAAAAGCGTCAGCTAAATGAATAAATGTAAATGTATAAACCTTACATAATGAACTGTTATGTTTTTATTTCCTTAGAATGAGCCATTTCTATCAGTATACACCGCGGGTCCCCTTACATGGATGTTGCGCCTACAGTAGCCTAAAGGACAAACAGCTCTACAGAGAGCTTTTTATGACTAAGTTGAATACGTATAAAGAAGAAGAAGATCATCTAACAATAGCGGTAGTAGTAGTAGTAGTAGTTGACTGGTTTATGATGGATGGATGGATGGATGGTGGAGTACCACACGTATAATTAGCAAAAGAGCCGACAGAGCGTGCCATTTTTTTCCTCCTTAAATCTTTATTACAAAAAGAGAGTAAAGTGTAAACAGAACTTTGATTTGTGGAAAATCATGTATTGCATATACATATTTTGCAAACATGTCATTTGTAATATGGTTGTTATCATTGTGTTGTTTATATCTGACAATGCTAATCCAACACGTCTTTGTAGTAGCGACCATGTTGATTCCACATTCTGACATGAATACACACTGAAGTCAGAGGAACGACTTCACAACTTGGGAAATGAGACCATGAAAGGAGCACATGAAGCCGCTGGTTGAAACTAGATGGTTGGCACTAGATTCCACTAAAACGTACACACTGAACCTTTAAAAACAGTATTGGAGTAAATGTACATTACATTTCACCACTGGACTTGATCAACCCAGCAGCCTCTCATAAATCATAGTTTTAATCATATTTTGCATCATATTGCTTTGATGTTGTTGTGTGTTTATTATTGCAACCTAGGCCTCCACAATTATTTCCATACAGAAGGAAAGTATGCAAATGTCAGACAGAGGTGGGTAGTTTTTCAGATCCAAAGCTCATAGTTCCGACAAACAGGTTGAAGTAATGGAAATAAGTAGTTGTTGTTGCAGCACCTGTAAACCTTCGATCTCTGCGCTCTCTTTCTTCTCTGTGTGAAGACAATGAAGAGGAGCTGCTGATAGATACATCTGTCAGCCGCATATGATCAGATCCATGAGCTTTATTATTTCAAAAGGAATGAGGTGTCACTCTGAGACAGCATGATAAAATAATCCTGTAAACCTTTGTTATAAAGTGGAGCTGTGTGATTGGTCGTTGCAGCTCCGGAGTTTTTCTTCGGGAACAGTTTTGTGTTTGGTTTTTGGGAATAATTCTGTAAAATCAGCACATTCAGCAGCAATGTAGATAAATTATCTCTGACAGTGAAGGTGCAGCAGCCAACAAACCAAACCTGGTGAATCAGCTTTTATTTACTTTGTTATCCACAAAGTTCCAGAAGATGTGTTACTTTCAAATTTTAAAAAGTTTTTAGAAGAACTATTGCATTTTCTGACCTGTGTGATGCTGGTCTGGTTGTCATACACAACACAACCAGGAAATTCCTGCAGCCAATTTCCAACATTGGTGGAAAGACTGAAACCAGAAGAGTGGGCACTGTTATAGCAGTGGAATAATGCTCATGGTTTTAGAATGATGCTTGTGTTCAGGGCTTGATTAGCCCTTTCATGCATGAATTATGTCATGAAAAATAAAACTAGAATTTCATTTTATAAACACACATTTTTCAAGGAAATTTTTACATGTCCAATTAGGTGGACACCGAGCATGTAAAGTTTTAACTGGAGAAATATGTATTCAACAAACCAAAGAATTAAATAATCAGTATGTGAAAACTATATTTTTAATGCTGTTAAACTAATGTGGTCACACATTTTAACATATTCTAATAAAAAAGCTCACTTCTGCAAGTTTTACTTTCTAATAACATAAATCCATTGATTGCACATGAAATATTATCAAGAAAAACAAAAAATAGTTAATTGTAGTGCATAATGTCCAATTTAGTGGACATATGATTAATCGTAATTTCCTCCCAACATAAAGTCAACTCTCAGAAAGTTTAACAATTGTATTTCTCCTTAGTCGTTACTAGATTTTTATTTACTTGCAGGGGTCTCCTATAATTGAAGGAGTGGCCAGATTTACCTGAGCTGCTCAGTGTTGCTGATCGTCCGTCGGCAATCTTGGTTTTGACGAATTTAAGTTGCACTTACAACAACTTACCAGAGGGTGGCAGTGTATGGTATGACACTAGCATCCACTGTACCGGCTGATGTGCTACTAGACCTGTGGTTGGCAATAGGAATAATATATAATATCTGCCCCCTGGCCAGATTTCTTTGATGGCAGAAAAATAAAAGTAAATAAATGATAGCGTCTGGTTGTGAAATAGATCTCAGTCATGACAGCTACAGTTACTCACACAGTCACTTCCTCTTAAGTGATTGTGCCTTAAAAAAAGGACGAAACTTTTTGTGCAGCAATGCTTTATGACAAGTTAATTGAGAGCTTTTGAAGAGTTCTGAACGACATTTCACTAGCAAGGACCACAATCAACAGATACAATTAAATGATTTATTGATAAACAAACAGAAGATGCATGATGCTTGCAGTACCTGACGTTCGAAAGCGTTGTGGGGAAGCTACGATAGGGAAATCCGCCATAGCACCTGGGCACGACGGACCCCCATATAACCCTATGCAGACGAAGGAGATGAGGAGAGAGACCGGACAGAGAAAGGGGTGGGCGGGAGGGGTGCGTAATGCGAGAGCGAAGAAGAGGAAGCGCGTTGTGTGGGTATTTATGGAAAGCCGGGAGGGATGTCACTGATGTGTGGTCCCGCTCCTGACACGCTGCTGGGTAGCCCCACTTCACTAGCAAGGACCACAATCAACAGATACAATTAAATGACTTATTGATAAACAAACAGAAGATGTATGATGATTGCAGTAGCTGAATAGACATTCGAAAGCGTTGTGGGGAAGTTACGATGGACCCCCAAAAGGCTTCCAGTTATTTGAGAGAACATTGGGTGATCTGGGATCTTGAGATCTGAAGTGTAGTGATGGTACGCTTGGTAAGACCAGCAGACTGGAAAATAGCTAAGCTAGGAAATGACTGTTGGCTCAAGATGATTGTCAGCTCGAAGTTAGCTTAAAAGGAGTGTTAGCTCGAAAAGAAAATGGCTCAAAACGAGTTTTGCTTGAAGTGACTTAGCGAGATGTTTAGATCGACGTGGTTAGATAACAACTTAGCTAGGTAATGACTCTTAACTTGAAACGACTTAAAAACGACTGTTTGCTCGAAACTGACGTAGCTAGATAATGACTGTTAGCTCGAAATGACTGTTAGCTCAGAGTTAGCTTGAAATGACAGTTAGCTCAAGGTTAGCAAAGTTAGCTCGAAACAACTGTTAGCTCAGAGTTAGCTTGAAATGACTGTTAGCTCAGTTAAGTCCTGGCTGACTTTAGGATTGTAGAAAGCAGGTCATCAAGCGTGGAGACGGAGGAGAGAATTCGGCTTCTGGTGCTGCCAGTCTGCTGACGTGAATGTAGAAGATGTTGCGAGTCCATCCGAATAATTCAGCATCCGATGGGGATAGTGATGTGCCAACACTTCTCAAAGAGGTAAGTGGACGGAAGTAGCTTGTAATAATTAGCGTTATTTGATGTTAGCGTAGCGTGCTCGACACGATGTTGCTTGGTCTCGGTTCATCTTCGGAATGTGAGAGCGAAGAAGAGGAAGTGCATTGTGTGGGTATTTATGGAAAGCCGGGAGTGACGTCATTGATGTGCGGTCCCACTCCTGAAACTCTGGCTTACTAGACACACCTCTCAGAATTGGATTCCCCTGAATTTCCTCAGGGAAGTGAAAATAAGCATCCATAGGTTTATGAATGCGGATCAAACGCTGGGACACTCACAAACTGCAGCATATGCTTTATTGTGTCCTTATAATCAATTTGTTTAACAAGGGAGAAAAAAATACCCGCAGTTAGTTGGGATCAATCATATAACCTTCCAAATGGGAGTCCCACAAAGTACCGACTGAGCTAAACATGCACACAAGTATAGATTTGAAGATTTGAAATGATTGGACTTGTTGTGGCCCACCATGTAATGGCTTGAAAAAAATTTGGCCCGATGCCAGACTTATTTGCCAACCGCTGAACTAGACTATCATAACCTCTGGCCTTACAAGTAAACGGCTTTTGAATAGCTGTCCACTGTAGTGACCACTATTCGTAAAAGGGCTGAACAATGACCAGGTGAGACTGCGTTGACAAAATTTGTATATTAAAACAGACGAAAACATATAAATAAGGCATCAGCTTAATTCCAGCGACCAAAAATAATCAGAGGGATTATATTGTCCTGTAACCACTGTGACATGATTATTTCTGGCTGTCCGGGATATTCTCCACGTTGGAGAGTTGACAGGGTCTGTTTTCTGTCTCTTTGGGCTGCTCCAACACTCGACCTCTCCTCTATTTGTATTCATGAGCTGGATTTCTGACCAGTGCTGACAGCCAATTAACAAGCTGGGGTAATCATTTGGGGGCCCGAGCTCTTGACCTCGCGACACAGAGCGTCTCTGACATCCTCGGTTGGTAATTAATCCAGCATTCACTCAATCATGGAACTGATCAGCAAACTCAGCACTGCGGGTTTAAATCCAGCAATTGGATATTGGACTTTCTCACAAACAGACCCCAGTCAGTTCTGATTGACGGACTCACCTTCTCCACTCTAGTGCTCAACACGGGAGCCCCCCAGGGCTGTGTGCTCAGCCCCCTCCTGTTCACGCTGTACTCCCACAACTGCAGCCCTCAACATGAAGAGAACTCTGTTGAGAAGTTTGTGGATGACACCACCATCATCGGCCAGATTTCAAACAACGATGAGAATTCATATTGGGAGGAAATTCATAATCTTGCGGAGTGGTGCTCAGAGAACAACCTACTGCTCAACATCAGCAAAACCAAGGAGCATATCATTGATTTTAGGAAGAAGGAGATAAAGACACACACTCCTGTCTACATCAGTGGAGCTGAGGTGGAGCAGGTGAATAGTTTCAAGTTCCTGAGAATCAGCATCACAGAGAACCTGACATGGTCGTCTCACATCTCCACGCTGGTGAAGAAAGCTCAGAAACAACTGTATTTCTTAAGAGGAAACTTTAGAAGGCCAAATTCCTAAGCCAACTTCTTGTCCGCTTTCAAACATGGTATACCTACCTATCACGCTGAGTGAAACGTTGAATATGAAAAAGTGATTGTAATCAGCATAACATACAGGAGATTATTCATCAGTGTCAGGTGAGCAATGTGAGTAAAGATCAGCTGGAAGAGAAGAAGGCAGTTCTTTCTTGAACCTTCTGCCACAGACCTCAAGATTTTAGATTTTCTAGTTTTAAAGATCTACTGGATTTGATAGAAAGTTACTTTAAGGCTGAAAGTAATAGTAATTTGACACCTTTCTCACTAGCATCTACAAAATGCAAATGAACGAGAACTCTGGAGAACTGTGGATGTATCTGGGTTCCAGGTGGTAAATTTTAGATTGATTCAAAGAAATTCAATTTCTGAATTTTTTATTTTATGTTCCCCGGCAAAATGTTGTGAAGGCCAATCATATACATGCAAGTGAAAAACTCCTGATAAATTACTTTGTAACATGAACAACGTAGTAAGTAAATATTTACTTTACCTCGCATTTACCTATTATTATGAATTAAACATTAACCAGCCTGGTTCTGTCCAGGTCCAGATGATCCAGATGCACAGATCAGTCCCAGAGAATTACTTAAGCGTGGATTCCTCTACTTCTTACCTTGTTTGATGTCACAATAACAATGGCAAGGCAAACTGGGAGCAGATATAAATTAGAAACGGTTTAATTTGAACTGACAAATTCTTCTTCCCTCTTCAATCGCGTGCATCTCTTGTCTGCTGAGTCTCTCGGTGCTGACTGCAGAGACCCTGCAGCAGGATGTAATCCTGCCTGATTCAGCAGGACTTTCTCTGTAGAACAGGGGGCCGCTGAGGGCCAAATCCTGTACAAACATGTCCGACACACAAAACAGGATTTATGGAAGGTGTTTAGTAAATACAGGTCAGCGTGCAGACAGAAGTGAAACAGAACAACAGCGTCAGGGCTCTGAGAATAGCTGCTCAGTCCCAGCTGCTGATATCGCTGCGAGTCTTCACTTGAGCTCAGTGGACGACTTTGATCAGTCTGCTGCTGTCAGGACGTAGCTCTCAACTGATTGTGTTAGAAGCTCCAGATTAAGTTTTGGAGCTGCAGTGGAGTCATCAAACAGCTGGGTCTGCAGGTCAAGTCCACCTGAGTGTGTGTAAGTGCAGACGTTTGTGTCGTTGCAATATCATTCAGAGCTTTACAATGTAATCCGTGCTGGAAGGCTGCAGGTGTGTGTGTGTGTGTGTGTGTGTGTGTGTGTGTGTGTGTTTGCAAGTATGTGTCTGGCTGGGTGTGTCTAAGATTATAAAGAAAGCAGTGTTGAGCTCAAGAAAACATGTCAAGAAACACAACAGAAATATTCAAATGGACGAATAAATTTTATGCTGGAACATCACCTGCACGCCATGATGAAATGAAACATGTTTTTTTTTAATCACAGGGAATACACCTAAAGGAATAGTTTGACATTTTGAAATAGACGCTCTTCACTCTCTTTAACATAAAGCCACAACCAGCAGCTGGTTAGCTTAGCTTAGAGGGAAACGATTAGCCTGCTGTCCAATGGTAACAAATTCCACCTAAAAGGCTTTGCAGGGAAATATATCTGCCGCTGGGGTCAAGAGAATCACATGAGTCACACCGCCAAACCTTGATGTGAGTGTCCTGAACGTTTTTATATTAAGATCTGAAGTACCCCCCACTCTTGGTCATTTTTTTCCAGATATAAACAGATCCTCATATATCAGGAACAATAAAGATTTTGTTAACTTCACAATAAGGCTGCACGATTTGTAGAAAAGGTCATTTTGCAATTATTGTGGATAATAATGCCATTTGCGATTGCAATTCGATTATAATAGAACAAATGGTACTATGAGTCTGCTTGCTTGATTATCAAGGAAAATGCATTAAATACTGACATTTTGAAATGTGTATTTCTCAACTTGAACAAAGTTAAACGATAAACAATATTTAGAACAATAACTAGTAAGACAGAACAACGGAGGCAGCTAGAAGGAGCAAATATTGACTCTGGCTAAATCTACATTAGTCTACTGTAGAGACTCGTATACAAGAGTGTATTAGTATAATATTATAACATTAAATAAAGAGTGTAATGCTCAGTTAAAACTATACTGTTAGTAGCCTATAACAATAAAATATTAATTACTATATTCATTATAATTTCATTTAATAGTATATATTTTACCAATAGTTGAAAATCGTTCCTGTTTCATTTCTGTGGGTTATTTTTATTTATTTAATCCATGTGCAAGAAAAATGATATTGGTCTCTAATTTGTTAATGCTAAGTACTAACTCGTCTGTTCTCGTGCTGTTGCATATCAGACTTTTTTTAATGTCCCGCCCTATATAGCCTGTGATTGGTTGGTTGATGAAAAGTGACAGACAAGCTCGTCGGTTCTGTGAAAAGTTGAACATGTTTAACAACAAGGCACCGATACAGCTAACGTTAAATGATCTCGACTCGAACCTTCCTTATCTTCCTGCTTTCTTCTGTCTTACTGCCTCAGCTGTCGACAGTGTCACTCTGTCTCTGTCACAGAGCGACCGGAGCACCGGTATTTCTGTCGGTGCTCCAGTAGCGAGTCATAGGGTTATGGTAGGTTGTTGTTTCATTAAAAGTTACTGGCACACTGCTTATGAAAACATTTTATGATTGCATGTTTTTAAAGGCACATGCGAGAGCTCGGTGTGGGCGGGGATAATGAGCAGACTGCAGCGCACACAGAAGAGAGCATCATGACTTTCTGTTTTAAATCGCACCTGTTTTGCGGTTATCGTATATGACGGCATCGCGATTGCGATTCAGATAGCGATTAGATTAATTGTGCAGCCCTACTTCACAAGGTGCAGATAAGCTGGATTTCATGTTACTTCCAGACATGGACTGTACTTTTGTGATTCATAATTGATTATCAAACTGTTCATTCGCAGTGGGTGTGTTCAGGGTTGATTGAGTGTCCATTCGTAATCATGACAAATTACATCAGCTCCCCATAGTGTCAGTGTGAACATTTATCTCAGAGCACTAGTCCTGCCTCCGACCTGCAGCCTGCAAAATCATCTCAAATTAGGATCTTTATGACCAATTTGGTCGTACTGATCTACTTAAGAGACAGAAAGAAAAAAAAAACTTTACCTAATCAATGACAAGTTTTCAAGAAACTGATTCTGTCCTGGTGTAACAGCTGCTCAGGTTGATTTCCACTGTTCCTCTAAGAGGGATTCATGCACATCTGTGATTGTGTGATATTTTTAGCCATGTTAGCGGCTCAATGGAGGTCAGTCAATCCACCATTTTGGTTTAGACTGAAATATTTCAACAACTATTGGATGCATTGCCATGAAATTTAGTGTAGACTTTCATATTCACCAGATGAAGAATCCCACTGACTTGCTACAGGCAGATATTATAGGAAAACAAATGAAAAATGTTTTGTATGAACATTTTACGACCTGCCAGGTATGTTTATTATTATGTTGATAAAAAATATGATCAGGTGGCATTATGTTTTGCTTAAAATAAACTTTTTTTATTTTATGTATATAAAGGCTATTTTTAGGAGGCGGGGTTGCTAAAAACTCCCACACAGCACGTGTCTGTAGCTACAAAGCTTCCACCAGAGAAGAAGAAGCAGCCTCAGGATCGTCTCAACAGCTGACATAGATTAGAGCACGCTCAGTACAATCACTCCAGGGTGCACAGGGGATGGCCCGCTTATTAATTGCAATTAATTGGGATAGTTAAATATCCATGAGACACAGTGGCCTGAGGTCTGAGGGAGACCTTCCATCACCCTCAGCTCAGGGATAATGTCGCTGCCGCCACACGGCTGCCGCCACACTCACGGCCACCGCCATCTCATTTCCTACCAGATAGAGTGTATTGCTTTTAAAAAGCAATCCAATATTGTAATTAGACCCCCTAACCCCCCAATAACCTCCACCTCCAGCCCCTCCTCCCTCCTGAACAGTAAAATCAATTTTCTCTCTTCCTGCATTCACATGTTAATGTCATTATCCTCTCCTCACAATTGACTTTCACTATGCAACAACAATTCCGTTAGACTAAAGCACACACCTTAATCTAAATTGGTGTTTTTTAGCCCAAGATCAATTAATTTGTTCTTTAATTTGAAAAGCCCTTAATTAACACATCAAAAATACACCAATCCTGAAAACAAATGCAACAGAAAAACACAGCAGCCAACACAATGGAAGATCTCCCTGCCAGCTCTACATGTAACAGCTTCATTTGATACTCTTATAACTTTATAAAGACAAAGGCCAAATGTAATTTTTTTTTTAAAGGTTTAAGGTTTAAAACGTTTTCGGATTGAACAACATGCTTCCTTGCAACGTTGTGCAACGTTCCTCAACGGGCTCGTTTTCTTCTGTTCGATGGGCGTGTCTCAGGTGTTATCCAATCAGCTGCGACAAGTTTGTAAACACAAACTTAAAGGCAGGAAAATGCAGAGCGCTTGTGGACACAACAGGGTGTTAGCGGCACCACCGTTTCCGTTGAAAAAAATATTTTGCTACATTTTGTCGCGCTGAACTTGCCCCAGGTCTCTCTCTCTCATGTCGATAATCAAGCTGTTCCACGTAGCGCTCCCCCTATAGGCCTGGAGATCTTCCTGTGTGTTGACTGGATATGCTGTGTTTTTGTGTTGCGTTTGTATTTTTTTAAATTTTGTATCATTTCTGTAGTTGTTTGATGTTAATTCCCTTTAACACACAACTCTGCTGCTCACCGGAGCAAATGTCTCGCGAGTTTGATAGGCTATTGTTCGCTACGTGACGGGACATTGAGCAAGACAGACAGAGAGAAGCAGCTGGATCAGAGTCGAAGTAGCACATTTTAAAATAAAACGACGGATCAATTCGAACCGTGAGTTTTGTGATCCGTTGCATCACTAGATAAGTAAGTAGTGAATAAATTATTAAACATTTTATACGGCAGATAAATTATACAGCAGAGGCAGGCATGAATGAGCCAAATGGAATGGATTTGAGGAAGAAGCAGCGTGGAAGTCAAGGCTGCAAAAACGTGGAATGGAGTTTTATTTATTAGGGCATTCCTCAAGTGAAATAGATTTGGCACTCGATAAGTGAACAAACAGATATGCTGAATGAGAGCCGGTCTTGTCCCACCCACATACACATGTTTCCTATGCTGGCTTTCTGCAGTTTTTTCATTTTGCAACACGTTTCATTTGTTGTATTTGTTTTGAACTTTCCGGTGTTTTTGAATTGTCATGGTTTGTTCTTGTCGGCCACTGTAGAATAAAGTGTGTAGATGGAGATCTTTTCCTGTCTAGATTGAAGCTGGTGTGGTCCTTACCCTTCAAAACCATTAACAACACTGCCCATGACATGTAGGCATTCTGACAGCTGCTGTCAATCAAACACAGACAGAGACACGCCCTTCCAGCCGGCTGAGACGAAAAGCAGCTGTCGGCCAAATAATCTAGACTAAAATCCTTTTCACAGTCGATCTCCTCTTCGTCTCTGAAGGTCGAGATCTTAACCTTTGTGGTTTTGAGTGGTCCCTGATCTCTGCAGCCTCCAGACGATGGATTCTCTGTTAGCCTTTCATTGATTGTGATCTATAATTAGTGTTGTTTGTGTGCGAGCATCAGCAGCCAACAGAGAGGCTTCTTTGGATAATGGATACACTTTTGTCATATGAACACCTGATTCCTGTGCCGCTCTGGGCTTTTGAAGCAAAAACAAAGGTTTATTATTCTCATATATAAATTTCAAGGAGAATTTTCAGTCTGAGGTTCGAGCTGTCAGAGGTTCAACACTTTCAGAGCAAAATATATTTAAAACTGCTGGATAGATTTACATAAAATCTACTCATGCTTTTGGTGATCCTCTAATCTATATTCATGCACCTCATCATGTTACCACAGTGAAATCATCATTTTATCCTCTTGTCTCCATCATTATTATTATTATTAAAACTTTCTTGGTGTCTTTTTTGCTGGTGAAAAATATTTTTTTAAATCTTGAAAACGCATACAAGCTGCAAAATGCAGCAAATGTTCATTAACTTTAATCTATTGTTACATAATGCAGTATATAATTATATTTAAAAAGTAAATGAATTGATTAAATCCATCAATTCATAAACAATCCACTATTGAGTAGAAATATGGAAGTTTGTTGTTCCTTGGTTGGACTCCTGCTAAAATCCTAAGCAGCCATCCTTTCAAAAAAATGTTTTCCCGTGATAACTGGATAATTTTCTCATGATTTCAAGACAATAAATGTTGGGCAGGTACGTTAGGATAATTCTTCAGTCTTAAGGTTGGGTGTTTAATCCCCACTTTAGCTGTTTTTAGTATCATCTTCAACACAGTTCTTATGAAGAGACCATTTTACATGCTCACAATAAAGCACGTGTTGGAATTTGTGTGTCCCGGCGATTGGTCCACACCTATGAACCCTTATTTTCATTTTCCCAGCATCCTCAGGCAGAAGAAATTCCTGCGTTTCTGATTCAGGGCAATCCAATCACACATTTTCCGACGGCTTTTCAGAGGTGTGTCATCCAAGCCACCAACTCTTTTGAATGTCCTTTCAAAGATGCTTGTTTGTGGGCTTTAATGAACATTTCAGTTGCTTTCAGAAAAGAAGGCGGAGGTCTTTTTTTGGCAGTGGAACTGTTCAGCAGCAGCAGGAAGAGAGTTGTGAAGGACACAACGTTTGTGATATTCAGGGGAAATGTTATTTTTCACTCCAAAGATAATTTCTTCCACCTCCACTAACAGTTTCACCTGAGAACATAAATATTTGATCTGTACTTCTGCTTTTTGCTTTGTTGAACGATATGTTTGTTGAGTTAAGAGTGTCATTGTTTTCTCACCTATTTACAGCTCTGTTCCCTCCTTTTGTATTCCTCTGTGAAATACACATTCCCTTGAAATACACTGAGTAGATATGAAAGCCAGTTTTGCATTTGAATGCCTCTTTGTGTTTTCTTGTGTATGTTTTTTTTACCTTTGTGCTGCTGTTTGTTTGGTTAGAAACATCAGCAGGTGAAGAAGTGATGTCAACAGGGGTGTCTTTCTTTCTACTGTTTGAATCAACAATGATCTCTCAGGGAGAAAAGCTGCCTCCATATCAGAAATCGAGCAGCTGTTTAGTGTTCAGCAGAACTCAGGAACGGTCTGCAAAGTGTGTTTTTTTGCCAGACTTTGCTTTGAAGAGGAGAAAGTGGCTGTGGGCAGCTTTCTTTTTCTTTTTGGTTTTTATAGTTCTTTTCAATTGCTAACAAGCGTTTACCTAAACCTAAGATACTTTATCAAAACTCTTAACACAGCTACACACCACCTACCTCACACAATTAGACAAATAGCACATTTTGTCCTTTAATCACCAACTCTACATTTCAAAATGCAAATACAACATTCTCTACATACACAGAATCTCTATCAAAACACAGCAAACCTGACTCAACACATTTCTTTCCATGAGGAACAGATCAATCAATCATAGCACAACGACTTTCCATATAAAAACAGTTGATGGCATTATGGCAAATCGGCATTACTCATGTTTCAGCTCCACCTGCAAACTTTTCATTGTTTTTTGTAATTTAGTTTCCTTTTACTGTAAACCACCCTACATTTTTGGCTTTAGGGTCGAATGTGTGCATATTTGACAACAAACTATGTAAAAGTGAATTAGTCATCTTTACTTTATAGAATGTACAGTAGAAATAAAATTTAAGCCTCAGAATTACAGATGTAGAAGCTTAATTAACAACATGAAATTGCAGCCAGTGATCAATAAATAATCCAAACTAAGTGACTTTTGGTTCAAAATGTATAAAATTACTGTCAAATACGTTCACGTTCCTTGTTGGTCTTGAGTCTTGTATTTGTTTGCCTTGACTTGGTACTTGTTTGTCCTAACTCTGTACTTGTTGGCCATGACATGGTATTTGTTGGCCATGACACGGTACTTGTTGGCCATGACACGGTACTTGTTGGCCATGACATGGTATTTGTTGGTCTTGATTTGGTACTTGTTTGTCCTAACTCTATACTTGTTGGCCATGACATGGTATTTGTTGGTCTTGACTTGGTACTTGTTTGTCCTAACTCTGTACTTGTTGGCCATGACATGGTATTTGTTGGTCTTGATTTGGTACTTGTTTGTCCCGACTTGGTACTTGTTGGTCTTGAGTCGGTATTTGTTTTCCTTGACTTGGTACTTTTTTTCCCCTGACTCTGTACTTGTTGGTTCTGACATGGTAGTTCTTGGTCTTGGCTTGGTTCTTGTTGGTCTTGACTATTTGTTGGCCTTGACTTGGAACTTGTTGGCCTTGTCTTAGGACTTGAATATGTACTTAATAGCAAAGGCTTAAAACTCTCTAGTGACTTGCAAAACAGTGACTTTTCCATCTGACTCAAAGTTCGTTTTTGATAAGAAAAAAACAGTTAAGACTGTTAAGATGATTTATATCACTTTTCTGCTTATATGCTGCTCATTTTTAGATGCGACATGCTGTTTGTTAGTTAATGCAAATGAGCATGCAAAAATGAGAAGAAAATTAATAACAATGTTTTTTTATAAAGCAAAGAACAGCCTTCAGTTCGGGCATGGACATGGATGAATTCATGAATGCTTGAGCAGGTCTCAGACATGTCTGTCATGTTTTTATTACTCTCAGCCAGACAACAGAGCAAATGAAAAAATTCCATTAATGTAAACATGTTCAGGCGTGTGAGATGCAACAGCTAAGCTGGTTTCCCCCCCAAACTCATCCCATCACCGGTAACCTCTGTCATTAGTTTGCAGTTTATCTCATTTCCAAATCTAATTGAAACTGTGTTAGAGAGAGAGAAAGAGAGAGAGAAATGTGAAAACAGCAACACATCCGCCTGACGAGAAGGAATTAAATTTACCCTGTAATTGATTTGTAATAGAAATGCCGGCAGCCGTGATGAAGCTGTATGTCAAGCACTCTGCCTCACCTCAGTGGTTCACCATGACCATCATCATCATCGGTCGTTAAGGTCCGGTCAAACGCTTCTCACTTTCCACTTTCTCTCAGAAATCATCTTCATTCATGAAGTTTCACAGGATGATGGATAATGTATGAGGTTTTAGCTAGTATTGGATTTAGAGCAAGCGACTGTCAAATAACTTTGTGCAAATGAAGCAGTCCTGTGAAACAGTTTCTGCATTTTATGAAAAGAAAATGCTGTTTCCTTCTCATCAGCGTCAGTATCTCCATCTTATCTACAAGAAATACTGCTGGTTAAGAGGACAGTGACTTTTTATATCAGGAAATCTAGGAGCCTTTTCCACATCCAGGCTGAAATATCTTGTATTGGATGGATTGCCATGAAAAGACATTTCACGTTTCCCTCAAGATGCCTTTTCTAACTTTGTAATATGCAATGGACAATGTGAAAATACCGCTTTTTGATGACACCTTTGACTAATAATGATATAGTTACATCAAAGTTGGTCCTTTCTTATTAAAGATCTCCTCCAGGTATGTATTTAAACATATACACATATACACAAATTATCTGCTTGGAACAAAAAAGTGTGTCTGATATATTTCTTTCTGCAAAAAAAGTCTAATAAAAATTAAAAAAGGCATGTACTTCTTCTAGCTTGAAATTATGAAAATACAAACACAAGATGTCTCCTACTTCACTGCAAAGGCCATTTTCAATGTATGTGAAATGGCGCTTCAAGTTTCAAATCAGACCAGGATTAACTTCCAAACTATTTTTCACAAATCAAATCTGATTTTTCAATGAGCACAGAGAAACTTTTCACTTTCCACCGGACAGATAAACAATAAGCTGAAACCCACTATACAATATCATTAGAATATCATGAAAAATTTAATTTTCCCCCATAATTTAAGACAAAAAGTTAAATGTTCATATATTCTAGATTCATTACACATAAAGTGAAATATGTTGCCTTTTTAATCTTGATGATTATTTTTTACAGCTCATGGAAATCAAAAATCAATATCTCAAAGTACTGGAATATTACAAGAAAGAATGTATAATACAGAAATGTCGACCTGAGAAGAGCCTTTAATCTCCCAGGCTGGTTCAGTACAACTACAAGACAGTGAATTTGACGGTTGTTATTTTCATTATATTCATGGAAAGTTGACAGGAAGGTTAAAGTGTGATTTAAAAAAAAGGTGCACAAGCAACAGGGATGAGCGTAGCCTTGACAGGATTGTCAAGCAAAGCTGATTTAAGAACTTGGAGCTTCACAAGGAGTGGACTGAGGGTGGCCAGGAAATGAGCTACCAGTGTCGCCTAGTGTCAAGATCTGGACCGTTGCTCAGAGGTCCAAAGCCCTCTTTTCAAATGAAAGTAAATTTTGCTTTTAATTTTGAAATCAAGGTTCCAGAGTCTGGAGGGCGAATAGAGAGGCACAGTGTCCAAGCTGCTTGAAGTCCAGTGTGACTGTCAGTGATGATTTGGGGTGTCATGTAATCTGCTGGTGTTGGTCCACTGTGTTTTATCAAGTCCAGAGTCAATGCAACCGTCAACCAGGAGATTTTAGAGAACGTCTTCCAGAGTCTTCAACCAAGTCCAGTTGCCCTTGACTTTAACCTTCATTGGATCACAGACGAGCAGTAAGTGTGATGATCAGAAGCAACAATACAGACGAGCTGAAGCCCGCTATCAAAGCAATCTGGGCTTCTAAACTCCTCAGCAGTGCCACAGGCTGATTGCCTCCACACCACACGACATTGATGCAGTAATATTAAGAATATATGAAACTTAGATTTTTTTACTTTTTCTAATTTCTTCTTCTAATTTTCTAAGATAATAATAATATATATAATAATAGTCTTTGTTTGTAGAGCACTTTTCAAAAACAAGTTACAAAGTGCTTTAACAAGTGTAAAGACAATAATACCCCAAAAACAATAATACAAAAACAATACAAGATAAAAGCAAGAAAACATTGAAAAGACTAAAATACACGTTTAAGATAAATATAAAATAAGTAAAATAGAATAAAATAAAAGGGATAAAATAAAGTCAAATAAAATCGGGAAAGGCTGTCCTATAAAAGTATGTTTTAAGAAGGGACTTAAAAGAGTTCACGGACTCAGTCGACCTGATTTCCTCGGGCAGGCTGTTCCAGAGCCTCGGGGCCCTGACAGCAAAGATGCACCTGATATTCCTTGTATATGGCAAAAAAGAGTTTAATGCTAATTAAACTCTTGTTAAAGCAAGAAAATTAACATCCACAAGGAAGAAGTCAAACAATGATGCGTAGTTGGCACTAGATGATTTAATCCATACTGAGAACAAATCAGATTAGATTAAAATTTAAACAGAAGATCATCACACATACTGCTCATCTGTGATCCAACGAAGGTTAAAGTCGAGGGCAACTGGACTTGGTTGAAGATACCGGAAGGCTGTTTCATCCCTTATCCAAAGGACTTATTCAGTTCTGACTGACTGGCAGGGAAACTCAGCTGCTCCTCTGTGAACACCACTGTTCTCCAGCACAGAGAAGCTTCTTTCACAGAGGTCCTGGAAAACCTCTCTGTGTCAGACTCAGACTGGGGGACAGCTTGTTGTAAATTCAAGTGCTGCATTCAGGCACCATTTGAATTTCCAGGATCAAACGTGTATTCTTTAAATATTGAGGAGACTCATCATCTGCAGGGAGCAGCGATCATCTGCAGCTCGACCGTACATCTCCTCTCTGCCTCGGCTGTTTGACATCCTCTTCTCCCCGCTCGCCGTTCGAGGCTCATTCATTACCACCGTACAGACATGTAATCAGTCTTTACTGCCGGAGCAAATGTCTCCCCTCGGACAGATCCCCCGCTGCCCGCCTGCTATTAAAATTAAATTGGATTTCATTTCTAAGCTCCTATTAATTCAGAGAAGTCTTGTCTGTTGATGGAGGGTCCAGTCCAGCAGTTAGTTTCCTCCTTCTCGCTTTCGCTTTCCTCTTTGCTTTTCAGGCCGGCGGCATGATCGCAGCGCGCCACTGCTCTAATAACGGTGATTACTCAGTGAACATTTTTGGAAAGACTTTACAGAGTTTTCAAATAAAGGATGACAATGTCTTCTACACTGTGTTATTTAATCACAGCTAATGAAAATGAGCCAAATGTATTTTTTTATGTTAATGGGTTAGTTATTGGAAAGTGTCTAATTTCACATTCCCATAATCCTCTGCCTAGTGGAAAGGACAAACTCTGAATCCTTTGAGTTAAAAAAAAAAGGAAACACAGAGGCAGAAGGAGCTCAGATAGAAATTAATAAAGTTTGTTGACTCACTTTCTGCTACCTTGTTTTCTGTTTTGTAATTATTCAAACTCTTGTTATTAAAAGATAGATTTTATTGTAAGTAGAAGATATGGAACTCACATATGAAGATATGGAAACAAACAGGAAGGGGAGCAGTTAGACTAACTCATATAAAATGAGATGAGAATGAGGCTCGATCTTTGTTTTTTTCTTTTACCTGCAATGTACAGACTCCATAACACACACTACCTCAAGATTTTTGTGTAATTGTTCACCTGACTTTGATTGGTTTCAGAAATGGAGAGGATTTATTCAGCTGAAGTCTGAACCTTTTTTTGGACTTATTGCACGGTCCAGTCCCATGGGCTCTGGCGTTGGTCGCCAGCGCGTGTCTTAAGGTGTCTGGGAGTGAGATTTTACTCACTGCACAGCCTCGCTGGCTTCCGTCACATTGGCGTTAAAGTTGAGAATAAAATTTCATTCTTGATTGTGAAAACTGCAGTTCACAAAGCTCACCACAAGAACCACTCAATAGTTGTTCTGGAGCTTTTGATTATGTTTCACAATTACAATTTCTCATTTAGCTGACACTTTAATCAAAAGTGATTTACAATTGCTATATATATATATATTTATGTTAAGGTCACACGTCTGTGGCCTTGGAAGGACACATTCACTGAGATTTCACTGTGGGTATTGAACCGGGGTCGCTCACATCAAAGGCATGTGTCTTATCCCCTGCACCATTGTAAACCCTAATGTAGTTTAGAGATTGAATTTGAATTTTCAATCTCCATCCAATGTGTGTTTTTTATGTGGTTGATCAGCTGACGATCTTTCTTCCTGTTCCAGGGCTGGAGAAAGTTGGCCGAGACTCCACCTACGAGCAGGAGGGGAAGGTTCAGTTTGTGATGGACGCCGTGTACGCCATGGCCCACGCTCTGCACCACATGCACCGCGAGCTCTGTGCAGGATACCCTGGCCTGTGCCCCCGCATGGCCAACATCGACGGCAAGGAACTGCTAGCCCACATCCGCGCCGTCAGCTTCAACGGTAAGAGCTGCTGCTGGCTGATTGTCAGCATCTTCATCAGAACTTCATCATTTGCCCTCATATTTGCACTGTTTTTCAACTCATGAACGTATTTCTTAAAGGAACTGTTTGGCCAAAATTTTAATGAACTTTTCCTTTCTGATTTCAGTTTTTGAATGTACAAAGCTTTAAAATTAAACACCAGTAGGGTAATAGAAATTCAGATGTTTCCGTTTGTCATTATTATATGCATTTTTAAAACCTAAAAATTGTTGGGTTTTTTAGAAAAATGCATTCTGATCCTGATTGGAAAGCCGTCCTGTAAGGCTAGTTAATGTTAACCCCAGAGTCAGTCTGCCAGTATTCACTTCCTCTCCTGTTCACTTCAACTGAATGGAAAAATTCAAGAATGTCAGGTCAGAGTTCGCCTTTATTCCACTGTGACCAAGCGATTGAAGTCGGTTGGCATTAACACATTATTCTAGCAACGTGCCATTGCCTTGTTCTGTCAGACTACAAACTGCAGCATCACTCTCGGTGTGCAGTCTGTGATCAATCTCTGATCAATATTTGTTTATTAGCCACACAGAATTGTGATGTCACATCGTTATTCTGGGCTGACTGCACGGCACTTTCATTAGATGAAACACATGCACACAAGGCAAATCAAGAATACTAATGAAACATCTTATTAATTTAGTAAAACCTTCTGAACGTCTGTCGGAAATTGTATTTATAATTCTAAGGAGAACAATTAGGTCCCCACTGATCAATCAGGTGAAGCACAGGCCAACACAGCAAAGCAGCATGACAATGTTTTACAAATTCTTGCCTCAGAATAACTGTAACGGAGATAGAGAGGATGATACTGATTCAGCCTGTGTGAGCTCTACTTCAGCTGTCAGTGCAGTCAGGAGCCAATCAGATGAGACACTCCACAAGCTGTTGGGATTTAATTTTATTTATTTGACTGATTGAAATTCTGATGTTTTCACATCACAGATAACGTGTCAGTAAAGGCACTGACACGTGAGTTTTAAAGGAAAATTTGAGACTTCACATGTAGCTGTTATAGTTAAATTTAGTTTGGGTGTTAATGTCAGCACATCTGCACCCCCTCTGCAGGTGTTCTGGGCCGTTGTCTTAAGTGGGAGGAGGCCATGAATCATATAGATTTCTCATAATTTTAGGTAAGATTTAATGATAAAAATGCATCAAACAAAAGAAAAATATCTATAGAGATTTTTAAAAAGTAAGAATCACCAAACTAAACGTGGAGCTGCTCAGTGGCCGACAGATTAGACTGTGTTTGTACCAGACAGCTTGAGTGTGATCAACACTTTCTGAAAAAGAAAATACTGTTCTCAGAAAAGACTTCCTGGGTAAATAAAGGTTTAACAGTATGAAGAAGCTGTTTCATGTTTAGTGATCAACAACCCCTCACCACACACACACACACACACACACACAATATTTGCAATTGCATCACCTACACTGGTGAAACAGAGTCAAATTAGAAGAATAATTTTGATGTTGGTAAAGCTCTACAGGCAAGTCTTTATCAATTCCGATGAAGCCATTTGGTTGGCTGTGAGTTTGAAAAATCACCGCCTCCACAGTCAACAACTCTGTGTCAAATAAGTTCTCTGAAAAAGCCATCTGACAGCGTCTCCACACTTTTCTGACAAATATTTGGTCCTGAATTTCTCCACATTTTCTTGCACAGCTGGTGATTTGAGCTGAGACACAACATTTTAATCACCTAACAACCGGGAGGCGATTGGTTGCAGTCCTGAAGTTTCTCTGATGTCTCTCAGTGATTTGAACAGTGTGACGGTGAAGCACGAGGTGGAAAACGTGACAGTGTGATGCGACGAGATGATTTGGAATAAATAAGATGATTAAAACCATTGTCAGTCATCCCAACCTTCATCAGCATCTTCGTTTTTTTGTCAGCGCAGCAGTTCTCCAGCTGCTGTTTGCCCTCCGTCTGATCATCAACCAACAGGAGGACCTAACATTCCCTCATTAACCCCACATTCCTCCTCCTCGCCACGTTCTCCATCTCCCTTTCTTTTCCGTCATCGTGGTCCGAGCTCTTCGCATGGCGGTCGACCTCCCGGCGGGTGAAGGCCTTTGTCAGCAGGAAGTGTGAATGCTGACGCTGTCATCAGGGAACCCTCCACTCATTATTAAACACCAAACATAGTCGCCTGGTTTTTATTTCCTCCTCTTTCCAGATTCATTATTCTCAGCTCAGTGGGAGCTGCGTCAGTGAGATGATCCGTCTGCTTCCACACAACTTTAATAATCACACAACTTCACACACGCAGCTGTGGAAAATTAAATTTCACACTCCTCCTCATATGTGCTGAGATGTTAATTCTACAGATCCACGATCACATGTCACAGAGAATATAAGGAGCGTATAAGGATGTGTTTTTCTACAGAGGCTATATTTTTGGGATAATGAGTGAAAGGCTGTTTTTTAAAGGATAATTCCAGCTTATGATGTCTTATTTGGGTCTCGGTGCAATAGGGCAACGTGCAATAAACATACTAGTACCTTAGCATATGCATTTTACACAAACTTCAGTTTAATGGAGCAATATGCAACAACCACACTAGCACTTTAATCCACAACAATGTCCTTTTTCTTCTGTGTTTACATTTTGTAAAGTACAACATGTCCTTGCTTCTCAGGTTCTTGTTGATGCGTTTTGTGATGTGTGATGTCTTTTGTGATGTTTTTTATTAAGCAACACTGCACTGTCCCCAAGGGGAAATTCCACTTGGGGATAATAAAATTTACTGAACCTAACCTAAACTAACCTAACCTAGTCAACATTTCTATCAGTAATAATAACGCTGTATTCAAGTTCATACCTGACACAATGGCATCACTAAAAAGAAGTCTGACATGTCACAGATTCATTTTAAATAGTTTTATATATTTGTGTGCAGGATTCAGGAGGTTTGATGTCATCGTCATATTAAAACTCAGTAGTTGGAGTTTTATGATCCTACTGCATTGGCATTGTGCATCCAGCTCTTCCTGTTCCAACTTCTGGTTGATATTACTGGCTATAGTAAATCCCAATCGGTTCACACTGCTCAATATACATTTATAATAAGAGTAACATAACCAGCTGATCCCAGAGCTGCGCAGCTGATCTTATTAGTGCTGTTATGTAAGGAGTGCACAGTGTTTGATGTACGTGGATAAACGTGTTTTATTGTCATTGTCATTTTTCACAATGGTAGAGAGGAAGTTAAAAGACAAAACAACACAGACTGACAACCTTTTGTTGTTGCTGAAACAGATATGGTCAAAATACCAGGTCTGAACCCTTAAATAGGATTTTAAAATATGTGTAAAAATAACACCCTTGTTCAAATTATTTATTATTAGGAGCTCCAATAAAAAAGGCAGTCAATGGCCTCCTGCCCATTTGAGATGAACCTTTTCTCTCTTTCAGGATTTTGCAAAAGAACCCAAATTCAAGGCTCCAGGCAAAATCCAAAGAAAAAAAACAGAACCAATAATAAACTGGAATGTTATGGGGAACACAGGCAGGAATGAAGAGGCGTCATCTCTGTACTACGAGGTAACTTCCCGAGTAACCCGTAGTACGAAAGGTGTATAGGTGTTAACAGAGGTCTGTTGCCATGGCAATTTACACTGCATCTTTAAACTGCTCTGAGCAGGTTATGTTGGTGGTTAACTCGAGGTTACCCTGTATATGTGGACTACACACCACATCTGTAGTCAGTGTCAATGATGAGAAGTTGGATATTAATACACACCACGGGATTAAATATGTTTAGATTTCATCCTGATTTGTTCCACTGCGGTTGCAGCTGAAATGACGTTATTCTTAACACAGCAGCATTACGTTCACACGGCGAGCCCTGCAGCCTCTGTGATTTTAGGGAGGAGATCTTAATTAGGCTAAATAACAGGACGATTTCTGAGATGTAGCCCATCCGTAGGCTTTACACTGAATTATCCTAACTGTCTTCACATAGGCTATTTAGATGGACATATTTACGTGTCCAAAAAGTACAGAGCCAAGGTAGGGGTTAATAAACCGAGAAAAAGATTCCAAGGTGAAAATCCAAGGTGTAAATTTACAAGAACAAAAATCACAAAAAACGTCCAAGTCAATCTGGTGTTTTCTTCTGAATAGCCTACACCCAATTCACTAAGGTCTCTAAGTCTCTAAGGTGCATGATAATATAGTGATTGTGGGCAAAACTGACTATATTTCCTCACTGCTAAATCCGATTGTGAAGACTAATATAAGTATCCACTGCATGCATAATACACGGCAGTGGTGTGTGTGTGTGTGTGTGTGTGTGTGTGATGTTGCAGCCTTGCAAAGGGAAGCGATATGGTTCCTTGAAAAAAACCAACACTTTTTTTCAGAGAGTTTCTCTCATAAATGTATCAATACAATGTCAGAGAATATATTCAAGTTTTTAACTTGTAGATTTGTGATCATTAGTTTATCGTAAATCTATCACATTAATCTTGGAAATTCTTTCCCCTCCTCCCCTGGCTCCAATTCTTTTATTATAATAGACATAATGTGCAGTTGTACCTTTACATCTTAATGATATTATGATATAGTTATAATGATATATGTATAAAAGAACAGCCCATATAATACATTATAGAGAATTAGCCTACAATATGAATGTGAAGATAATTACAAATTTACTCAGTGCTGTGCCAACAAGCCTCCCTGGCTTTGTCGGCAGCCACGATCTTTAAACTCGTCATATCCTGACACAATCAACGTGTATTCTTATGGAGAAAATACGGAGCATGCGCCGTTGTGAAAAAACTCACCCACAACTCCAATTAAGTTAACACAGACTCAACTAGCCAATATCTTATTCACCTTCGTAGTACCGTTTAACTGCAGTGTAGGCAGTCAGAGTTTGTAAACCCTGATTTTGCTTAATAACCCTGAGTTAACTCTGATTGGGTAACACTTCTGACACACCCAGGAAACGAGAGTAAACGTACCTCAAAGGCTGTTGCGCAACGTTGCAAACTGTTTTTATGAGACATGTCATTCAATCCGGAAACCGTGGAAAACCGGTGGGAAACATTTTGAGATTGAACTTGCCCCAGTTTTTTTTAACAACTCTGCCTCTGATTGGCTAGTATTCGTTACCTCCATTGGTTAGGAATTGCCCCCGATGGCTGTTCCATCGGTGTATGAATGTGCGTGAATGTCAGTTTCTGTTCGAGCACTCAGGCTAAGTGTATGAATGTGTGTGAATATGTAAATGCAATGTAGTGTAAAAAGCGCTTTGAGTGGTCACAAAGATTAGAAAAGCACTATACAAATACAGAGCATTTGCATTTACATTTACGTTTAGGGTTAGAGTGGGGATAGGGTTAGCCAATCAGAGGGTGAGAGGGGGCAGGACAAAATGTGTGTTTAAACAGAAATGGTGGTGCCTTGAACACCCTGTTATGTACACAAGCACGCTGCACTTCAGTGCATTTTTAATATGGCTATATAGACGTCACTGCGGATTTGGTAACCCCTCTAACACACCCATAAAACGAGAGTAAACGTACCTCGAGTAAACATGTTGTTCATCTGGATATCGTAGAAAAACGGTGTGCACCCTTTTCCGATTGAACGTGCCCCTGGTGTGAGTCATATGAGAGTTGTTGAAAATCTGGTGGGGAAAAAAGTAACACCATGAGGAGAGTGATCTTTCAATACAAAACATGAAATAACTATAGACAAAAATCCAATGCCATGGCATGCTCTGGTTGTGAGTGTCCGCAGGTTTCACAAAAGCTTTTATAAAGCATTTTTTCCCTTTCTGGCTTCTGAACGCCGGCTTTTATCGCCAAGGCTGACTTTCTTTTCATGACTCAGTTAGAATTTCTCTCATTTAAAGTGGAAAGGAAAAACACATGTTTTAGCAACAGTTGTCAGTTTTTTCACTCCTGAAGACTTAAGCTGAATGTGACTTTTTAATTTCTTTTTCAAGGTGAGTTTGTTTGTTAATCTTCCCAGGGACCATCTAATTACACAACACAATTACATAATATAACTCCAACTCCTTCACATATAAAATGAAACTAAACTCAGTGAATCATTCATAACAAATGACTAAGAGAGACTCTTAGAGAAATATAAAAATGAAGGGAAATAATCCCTAATTAAAAGAAACCAAAACATGACGAGTCTCAGTGAACCAAAACTCTCCTGGGATTTAAACTAGAACAAATTTTTAATTGTTTTCTTCTTTCATCTCAGTCATTTGTTTGCCTCTTTGGAAAAGTGTTTTCCACATGAGATGTATTCCAGTCGTGTAACTTTAAATAAAAATAAACAGGTGGAGTTCACTTTGTTCACTTCAGGACAAACATTGTCACCAACTACTTTAATTCTCAAATATTACTCAGGGCTTTTATATTTAACATAATGCCCATTTCCACCGCACTGTTTCCATCAGTACAACGTGGTGAGCATTTTTAGCAAAACACACTTTAACAACAGTACTGTTTTCATTCACCAGTTTATTCAAATTCTACTGCTGTATGCTTCTACTGATATTTTCTGGCTCTGAATTTTTTTTTATTTAGTGCCACCGGCAGCTCAATTATCCTGTGAAATATATCAACATCTGCTGGCACTAAATACATATATATATATAAATACATATCTATGTAGCCCAGACCTATCCTAATGACTTTGTGGTGTTCCTCTAACTTTTTTCACTTTAGCACCGCCAGTAGGTCGTCATTTATCTTTTCGAGTGAAATGTCTCAACATCAATTGAATGGATTATGATGAAATTTGGTAAAGACATATCCTCTCAGATTGATTGTTATACCTTTGCCTGTCATACTTTCTATAAATTGCAATCATCAGGTCAAAATTTCAATACGTCCAACACTTTAATACCCAAATACCTGCAAAACTAATGACATTCCCATCAACCTCAGCTGTACTTTGTATTTAGTACTAATTATCAAATTATAGAATGCTAACATGGTGAACGTGTAATTGTAAACAATGCTAGCTCAAATTGTAAGTATAGCCTCATAAAGCCACCAGCATGGCTGAAGACTAATAGCTAATAATGCAGGATCCAATGAAAGGCTAGAGTCAGATTTTTTTCAGATTCAGATTTTTTTATTATTGGGTATATTATTGTTAGATTGTTAGAGTTGATGAAAATCAGGTGTGAAGATGCGCCAGGTGCCAGAGGATGTAAGCCGCACCCACTGTACATACACACATGCACAAGGAACACACAGGGGAAAACACAAACACAGGGAAAAGCAATTATACTTTAGTGAAATGGCGTGATTACAGGAAAGAAACAACAAAGGTCCCTGGATGAACTCGAGCCCGTCTCTGCGTTGGCAGAGTAGGTTGTCAACTAAATTCAGTGTTTGACATTGTATTTACTCAGATAAATACTTCTCTATTAAATTTTGCACAAGAATGGAAGTATTAGAATGCGATTAGCCTGACGCCAGATGGCACAAAGAGTTCAGGAGCATTAAAGCCAAATTTAAAAGTCTGCTAAAAGCCACTAAACTCTGTAACGACTGACTCACCGTGTTATTGGTTTGTTATATACAAATATTCTTCCTATTAATTTGTCTAACATACACTTGTTGCTGTGTGTAACTTTGTTATGTGTCTTGTTGGGGTGTTTTGGGTTTGTTTAGTGCTGTTCTGTCACTGTGTGGATGTTTTTGTAACCTGCCAAAGGAACTGGAGATGAAAATTAGCTTCAAGCCTACCCTGGTGCAATACACAAAAAATAATTAAATAAGTAGATAGATGGTAATTTTTATTACATACAAGAAACTGATGTGAAGGCTCCTCTTTGCCAGTTCAAAATGTTTTTTTTGAAATGCTTCATAAAATCAAACGTACAGAAACGAGAAGAAAAATCCAAAAGACTGAAGTGAAATAACAGAAATAACGGCTCCCACGGTTTCTGTTTCTAGTTTCTGTACAGTATTTACATTGGCAGTTTGGGATGAATCAACACAGACTGCACAAATGATCCAGCTGTGAAACTCTCCCTTTTATTTTCATCTGAACACACCTTAAGTGTGTCTGTTTCGGTGATACTTCCATTGATTTTTTTTTTGGAATCAGCTCAGAATCAAAGGTTGTGGTGTAGTGGCACTGACATTAAATTAAATCTATAAACCTTTGCATGCGTGAAAAAAAGGAAAACCCTCTCCACTCTGGAATCTTTACCTTCCACTGCAATGTGATCCTCCTATAAATTATAATACTTAAGACAGGAGATGTTCCCATATATCCCCATACTACCCACCCACCCCCTCCGGCTTTCTACCTGCGGACAGAGACTCAATTTGAATAATCTTTCTATCTACCTGCTCAGCACAGAGAGAAACGGGACAAAAATAAAAACAGAGAGAGGAGAAGATTGCGCAGATTTTGTGGCTGATGTGTTGCACTCTCAGGGATTCATCTCTCTGTGTCGGGCATGACGGATGCGAGGAGCTGCTGGATGTTATTTCTGCAGGAGGAGGAGATACATTAAACATTGAATCAGCGGTGAATGTTACCCGCTGGGCTGAAACAGTAAATCTGTGCTCAGTTAAAGGCGGGTTCAGGGATGCACGTTGTGGTTTTTTAAAAATTAAACTGTTTGTTGACTTGTTCAATTAAAGCAAACAAGGGCAAAAACAGAAAATGTGTCGCAGACAGGAAGATTAGTCAGTCATCTTTCACATTAAAGCCTGGAGGGGAAACTGTGCAGAAATTCAGGACAATAATGCAGATCCAGGAAATTACATATCCGTTTGTTCCTGCACTTGTATCTTTGTGAGGAACAGTCTGAGTTTTTAATTTTCAGCACATTTCATACAAAGTAGAAACTTCTTGGTCTCTTATCCAAAGTAGGTTAAAGTCAAGGGCAACTGGACTTGGTTGAAGATAGTAGAAGACTTTTTGTCCCTCATCCAAAGGACTTCTTCAGTTCTGACTGACTGGTAGGGAAACTCAGCTATTTAACCTCAGTGGGGTCGTTTGCCAGGATCGTCAATACTGTTGGTTCGTTAGTGTTCCTGGCTGTTGTAACGACAGTCGTTATGGTCGTTAGGACTACTATGCCTTTTGTGTAGTGGTTGTTTAGTCTCCCCAATAACCACTACACAAACGCATGGCTCAACACAGAAGGGCCAACTCCTCAGGTCAAGACTCTGCAGTCTACTTACATCTGAAGGACAGAGGACACTCGTTTGAGGACCACCAGTTGCACATTTTAGACAGAGAAGATGGATGGTTTGAAAGAGGTGTCAAGGAAGCATCTACACCAGGGTTGAGAAGCCGACATTGAACAGAGGAGGGGGTCTACGCCATCACTTAGACTTAGACACTTACAATGTTGTCCTTTCATCACTTTCCAGGAAACTCAACAAACGTAACCTATTGGCCTCAGGTGAGGATACCAACGATGGTCGTTCAGTCTTGGCCTCAGGTAGTCCTAACGACCATAATGATACATGTCGTCACAACAGCCAGGAACACTAACGAACCAGCGGTATTGACCTTTCTTTATCCTGGCAAACGACCCCACTGAGGTTAAATAGCTGAGTTTCCCTACCAGTCAGTCAGAAGTCATTTGGATCAGGGGTAAAACGTCTTCCAGTATCTTCAACCAAGTCCAGTTGCCCTTGACTTCAACCTTCTTTGGATAACTATGAACTGGATTACTGAGAATCTTCACAGACTTCTTGGTCTCTTCTCACAGCTGTTTCAAAAATAAGATTTCTTTCCAAAAATCATACTAGTTTAGACACAAAACTTGCATGAGTCCCAGAACTTTAGGAAAAAATATCAAAAACTTACTTTACATGTGACTGGTTTGCAGAAGAAGGTTTTGCATTATAAATTAACAGTAAAACTGTAATTAAATCAATGAGTCGTTGTTTGCATCAGAGAAAGGACTTGTCTCTGTACTTGTCTTGTTAGATCTAAGTGCTACGTGTAGCACCATTAACCATCAGATCCTATTACAGAGACTGGAACATTCAATTGGCATTGAAGGAACTGCTCTAAGCTGGTTCATGTCCTATTTATCTAGTTTTATGAGCCGGTGGCTGACCAAGCGACTTTCTAGTCAAGATTGTCCTCCCAAGAAAAACTACAGCATCGGCCTTTGAGAAGTACCTCGAAACAATATATGTGTTAAAGCCCGCTAACGGTCGTAGTAATTATAACTGTGAAAAAAAATCATCAGACTTTGGTTGTTCCCTAACCTTTTATCAAGTGGTCATTTCAACCAAAACCATGTTCTTTCTCTTACTCAAACCAAGTTGTTTTTGTCCCTAAATCTTGGGATCGTGCAGTGCAGTGAGAGATCAGAATTTTTTTTTATTTTCTACTTATTTTATAGTGGCATCAGATCAAAAAACAATCCTAAATCTTGGAAAGCACATGTTGCTCTGGGGGGCTCCCATAGCCACAACCACCACAATACAGAAAAACAATAACACAATCTCTTCCTTCCTTTGCTGCCTTGTTGTGTCTGAGGGTTACACATGGTGGATTTGAATCATTTGTAAACTAAAACAGATCTGTTTCCTATCTAAGATTTTCCCATTTGTGCTGAAACATCAACATTCGAGATTATCTGGTTCCAGCTTCTCTGAGGAATTACAACTCCTTGGTACGAAGAGTATTCAACTGAACTCTGGCTGCCAAAGATCGACATTTGGAGACAGTGACAATGATAATAATGAATTCATCTGCAGCCACAGAGAACATCACCTTAGTTAAGGTCGCTGCTTCTGAGTGCTGCTGCAGCACACATGCATTATCGCTGAATCTTGGCCCAGCAGCATGTGGCTCATGTGTGGTTTGTGCCTGTTTGAGCTTATTAAGTCCTCTACACCCGCACACAGACACAGTCATGCACGCTCACACTCACTCATGTCACGGTCTGTTTGGGGGTTTCCTGTGTGAATCTGCGAACAGCATGCTCGGTTGAACCTTCACATACATCAAACGTTGACATAAATCAAACTCAGGCTACTTCTGTTTTTTATGCTTCGCTTCTCTCAACGCTGGGCAGTGGGGTTACCCATAATTCCATGTATGAAATGCGGCAAATCCAGGGCAAAGCAGGGCTCTGTGGCGCGGCCCGCCGCCGGGCTAATCGCTAACGCACCCATGTACTCCCCACCCCTGTCCTTATTTTTAGAGGAGCGTCGGGAGACTAATCGAGACACTTGTGCTAATGTTAGTGCTCGCTGGGCTAAAGCCATCTTGTAGTAAAGTCCAATTTGAACATGATCAGCAGAGCGAGGGAGAGCAGCGGGGGAGGGAGGTGAGGCGAGGACGTCAGGGAGATTCCTCCTGATTCATTTGGACAGCGGATGCTTACTAAGAGGCGATAAAAGCCTGTTGTTGCCGTTTTCAAGAGAGATGTAGCATGACGGACCCTGTGGAGCTGCAGGAAAAGAAACCCTTTACAGTCAGATCAGTGAGGGAGGAGGGGGGAGCAGATACTATAGGTGAGTGAACTGATGAATATGCGAAGAGCTCATCTCCTGCTGTGACTTCACTTCAAATGAGCAGCTTTTTATAAACTGCTGAACAAAGCAGGAAGTGGAAACACCCAGGGAGAGCTCAGCTGTTTGTTATTACAGTGTGAACTTCAGGATTACAGGAGTAGTTCAACATTTTGGGAAATACTATATTCTCCTTCTTTCAGATCAAGATGTTCAGATTGATCTATCTCATGACAAAGTGGGGATGCCGCGATGAGAGTTTGGGGCCCTAACGTCTGAGTCACCACCAGCTCACAAATTGATTTGTGGTATCTTGTTTGTTTAATTAGTGCACAAACAGTTTGTGGTTCTAGGTGGATACACTATCTCTTTTCCTAACTGTTTCGATGCAGTAGCAGAATTTCAGTTGACCAATCATTAGCCAGACAGAAACGTCATTGATCTCCATTGTTTGCCTGGGGAACTCATTCTCTTTTGCTTTTGTTCTAAATGAAATAACTAGACTCAGTATACTTTGGTTCTCTCTGTACAACCAGCCTACAAAAAAAAATTACAGTTAGATTTAGGTGCATATGGATGTGTTGAAAGCAGCTTGACTAAAAGAGCTAAGTGCACAGTTGGATTATTTCCTCACACAGCTGTCTAATTTTTAAAACGCAGTTATTGTTTGAAAAGACGACACGCGGCCAGAGCATTTCCAAGTCATGTTCACATTGAAAAACATGAGAAAGCAATTAGCAGAATAGCTTTTAAATCTCAAATTTCCTTTCTCTATTTCATCTACAACTACGACAAAGCACAAAAAAGTTTGATACAGAGAGTAGGATGGACTCAGCCCGGTTAGTCTGTTGCATCTCCTACACTATGTTGTAATAAAGCTGAAATCATTGTTTTATCACCCCTGAACGTAACTGGGCAGGCTTGATGCAAGGTTTTGCAAAAGCTCAATTTTCCTCATAAACGGGGTGGTATTTTAAGACTCAACTGTTCTGGAAAAGCTTAGTTTTTTAGGTAAAACATATCCTAACCTGTAGTGTACAGAAGGCTAATAGAAACATTTTAAAAAAGGAATTTGGTTAATGTTGATGTAATCCTATAGTTAAGTTTAGTTTCATTTTGTTAAAATGTTTTTAATCCTATAAACCTATAATTCTTGCGACTTTTCCAGCCTTCTTTAGTAACTTTTCATTGAAAAATATAACCACAAAACATCCTCCAGGTTACCTTCTGTTTCCACACCTTTTAACACTCTCATAGAGGCTTTCCATCTTCTACAAATCTTCTACAAATGAGTCACATCAGTCAATCAGCAGTCACCTGAAGCTGTGAAATCTAAAGTGATTTAAACTCTGCGGTAGAAATTGACAGAACAGCTCAACAGCTTAAGTAGGAATGAAGGAACCTGAATAACTTTAAAGCTGCAGTCAGAGTGAGGATGCAGATTCAATGTAAATCTGTACATTCAGAGGCATTATCACACAGATGAATACACAAGCTGCCAGGCTGCAGCTCTGACTGCCCACGCCATCTCCCAAGGTCTCCGGAAACAATAGATACAGGAGACCGACTCAATAAAACTGTGTTGCTTTGATCTGCTGAGTTTCAGAACGACACATGCTCCCTGCAGCACGGTGAAAAAGGGCTGTGGCTGTCGGATCCATTCAGGTTGAAAAGGTGGATTACGGTCTCTTTCTGCTCTGATTTGTTGACAACACCGACAGTAACAACAACCTGGAAATAAAGGATGTGTTTATCTCACAGTTAATAGCTACAGTACTTTCTTTTTGTTCCACCTACACTTTGGTCTTGAGTAAGATATTTCCACTATAGGAGTCAGAGACCCGGGTTCAATTCCCACTGAAACACATCCACCATTGTGTTCCTGAGCAAGACACTTAACCCGTAGTTGCTCCAGAGGCGTGCAACCTCTGATATAATTAGCAATTATAAGTTGCTTTGGATAAGTGTCAGCTAAATTAATAAATGTAAAGTAAGGGATTTTTGTAGTTCTCAGACGATGAATCCGAGTGAATTTGATGATCTCCTGAGTGAAGGTTTTTTGGTTACTAATATCCAAGACACAATTTTAGATCCAAGCTGGGGTAAGACCAGATCTGGAACAAGTTAGCAAACACATTCCTACTAACATTTCCAGAAGACACAGAGCAACATCATCCCACTAGAGTCATGTTTATGTTCACCTGATGAACTCTACATTTAGATCTGGTTTGGTCACCACCTCAAGTATCTGGCAATTGATGGTATATAAACTTGTATGACATACAGAGCCATTGCCGAAACTGTTTCTAGGAATCCAGCAACCAGGAACGTTGCTAGACATAAAGTTCTCCTGGGGCACAGACCCCTTCATTCCCCATGTAAATTTTTGATTTATCGTTGATATATTGATTGATGATTTTTATATATTTTTGATTGAAGTGTATGAAATGTGTTAGTATGTGCCTCACCAGCTTCCCTTGCTTAGCACTGTCATGCCAGAAAGGGCTTTGACCAGAGCATAAGCACACACACCTATGTCACCACCAGGGGTGGACTGATAATCTGGCATACCGGACGAACCTTTAGGGCAGGTGTAACGTACTGTTTTTAACAAATGGGCCAACGATCGGCCCATAAAGCACGGGTGGTGGCCCATTGGGTAATTTTCTATACTGACATTGGGATGACCCAATTACATCTCTTACTAGCCCCTCCCCCTCTGCCCTCTGTTTCTTGCATTGTGGGCCAAAAAAAAATCTCAAAACAGAGGCCGCGAAAAGTAGTAAAGGAGAGCTGTGGCCCCTGCCTGGCAGAGGAGGAGGTGTGAGCAGAGTGACAAAGTGACAGGGCTGAGGGAGAGAGAGAGCAGGAGGAGAGTGGAGGTGAAGCGGTAAGCATGGAGCAGCTCAGCCTGTAGAGAGGGAGCAGGGAGGGTCATTTACACTGGGGTCGCTGGGGACATGTAGCCACCAGTTTTTGAAAGCATTTGTTAAAAATGTTCTGCAAAATAGCTTGCACCAAGAAATGTTAATTAAAGAGGTGGTATTATCCTCATTTTCAGGTTCAAAATATTAATTAGGGGCTGGAGCAGAACAGGTTTACATGGTTTAATTTTCAAAAAACACCTTCTTTTTTTTCATACTGCACATTGCTGCAGCTCCTCTTTTCACCCTATGTGTTGTACGCTCCACTCTTGAGCTACAGTGATGCATCGTACTTGTACAAAATCTTTGTTGGGAGTTGCACATGCGCAGTTCCCAGGTAAGGACTACTAGCCAATCAGAAGCAGAGATGGGCAGGTCGTAAGAAACAAGGTAGTGTGATCCAAATCAAAGCCGCTTCAAAACCGTAACCTAGCAGATGGTATAAGTTACTCAAGTCCACAACCACACAACATCATTGTTCCACATCTTAACATAAACCACTACATAAATAACCATATTTCAACTCAGTATTACATAAAAATTGGCCAAACAATTTGAACGTTTGCTCAGTAGCTTTCACATCAACTGTAACATTAGCATTATAGTTATAACTTTAGCTGTGTTAGTCAACGTTTACAACAACTCCGCACTTGAAAAGTCTGTGAAGTTACATTGCCGTGTTTATTTTAAATATAATTCACAGCCAAAAAGCATACTTACAGGTTGTGATTGTGAATTTCCAGGCCCAAACACAGTCAGTGTTGCATCGTCATTTAGGACTAAACATTGCCGGTGTTCTGATGATCTATGCTGCCTTGCCGAAAAATGCTACCATAGCGCAAATCGATAGACTCGACTCTACTCGGCCCTGCTCCATTTTCCATTGCAGATAGTACCCAGAGATAGTACGTAGCTTGTTGTCATAGCGACGCCACACACAACTGCCGCAACGTAACGTTTCAACATTCCTCAGAATGTAAAGACAGATAAGCGGTATGAAAACCTTCCAGCTGTGTTTTCCTCTGCCGTTGTTGCTGCAGCGGTCTGTGTGACGGCGGGAGCAGAGGGCTCTGTGAGCAGGCGGCTGGCCGGCCTCACACGCTCCTCCCGCAGGTTGGCGCAGGCTTCCCCCGCAGCCACTTGCGGAGCTCCTCAACTCCGAAAATATTCAAGCACATTTTTGTTCCGCCATCACTTCTCGTAAAATGTCAATATTTAAAATCTACACAGCTGATTTCTCACCTCAAAACTTCTCAGAAGTGCATTTAGTGATGAAATTACATACGAAAACTGTAAAATATAAAACTTTCTGTTGCTGGCCTCTGTCTGGTGCAGCAATGATGATGCAGTGATTAGTGAATATTCTCTCTGACCAATCAGCAGTCTGTCGTGTTTTCACATTACATTTTAGTATCCCTCAGCTCGCTTGGAACCTCGACGGAGGTGAGGTGATACGAAAAAAAGTACCTGGAAGCAGGTACAGGTACAACATTTCTACAATGGAAAACTAAACAAAGCCAAATCGAGCTAGTACTGTGCAGTGGAAAAGGGGCTTAACTAAAATCAAAGGGCCTTCGCTCAGACTGGCTTGGTTTGAGGGCGTGCCTGACCCCGCTAGCCGTTTTGCAAGCTTTATGACACGTTTTCATTGTGACGTCACAGTCAAGGAAGGGAAACGGCTGGACTACAAACGAGCTGTTTTGAAGCGGTTCAGAGCAGAGCTTTCTGTGGGAGATGGGAACTCCCTTTGGGCTGGACTTTGGGCTTTTTCACTTTACAAACCTGTTATATGCACAAAAAAAGGGAGATAACTCAATAAAGGAGAGGGGAAAAGCCAAAAAGCATAATACCACCTCTTTAAGAAATAAAATGCTATGCAAAGTAAATATAGAAGAAACCTCTGCGTTGTCCAAAAACAGTAACTTAAGCCAAACAAAAATAAGCTACTGATTCCTCCATTATATTCTATTATATTTTTATATTCTGAATTGTCACCTGCCACCTGAATTTCAAGTTTCCCGTTATAAAAATAAAGACATTTCCACATAAATAAAACACATAAATTGTTGCAAAAAATGTCTCCAGAATGCAGGAAAGTTAATGTTTTAATGCTCAAAATCTTCTGGGGCAAGACCCCCAGACCCCCGTATCAAATGTTTCATCAATAATATTTTTTTCTAAGTGGTAGACATATTATAAAATATTCCTGTCTTGTAGTCATGGACACCAATCTTGTGCAATGTCATGTCTCAGTGTTTCGTCACACCCCTAATCTGACCCCCCTAAATGGGAGGATGGTGTATTGGTGAGGGGCGTCCGACTGAATTTGGTGAGCCCCAATAAATAGGGTCTAACGACGCCTATGCCAGGAACCTTATCCATGCTTCCGTTGAAAAAACAAAATCCTAATTTAAACTCTTGGCTGTAGTTCTAGCCAATCACAACAGTTTTTATAATATGGGGCGGGTTTTGATACGACAGGAGCGCCTTTGTGACATTAAACAAACTGGATGGTACATTTTCTCTAATAGAAGACTAAACAACTGTCCTTAAAACTTTTGTTGATAAGAAAAATGTGTTTGCTGTACTTCCAACAGGATTAAGACAAAGTTAAAGTAATTACTGACCACCATACGTCACACATTTTGTTGCTTTGATTGGTTCCAGGTCTATCCAATTGCGTCCAGAGGCATTTACTGTAGGTCTGCGCCTGTTGATAACACCCTGGCGTGGAAATCGACAATTAACTGAGAGGTTCCAGACTGATTAATAGCTAATCATCTAATTCGCATTTGCCTTTCTATACCAGGCTAATAGTTCCCATAATGCTTTGGGGCATATAAACGGGAAGTATAATGTTGCGATGGGTTCATTTAGTTTGCTGTGGGCAACAGCTTGAGCCTTGTTTTTTTAGGCATTTGTCTACATGTTGAGACCATACCATTAGCCTGAATGTTCAACTGTAACGTCTGTTTGTTTTTTTGATTTGTTTGTTTGTGTGTCATCTTATTCTGTTTAATGACAAAGCTGCAGCATTTGTTATGACAAAGTTATCATGATTACCATGTTCGGAAATAATGTGGAGCGAGGATGTTAATTCTGTATCAATACAGATTCTCTGAAGTGAAATGAAGTGAATTCAAGTGGGGCATGGGGGGGACGAGGTGGTGGTGGTTGGGTCGGGGGGGGGGGCTCTACATCCTGAGGGGAGCTGTGGTGATTCATAGCCACACTGATGTGATTTGTGATGCCTTGATTCATGTTTAACAAGGAAATCGGGGCAGAATAGAAACAAACCGGCTCCCACTCACTTCATTATGAATCTGTTTTCTTTTTTGTTGTCGTTGTTCTGCTCTTTAACTCCAGTAAGCTGCTCTTCCTCTCGGCTTCTGCAGCTCTAAACTAATCCGCTTCACGTTTGAGACTCTGCTGTCCCTGATGTCAAATTTGCCCTGTAGCGAGGAATACAGCACTACTGTACGATAACAACACAATGCAGTGAGCACCGCAGCTGAAAGAAAAAGGGACCAAGAAACTGGATCTAAAAACAAAACATCAACTTTAGGAGGATTAACTGAACACCCGAGTGTGCCTTGTGATGTTCAAACACTGTAATCCAAGATGTTGGATTTAAAAAATTTGATTCCTTAATTGTGTCTCTGGCATGAATAAAGAAACAGATTATATATACAGATTTCATATTGCCTTTCAAATCAACCTACGATGTAGTTTGAACAGACTTTAATCCATCTTGAAAGGCTCTTGCCGTTTTTTAAAATGTGAATTTATCAGTGAAGTTATGAATATTAGAAAGTTCCTGCAAAATAACGCTGTAATTTTTCTTTTATTAATTATTTAATCTGTCTGAGAGATTTCTATTTTTTCCTTTGTTTCCAGTGGAAACATTTTCTGAGCTTTCCTCATCGCTGTTACTGTAAACTAAACATTCATTTTCAATTAGATTCACATTATTGTCACTTAGATTCACATTAGATTCATGAACTAAACAAAATGAAGCATCATAAATCACTATATGGAATAAAACAGCTTAATTTTCTATGTCAGGTGAGAAACCACTTTATAGGATAATATAAGTATAAACCTAAAGTAAAACCTTTGCTCAGGAGAAATTATGTCGGAGACCAGAAATTTGGATGCTAACTGAAGTCACCAGTTGAAGTAAAAAATGTTTTTTCCGCATGCTTTCCTATGGGTTTTTTTTAATTAATATTTAACAGCTGGCTAAGTATGAACAGTGTCAGACATGATGTGATTTTAACTTGCCAGGATGGATTTAGTCAATATGGCAACAAGATATTTGTGTGGTTGTTGTGGTAACAAGCTGTTGGGAAAACTGTGATAAGATAACTCAGACCGGCTGTCACATTGCCAGAAAAACCTGAGAGAAAATCAAAACCAAACTAAAGGAAATAACATCTTAGTGCTTTAAAAGACAACACAGACATAGACTGAAGACATTTTTTGTGGTTCAAAAACAGCACAGACACCCACTTCTGTATAAGTAGTCAAGGTAAGGCTGGATTACTAACAAAGCAGGTAACTTCTCCCGGGGCTGTAAACTTTAAGGGGACCCCAAGGTTCATAGTTCACTATGTGGTAATGTAAACAGTAACGATAACTGAGGCCGTTGAGGCTGCTCCATAGAAAAACAGCAGCATCATGTGTTTCAGCAAATGCCCCAAAACAACATTTGTTTATTTTCAAGCCTCTAAAGACTGCAGTAGTTGTGACTGCTCTGGACCGTCTGGCGCAAAGTAGGAAGTCAGTTGATGTTAGTGGAGAGCAACAAAGTCCAGAGAGGGAGGAGGTGGATGGATGGGTCAACAAAATATGGGAATAATTTCCTGATTTCACCCTACAGTCAACGCTGGTTTCGTTTAACTCAGACTACGATCGTTCTCCGACCTTAATTAAGTGGTTATTGTTGTAACCATGACATTGAACCTTTACAAAATTGTAATTTTAATCCAAACCATGATCTTCCAAGTGATTTTATACACTAAACCTAACCAAACCTTGACAATAAGAAGACAAGGAAACGGTTATTAATCTCGTTCAGGTAGCAGGACAAGTGACGTATTTCTGTTATTGTTTAATTTCGAGGACTTATTACCTTGTTTTGAGGGTCCCATTTTGTAGAGGGGTCAGAATGTAGTTTTTAGAGCATATAAGGGTTTATATTTTGCATACATATTCATAAATACATTTTTATTGGATTCTTATTCCCCGCGACCCTATACGCAGGATAAAAGGTTGAAGATGGATGGATGGATTCATATTATTTAGGATTGACTAGTAACAGGTTTTCACTGAATAAAATATCAAACAGGTGTGGCTATAGCTGAGGTTGCAGAGCATGTGGTGGTTCAGTTCTCCTCCAGCCCACATGTGGAAGTGTCCTGGAGCGAAACGCAGAGCCACAAATTGCTCCTAAACACATGTTGGTGCTAGCACATTTCATCTCGCACCTCCAATGGTTAGGGTTACTGTTTGTCTTGCATCTCACGTTTTCTTGAAAATATAGAGGAAGGAGCACTTTGTGTGACATGACCAGGAGCCAATCAAAAAGCCACAACTCAGGCCAACAAAGCAAAGGTACATTCGTCACACTTGCCAATGAGGGATCTAGGAAAGAGCAGTTCTGACAAATAGAAGAGGAGACAAGCGGACGAGCATCAAAAAGCTACTGTTCACAAGCTTAAAAACACAAGCTTGGTCACATGATGATAATAAAAATATTGGTTTACCTTATTACAGTATCACGGCCCAGTCCTAGTGGAGTCAGGCTGATACAATTACTGTCCCAGCTAACAGAGACACCTAAATAAATATCTGTCTGTGTTTTTACAGGAAGTGCAGGGACTCCGGTCACCTTTAACGAGAATGGGGATGCTCCCGGACGCTACGACATCTTCCAGTATCAGATCAACAACAGGTCGATAGCAGAGTACAAGGTCATCGGACAATGGACCAATCAGCTGCATCTAAACGTAAGGACCAATAATATCAATGTCTTTCTGTCTTTTGTCAACCAGAGTGAGGGCGAACCCTAATCATGTAATGGAGACATGTAAAATTACTGTGGGGCAGGCATTTTTTAGCCAACAAGGTTGTAAGTCGGACTTAAGTCGTGTTTTGATTGATGTAGCAATGTCTGATGAAATATTTGATGAAATATTTATTCTTCTTTACAGAAGAACTAAAGAGTTTAATGGAGCGAACAAGATGCTTCAAATCCAGCTCTCCCAAGTGTGTTCATTAAAATATCCTCCTCTTAATCATGATTTTACTCTTGACCTTAGAAACAGCAGTTCTCCACATACAAGTTTGTTCCGGACATTTAAACCTGAGTTTGCCATGAAATTGTAGATGTTAAAACTTTCCATGTTTCCTAGAACTTTAGGACTTCTGTTACTGCTTGAACTTTTAGCTTGAAGGTTCGTTCTTGACCTTGGAATCAGCAGTTTGACAGAACGATTTCAACTCAAGGTCCACTTACTAAATCAAGCATGTTGTTTGTTCCATAAAAGATTAATAATTTCCATAAAAGATGAATAATTCCTTGGAGTGCAGTCATGTCTGAAGCCCTGCAGCAGTGATTTGTTCTGCACCAAACAGAACCACATCAGTAGCACACTTTTTAAAAAGCCAGTAATGCCAGAGTTTGGGGTTTTTCTCAATCTTGAGAAAAGCGATAGTGGAATTTCCCCCTGCTGATCGATCTCAACTCATGAATGCAAAAAATCTCTACCATTTTAGGGTGTTGATGCAGAACCACACCCACACACCTGATATGATCAAACTATTCTAGAGACTAGTGTTCATTCTCGGTAATGGTGAATAAAGAACCATTTGTTGAGTCAGTCCCTGGATTGACGTTGTATTCCTTCTGATCTGGTCTTATTATTTTTAACGTCATCAATAAAGCAATAAATAATAACACCGCAGATGGCCGTGATGAAACCCGCAATGCAATTCACTCATTCGGTTCTTTACATTTGCAACCAAACCATTGACCGGGAAGGGAAATTCTGTTATTCCACTATCGCTTTTCTCAATAGAGAGAAAAAAAATGCATTGTGTCATAACTGGCTTTATTTAACTCACATTATATATTGTCTCTATGTGGGAGTCCATATATTATGTTCTTGTTAGAGTGAGTTTATCCCATGTTCAGGTAGTTTCACCAGTCTGAGCCTGAAGCATCAGTACTGACTCAGACCTGTGAAAAAGATGTCAATATCTGATAATTATGATGTTGCTGAGCATCTTGTTCAGCTGCTCAGTTTGAAGATGAATGTTCACCAGCCTGGGTCCTTCTCCTTCCCCTCAGATGGAGGCCCTGCAGTGGATCACCGGCGACTCCTCCCTGCCGGCCTCGGTTTGTAGCCTGCCCTGCAGGACCGGCGAGAGGAAGAAAGTGGTGAAGGGCGTCTCGTGTTGCTGGCACTGCGAGCGCTGCGAGGGATACCATTTCCAGGCAAGTGAGTTCACCTGCGAGCTCTGCCCCTACGAGAAGAGACCCGACCAGAACCGAACCGGCTGCCAGGCCATCCCCATCATCAAACTGGAGTGGCACTCACCCTGGGCACTGCTGCCTGTCTTCATCTCCGTCCTGGGCATCATCGCCACCACCTTTGTCATTGTCACCTTTGTCCGCTACAATGACACACCCATTGTTCGCGCCTCGGGGCGGGAGATGAGCTATGTGCTGCTGACAGGCATCTTCCTGTGTTACATCATCACCTTCCCCATGATTGCCGCACCCGATGTTGTAGTCTGCTCCTTCCGCCGCATCTTCCTGGGCCTCGGCATGTGCTTCAGCAACGCTGCGCTGCTCACCAAAACCAACCGCATCCACCGCATCTTCGAGCAGGGCAAGAAGGCAGTGACAGCGCCACGCTTCATCTCACCAGCCTCCCAGCTGGTCATCACCTTCTCGCTCATCTCTGTTCAGCTGCTGGGTGTCCTTGTGTGGTTTGCAGCCGACCCGCCTCACACTTTTGTGGACTACGGCGAGCAGCGCACGCAGGATCCTCAGAACGCTCGTGGTGTCCTTAAGTGTGACATCTCCGATCTGTCACTGATCTGCTCCCTGGGATACAGCATCCTCTTGATGGTCACATGCACTGTTTACGCCATCAAGACGCGTGGCGTGCCAGAGACCTTCAACGAGGCCAAACCCATTGGATTTACTATGTACACCACCTGCATTATCTGGCTCGCCTTCATCCCTATCTTCTTTGGCACGGCACAGTCAGCTGAGCGGGTGAGTGTGTGATAAATAATATACTGTCATGTTTTATTATTTATGTTTTATTTATTTATTTAATATTCAGCCCTCAAACAGAGTTTGGAAACACAGGCTGGATTTGAAACAGTCTACTACTACTATCCATATAGCAGTACGTACTGATTTGGCCTAAATGTAGCATGCAGTATGCAAACAAAAGCAAAATCTGCAGTAGGCCTATGCAAAAAATACCCAGATGTCTTTCTTGTTATGACAAATGCAACTAGCTATAATGTTTGTCAGAGATCGGCTGTAGCCTTGTTCTCCTTACACAAGATTTAATTAGAAAAAAATGTTATAATGGGTACTAACATTTATTTTCCTCCAATTGTTTACTTGCGCTTTCCAAAATTGGAAACCGGCTAAGCCTCTCCTAGCAAAATAAATTATTTTAACAGCTTTATACTGCATACTACTAAATAACACACTGTCTGCAGCATCTGCATTTACTCACACACATTCTGTATGAAACATTCTGTATTGAAATCCTGTAGTTTGTGATGGTGAAGCTCCCAGTGGTGATTGCAATCAAGCTAACAGATAAGGTTAAGGCATTACTGTAAATCCTAGCAGGGCTCCATTTTGAAAGCAGCAATTTTATATACAGCGTCTGTCAATATTGCCAACTAAAATGAAACTGTTTCTACATTAACATTATCTTTGTGAGTTGGTCCTAGGCTGACCCGTTGTACAGCTACAACACTTTAAAAGGGTCTAAAATATGCACTTGATTGCACATGACATCATGCTAACAGACGGACGCTAACACCAACAGGTAAAAAGTCAGTATCGACACCATAATCTATTTAGAAGACACAGAAATAAAGATGACATTATCCTTATCCTCCTATTACAGGGTAGAGCTAGCTTTAACTTCCAAGTCCAATAAAGAGCAGGACAGAGCTGCTAACGTTAGTCTAAACTGACAAAGATGTTCCAGTTCTGACCAGGACTTTCCTGTAACCCCAGAAACTGATACGCTGTTGTTAGCAAATTTTTGATTTAAGTTTTGATTTGGTTCCACTTTATTATCTGAATATTGTTCTGAAATGTGTCTTCTGAAGAAAAAAAAGCACATTTAACCAAACAACAACAAATAAATACTACAAACATATATTACATCAGACAATACAAATAAGAAGCTGCAGTGCAATCAATTTAATGCTTGTGTAAACTTTAAACTACGTCTCATTTTCTGTTTCCACACATGTTAAATACAGAGGTTTATTGGTTTAGAGACAGACCTGTGTCTACAAACCGGAGTTAATACTCTGTTCTGACTGACTAATTGATGATCGATTAGTTTCTGATCACCACACAGGCAGCCCAGCCTGCTCTGCTGCCTCTCGACACATATCTAATTAGAGCAAAATTAAATTTAGCACATTCAGACAACAGTTTTTGGGTTGAGTTTGCTGTAAACGAGCTGCCAGATGGAGGATTTTGCTCATTATTGTGTCTGCTGGGAGATCTAGAGGACAGGTGGAGCGATTCACTAAGATATCCTCTAAATATAGTTTATCAGTCTTTTTCAGTTTATCAGCTGCTAATGTTCAGTTACTAAGGATACTAAGGACTGACAATAACCCCAATGTGGATAGGACATATGATTTTCAATCTTAGCCTGAGAAGAGTTCTGGACAGGTCAGGCTTCAAAAGTCGTCCCACAAAATCAAAGTGAAATTCAAATTTACTTATTTTGTCATGAAAAAATCTCAAATGTCAAAATCTCTGATAAAGGCATATCAGTGTTTCTTTAGCCTTCAAGCCTCTGAGTGGGCAACTTGTACAAGCTTGATTGACAGCTGAGCCAGCAGAAGTCCCGAAAGACAATTAGCTCTTTTTAACTGCATGAACTTCTTCATGCAAGATCTTTTCAGAACCTCGTGAGACTTTGTAACAAGGCTCTGATCCTACGCAACAAACAAGGATGTTTCAGACACAGCCTGCATCTTAATAGTGGGGGCTGTGTCTGGTCCAGACTGAAATGTCTCAACTGAATTGCCATGACACTGTGTACAGACCAGATGGAGTTCGCTCTGTTGAGATGGAAATGTAGATTTTTTTCGTACTTGATGATTCTACGCACCTGTAGGACTTCTTGTCCATATTAACTTAAAAGTTGTGCTTGACAGTTTATTCTTGACCTTGGAGACAGCAGTTGTCAAAACAGTCTCAATCATAAGCGGAGGCAGCGTGGGTGCGTGGGGGCGGCTAACCCAGGGCCCCGGCTGGTAGGGGGCTCCCTAAGTGGACCGTGAAGTTTAGTTCAGGTGATTGTTGTGGACACAAACGAACAACAGCGGTACATGCTGCGCTGTACTGGTAGATTTCAGCAGCTCTTATGAAATGAAACAGTCCCTTCACTCATGGTTTCAATGGTAAACCACCACAAGAATGACAACTACCAAAAACACACTAGATTCTAAGTCAAAGTCCTCTGGAAGCTTCTCAGAAGCATTTCAGCAGCGGAGCATGTAGCTGCTGCACATTAAACGACTTGTTTTTAATTGTCCTTTTTGTGCTTTTACTACATTCTTCAAAGCTCTCTGTAGCTCGCTTTCATTCCTCGTCTTGACGGGTGCATCTAGCAACTACCACAGAGAGCATTTCAGAATAAGACTGTAAATGCTCCATATTTGTATAGCGCCTTTCTAGTCTTTTTGACCACTCAAAGCGCTTTTACACTACATCCACCAGTCATACACTGAGCTTAAGTGCTCAAACGGAAACTAACATTCACACTCATTCATAAACTGGCGGGGCAAATCAGGGGCAAATCGGGGTTCAGTATCTTACCCAAGGACACTTCGAGGGATTGAACCGCCGATTAACGGCCAACCCGCTCTACCTCCGCTCTATCTCCTGAGCCACAGCCGCCCCATAAGTAATCCCTGTATATTGATAGTGACTTGTCCCTATTAAATTCTACGCCCCTGCTGAATTCCCTTAATTAGGTTTTGTTACACAGTCTTAAGATGAACTGTGTAGCTGAAATGTTCAGGTTTCTTCTGATACCCTGATCTGATAAGGACCAGAAATGTCCGACAGCAGTTTCTGTTTTACCTTGGGTTATTTTTACCCAGAGAAATAACTTACTCAGCACATTCAGACTTGCTCAGCTGAAGATTTCATCACCATCCCCATATAGACTGAGGTGTCACATCAAGTAGCCGGCAGCTTTCCTCCACGAGGTTTCAGAGAACAGAAGTCTGCAGACAGAAGCCACTTCTTCTGCAACAACGTTCAGGCTATTACTGAAAAACTGCAGCCAAAAGAAACAGAATATGTTTGACTAACAAGAACATTTCCTAGTTCATTATACAGAGAAAAATGAAATGTATTTTATATATTTTTTGTACTCCGCGACCCTGTACGCAGGATAAGCGGTTGACGATGGATGGATATTTTTTTGTAATCACACAGCAGACAGGCCTTGGAGCGTCCACGCTGTTAATTGTGGGGAGAAACACAACAAACACCTCAGGCATTCTTATTCATTATTCACTGAACACTGTTGTTTCTGCTGTTGGACTCTTTATCAGCCTGCTGCTGCAGCTCCAACTGACCCGTCCTGCCTGCTGTAAACCTGTGAATAATGTGACGGGTTTCATATAATCAGACCAGGTAAATCGAACACCCGTGCTTCAAGTAAACATTTAGAATTTACTGCTTCCATTCACGTCTAAGTTGATTTAAGAAACTGAGAAACTATTATTTTAGCTATATACTAGAAGATTTTAACATAACTCTGTATTGAAAAGGTATCAGAAAACGCTGAAAGAGTTTAAGTAGAGGTTATGTGACAGTTGAAGTTAAAGTAAGAAGTTAAAAAAGAAAACAAAAGAAGTTGAAGTTTATGTATAATCACTGAACAAAGATGAAGAGTCTGTTAGATTCTGGATCCGTGGAAGTAAAAGTGCTGAAGGGAAGACTCAGTTGAAGTTTAGCTCTGACAGTTGAAGTGTTGAGTGACATGTAAGCACTGAAAGAAATTGGAATAAATTGTGTGTGAATCACAGCAGATCGTATTGTAGTTCTAAAAACAATAGGTGCAGAACTTTCTTTATTTTTAGTGCTTGGTTGTAGGTTTCTACTGAATGCATTAAGAGTAGAAATGGCTAGAGTTTCTGTACTTGTTCTCACTGCTGAAAATTTGCAGTTGAAACTTTTGAAATAGTTTAAAAGTCTTAACATGTTGAGTCTGGAGTTTTACCTGGAGCTGAAGCACTGAAAAAGTTGAGTGGCAGAATTTGTCCAAAAAGCTGAAGTGACAGTTGAAATGATGGTTAAGTGCTGCGAGGTGTTTCAGTTTAGGTGCAATCACTCTGTGAAGGCAGAGGCACTGAAAGGTACAAGGTAGATTTATTTGTCACATTACAACAGGTTGAAAAGTGAAATTGAGTTTATAACTCCCTTCTGCTCAGGAGCAGACAATATACAGTAATATAAAAGCAATTATGAAGATGGTAAACAAAAATAAACTACAATCAGAGGGGCAGTGCTGAGGATGAATTTGAGTTTAAAAAGTCTGATAGCTTAGGGGAAAAAGCTTCCGCACCGGCATACTGCCTCTCTTCCTGTCCTTTAGTATCCTTTCGGCTCTGCGTAGGCACCCACCTCACTGATATCTCTGATGCTTGGGAGATGGGTACCAATAAAAGCTGTTAAAGTGTCAAAAAAACGAGTGCAGTGAGACCTAAGAAACATTTCAGGAGTTATTCTCTCCGCAAAACAAAAAAACAACAACACTACACTCAACAAGACTTTCTAATTAAAAAACTTAAAAAACTACGCCGCAGAATACACCCAGCAGCAGGATCAGCACCTCAGAGAGAGGCATGGCACTCAGTCCTGACAGAAAGAAGTTCAGAAAACAATAAGTGCACAACTTTCTTTAATGCTATACATTTTACTTTAAATAAAGTCTGTATGTATGACAGTTGATGAGGTTCAGGTGTGACTGGTCTCTTAATCTTTGTCCTGTATGGACATCAGGTGCAGGCTTTTCCTCATCCAGCTGACGGGCCTTCCCATGAGACACACGAGCCTGTGTTAGATCCCAAACAACATTGTTGAGGTCCTGAAATCCTCATAATAGAGATCCCAACAATATGTGTGTACTCTTCTGTCAGGTAGATAAGGGAGGGACAGAAAAGTGAAAACCAATGAAAATCTAGCTACTCTGACTCTAGCTCAGTTTGTTTACAAGCAGTTTACAGTCCTTTTGGAGTTGTTCTCAAAGCTAAATGTCAACTGTCGGAAAATAGACTTCATTGATGGCTGTAAATAAACAGAGGTCAGAGATCGGCCTGTTCATTTAGTGAGTTTAGTCAGTTTGGCCTTTCCAGTCACTGTAACTCACACTGAAGGTTGGAGCTGCTCAGAGAGTCTCAGCCAAGTTCATGCCGCTGCACACAAATGACAAGAAAACAGTAAAAAAAAAAGTGATTTAAATACACAACATTACTGTCAGTAATTTCTATGTAGATGCATTGATGTGTTTTGCATGGTCCACAAAATATCCAGATACAGATAACATGTTAATACCAGGTGGAATCAGGAGCTTACTTTACATATCTTAGGAAAAACTTGTGCAAACCCTCCTTTGGAACGTTTTACACTCTATTTAATTATTCAGAAACATTTTTACGTTTTTATCAGCATCCAGATATCTTCGTCTTTCTGCCAGCCTCCTCCAGATTTATTTGACCGTTGTTTTTTTCACACATCAACAGAAAAGTTTCACTTCTCCATAATGCAATATATCCCGTTAAGAGAAAAATAATTTCCTGTAGTTTCATCATCATCATTTCTCTGTCTTACAACGACTGTAAAGCTGGATGTAAAAATGGTATCATTTTGTCAGCAAAGACTCCGGTTACTGCTGCTTGCGTGTCTCACTGCTTTCCAAACTGACTTTGATGGGAGGAACGTTGACAGAAGGATGTCAATTTTGAGACTCTACAAACAAAGAAGAATCAGATGTGACCCAAGTGTTTAAGAGGGAGATCAAGTCAAGCTTGTCTTTACTTTGATCACCACAAGCTCCAAAAAGTTTAGGTCCCTAGGTGCCCCTTGGCACGAGGTCTCCCTCATACCTTATTGTGAGCCTTTCACTGATTGAGATTGTTGTTGTAATTCATTTCCATGAATGCAATCATGTAGCTTGTTTGTCGACCTTTTACTACATGAACTAATCAATGGAACAGCCAATTATGCAAAAATAACCAAGTAAATTTTTTTCTTATTTAAAAAGATCTGCCTCTTGAGGCGCTTGTACTTTACTCGAGAAATTTTCCTTTTCTGTTTGTTCTTCTTCCTGTCACGACGCTTTAAATGCAAATATAATTTTTACTTAGCTATGTACAAGTTTCTGACAGCTGGAGTTACTGGTTCCTTTGCAGATAAACATTTGACATACAAGATGCATAATCCATCCATCCATCCATCGTCAATCGCTTATCCTGCGTACAGGGTCGCGGTGGGCTGGAGCCAATCCCAGCTGACATCGGGTACACCCTGGACAGGTCGCCAGTCCATTGCAGGGCAAGATGCATAATGATTTACTAAAATATGATTACATTTTCTCGAATGAACAACCCGACACTGTATAATGTAATTTAAAAAATGTTGCTTATATGTTAACGCATTAGTAATAATAATACAGTAATATAATCTATAATAATAATAATAATAATGACACTGAAAGGGGCCATTCTGCATAATGAGCACTGAATTCTGTTGAACACATACTGCGCAAACGTTTTCGGCAGGTGTGGAAAAAATGCTGTAAAGTAAGACTTCTTTCAGAAATCAACAGGTTAACAGATTATATTTTTCAAAGTGAGTGAACAAAAGAAAAATCTAAATCAAATTAGCACTCTTTGCCTTCAAAACAGCATCAATTCTTTCAGGGACACATGACCAGGTACACTCCCCACAGTCCTTCTGTGGATTTAGGCAGCCTCAGTCTTTCTCTTCATGTAATCCCAAAAAGAGCTCTGTGGGGGCCATACCATCACTTCCAGGACTCCTTGTTCTTCTTTACGCTGAAGATAATTCTTAATGACTTCGATATCACAAGATGAATAAGTATCCGCCTCTATTTCTCAGCATTGAGGAGACCATTATCCCGAACTCAGTTTGCAGAAAAGCAGCCCCAAATTTGCCAGGAACCTCCACCATGCTTCACTGTTGCCTGCAGACGCTCATTGTTGTACCGCTCTCCAGCCCCTTGGTGAACAAAGTGTTCCTCTTAGATGGGGGCCCTGGAAAATTACCTACCTCATAGTAAAGTCACTGCAACCGCAGATGGGTGTTGCATCTGCTGCAATTTCCATGTTGGTTTTGGTGGAGGGGGTGTCAGTGAGGGGGCTGGTGATATCTAAGCACCTCAGGCCATTACTGCTGTAAACCTCCTCGCTTCCTCTCTGTCATGCTGTGGGAGTGAGACTTAATAAACGTCTCCATTAAAACGTCTCCTTAAAACACTGCTCTGAAACAAAACATTTATTGATATCTGTTCCTGCTACACATATTTATTTGTACTTGAAGTTGTCAGGAGGTTGTACTTGTGTGACCGCAGAACCTTCCAGATGACAAAGGTGACAGCAGAGGGTTTCTGTCATCCTGTGTAGTAATTAACTCATCACACACTTGTCTGTTGCTTTGTCAGCCTCTCACCACATTATTTATCAAGCTTAATGTCTATTTGTGAAGTGAGAAATTCAGTGTGTTATTTCCTACTGTTCTGTAAAATATTCACCGGCTGGTCTGAAAGCTCGCAGTCAAACAAACATCACCATCACGCTGAATGCTTTGTTTGTACAACACAGTCTTAACTCTGTTCGCTCAATCTCAAACTTTGTCTCTGCTGGCCACTGTTCTAACCATAAAATAGAGTTCTTTACATTTTATACCCAGTCCAAAACCGATCTGACCCTGACATGCGTAAATTAAATCTGATCTGAAAAGACTTCCAGAACCAGTATGAAATAGAGCCGAGGAAAATTGGGCTCTATACAAAATGTCGTGGACTGGAACTAATCAGCTGATCTTTTAGGTCAGGCTGTGAATCTGTGGCAGGACACTCAAATTCCTGACATTTACAGTAGCACAGAGAGGGAAGCCAGAGAATGACTAATAAGCACATTAGAGGGGCTGCGCCCTGAACGCAACGCCGGCTGCCCCTAGGAGGCGTTCACATTCACAGGCAGGTAGAGGAGTCAGAGCCGCTGGGAGAGTCACGCTGCCTCCATACATAATGAACCAGGCTTTGATATTCAGTCGGAGGATCCCAGAGAAGATTAACATGCAGCTTCCACCCACAGCTCCTGCTTCTCTCGGGAATCCAACTCCTCTGACCTCAACTGATGAGCTACTTTCTAATATTAATATGCTAACGGTGCTATTATTAGTGTTATTTTCAGTGTCTGCAACCACTTTACACTGCCAGGATTTATCTGGGAGAATAAAAATCACACTAAAATATGTTTCACTCCTGCTTAACACATGTAGGTTATGTCTCCAGATGCAAAAAACACAGATTACAAACCACACAAGATGACATGTAAAGACAGCAGAGATGTAAATTAAACAGCTTTGATGTAAGAAGGTATATTTTTGTCTCTTTTGATTTAGAATTCTCCCAGTAATCAGAGTACTGTGGTGAAAATTCAAAGTGCTGACTCAAAACTTCATCTGTAAACTCCCTGCACCGTCTCTCTCCGAGGCCCCTGTAACACCCCCCTCCCCTCCCCACCCCCCTCCCCTCCCCACGTTTGGAGGTCATCCACCCTGATTAAAACAATTTAACTATTTTTAACTGATTGAGTTATTACAATTTATCCTGAGGGGGACAAAACTATCAGGATCACCAAAATTTCACAGCAATCCATCTGATAGTTGTCGAGACATTTCAGTGGTAACCACAAAGGTAGGATTGATCATTAGGATCATGTGGGGATCATAAATATATCTGTATTTAATGTCATTGCAATCCATCTGTCACGGTTCTGGGATGTTGGTGTTTGTGTTTCCTGTTTTATTTTGAAGTTGCTCTGCTTCTGGTGTCATTGTGTTGTTATGCTTCCTGTCTGTGGGCTCCCTGATTGTCTAATTAACTTCACCTGTGTCTCGTTATCTCCCTCCTCACTAGGGTATTTAGTTGGTCTGTTGTCTTCACGTTGTGGCAATTCATACTCCTTCTCAACATATACAAGTGCTGGTCATATAATTAGAATATCATCAAAAAGTTGATTTATTTCAGTAATTCCATTCAAAAAGTGAAAAACACACAGAGTGATATATTTCAAATGTTTATTTCATTTAATTGTGATGATTAAAACTGACAACTAATGAAAATCCCAAATTCAGTATCTCCGAAAATTAGAATATTACTTAAGACCAATAGAAAAAAAAGGATTTTTAGAAATGTTGGCCAACTGAAAAGTATGAACATGAAAAGTATGAGCATGTACAGCACTCAATACTTAGTTGGGGCTCCTTCTGCCTGAATTACTGCAGCAATGCGGCGTGGCATGGAGTCGATCAGTCTGTGGCACTGCTCAGGTGTTATGAGAGCCCAGGTTGCTCTGATAGTGGCCTTCAGCTCTTCTGCATTGTTGGGTCTGGCGTATCGCATCTTCCTCTTCACAATACCCCATAGATTTTCTATAGGGTTAAGGTCAGGCGAGTTTGCTGGCCAATTAAGAACAGGGATACCATGGTCCTTAAACCAGGTACTGGTAGCTTTGGCACTGTGTGCAGGTGTCAAGTCCTGTTGGAAAATGAAATCTGCATCTCCATAAAGTTGGTCAGCAGCAGGAAGCATGAAGTGCTCTAAAACTTCTGGTAGACGGCTGCGTTGACCTTGGACCTCAGAAAACACAGTGGACCAACACCAGCAGATGACATGGCACCCAAACCATCACTGACTGTGGAAACTTTACACTGGACTTCACGCAACGTGGATTCTGTGCCTCTCCTCTCTTCCTCCAGACTCTGGGACCTTGATTTCCAAAGGAAATGCAAAATTTACTTTCATCAGAGAACATAACTTTGGACCACTCAGCAGCAGTCCAGTCCTTTTTGTCTTTAGCCCAGGCGAGACGCTTCTGACGCTGTGTCTTGTTCAAGAGTGTCTTGACACAAGGAATGCGACAGCTGAAACCCATGTCTTGCATACGTCTGTGCGTGGTTGTTCTTGAAGCACTGACTCCAGCTGCAGTCCACTCTTTGTGAATGGGTTTTGTTTCACAATCCTCTCCAGGGTGCGGTTATCCCTATTGCTTGTACACTTTTTTCTACCACATCTTTTCCTTCCCTTCGCCTCTCTATTAATGTGCTTGGACACAGAGCTCTGTGAACAGCCAGCCTCTTTAGCAATGACCTTTCGTGCACATCCTTGTGCAAGGTGTCAGTGGTCGTCTTTTGGACAGCTGTCAAGTCAGCAGTCTTCCCCATGATTGTGTAGCCTACAGAACTAGACTGAGAGACCATTAAAAGGCCTTTGCAGGTGTTTTGAGTTAATTAGCTGATTAGAGTGTGGCACCAGGTGTCTTCAACATTGAACCTTTTCACAATATTCAAATTTTCTGAGATACTGATTTTGGGGTTTTCATTAGTTGTCAGGTATAAGCATCAAAATTAAAAGAAATGAACACTAGAAATATATAAGTCTGTGTGGAATGAATGTATACATTATACAAGTTTCACTTTTTGAATGGAATTACTGAAATAACTAATATCTTTTTGATGATATTCTAATTATATGACCAGCACCTGTATTTCAGTCATCAGCCCTGTTGCCTGTGTTTCCTTGTGTTCCACAAGTGTCTCTTGGATATTCTACCTCCTCGGTTTATCACTTATGCCATTTTGGATTTCTTTGCCTCTGTGTCTGGCTTGACTTTTCCTTGTTTTGGACAACCTGGCTCATTTTCATTAGTTACACATATCATTTAATAAACTGTCTATCAGTAAAAGTGCATCTGGGTCCAAAACCCATATCTTGGGTCATCGCTGAGCTAAACATAACACTATCCAATATTTTCCCAAGCTTTCATCAGTTTGTTTTTACCTTGAAGAAATAAGCTTCCATAAGTGTCTTTCAAATGTCAACTAACAAAAAAAGGCGCTGTAAGGCCTGTATAGCTCCACAGGTCTCAACCCTAACCAAAAGAGTCAACCTTGACACCCGATGAGCCACAGAGCTCAATGAACTGAGATGTTTTTATGGATGGTGAATATAAAAACCTGCTGTTGATGCCTTTTCACTGCTGCCACTTTGCCTCTGCTTCTCTAAAATAAAAAACTGTGTGTGTGAGTGAGCAACGATTAGCCATGCTCTGCTGCTATCGTTCTCATGAGCCTCAGACTTGAGGAGAGAAAGTCAATACAAACCACAGTGTTACCATCCATCCATAGCTGTTGTTTAAGTGGTGTTTTTTATTTTGTGTGAGGGGAAACGTCGATGTGGGCCAAATGAAGAGAAGATATTACCAGTTTACAGCAGAGAGAGAGAAGAGTGGGAATACGATGAATCCTAATTTTCTCAAAAAAGTGACACTTTTCCAGTCTAAAATCTGACGGGAAATATACATCAGATGACCTCATGCTGGACTTTTCATCATCATAAACATGAACAAATTGTGAATCATTTGGACTCCATGAGAGCATTTTTACGTAAGGTATCAATTTTAAAACACATTTATCCACTTTCATTTGCCCTTTTTAAAGAGGAAAAACAGGCAATGTGCTGTATCCTGACACAACAACATAAGGCATATGTCAGCAGAAGACATAACAAAACAACAATACAGAAACAAAAACAAAAGTGGGAAAATATATAAAGTATATAATGCAAGATTGAGAAAAAAAAGTAGAAAAGAGGTAGAAAACAACAAGACAAAATGCAATGAGTGTAATTTTTGCTCTGACTTGAATTGATGGGATGTCAGGAGGTATAGGAGTAGAGAGCCCGACCAACCTTGTGGGCCAACACTGTCCTCCATAATTGAGAGCCAAAATTTAATTTGAACACAACACATCGGCCAGTTGGCTCTCTGGTAACCCTGAGTAGCCTTGTGGGTTTTTAGCAGGAATACAGGATGCTGGGGTCGTTACTACAAGCCATTCAGTCCTTCTGTTGAACAAGGACAGACGGCGTGGTATGCTGTATAGATTCTAGACTCCCTTGAGGCAATTTTTGTTTATGGATATTGGGATGTATAAATAAAATTGACTTGAATATCTCAAAAGTCATTGGGCTCGACCAGGGTTGTACTGGTTCTGGCTCTGATTGGGGATGGTGCCTGTATGGTGGCCATAGGATTGCATCTTTGCTTCTGAGGCTACATCCACATTACTCACTACTACATTTTCGTTTTAAAATGCAGACCTTTTGCTGCATTTGCACCTCCCGTCCGGACTAAAACGGCAAATCCGAAGACCTAAAACGGAGAAGTTTGAAAACGCTGTTTTAGTGCGGACAGGTGAAGATGAAGCAGATGCTCACATCTGGCTTCCTGGTTGGGTCTTGTAAGTCATGCAAAGCAAAAGCATAAATCTACTGACAGTGTTTTAGTTTTGGTATTTTTATTAAAATATTTGTACTGTGCAAATAACACTTGCACACTTGCAAATTACTATGCATGTCGCTGTACTTACTTTGCGATGACTCCCAGTCTGTTTCCACCGCCAAAATCACTTTATACTCCCGTGTTATTTTCAGTAACAGTTACACATCGGACAGAACTGTCAATGTAAAAAAGGTTCAGCAGACAATTTACATTTATACTCTCATCTATGGTCATGAGCTTTGGGTAATGACCATAGATGGCTGGACTGAACCTTATAGGCAACTTATACAGGTGGCAGGTTGATGCATGTCCGTTAGAAGGCTAATGTCCAATTTCCTAGAACTGATACACATCAATTCTCCAGAAAAGCAGAACTTTTATCACCTTGAATACATCTCTGTATGATGCATTAATTATACGCTGCAGGCCTCAATTGATGTCGCTCTCTGCAACTCAGACTTCCAATAGGAGCTCACAGGAGAACTGCTGCTTCCTCAAGTCTAAAAGAGTCAGTTAAGGTGGTTCAGTGCTGTTAATGACAAGGATTTCTCCTAGACGCCTCCCTATGGAGGTTTTCCAGGTGCATCCATCTTGGAGGTGACACCAACAACACCCTGGAGGGATTGTATATCCCATCAGGCCTGGATTAACAAAAACATAACTAACATAAGCCTACATTTTCAGTAGAGCTACTGGAACCCCCCCAAAACCTTCTCCTGAAACTTAACATAGACTGTAGTTAATTCTGAAAACATCATCAGTGAGATCTTGGAGGACATTCAAGGATTTGGGGCAGCTGAAAATTGTGGATTCATATTTCGGGAGTGTTTCTTATCTTTCACAGTAGTAAACACATAATACAAATAATATTTAGCTGCAAGGACTTTTCTAAATTTTCTTAAACACATTATAACACAGAGATCTTTGGGAAATACAGTGATTTGGGGGGGGATTTCTAGAAAGAACGTGATGAAACTGCAGATTAAGGAGGTTTAAGGCACTTTACCTTCACTCTATTGGACTATATAAATAAAACTGACTTGAATATCTAAGTTGGCTTTGGGCTCAACCAGAGTTCTGCTGGTCCTGACTGTGTGTCCATATGGTGGTCTCGGATTGCATTATTACTTTTTTTGGATGACTGCGTTGCCTTGTGACTTCCTGTGCAAAGCGGGACAGTTAAGTGTGAAGCGGTTTAGATTAAAGTCTGAGGGGAGAATGGTGATTTGCTCTCTTCAAGCTGTGGACTGCAGTATCCAATATTTGTAAATCTCCAAAAACATCAGAGTCACAATCGGTTCAGATCAACATGCTGCAGTCGTCTTGGTGAAAGTATTAGTTTATCTTCCAAACTGAGGGAAAATTAGCTCATTATACTGACTATTCTTGTGATGTATGATCCTTGATCCACCTGGTCTCTTCTGTCCTGCAGCCTGCTGCTGACATTTAGATGATACATCTGCTGCTCCAGTTTCAGTCAGACCTCAGCTGCTCTCAGATCAGACTCTCACAGTCATGAGCTTTAAACTAGCTCTGCTCTGATCAGGCAGGAAGGTGGCGTCCAGGTCAGGAGACAGAGAGCTGTACAGTCACAGGATTCACCCTCCATCAACCTCTCAAACCTTCATAAATTTCTTTTTTCAGAGGATTTAAAGTTTGATGATTCTTATACTGAGAGAAATACTTTTTTATGGCTGCACCATTCCATCTGATTATAATATTCTAGATGTTATGTCATTTAAGACACATTTCTCAAAAAAGACCCATAATCCACCTCTTTGCTGTCCTTGTTTGCTCTGTATGTTTCAATTTGTAAGAATTTACAAGCCTGAATGTATCAAATTTCAGAAAGCAAATGCAAATAAAGTGCAACTGGACTTTGGCCTCAAGAGAAGATGCGAACGATGATTGTTCAGACTTGGGGCCGATCCACACTGCTACGTTTGCACCTCCCATCCAGACTAAAACGACGAAAACGAAGACCTGAATCAGAGAAGTTTGAAAGCGCTGCCGACCCCGTTTTTCGTCTTAAAACTCCCGGTAGTGTTTTAGACTTTAACGATGACGCAGACGCTCTGGTTTGGCTTTCTGATTGGGTCTTATAAGTAAAAGCAGAAATACAATGCTACTGGCAGAGTTTTAGTTTTGGTATTTTTATGAAAATATTTTGTACCGTGCAAATAACACTTACATCCTACACTTGTACTCTGTATGTTTTTCACCGCCACAGTCGCTTTAATCTCCCGTGTTACTTTCAGTAACAGTCCCAGCTCGTTATTGGTCCATGCAAAAAAAAAGGCTGGTGTGGTTCTTTGTCTGTATTTCTTTATTCTTTTGCCAAATCTTCTGTAACTACGGAAGAGACCATCTGCTTTATGTTTACACCCAGTGTACTGAATGGCCACCTGATGTGCATTTTCATTCGTTTTAATATAGATGGAGATCATCTCTGATACGCAGCTAAAACGCTGGTATGGATGGAGATTATATTCATTTTAAAACTCTGTTTTTAAACAAAAATGGAGTAATGTGGATGGGGCCTTGGCCTTGTATGGCTCCAATGACCATAACGACTGTCGTTACAACAGCCAGGAACACTAACGAACCAGCGGTATCGATCATCTTGGTAACGACCCTACAGAGGTTAAATAGCTGAGTTTCCCTACCAGTCAGTCAGAACTGAAGAAGTCTCTTGGATGAGGGATGAAATGTCTTCTAGTATCTTGAACATTGACAATGAAGTTGAGATTTTTCACTCAATACCACAAACTCATGGTGGCGCTACAGGAAAAGTCAGGTGCAGATGCACATACACACTCGCTCGGCACGTTCTCATTCTCCACGCCCAAGGATGATACTCAATATTAAAGGACTTAGGTCAGCGCCAAAATAAAATCCATTAATGTGACTTTATAAGACTGAGTGGTTGTTCGTTCCTCACCTTTCTCCTTTACTCTTCCTGAAACATGTCATCAGACTCTGACCTTCACACTGTTTGTGGTGTTGGTTTTGTAATGACAGCTTGTGTCGGAGAGGCCACATAAATCTCTTCAGAGCTTGTTTTTTCTCTCAGGCCCACAAATGAGTTTATGCTTCGCTGTCTGTCATGCATTTTCATAATGATTGCTCGATGCGTCGCTGGAATCACCGCCGTCGTTGTTTTGGGCTCTTGGAGGGAAACTCGCCATCTGTCACCACGTTTCCTTCCTTCCACCCATCCTTTCTCCGTCCTGGTGGCTGAGCGGAGCCCCATTGAGGATTCCCTGCTGTCACTTTGACACTAAGTCAGAGGACCATTAACCCGGGCCTCCACTTACAGGAGGCGTTGCCATGGTGACATGGGGGGGGGGGGTCTCTGAGCAGTGGTAGCGATCATAGACTGTTTATAAAAAGCGATATGCCGTGTTGTGTGTTGGGAGCATGTGCACAGGTGTCTTGCGACAGATGCTGGAGGATGGTCTGCTGCCTGTTTGAGCTCTGCATGGTGTGTATGTGTGTGTATGTGCGTGTGTGTGTGTGTGGTTGAGTGAGCTTGAATCATGTTGCTGCACCACGTCTCGCTTCTGTAATGGCTTCAGATGTATAATTTATTACAATTGACGTGAAATTAATATTTAATGCTGCCTTTCATTAGTTATAGAAGTTGTTTCTATTACTTGTCCTCTAAAGTCTGTGAATCAGCAAAAGTAATCTTATGATTTATTATTATTATTATTATTATAAAATAAAAACCAGATGTTGTGCAGCATAAAGTCATGAATACCAGTAAAGTAAGTAAGTAAAGTTTATTTGCGATCGATTTGATGATTGATACAATACAACAAAGTGAAATACAACGCACAAGAACATATAAATACAAAAGTACTTGTTACCACATCGATCAGAAATTAGCTGCAAACGTGTTTTCAATTCATCTCCCATGGACATGAGGGGTTAAGAGTATGGAACCATTTGGAAGATTTTATTGACAATCCAATCCTCAAATAGTTTTGAATATAGTTAAATATAGCTTTTTGTGGCTCTGTTATAGTCTGGTATCTCATAAGTTGCTCAGATTTTATATATATATTTATATTTTCATTTAGTAATTTAAAGAGAGACTACTATATGTAACTTTTACTGAACATCAACCACTGTGGCCAAAAAATGTGAATTACACCATACTAAATGCTAATATATTCATAGTTTATGCATGGTAAACAGTAGCACAAGTAGAAAAGAGTCATTATGAACTGACTCAGTAATACTAGTTACACAGCAGTTAAAGTTTAAAGTTAGCCAACATTAGCTGCTGGTCATACCAGACCAAATAAAAGATGTAAAAGTGTATTGGACTGAGCACGTATTTCAACTTTCAGAAGTTTTAAAGTCTTGCTTTAATATTTCAATGTACCTGTAAAATATACACATACTTTGAGGATAGGGCTGGTGTTATTCTATATTTTTTTAAGGCCAGAAGCCGTGCCACGCCATCAATGGCAACAGTAAGGAGAGCAAGCGTGGTGGTTGTGCTCAAGATGCAGCCAGAGAAGACAGAAACCAAACTCAGGAAAACAAAGCAAGAACTAATTTTACTTCTACACGTCCTCTACAGCATTGAAATGAACAGATCAGTTAACAAACATAAGCTTCAAAGTTTGATTATCTCATCTGAACCAACAATGTTTATGATATTAGTTAAGCTAAAGTTGTTAAATTAATTAAGAAGTGTCACATTGTTAACAATTTCATTTATTTATCTATGTGACGAGATTATAGTTCATGGCAGCGGTGTCTAGAGTACAGGCTGTTAGTAAGATCTTGTAGCCGTGTCGATGGAAGTTACGCTCTGCTGTTACCCATTAAAAATACAGAGGATCAGTGTCACCGCAGAAACAATCAGTTATAGTTAGTCTACTTTACTATTCTTTTAAACTTACATTTTAGTTTTGATGGTGTTGATGGTGCAATATTTAGTCCAGTCAGGGTTCAGGATCAGAGACTGACTGTGGATCAGGTGTCTAAGTGCCTCCTTCTGCCAGTAAAAGACTCATAGTCACAATGAAGGCTTTCACAGAACACTGCTGACAAAGATAACAACACAGAGAATCAATAGTCTCGTATTGGCTCACAAACGCAGCACGGAGCCTAATGATGCGTTTGTGGTCATCTGTCCAACTGAGATAAGGGTAGAGAGAGAAAAAGAGAGTCCTGATGTTTCTCTGTTCTGTTGCTGATCCCGTTTAAAGACAGAGGTAATCAGTTCATGATTGTCCAGCTGCTCACACGATGAAGCTTCAGCAGTCCACTACTGAAAACATTGACACAGCTCACAGTTAATGGGGTAAGAGGAGGTGGAACTGCAGTGTAAAGTGTTCTAGTTCTTGTAGTTTATGTGGATTTAGGTTAAGTGGCAAGTAGGTGTGAATGTGTGCTTGAATGGTTGTCCGTGTCAGCCCTGTGATTGACCGGTGACTTGTCCAGGCTTCTTGCCCAATGTCAGCTGAGATTGGCTACATCACCCTGCAGCCCTCTAAAGGATAAGTGGGTGTAACTAATGGATGCATATTTTAGTATGAAGTTCTGATCTGCTCCTGTTCAATTTGCTGTTAATGCAAACTCTGCATTTCCTGTTTCATGTTTAACTGCTGTCTTGCTAAATGTTGTATTTCCACAACACTGTTCCATCAGTACAACAACAGAGTCATGTACACACCACTCTGCTGAAAACACTTTCTCTTATCCAACAGTGTTTAATCAGTCATTACTTCCAGTTGCTTCCACTATGCCATTTTTGTGATTTCTGTTAAGTTGCTGACAGTGAAGCTAATCATTTCCAGCAGATGTGTCACATTAAAAGTCCAGTGGCTCAAAGGGCTTAATCTCTCCCTTTCCTTTTAATGTGTGAAATATGAAGGAAGTGTTGGGTTTCATTAGCAGTAGCAGTGATCAAAACACGTAATAAATCACTACAACACAACAGGAAACTGCAGCCCAGTACTCACCACTTTGACTTTTGCACCAGTCAGCTGGAGAGTAGAAAACTTTGGCTGGTTATGAGCCAGACAAAATTGTCAGCCACAAACACGAGTCACTAGATTGATTCCAGTAAATGAACTGAGCAGCCAACCATCTGTTGGTTTAATGAAGGCTGATGGAATTATTACTGCTGAGCTCAGTGCACCAGACCATCATTTAAGTAAATCCTCTTGTTCATCAGGTTTATCTGCATGTAGTGAAGTGAAAATTGTTCTCAACACAGTCAGCTGAAAACCTTATATGTCCCACATAAAAAAAGGTACTTGAGTCATGAGACTCAGATTGTTGTAAAAGATCGTTCTGGTATATTTAAAATTAATGTTTTTCTCTATGACATCCATTTCATGGACATAAATGTTGAAATAACGTATAGACATGAAAAATACATATTGAGCAAACAAATGCGGCATAAATATATATATATATATATATATATATATATATATATATATATATGTATATATATATATATATATATATATATGTGTGTGTGTATATGTATATATGTATATGTATATGTATATGTATGTATATATATATGTATATATATGTGTGTGTGTATGTATATATATGTATATGTGTGTGTATATGTATGTATGTATATATATATATATGTATATATATATATATATATATATATACTACTCAAATGATTGGTTAAGTCAAGTTTTGGTTTTGTTTAAGTGTTTGAAGACATTATTGATTGTATTCATGCAGTGAATTAAACATCTTAAATAAGCATTTTAAGGGTACAATGATTTAAGACCCCCAAATTAGTAATATTAAGGGATGGAATTAGTAATTCACTCATACAATATAAAGGTCTTGAAAACAGTTCTGTTTACATTCAGTGTATCGTTGAGGTCTAACAAACATGTTGAATGAATTTTCTTCCTCAGAAAATATTGGCAAAGACACATTTTTAATTGAATATTTTGAAAGTTTCATCGCTTTTCATCCTTGCCAGCTTGCACTTGTCTACTTACTCGCATCTGTTGGTGAATTACTGCGTTTGCCATTTCACCCACCGACTGACGCTCAGCAGAAATGCTTGAAACTACGCTTTCTTTCATGAAAAAGAAAACACATACAAAATATTGCTCCATAGCAATTCAGGGAGTTAAGTCATTATTTGACATTATTTGAGAGTAAGTGGAATTACTCACTTGATGTCATGATGAGATAATGTGGTATTTGTTAAGTCAAAGTGAAAACATGAAAAGCACCGAAAGTGGAGATTTAAGCTTTCTTTCACATCACGGTTGACAGTTAAAGGTGGTGTATGAGATTTAGGAGAAATCCAACACCATGACAAAATCCATGATAATGAGTGAAGTTAGCTAGGTTGTGGGTTAGCAAACTGTCACTTGCTTTTGTTGCTGCTGCGAAGCTAACATGTAGAGAGGACGAGACGTCCCAGAGCCAGCACACCAGCACCAGACAGCAAGACTCACAACTCTCCTGCTGTTATAGCTAACATCACAACAACAGCATGTTCTGGTGAACTAGAAAGTAAGCTGAATGTCTGTGGGCAAGTCATTTAATGTTATCTGACACACAAATCATGGCTTGAACGCCCACTTTGTTTGACAAAATTAGCTAACAGACCTCAGGGTCTCAGGGCCTCAGGGCTGAACTTTGACAAAAACAAAAGCGTGTATTAGATTAGAATCCTTTACCCAACCTTTCAAAAGTGAAAGTTTCTCAGGTTATCATCATGTCTTCTCCACCCCGTAACCTTTCCCCCCTCTGTTTTCTCAGATGTACATTCAGACGGCCACGCTGACCGTCTCCCTCAGCCTCAGCGCCTCCGTCTCTCTTGGCATGCTCTACATGCCGAAGGTCTACATCATCATCTTCCATCCTGAGCAGAACGTCCCCAAACGCAAACGCAGCTTCAAGGCCATTGTCACTGCCGCCACCATGACCAGCAAGCTGTCACATCTGGCGGCTGAACGGCCCAACGGCGAGGTGAAGACGGAACTGTGCGAGGGTGTGGAGGCTAGCGGTGAGTAGGCGGAGGGGCTTCCTACGGATCGGATTGGTTGAAACATTCATTACGGTTTAATACTTTTGTACGTTGTAGTAGTTTATATAGTTAATAAATATATATATATAGAAAATTCAACCCAACAAATATCACAATAAAACTTTATCAGTTCAGCCGTTTTCTCAACAAAATTACAAAGAAAAGAAATTCAAGAAAACAATAAAAAGCAAAGGCAGGATTTACATATATACTGTTCTTACAGTCAGTATGCTCATGAGTTTGATCTTTTCTACCGCAGATGTTTGTCAGTGGAGATTACGTTGCTGAATGCTTGATTTGATGCAGCTGAACTGATGCGTCCGGCTGTCCACATACCTTTGGCCACATGGTGTATTTCATTACTGGATGTAATCTCACTATCCTGGAGTACAAGGATAGTAAGAACCAGCGAACAAGAGGATTTACCAGCTTCCTCCTTTAAGATACCTTAGAAGCCTTTATTAGGCAGCAAGTACTGATGAACAAGACAAAGACAGTAGCAAAAGAAGTAAATGCTGTTCGTTATTCTCTGAACAAAGGCACTGTAAGAAGAGAACTGTGTGTTTCTCTGTAAAGTCTACCACGTGGAGGGAAAGTCAGAGTCAGAGCGAAGCCTCTCTGCAGTAATGAGGATTTAACAGGAAGTTGACTGGAGTTCATTTAGACATCACCTGAGACCAAAACTGATAAAGCCAAACTGTTTACAGCTCAGAGTTACACTTCAAAGCTACTTCTCGGCCCGTCAGCAGAAAAGTGGGAGCCGTCGGATTGTTTACTCATCAGAGATCTGCTGACTGAACTGATCTGCTTAATGTAACAAGCAGCAGCTCTCACATCAGTTTTACTTTCTCAACTTTACACAAGGCCAAACTTTCTCTTTAATCCTGCAGTGTTCAGTGTGAAGTCACAAAGATACATTTATGAAAAACTACATTAGATGAACACGCTTGTGAGACTTATTTAGTCCAACATATCTCAACAACTGATAGATATTTTATGTTTACATTTAGTATGAATGAAGGACAAACTTAACATTTGTAGTTCCATTTCTGGTGAGGCTCTAAGAATAGCTAAATGGTCAGGATGTTGTTCGTTCATATTGTGGCTGTAATGAACAATGCAGCCTCTAGAGGACACTAGCAGGAGTTTAGGCAAAAACTAACATGGTTATTTAACTACACTTGTCCCTGGTCTCAAAGTCATTCCAGGATCCTCAGATTCTTTGATAAAAAATAACGCTGCTGCACAATTTAAACACTTTTTAACCTGTTTCCCAAATTGCAACTCTAACAAATAGGCTGTCAAAGTGTGTATGTACGACATAAGCCAAAAATGTTATTATATATTTATCTTAATGTCAATTAAATACTAATTCTCATTTTAATTTTCCCCCATAAACACATTTATATTGTTCTTATGTACAAAACCAGCAAAGGTAATTTATTTGGAGTACTGCCTTGTGTCAACGGTTCAGGCTGGTGTGGTGGCGTAATGCAGTGGGGGATATTTTCTTAGCACACCTTAGTGTCCTTAATAGCAACTGAGCATACTTTTAATGCCACAGCATGACACTTGATGTATTGTTGCTTATGTACACTGTCACTTCAGGGCCACAGTCTACCCATGTATTCGGACACAGTGGTGGAAGTCAAGGAGATTTTGCAATACCTGATGACCTCTGGCCATCTGACTTTTTATCTGGTCAGCCTTGCTTCTGGTTTTTACTTAATGAGGAAAGCCTGTACACAAACAAGACAACCAAGGGCCACCAGCCTGTGAAAAATGGTTTTAAAAGTTCCCAGACTCCTCGTGTATTACCTGCTGGTAATGTGGAATAGCAGGTGGCACTAGATGTTTTAAGAATCTTAAGTCTTCTGTTTGGCTGCTCAGTAGATCTGCTCATTTTTGCTCAATTCATTATTTGTAACTGTCTTGTTATCTGTTGACTTTTGTGACATCAGAAATCAGCCTCTGAATTCAGTCCCCATGAAATCAAAATCGATGTTAATTTGTTTTTATTGCTCATGTCTTGCACAATAGGTCACCAATACAACATGGTCCAACAATGATAAAAAATGTTGTTTTGTAAGAATTGTTAATGGTATTTTAGTTTGTCATTTCCTGGAAAACGTGTTTTAATTCAGTGTGAAAAGCTTTTTAATTTTTATGACCCTACCAGAGTGTAGTGTTTCTGTGGGCCCACCGGACCTCACTGATTACTGTACAAAAACAAAAACACATCTTTATTAACTGATTTTGGTGAAACTGGATCAGAGAACAATATTTTCTGGTTCTCCCTCTGATGTCCCCTGGCTACCCTGCCTCAACTATCTGTGGTTTAGTTCGCTGATGAACAACTGTTGCTAAATAATTAACAGTTAACTGCTACTAGCTGCTGTTAGTTAGGTCAGTTAGCTGTCATATTAGCTGCCTGAACACAAAGGAGGTTAACCTTAGCCGTTAGCATATCGGCCGTCAGGCCAGCTGTAGGGTTATCCGGTCGACTTGCACACAATCGCTGACTGTGATTTAGGCACACACCCCTGTGATGATTAGGGTTAGGGTAAGGGGCTTTGGGAAGCTGTCAACGCCTTTTATACTAACATAGCTAGCTACCTAGCTAGCTATTAGCGCTTCTGGTCTAGACAGGGCGTCTCATACAGACGCGCCCGGGGGAGTCTCATACGCACGCATCTTTTGCATCAAATACTATAATAAAATAACGCTTTGTCAGCCTTTCTGAAAGCATCAGTATTTGTCGCTGTGAGATGAGAACAGACAACAACACACGAGTAATTATGAACAGGCACATTTGTGGTAACCTTCTTTGACAGACAGGACCACTGTGCAGATAGGGATCCGGGGTACCTAAAGTGTTCACTTGGCGGAAGCTGGAATCAGTTCGCGCAGAGTCTGCATGACGGGGTGGCGGCGTAGCACACATTCAGCACTAGTGGTTACTGCAGTCCCTCCCTAGCTTTGTCTTTGTCAACGGGAAACATGTACATATACGGAATGAAATAGCACTCCGCTTTCCATTTCGTGGGAACTTTAAGGCATAAGTTAAAGTAAAGGGTCACTTTACCAACCTGCTGTTTGTTTTTCTCTCCTCAGTGCCACCAACGAAAAATACCTACGTCAGCTACACCAACCATGCCATGTGAAAAAGTGACACCATCGACTCGAGGACGTCCTGGGACATTTAAATAGCAGATTCCAGACTCAGAGGAGATGTTACCAGAGGATAAGACATGAAATGAGGTGCTCTGAACAATCTGAAGGATCGGAACTTAGAAACTGAAACCTGGGAAGTGTTTTTATGTTTACAGACAGAAGGAAACGGGCCTGAAGGGTGCCAAAAACCTGAAAGGATCTCAACTGTAAAACCATCCAAGAAACGATGAGGAAGCAGGAGGATGATAACCTGAAAGACACAAAAAAATAAGAATTAAAACAAATCTTCAAAAAGAAATACAAAAAATAAATTGTGGGGACCAAACATATTTGTTCTTATTCTAATTGTATGTTAAAAAAAAAACTTGTGGTTGTGAAAATTTCTGATTCTTGTCTCATGTCGTCTGTCCATCGACCTGCATTATGAGATGAGTCCGTTGCTGTTTTCGGTTAACATGAATGGTAGCTTTTGGTTGTGAAATGTCTAAATGGTTGAACTGAAGCATGCCCGTTTTTTATACAAATGATCTATTTATAATAAAGGAATGTTTCACAAGTCTGTGGCTTGTTTGGTTTTGAATAAGGACAAACAGCAGCCACCTTCTCAGTAGAAACAGAAAGTAGTTGTGCTGCACAGACGCTGATCTTCATTCTTCAGTGCAAATCTCGTCGTAACACCAATCTTGAGAAGCTGCAGAGCTGCCCTCTCCATTCATTAGTCACCGTTTCTTACACTGAACATTTCCAGCTAAACTGACGATCATTGTTGACCCCTTTCTCTCTGCTTTGCTCGCCTGCTATTCACCGGTCTTGTGCAGAGTTGTGCCCGCCGACTCACCTAGATTTTCATGTCACGGTTCCTCGCGGGTCTATTCCAAGTACTGTTTGATTTTTGTTTTAGAAAACTACCTTAGAGGGCGTCAGGGTTACAATTTTGGATTTATTCAGCAACAACATTTCAACATTTTTCAACAGCATTTTTCAAAAGCTATTTTCTTTTGAAGTTTATTTATTTACAGCATTATATGTGGATATTTACATCATGATAGGCTGTATATTAACTTACTGGGAGAAAACCGGTGTGAGAATAGGAGTTGAATCAGGCTCCGCCTATCGAATCTTTGACTATTTGGTGTCATCCCAAAATAAGATTAATAAAGAAACCGATTGATATGCTGTTTGACTGCTTTTGTGATACCACAAAAATAAGCATTTTTTTAACCCACAAATTGACATGTATAAATGTGAAAGTTAGTAAAAATAAATTTGCACATTTTTCCAAAGTAACAAAAAATATTCATGCTGGATGGTCATGGCTATAGCCAGCTTGCTATTTACAAAAATAACGTTTAAATTTTTAATTCTGCCTACAAAAGCTCTGATTGGTAGATGTGTATGGGTAAACAGCAAGCACAACGTCACACCTAAACATATCAGACATATGAGTGTTGATTCAGAGGTCTGGAACCAAGATAGCGCTAACTCCAACTACACTGGAGCTGCTGAACATCATCTACATTTGTCCAAAGGAAGAGGAAGGACGTGTTTAACTGTGAGTTGTGCTTTAATGTGAAAGAATGTGTGAGTAGATGCTAATAGACGGGATGTGACTGTAGAGACATGACACGTTTATTCAAGGAAAGACAGGAAACGGTAGCAAATACTTCACATCCCAACATGATAACGCTGCAGAGCAGGAAACAGAACTCCATCCATACTGGATTTGACCTTTAACATCACACAAACCCGAGTCTGGCAGGAAACTCAGCACAGTGTGCTCCTCATTACAGACTTAAAAAAAAGAAAGAGAGTCGATGTGATCAATACATGCTGTGGAACAGGAGAGGCCGGATCAATACGAGCTACCAGAGAGAACTCCTCATGCATGTAATGAATATTTCTGCATCTCCTGGCAGAGAAGAAGACGAGGACAGGTAGAGTCTGAGTGATGAAACGTCCGGGCCTCCTGCTTTTCTCCCCCCGTCGCAGCTCTCATTTCTCGCACACACTGAAAGAAAAGAAACTCCATCTCCGCACTGAAATAAATACTGATGATGGAACGGCACACCTGAATTTCTCCACGGGTTTTGATTTTTGTTTTTCTGTTTGATCATTTGTTTGCTGTCCTCAGGCTCATCTGTTTAACATTTTAACAGCCTTCAGGTAAGAGCGAATGTCATGCTTCAGGATGTCTCTACTCACTACAGTCTGAGACAAACTGTGTGGGAATTTATTACTGCCATTCAACTGTTTTAACAGTATTATATTGTCTCCGGTGTCTTCTCATGAGGTGTCAAGAATGAATATAAGAAATCAAAACACATTGTCGCATATGTTACAGTCTCGAAGGAGATACAATTATTACATTGAACCCCTATACTTATTTTTATCTTATCTCATTTTGATTTACAGGATTATAGAACTACATATCTTCTAAAAATTGTTATTTTTATAATAAACGAGGCTACTCAGATGTCAGCGGTACTGCACGTCTTCTGAGACACTTCTTAGAAAAAGAGCTTCAGACAATATTTTAAGTTGTTTTTGCTCAGATACATGCACATCTGTGCACACACAAGTAGCATCTTGATTAGTGCTGGAGACTTTTCAGAGTTTCTATTCCACTGTTTAAATCCGTGATCCATAAAGTGATTGGTTCTTGTATGAGTTGTTAATTAGTGAACTTTGGATGTGCTGGTAGGTTAAGACAGAGCTAGGCTAGCTGTTTCCTCGTTTTCAGTCTTTGTGCTAAGCTAAGCTAGCCAGAAGCTGGCTAAACCTTTATATTTGACAGACATGAGGGAGGTTTTGATTAGTTACCTGAACTAACCTGCATTATTAGCAAAGACACCCTGAGAGGGATTCGTGTTTCAGAGACAGGGATTCATTAGTTGATCTGATAATTGCTGTCCACATTTCAGTTAAAGTGGCAGCTGATAAATATTGAAATTGTCATCCCAAAGCGACCTATTAACTGCAGGATGACGCCTGTCCTACTTCTGCACAGTCTCTCTGCTGCTGTTCTTCAAGATTGTTGTTCAGTCTGATGAAGACATCATTCTGATTTTGTTTATGTGTTATTGGAAAATTATCTCTCAAGAGTTGCAGAAGTGCCCTGGTTGCTGCGCAGTTTCATTTACTGCTCCCACTGTATGTTTTTTAATGGGAATCGTTTGGCAGCTGCCGTGAGTCAGAATATCTGGTCTTTCACATTTATTGAAACACGAGTAGCTTGAAAAAAAACCATCAGCTGCTAAAGGAATAACTTGTCGGCTTAAACCACTTTAACACTGAGCATAGTCTATAGTGAGGCCACCTTCTCATGTCAAAAATACATCACATTTTTTCATCACACCTCTTTGAGCTGGTTCAGTCAAACCAATCACTAATTGTTTACCAGAGCATGCTTTGGTTGTCATAGTCAATCCACACAGGAGTCTGACTGTGTACAAAGTTGAGAAACATGCCATTTAGCCGAACTGCAAACATGGACTGACCCACATATTTCCAATGCAGCATAGTTTACTCACAGTTAGTAGCATCACCTAACATTGGAACGTTCAGCCAGCAGACATTTGTTGTTTACTCATCCATCGCCAACCGCTTATCCTGCGAGCAGGGTCGCGGGGGTAGTTTACTCAGTATTACATCCCCTCTGTGATTTTGCCCAATTACTGTTAATATATCAGGGTCATTTGCTGCCCCGCTCTCTCCCTCGCCCCACACAACAGCAGACTAACCTAGAATAGTGTTTCCCAAACCTTTATCAGAGCATGCAAACCCCTCTTCTGCATGTTTTCCACCCAACCCTGCGCCACCACAACTGGCTCAAATGTGACTGCCTCTATGGATGTGGTTCTGTCAGTCTGACACTATTGGATAGATTTCCATGCAGTTTGGTTCAGACATCCATGTTCTCTGCAAGATAAATTGTAATAACTTTGGTGATCCCCTGACTTTAGTTGTTTTTTAGTGCTAATTAGCAGGTGTTAGCATGCTAACCCAGTAAGCTAAGTTGGTGAACATGGTAAACATTGTGTATATAACAAGTTAGCACTAAGCTTGAAGCAGCCTCACAGAGGCCTGCAAGCATATCTGTAGACTGTTTGTCTTGTTTAAACTGCAGTGATCCAGACAAATTGCCCGTAGTCACATTTAAAATGTTTTATTTCCTTAATTTAATAGTTTATAAACATACCATGTTGACCAAACCACAACTGACTACACATTCAGTTCAAGACAATAGTCCTGATGCCAAGAAAAAGCCGCCAACTAAAATCTTTTTTCTCCTGCAGGATTAAAATCATGACCAAATCATGCACAAAAGGTATGATCTGTTTTTATACTTTCTGTGCAGACACAGACACCTCATGGTGAACCAGTAGATGATTGAGGACAATTTGGAGTTTTACTGGCACATTTTTGTGATATTGGGCTATATTACTAATATTGACTTGAAAAAACTGTCTTGACTCAAACATCCTGTGGCTTGTGTGTGAGTAAGTCTCAATTCCATCCAGCAACAATAATCAGCAGTACTTCTGTCTGCAGTCAGTGCCGGGCTCAGCCTGAGGGAGAACCATATGAAACAGAAATGTGACCGGTCTGAATCTGTTCCCACTGAAGAAGAATTGGCCGAGCAGGTTGGCAGAACACACTGGGTGTATTTATGAAGTGACTGCCAGGAAGTAATCAGCTCCAGGGTGGACACTGCCAAAATGATCAACAAAGGGAAATTAAATTCAGCCCACTGATGTGTCCAAAATAAGAACTTAAATAGACAAACCGTTCACCTCCAGTACTGGAAAAGAGGAGAAAACAAGTCGTCCAAAAAAATTCAAACTGCAATTCTGATTCTGTAAACATCAGTGTTATACACTGTATACCTGTCTGTATCACTGCACACTTTTAAATGCGGTAGGCATATAGTATTGTATAGTATAATTTAAGACACATCTATATACACATTAGATTAAAAATAATTAAATAATCAAAAATATATATTTGTAAAAGAATTAAAGATAAATAAAAATAAAGAAACTGGGAGATATAAATTATTTAAGTTTGTAGATTTGTGTCTGTATTCTAACATCTGGACAATCAGAGGACATTTTTTAGAGAAATTTTGGTGAAGAAACTTCTTAAGTACATGTAGAGGAAACTTAAAGATTTTCGGACATGCTGACGTTAGAAATAACCAGAATGAGGGAGGGTCTGTTTTCTTAATTTGCACAGCAGCCAAACAACAAGATTTTTAATTATGTTAACGTTACTTTTTTATGCTACTGTTACATGTGTGAGGGGGGCTTCTTTGCTTTTAACCCGTGCTGCCAGTTGATAGTTTGAACCACACACAGTTCTCATGACTTGTAGTATAAACTTTGTGTAGTCTGGTTTAGCGTTATTAATACTACTGCAGCTGCCACTTTTCATATTTATCATTATTATTTCTCTGGAATATGTGTCACAATAGCAGTGTGAAGATGAGTGCCACACATATTATTACCTACTATATTTACAAGTTTCTGGCAAGTTTGCTTTATTTCTAAATACTGAAAATGTCTATATATACTTATGACATTATGTGTTTTCTGTCCCCCTGCTGCACATGCATCCTTGATTGTCTGTAAACTTGTCTGTTACATAATGTGACAATTGTCACGGTATGTGTATTGCTGTTCAGGGTGTGTTTTTCTCTCTGTGTTGTGGTTGTGTCTCTTTGCAGGGGGCGTGGCAGCTGGCTCAGCACCTGGCTCTCCTCCACATCTGCAGCTGATCAGCTCATCACCGCTCAGCTCTTAAGCTCTTGCTTGTTGGAGGGCCGGTGCCAGATTGTTTTGGGTAACAGACAGTTATTGGCACACTAACTGTTTTTTTGAGTACTTGGCTTGTTGCAGACCTCCGGTGCCTCCGCACATCGCCAGCCACACGCCAACACCCGGATCCCCTTCCAGGCCCGGACTTCCTACCTCTCACTCTACTTCACCTAGTCGCTTCTTTTGTTTCTCAAATAAACCCCCTTTTTGTCTGACCTTACATCGAGTCTGACTATGCACCTGAATCCAGCCACCACCCAACTGTAACAACAATAACACAAAACGACTATCCGACTCACTCGTAACAGTAGGGAAAGACAGAAACAACAGTCAGTTTCTCCTCTCTGACTGATAACAGTGACTCCACCAGGTTTAGTTTCTTCCTCTCTGCATCTTATCTCCAGTAAACCACCGTCTGACACCGGCGGGAAATCCTGCTCTATCAGCTTAATTGGCTCTTTGACAGACATACTGTAGTTTTTTTCTCATTACTAAGCACTCTCATCCAGCCGCTGCAGGTGGCCCCGGGGCCAATTACTCTGTGAGAGTCCACATTGTTTTAACAAATCTGCATTTCAGAGTCGAGGAGGATACGAGGGACAGCAGATCATTTCACACAGGCCTCAGTCTTTGTGGAACACCAAAGAAAAGCTTATTATTTTCAAACTGAAAATGTTGACATTTTATGTGATTAACATCGACTGGTGTCAGTTACAGTTTGGCACAGAGTTCTGTGCTGTACTGGAAACTCAAACACAGTTTTAACATGAAATTGCCCTTCAGTAAAATTAACAGAATTATCAAAAGACATCTATTAGCAGCTGTATACTCAGAGTCTGCGTCCAGATTTAGTCAGTAATTGATTTGTTCTGTCTTGACTTTGCGTGTTCATAGTCAATCACACTGACTTTGGGTTTGACAATGTTGATGAGTTTTTATTTGAAAAACTGTGACACATTTCAGTAGTAGATTTACTTTTGAAAATGACTTTTGTTGTCAATGGCTTTGAGCTGTGCCCTCTGATATACTCAGGTGGTGGTCTTTCGCAGGGTGACAGACCCACACACAATCTGAAGGGAATATTCTGTGTTAATAGATATAGAGAAATTTAAAAGTAAGTGACTTTGAAGGGATCCTTAAATTAGATTTTCTAAATCGGAATAATTAGATGTTCAGTTTTTATGAATATTCATAATACATATTACAGGTCTATAACCGGCTGATTAACAAGATTTCCTGCATATTTCCTTTGCTGTAAAGAGTCTAACTTATTCTCAAAAGACAGTTGTGTGATTATTCTCTGTACACAAGCTGGCAAAGCTGTCTCCGTCGGCGCTGTGACCTTCTTCATGCAGGTTGCGGAGCGTCAAAAGTCTCCCTTCTGTTGGCAGAATAGACGTCTTTTAGTGCTACTGTAAATACTTTCTACCTTTCCCCTGTAAGTAATATTCATGAGAGTAATGTAATTCCTGAGGCACTGACAACAGCTACTATGATGCCCTGTAGGAAAGCCTGATGAGAATACAGAAGGTTTGAAAAACAGTGGACTAATCCCTATATACTAAATACTCCAGCATCAATAATCAATATCATTTATTGTAACACAAGTGCAACTGCTGGAGGCTTCATCATTTTCATTTGAAGAGTGTAACTACTGATGTTTGTGTTTTTCCCCATTTTCACAGGAACCTTCCCACCATGTCGTCAGCTGATTTCACAACTCTTCAGCCCTGGTGGATTCTGACGCACATTCAAGTTATTTTTAACCTCTCTGGTATCTGTTCACAGCTCTGAGGATAGGCAGGAGTGTGCCAGTATGTGTGTGTGTTTGTGTTTGTGTATGAGAGGGGGGTCACAGCTTCTCTCTGACTCTTGGAGGTTTTAATTGGCTTCAGGTGGGTTGAGTCCCAGGTGGTCTCTGAGCTGCAGCAACACATTCAGTGGTCGTGGTTCAGAGGAGGTCGGTCAGCTCACAGTTCACTGCTCACCCTCCCACTCTGAGACTGCACGTGTTCGCTGTGCTTTCTGTACAGCACGTTTATACAATATTTATATAGACAGTATTTCATAGTGAGAGAGACAAGTTTTTATGCACATTTTGAAAGGACAGGTGAGTAGGAAAATGTTGAAGGTGTGGGGGGGGACTGTTGAATTGAACTGTTGAACAACATTTCTGTCTTTGGCCTTCGTCAGGCATCAAATATGTACGCCCAATATGAAACAACACAGGCTGTAATAACCAATCAGAAAAGTGGGACCAAATCTGAAAACACCTAATTTACCAGCAACTGATTTTAAAAATCCCAAAAAAGAAAACATTTAAAAATGTTTAGTAGGGCAATAATAATTTTAAAATTAAAAAGGGGGTATGGACAGATATGAGTATCAGACAATATCCTGTGTGAGTCAAATCAGGTAACTTCAGTTTTATTTACACCAAATCCCAATTTGCTTTAAGGGGCTTTAGAATCTGTATAGCAGATGACACCCTCTGTCCATAGACCATCAATTTGAATGAGCAGAAACTCCCCAAAAACCCTTTAAGAGGGAAAAAAATGGAAGAAACCTCAGGAAGAGCAAAAAAGGGGGGATCCTTCTCCGAGCAGCTGAGCCACCCAGCGTTGTTAATGCCGGTTTCAAACAATAGGATATCCACTGAACTACCTACACTTTCCTTTCACCACTCTTCCTACACTTCATCAAGGTTTAAAATATTGTTTTGTGATTCCGCACTGTTTTCCTTTAACTGCTTTTCCATGCTGGAGCTGCAGCTGCAGCTGCTGCAACTCGAGACACTCAAAGAATTCACATTTAAACCGAAACTGGAGAGAGAGACTTAAAAAAAAAACAAGGGCGAACTCAGAGGAAAGGTATGGAGGGAATGTAACTAAATTAGTTTACTGTTGGACTAACTTAAAAAAAATTCTCCATATTTAGTTTAGCGAATTGATTGTTTCATTGATCGTCATGCTGATGACCATGAACAGATCCCAAGAACTGAATCAACGAGGCTGTTTCACAAGATGAGGAGGAAAAATGTCAGAGCTCCTTCAGACACACACACACAAAAGCATTTTTCCTCACGACGCCCAGTAAAATCAAGCCTTCCTTCTTTCAATCTTTAAAATTCTAGCTTCCAAATTGCTGCAATTTTCAGCCATCACGCTCTGAATGAAGCCCCCAGTTGCTCTGATGGGCTGAAAGCAAAGTAAAATGGAAACTTCTCCGATTGTCTTTCAGACAGACGACAGACAACCACACTTCTGAAAAAACGAATGCTGCTGACACACATTTAATGTTAATTTACATGATGAAATTAAATAAGTTTGCCTCTGCACAAATACAGAAAATATTAATGGTAGACTGGGTTTGAAACATTTCCAGCAAATAATAATTAAAATTGTCTTAATTAATCCCAGTTTTTCTGACAATTCAATAGGCCTGAACTGAACATTTCTAAACTGTAAGCCTGGAAAAGTGAATCCCAAAGAGCTGAGTTTTGCATTTCACACTCTTGATTTATGACCTGAACCGACTTTGGAATAAAATGCAATTTTTTACCTGAACTCAAAATGCCATCTGTGATGAAACTGCAGTAATATGGAAAGCAGAGAGTGACTTCCAGTTTGGCTCTTTAAACTGTCCAGAAACTACAAATCCTCCTAAGTTATAAAAAATAAAATCACACTTGTGGCTGAAATGACAGCTTGTCTGTTTATGCCTCGCCATCAGCTCTGCAAACCACACTGCTGTCACACTCCACATTTTGGTTTCTTTTGTGTTTAAAAAAAAACAAACAAAAAAAACATTATGCCTGACATTTTCTGAGCGTAATGCCTCTGCACATGTTGGAGGAGGTGTGCGCTCACTCGTTGCATTTTGGGTGTTTTATTTTTGCAGATTGAACACATTCATATTCAGATAAAGGCTGGTCACAGTGTGATATTAACATGTAAATCAGATGATTAGCATGTGAAATCGGCTGTTTGCGTCTCATCTCTGCGTCTCTGTTGACTATTTATAATGAAATGAAAAATGGTTTTAACAAATTGAGCAAACTCATACGTACACATTAGCCTGCAGACATTTCAGTATTCAGCCTATTTCTGCAGAAAGGTCATTACTGATCGACAGCAGAAACATCAGATTGTTCCCTAAGGTGTTGGTTGGATTAAGTCTAAGTGTATCAGTACAGCTTTTCATCACAGTAACTTTCAACAGTTATTAAACAGAAAGTCAAGAACAACTCAGGGAGCATCAGTACAATTAATTCTCTGAATTACTGTCATTACTGTTATTTAAAGCTGCATTCAGTGATTCTAGGGCCGTGGAATGAGCTGAAAACACATATCAGCTTATAAAGTGTTTGTGTGGCTAATAAGTTAACAGCTGCCCACTTATGCATCTAGCAGTCACAGAACAAGATGATCATCCCACTGGAGTCGTGCTTATGGTCCAATATTCACTTTAGTTTTAGTTCTGTGTTATTAACTCCTGAGAAACATATCTGTCTCTTTTGCAATGAGTGAAAGTTAAAAATATAAACAGCTGGTCTGATTAATACTGTGGCTGTACACAGATTTTTTTTTAACTCCTATTGCCCGCCCCTGGGTGACTTATGCACTGCACTGTGTTTTGTAGTTAGATGTAATATATTTTATTTGAAAACAGGAGATGGTAATCAGGAAAACAACATGTGCGTTTCATTTTTGCCATCTGCTGCAGCCTTTTTGTGCTGTGCAGGTTCAACCTGAGAAGACAGACATTGTGATTTTAATGTAAAAGTGACTTGGATGCTATTACAGACAGTGTCATCATATTCACTTAAAGACGTGCATTTCAGAAAGGGGCTATACAGTAAATGCCAGAAAATCCAAACTATGAGGTTAAAAAGCTCTGTAGAGCTGCAGAGTTGGAGAGAGTCTGTGGGTTCACAACTACCAGAAACAACTGATTCCTTGTTATAAAAATATTGACTAAAGCAGCTTTAAGGCAGCATGTAGATCACCAATAAATACTGTTTTATTAACTTGACATCGGTCAAACCTGGACCAGGTGTGTTTACATGTCACACTGTCCTGGTTTCTCACCGGTTTCTACTCAGAAACGGGTTAACCCCTTAACACCGACTGTCGAGAATTTGCATCACACCACTTCCATTCAGGCTGCAGCCGAGAAAGCATATGTATTCCCACCAATGACAGTGTGTGCATACTCAATATGTACCTAGGAACCTTTTGCAAGCACTGGTTTCTCGTTTATGCCTGTTATCGCTAATTTGCATCATAACTACATACCTGAATTTATATTTATTCTATGTTCAATTGACAAATTATCTCCACTTAATTTAACATCAGCTTTATATGTATCTATATATTGTGGTGTAGCCTGGCCAGAGTGGCTAGGAAGGTGGTAGGTAGGCAGTGATTATTTTATTGACCATGGTCGGCAGTACACGGATAATTCAGTCCAAAATAACAAAAGAAAAATAACGCAGCAAACGTATAGCAACACTAACAAGAGGCACGTGTTCACAGCAGCACACCCCCACCTCCTTTTTTCCCCCTGTTTATATAGGGTGGTCAATTCACACCCAACTGCTTCAGCCCATCACGTTCTGATGCAGGTTGATCTACTCCACAACATCTATATCTAGAAATCTCTTAATATTTGGAACTCCGTTATCAGTTCACTCTGCTCCCACTGCCTAGAAAACAGGTCTGGGTTATTCACACATTTATTCATAATAATCAAAACAACCAAAAGAAACATTCCTATAAAGAAAGAAAACCCTCTACTTGGTTTGGCCCGGTGATGTTATCCATTACCACCCTATTCCTATAAAACAGGAAATGCTTAGGCTGGCCCCTCCCCAAACAATTATCCTGCGTGGTGGAACTGAACAAAGTAACAAACAATTGTAAGTATTAACACAGGAAAACAATTAAACCATGTTTAAACTTGCAACGTAATAAAATTGAGCTGAAACTAACTTATGACTATGTGTTTACTCTAACTTTACATATGCTTTGCACTCGCCTGTAACATTATACAAACACAAACAACCCGGAATAGTAAGTGGTGCACTTTTACACAAGCTATGGCAAATTACCAAAAAACATAAACATATATGTATAAACTAGAAGGTCATGGCCTGTATGGGACAAGTGGTGAGCAAACCCACTTTGTCATATATATATATATTTTCATATTCAGGCGTCAAGGGAATATAATGTTTACATGTGCAAACACATGAAAAGAACCTGATCATATCCAGGATAGTAGTCATCATCATCATCTGTGTATATTTTTAGCCTTGCTGTTGGCACAGCTCTAGAGATGAACAGAATTATTGCCATGAAGTTTTGTACAGGCATTCTTGGAGGCCAGGAGATGAATCTTACACCATTGCTTTGGTGATCACCTCACTTTTTCTCTTGTGCCACCATGAGGTTTATGTTTGTGAGTAAAATGTCTCAACTATTGAACGGATTACCCTGTCACTTGATACAGACCTTCATGTCTACCCCAGGATGAATTATAATAAGCTTGGTGACATCTAGCGCCATCATCAGGTCATAAAGTGTATTTATTAAATGCCTCACTTTATGACAAAATTACTTCCAAAACTAATGACATTCCCGTCAGCCTCAGCTGTACTTTGTGCTTAGTGCTAATTAGCTAGTGATTAGCTTAAATGGTGATTATGGTTAACATTAAAACTGCTTGACATAAGCATGACAGCACTGTCATTGTGAGCGTGTTAGCATGCTGACGTTAGCTAAACCTCACAGAGCTGTGTAATAATTATATTGTATATGATGCACAGCAGGTGATATACAGTAAAACCAACATGTCAAGTGTATCTAAAAATATACACAGGTGCTGAATACAAACTACACACAGAAACACACTTCACATAGAGACACAAACAGCCTGACGCATATAAACACACACACAGTCTCTCTCCAGCAGCCTCCTCTCCATCATCTTCCTCCTGTATGGATGCTATAATTAGCAGTGGCCCCTGGGGCCCCTGCAGGCACAGATGACCCATCCTGGACGCTATGAAATTAATGATCCACATGCTGTCCTGTCATGCACATGGTTATTATTATTTACTGGTAACTTTGGCTATAAAGGAAATGCTGCATTATTCTTCATTAGGGTGCCACTCTGAGCCAGAGTGTTTATTCACAAATACACCCCGAGGATTGTGGGAAACAGAAACCGGCTCCGGAACCAAGGACGACATCAGCGCTAATAGCTGTGGGTTTATTTTTTGTTTTTGTTTTTCTGTGTTGCCATCTGTCCGCAGATGTCATTAACAGGACCTCGCTGCTGCAGACGCTGCACAGTCTGAGCTGGTGAGAAGTGGATTCCAGCAGACGAGGCTCAAACTGGTGAGAAACACAAGGAAACTGCTCATCTTGACCTAACTTTTAAAATAAATAATCAGGCTAACACTGTGACTCAATCCTCCTTTAATGTTGGCGAATGGAAGTTCATTCCTGACCTTTGATTTTGTTGTTATGTACATATGGAGGTGGAAGTTTTGAAAAACTAATACAAGATGCAGAGATACTTTCGATATCAGAGAACTGACAACAAGTATCTTTCTCTGTCTCTGTGCCCTAACGTTGTACTTGACTAGTGTTGCCAGATACTTTTTATTTGATTGAGCAAGTAAAAATGCTTGTGGTCATGTGGGCTACTTTTTGTGCCATTTGCAAGTGCAAGCGTAAGAGTACAAAATTTAAAACACTAAACTGATAAACTACAGAATAACCTCTCCATTTAATTCACATCATTAAACTTTATGTTTTTAGATGGTAGCTTACCACAATGAGGTACAATGATAAGATTGGCAGGAACAAAAAGGTTCTCACTTTCTTTTTCTTGAGAGAAATTCTGCTCAGATGTAATTTTAATACTTCACAGAAGAGAATGAAGATGAAGAGGTTGATAAACTTGACAGAGATCACACTGAATTCTAACATTGAGTGTCACATTTACCTTCCCTGAACCTGCTGACACACTCAGCCTATCAACAGCCACCCTGACAGTCTCTGATTAAGATAACCTTCCTCATAACATAACAAGGACACTCACTTTCATTTCTTTTCCACATCATTGCTGTTATTGATTTATATTCAGAGGGAGTTGAGCCGAGGCTTCCTCCAAGTTGTCTAGAGATCTTGCTGATAAAAATGAAAGTAATTTGTTCCTCTGAGGTCAAACTCTTTCCAAAATATGAAAAAACTGAGTAAGAAATCCGAGGACAGACGTAGGTGAGCAAAGCAGAGTTGTAGATTGACGCCTCCAATGTGTCTTATGCTGCATTCACGTTATGCAGGCACAACGAGAAAACCTCCATAATTTTGACTCGAAAAGGCTTTACACATTATTTCAAGATGGTTACCCCCATTGCAAGGTATTAAAAGATAAACTGAAAGTAATATTTGTTATACTTTCTCCCACAGTCAAATGAGATGCATGTTATATTAACTGGCCAAAGGCAAAGGATTTAGTAGGGACGGGAGAGACATGAATTGTCTCTAGCAATGATTTTGATCCAAAAATTTTAATATATCCACTGTTGTCCGTCAGTGTGTTGTGTACACAAACGGTTAACAGCTTTTGTTCTATAATACAAGGCCAATGAGTTTTTAAATTCAGAAAGATTATATCCTGTCTGAAGTCCGTTCGGGAGCAGTTGATCGCTCTTCGCCACCCCCTACGCTGAACAGCAAACGATGCCTGACGAAGAGATAATTCGGCTCTAGAATGAGTCTAGACGAGTCCGCTTTATTTAGATAGAAACTTTATTTCTAAAAAGTAAGAGTTATTATAGCTATTAGGGGGAAAGTGAGATATATCTTTTATTCGCCAGTGCCCATCAGAATCTCACTCTAGCTGGTTGTCGAAAGTTAGAAATTCAGGGCAATCTCAGTCTATCAGTCGATCGATCCACCACTTTGGTCAGACTGAAATATCTCAGCAACTATTGGATGGAAACACTCACGGTACCCAGATGATGGAGCCTAATGCCTTTACTAATGCGCTAACTCTTCATCGGCACCACCAGTAGGCCAAGTTTTTACCTATCCAGTGAAATATCTTAACATCTACTGGATGTATTGGCACCAAATTCGGTACAGACATTCATGGTTCCAAGGTGAATGTGTCATAATAACTTGGGTGATCCTCTGACTTTAGTCTAGCACTAACATAAGGTCAAAACTTGTCCAATACTACGTCCAAAATATCCCATCAGCTTCAGCTGAACTTTTTTGTTAAGTGCTAAATACCAAATATTAGCATGCTAGCACGCTAAACTAAGATGGTTAATATAGAAAACTTATAACTGATAAACATCAAAATGTTAGCATTGTAAGAATGTAAGCATGTTGACATTAACATTTAGCTCGAAGTACTGCTGTGCAAAGTACAGCCTTAGAGAGCCGCTAGAGTGGCTGCAGACTTGAGGCCTATTTGAGAGTAGGTGTGTTTCCATCCACTTTTATATGCGCATTTTCAATGTTCCCATAAACAATTAACTGTAAACGCTAATAAATAAAAGTATACTTCACTGAGGGGGCGGCACGGCGAGTGATTAGCACTGTCGTCTCACAGCAAGAAGGTCGTGGGTTCAAACCTCAGTTGCCCCGGCCATTCTGTGTGGAGTTTGCATGTTCTCCCCGTGTCTGCGTGGGTTCTCTCCCGGTGCTCCGGCTTCCTCCCACCATCCAAAGACATGCAGACTAGGTTGATTGGTGACCCTAAATTGTCCTTAGGTGTGAGTGTGGGCGTGAGTGGTTGTTTGTCTATGTGTGGCCCTGCGATGGACTGGCGACCTGTCCAGGATGTACCCTACCTTTCGCCTGATGTCAGCTGGGATTGGCTCCAGCCCCCCGCGACCCTGTATGCAGGATAAGCGGTTGACGATGGATGGATGGATACTTCACTGAGGTGGAAACAGACTAGGTAAATGAATCATTATGAAGTAAGTGGAGCGTAAACATCAGATCTGTGTGGAGCGTTTCTCATATTAAGACATGAAACAAACAGAATTGCCATATTTATATCATGTTTTCTACATTGTTTTCCACCATTTGAGGTGTCCTGCAATGGTTTAATGGCTCCCGACTGGAGAATTAGCATCACTGACCGTTTATCTCGATGTGCCAAAACTTTCTTTAATAGCCACTTTTGTAGCAGTTATTGTAACTGTGAATTGGTAAAAGCGATTCAGTAAGCAACGATGCAACGAAGCAATGAGCAGTAAGAAATGAAATGAAAAAACACTGATGTTGCAGAAACACAGTTCCAAACTGTCCATCAGGTAGGAAACTCGTCAGGCTCAGTGATGGGTCAGCCTGACTGCAAGACGAACACTATGCGGATGTTCATGTGCACTACTTGTTTTACTGTTCAACCATCCTCCACAGTGATCCTGGGTGTTTAGGTTTTTGCCAACAGAAACAAACACTTAAATAATTCTGGGCTGCAGGCTTTCCAACAGTTTATTTTCCCTCCTCATCAGAGGAGCAGTGGAGGGAATGTAAATAGGACAGTGGGGAGAGAAGAGAATCAGTGAAGTGTATCTGGGCATACAGGTGTACTGTTTGACAGGGGATGAATGTTTTTGGTGTAATGCATTCAGAATGAGGCAGGAGCCGGGAAGAACACATGCTGTGGACAGATAAGTGTGATGATGAGTAACACCTAAACAGATTCAACAAAGAAATGCTTTTGTGATTGTGCAGAAATCCAGCAGAGGATCATGGGAGTCCCAGTGAGACAACTCAGACACGCTGCAGTTATACCTTCGCTCCAAAAATACACATTCAATAGATCGTTCTGTACATAGGCCTATATCAGGATTTAAAGCTACTAAATATACTCAATCTGGAACCTTTTTCTGAAAACACAGAAGGAGACAATGTCTTAAAATGCAAATAGAGCTAAGAGCAGGAGTGAGAGATTTTTCTCAGCAGGAAAACATTCAGAGGATGACAAACAACCAGAAAGAAGAGAAAAGAGTTACAAAGCACTCCAGAAAAAGAGACAATACGTACAACGTGTACCAAACAGTGTGGTTAAGAGATACAAAAAAAACCTGTAGAATACAGTCACAGAATTTTTAGGAGGTTGTTAGTGGTAACAGAGGCTATTTGATGAGATGTCACCAGAGATGTGACTGAATCATTTGTAGCAGGGTCCCTTTTGCAGGTCATTGACATAGTAAATCTACCTACCTCAAAGCAGCTTCATACCCTTTCAGTACTAAGGAAGAAAACAAATTCCAGTGCCCATCAGAATCTCACTCTAGCTGGTTGTCGAAAGTTAGAAACTCAGGGCAATCTCAGTCTATCAGTCGATCGATCCACCACTTTGGTCAGACTGAAATCTCTCAAACTATTGGATGGAAATACCCAGAGGATGGAGCCTAATGCCTTTACTAATGTGCTAACTCTTCATCGGCACCACCAGTAGGTCAAAGTTTTCACCTATCCAGTGAAATATCTTAACATCTACTGGATCAATTGGCATCAAATTCGGTACAGACATTCATGGTTCCAAGGTGAATGTGTCATAATAACTTGGGTGAACCTCTGACTTTAGTCTAGCGCTAACATAAGGTCAAAACTTGTCCAATACTACGTCCAGAATATCCCATCAGCTTCAGCTGAACTTTTTTGTTAAGTGCTAAATAGCAAATATTAGCATGCTAGCACGCTAAACTAAGATGGTTAATATAGAAAACTTATAACTGCTAAACATCAGCATGTTAGCATTTTTATTGTGAGCATATTAACATGTTGAAATTAGCATTTAGCTCAAAGCACCGCTTTGCTTACATACCCTTTCTGTATTAGAATAGAAAACTGAAACCATGATATGTTTAATTAGGTGTAAATTATCATAATAATTATTGTACACCTACAGAAGCTTTACAGAAGTGTTTTTCAGGCCTCCGTCTCAAGGGTGTCTGAAGGAACAGATACACTTCAATTATACTTCACACTAAGATGGCCAGGTTCAACAGTTACTGTTAAACAGCATTTTAGGTAGTGTAGGTTGCTCTCACTAACAGTTTCTCTATAAAAGAATAAAATGATTTTAAAGTCATCACATCAAATCACAAAGGCCTTCTACAAAATAGAAATGGTAAAAAATTTGCTCCAGGTGCTTCACATCTGAGAAAATATTTGACAGATGGGTGGTCAACATGTAGTCTTAACATGGCTTGTTGGTAAATCGACTAAAGGTGGGAAAATATGAACCTCGTTTTCTTTATATACAGTAAGATAATAAAACATATAATCCTTAATGAATGTTTGACAACAAAACAGACACAAATAAGATCTAGCTCAACCCGTGAATATAGCTTTGTCACAAGTCACAAGAAGTTCCTTTTCCTTTGACTCTTTCAAATGTTAAGGGTAGGCCAGCCCGTCCTCACAAGAGGCTCACAGAGGCGTGTGACCTCTGACATGTATAGCAATAGTAAGTCGCTTTGGATAAAAATGTCAGCTAAATGAAAACATGTGAATGTAAGAAAAACAGCCATATAGGTCAATTATCATAAAGCTATTTACAACCCTTATTTACATTTGTTAGGCTGTGACCTCTAGTGTCAGAAGAAGTCAGGTGACCTAGTATAAATAGCGACAAAGTCCCATGCAGACAGTCAAAGATGAAGTGTTAAATAACATTTTGTCGACTTAAGTCACGTGACTTACATAATGGTATTATTTTAACCCAAACCACAACCTTTTCATTGTCACATTCTGTTAGCAATGCTTAGCTTAGCTCTCTGTGAGTTTATTTGGTTAGACATCTGTCTTGTCTCTTATCTTAGTTCTTTTTTTTTTTTTATCTTAGTCCATTTTAGTTCTTTGCCTCAGTTCTTAGTCCTGTGCCTTAGTTCATGTTTTGGTGTTTACTCCTAGTTCTGTGTTTGCATTATTTCAGTTTTGTCTGCTCTGTATTCTGTCCCTATAGTTCAACACATTCTCATCTCAATGCGTCATAACTGACGCTTTCAGACAGCGTAACAAAGCTTAAGGATTTTACGCTGAAGGTACCCTTCAGTGTCTGTATGAAACGCCCCCCTTTGCTACGTTGCAGCAACACAAGGGAGGCCAACCCTACCTGTTAGCACATCGACCGCTGTGTGCAGCTGTAGGGTTAGCCGGTCGACATGCATAAAGTCTGTGACTTAGGTTTAGGTACTAACGTTTCTGATGGTTGTGGTAAGAGTAGGGGCTTCGGTGGGCTGTCAACACCTTTATCACGAACGTAGCTAGCTAGCTAGCAACCGCTAGCTAACTAGCCCCCCGGTCTGTACGGGACGCACCAGAGCGTCTCATACAGACACTTCCGGAAAACGCTAAGGGGTACCTTTAGCGTCAAATAACTACGCTTTGTCACTCTTTCTCAAATTGTCGGTATATGACGCCCTGAGATGAGAACGGGCTGTATAGTTCTGTTTCAGCTCTGTTCCTGTTTGGACCTGTGGCTGCCTAAGTTCTTGTCTTTTCTGTTATTATCTGGTTAGTATCTGGCTGTTTGTTTCATGCTTAGTTTCTGCCTGTCTAGTGTTTATGGTAATCCTCGAGTTATCCCTCTGCCTACCTTTTTCTCTGTTTTCCCCTGCAGTCTCTCTGCCTGCCTGTGTCTCGTTAGTCTCATCCCTGTCACCTGTGTTGCTCCCGCCCTGCTCGTTAGTCCCTGTGTGTGTATATGCTTGCTGGTGTCTTCAGTCCTTGTCCGGTCATGTGTAGTTTTGTCTCGTCTCGTTCTCGGATGGATTACTTGTTTGGATTGTTTATTCTTTGGATTTATTGAACTCAGCCACTCTGCCAGTAAGTGTGCTCGCCTTTTGTTTGCCACAATAAACCTTTTTTTGAACTGTACCTGTTCCGTGCTGTGTCCCGCATTTGCGTCCGCCGACCTTTTCAGCCACACACCGTGACATTCTTAAACAGAAGAAGACATACTTTATTTATCCCACAAGGGAAATGGAATGCTTTTTCACTCTGTTGTTAATTAGTTGGTATTAAATGCCGTTTTTCCATTACCAGTACCAGCTCAACTCGTCTCGACGCAGCTCGGTTTGCCCGTTTTTCATTGCAGATAGTACCCAGAGATAGTACCCCTCAATGTAGCTGGTTGTAAAAGGAACGCCACACACAACTGCTGCGACGTAATGTTCAGTGCGACACACACACCAGTGATCCACAAAGCTGTCTCTTGATTTAAGTTAAAACGTTTCAACATTCCTCAGAATGTAAAGACAGATAAGCGGTATGAAAACCTTCCAGCTGTGTTTTCCTCTGCCGTTGTTGCTGCAGTGGTCTGTGTGACGGCGGGAGCAGAGGGCTCTGTGAGCGGGCGGCTGGCCGGCCTCTCTAGCTCCTCCGGCGGGTTGGTACAGGCTTCCCACTTGCGGAGCTCCTCAACTCAAAATCTACACAGTTGATTTCTCACCTCAAAACTTCTCAGAAGTGGATTTAGTGATAAAATAACGTATGAAATTTGTAAAATATAAAACTTTCTGTTGCTGGCCTCTGTCCTGCACGCACAATGATGATGCAGTGAATAGTGACAATTCTCTCTGACCAATCAGCAGTCTGCTGCGTTTTCATGTCACATTTTAGTATCGCCAAAAAAAAAAGTACCTGGTAGCAGGTACAGGCACAACTTTTCCACAATGGAAAACCAAAAATAGGCGAGTCGAGTACCATGCAGTGGAAACGGGGCTATACACACACACAGGTCTGAAATACACAAACATAGAGAGAGATGTCAAAGCGAGGGGGCTGCCACTCAATGCGGTGCCCCGAAGCAGTCTTCAGCAGTCCTCAGGAGGTGAACTGGCACTCCTCCAGCTATCAGTGCTTTCCCATCATGCTGCTATTGAATCTGCTTGCATTTAGTTAGGATAATCATGTGAAAAGTACATCCATTTAGCAAAACATTCATAATATACCTCAGTTTATGAAGAGTATGTGGCAGCATTGAGTTTGAGGTGACACTAGTCAGTTTGAAGTGTGAAGTTATTATCTGTAAAATGCAGATTAGTTAAAGAGATATCATATACTTTGTTTTATTTTATTCTTTCATCGGGTGAAGTGACAGGCCAAATGTTCTGTGTGTAGCAATTTGTAATTCATATTCATTTGTGAATGACCAATTTACATTTTTTTAATTGTTTACCCCCTGAAGCCTGCCTAACGGACTAGGCATTAGTATTTCTTTCACAACCCAATGCAGGCATATTATTATGTAACACTTTAAAGGACTGAAATGTAATAATACAATCATATTCCAGTCTTGCTCATTTGTCTTTCATTGTGTGGTATAGGAAGCTTCTCTCAATATTAGGGTTTAAGAAATCAGATGCCCATATCTTAACTTTATGTCATGTCTGGAGAATGACAATACCATAACATAAGGAAGGGGGCGGGGGGGCACACAGAATACTGTGTTATGCCTCTGTGAGTTCCTGTACATTTATTACAACTGGCAAATTCAGATTATGCATCATGCTTTTTCACAATCTGAACTCTGCAATCCCGAAATAATGTGCAGTTATTGTTGTTTTGTCCCGCGTCTTGCTGATGCTGATTGCAATGTGATGCGATGTTACTGTCCTGAATCTGTCAGCGCAGATGAGACGTGGAGCTGCACGGGAGCCTTTAGCTCAGCTGTTACTCATCAGTCGTCTCCCGCTGTCATTCGACATGTCTTCAGACACTGCTTTACGCTGAGATGGAGTGGCTGAATCCCATCGTCTTGTCTGTGTACATACAAATCAAATGCACCTCTTTGTAAATACAAGTGTGTCACATGCAGCAGTAGGTCAGAAGAAGTCCTCCTCTTGCAACTCACCTAATCTGCGTTGTTGCCACTGACAACCATCACTGACTGTAACAGAACCAAATATCACTGAGCACTCACTGGACCGAATTACATACTTAACTGCAGATGATTTACGCTTGCAAAGTTCAATCCTTTCACTGCCATCCCACATAAAGATCATCCAGCTGCACATTCAGAAACAGTTCAACATGCGCAAATACAGTAATGGGTCCATAATGGAGAGCAGTGAATGAAACTCCTGAAATCAACCATGAACTAGCAAGGAATGAAAAACATACACTACACAGGGGTGGGACAAACTAATTAGACACAGGTAAACCCACTGAGACTAACACAGGTAGTAGGACCTGACAAGAAACACCAGGAGCAGAGTAACTACAAACTACAACAGGAAGTACAGTCTAAGTTACTTTCGTTTTATTTTGATTAAACACCCTTTATTTTTATTTTTTTATTGATTTATATATTTCTATTTATGTATTTTGCATATTTATTTAGTTCTACTTATTTATTTTCGGCTGTATGCTGCTTACTGTAGTTGTACTTTAATGTTAGGTCTATGTAACGTTACAATGATGCCTGTTTGTTCATTGAAGATGCAAATAAAGTGAAGGGGGGGGGGGGACAGGAAGTAAAGTTTGCAGCAACAGACAACGAACAATGTCACAAAATGAAACGTATTCAACTGCAAGGAACACAGACAGAAAAACAAAACCAGAACACTAGAGAAACCCAGAAACTGCTAAGAAACACAGGAAAGCTCAGTTGAAAACTCACCAACCAACCCAAAACCATGACAGCCTCCCAACATTGTCAGTGGATTTGCAGCTCCGGTCAGGCTGTTCATTAGCCAGTCAGAGAGCAAAGTGTTCATACTTGCTGATTTAAGTATCACACTGTCCAGATAGACAGATATGACTGCAGCAATATGAGGGCAACAACATGGAAACCAGCTGTACAAGCAAAACAACCCTCTCACCAACCAACTAACTAAACCAACCAATCAAGCAACCAACGAGCAAAAACAACCAGCTAGGCAGCCTTCAAGTCAATCACCCAATAAACCAAATAGCCAACCAACCAATAATAAATCCAACTAGAAACCAACCAGCCATACAACCAACATAACCCCTGATTGGAGACAGGCCCTGACAACATTAAGGGGAGTTAATAAAGCATCTTTTCAGGCTCCTGAAGCATTTTTCACTCAGACTCACATCAAAAGGGGTGAAATTATCTACTGCAAGTTGAACTTGCACAAAATATTTGATTGACTTTAAATTTGTTCTCCTCTCTGCAGCTGTGTGAGACCCTCCTCCACCACTTTTACCTCCAGCGCCCAGACTGAGCTTATCAGAGTCCACTCCTCATCACATCTGATCTTAAGCATTCTCTTTATGTCATCTCCACCACTGTCTAGACTCCATTACTGTTCAAAGCTTCACCACCCCCGTAAAATATGATGGCTTCACGATGTGGTCTAATTGCCAAATACTATCCCATTTCTCATCTTTATTGTGCACATGGCAATAAAATATTGGACTGAAGTGACCATGTGCTGTTTGTAATGAAGTCTAATCTCAAACATTGTTAACTGTGTGCATCATTATTGTAAAAGAACAAAGTGCAGAGTGGACCCTTGAGTATTTCCTTCTCTTTTTGTGACACTTAAATGCTGCCGCAACAACACGGAGACATCAAAATATTTATCAGCAGGAATAATGGGAAAATAAATGGGCAGTGGCGCCACTCAGAGTGACACTTCAATAAGGCCTCTGATGGAGAAAAACACAGAGACAAACAAAACTTGGAAATTCATTTTGGACTGTCAAAATAATCACAATGTCTGCGAATGACACAAAGAAAAGCGTTCTGTTTCACACAGAAGTGTGAGGACGGTCGCAGTCCTGCAGCTTCTCAAGGACACTGACGCCTTGATCGGACGAACACATTCAGATTGGTTGGATGTTCAGGTCATTCCTCCTGAAGAACCACAGAACGTAATCCAAACAAGTTAATAACATACATAAAACAAACAACATTTCAGGGTAATTGTTCTGTGTGTGTGTAATAAAAAATTGGTTTATCTCCTGGTGACCATTTATCAATTTTTATGTTCCTAATATTTCTATAGTACTCCCAGTGCCTGAAAAACTCTGTACACCTCATTTATGGAAAAGGTATCTTTAAAGTGCTCTGTGGAGTTTTCTTGCAAACAAACAAATGTTATGTTTTTTTTCAGCGTTTCTCACCAAAACACGTTGAGTCTACCCTTGAGGTCTAACAAACATGTTAAATGCATTTCCTTCAAGTCCTTTTAACATGAAACCTGCATTGTTTACATCTATTGTTTGCTAGTCATCTTCTTCTCTGCCTGTGCTGGTACATAGATCAGCAAGATCTGTCAAACAGTGTGGATCCATTGGTACCCACCCTCTCATAAAAACATTGATCCATTGTGCTACTATAATGTTGTTCAAAAACTCCAGAGTATCTTCATACCTGACTTTAAAAAGTCTTTGACTCATAACCCAAGTACATTTTTCTCTGACCTCTGACCCCCTTCCCCATGGATTCGGTGGTCCATGGTGTTGCCAATGTACTTGCAGCTGACTCTGAGCAGAATAGTCTGCAGGATTTTCTGTCTTCTGTTCCAGCTGTTGATTTAAAATGTTCCTTTAACGCAGAAACCATCTGAACCTCCTGCAGAGACAAATAATAAGCTCTGTAATTATATGGTAATTGTCTGTGGGTGGCTCAGAGTGCGTGTGTTAATTTATGCAGTGCATGACTGTGAAAGTGTGTATTTATCTGTGTGTCTTCATGTTTCTGCTCAGAGGTGGAAACTGAGTCCAAACAAAATTCAAAATCTGGACCTAATCTGAATTACAATGCCCCCGACTATGTGGCAGCGCCCTTGCTCTGACATCTCGCTGTACATTAATGCATGTGTAAAGGTCCTGGTTGTGTATGTGTGTGTATTTTGGATCTGTGTTTGTATCATAATAAAGAGAGTGAAAAAAATGAATTTCCCCCAGAGGGATTAATAAGGTATATCTTCTTTTTTCTTCTTCTTACCATACCCATACTATCCTATCCATATACATGAGTGCACCATTCCTGTTTACTGTATAGCCACGTGAATATAAAGTGTATTTGCCAGTGGTGGAAGAAGTACTCACACTGGCAAAGTACAGATACCACATGAAAAATGTTACTCAAGTAAAAGCAAAAGTCATTCAGGATAAACATACTCAAGTAAAAGTAAAAAAAATACTTACGCAATCAAAAGTAAAAGTACTACACATTCAAATCTATTGATCTTACAAAACACAATCTATCTTTTTAAATTCACTCAAGACAGATTTGAATACAGCATTATAAGTTATAGTGAATCACAATAAGGAAAACTGAGTCGCAAGAGGATCATGTTAAGATGAGACAAGGAGGCTGAAACCAAAACTAACTGAAACACTTGTCTATTCACAATTTCATCAAAAATCCACACAAGTTAACTTCAGCACCTCTCGTTAAGTGCAGCTCACAGTCCCAAACAGAGCAAAATTTGGCTTCAGTTTTCAGATGTTTTATTGCAAAACTCTACCAGCTACGTTACCAAACTGGCTGCAACTCACACTGCAAAAACAGAGCTGCTCCACAATCACACCTGACACCACAATGCTCTCACTACAATCCTCCCTCTGTAAGAAGCCTGAAAGGAAACCTCTTCTAGAAAAATCCAGTGCTTGTTTGAATGGACCTCTGCGCACTAACTCAGACCTCATGAGGTCTGATAAGACTGGAGGCAATCTGCTGGCTCAATTGGTGGAGCAGCAACTGTTCCATTAGGGTCTGAGCTGCTTGTATCTGATGCTGGCTGTACATCTCTAGCTGTACTTGTACTGGCTGAGGCTGCCTGTCTTTGACCTGGGTCTGTGGGACCTGCTAAAGAAATCTGTACTGGGTCTGTGCTGCTACTGGCTGAAGCTACAGGCTGACTGGCTGGAGTGTTCTTGTACTGGCTGATGATCCCACATCAACTCCATTGACAAACCTCAGCATAGCCTCTGTAAATTATATATATATTCTATATATTAATGTTATCAGCTACCTCAGGCCCATTCAAACTGGCTCCTCCAGGTTTCCTTCAGTACATTTTCAAATATAAAATACTATTTATAAAATGATAATAAAGAGTTGTATTTCACTCAACATTGTTCAGCCACAGTCTGGCAAGCAGCTAAGACACAGACAGACGAGAGCTGTGCAGCTGCACATTAGGCTAAGTGTGATCTGTTGACATCAGACATTGAGAGGAGAGAACACATATGACCTGACTTCTGTTCCCGCACTTCACTCTCATTGCGTTTTTCTCTTCTCGTGCTTAGAAGGATAGCTCTTCATCCTCTCATCAAAGTTTTAAACATTCACCTATCAAGTTTTAAGCGTTCACCTTTGACAGGAAAGTGAGGCGGGGCCATTCAGCTCTGCCCTGTGTCGCATCAGCTGGCTGAAGTTGTTTCGCGCGAGTTGGCTTTATCAGTTTTACATGTTTTTTTCAGTGCTGCTCCACTCAGATGCGCTGCATAGGGTACTAATCCCAATGTAACGAGGTCTCGTGCAGAATGTAACGGAGTAAAAAGTCGATATTTGGTTTTGAAATGTAGCAAACTTAAAGTAAAAAGTTGCAACAACTAAAAATACTCAAATAAAGTACAGACACGGAAAAAAACTACTTAAGTACAGTAACAAAGTATTTGTACTTTGTTACTTTCCACCACTGGATTTAGGCAGAAATAATGACACCAAAAGGGCAACTCTGAAAGCCTTATTGAGGTAGTAGAAGGCAAAATAAAGAAATTATAGTAAATTTAACAAGATTTAAAGCATTTTATAATATGAAAGCAAATACAAATAAACAAAAACAATGATTAGACCAGAAATACAGTTATGGTGCAATTACAGTGCAATAATAAGCTGTGCAATGCCCCAAATCCAGTTAATCCAGAATCTAGAAGGGCACTCAGAGAGTGCAGACCTTCTATGTAAGTCTGCAAACACAAGCACCATATATGTCTGGATATCCAGCCTGTGATTCTGATTGGCTCCAATATTCAATGAGTTTCAAAACAATCAGGCCAGTAGTTTTTCTATAATCCTGCTGACAGACAAACAAACATGAGGCACTGAAAACACAACCTCCTTGGCAGAAGTAAAAAGGTGCAGTAGAAAAAATAACCAATCAATAATAATAATAATAATAATAGTATTTATTTGTATAGTACATTTCATACATAAAATGTAGCTGAAATTGCTTTTCATTCACGAGCACCGAGTAACCGAGTAACAACTTAATAAAACATACAATACAGCAGCATGCAGATACACCACACGCACGAAACATATTAAAACTGGAAAAGGTAGCAGACAGGCCTTTAAAAACAAATAAATGCATAAATAAAAGTGTGTTTAATCAGTTTAAAGCAAAAACATAAAAAAGTCATGAGCTGGTTCTTGAAACTACTAAATCTGTAGTTGCTTCTCTTATTTGTAAAGGAAGTCTGTTTCAAGCCATTGGTGCATAAAACAGAATGCTGCTTCACTATGCAAACAACAACATCAGAGCTTCCAATTCAGATTTAAAAGAGCATTTAAGATCATCCAACACTTGGTCCCATATATGTGCAGCATCATAAAGAAGCTTCATCCTGTTTAGGTACTCAAGGCAGCAAATGTACCAGTCAGCGGTGAGACAAACAACAGGATTTTTCTACCAGTGTTGCTTTAGGTCAAGTCTTTCAGTCTTCACTAGCTCTTCTTCCATCACAGTAGCTGTCTGTGCTTCTTGTCAGACTGGTGACAGAAAAAGACTGACAGACTAAGGAGATGAACCCGATTTACACTCATGGCAATGATGTTGTTTTGGCTCTGGGAGCTGATGTCTCTGAGGTTAAGTGAGGTTGTGTTGCTGCAAACTGCTTCTTCTTCTCTTCTCTTCAGTATAGTCACAGCCTGAGAAAAAGTCAAATTCATATTGAACATATAAAACTTCTTGCAAACCAAAGATGTTCTGATGGAAGAAAACGTCCAATTTATGTTGTTCCTTCTGAAATTTCTCTGTCAGAAACGAATATTTGGCCAGGGCTAGGGGGCAGCATGAGTTTGTCATTGTTTCCCCTCGTCCACATGTTATTTAGTGAATGATGTGAGTCATCAGCACCAGTGTTGGGCAGTGCGAGTACTGTAATAATATTACTTTTCCCAGTAACTAGTAGTGTAACTTTTCTAAAACAGTAATATTATTACAGTTACTAATGTAAGTAAGTACTGATGCTTGGACTCATTGGGAGAGATTGGCATTAAAAAAAACTGCTTTTATAAATAGGCTACATGTGCAGAAAAACAGCTGTTCAAAAGTCGGGATTTACTTTTTTATTTCAGCCAGTGGTGTTAAGAAATGTTAGTCCTAGGTTATATGCTTTGTAAAAACCATACTCCTTGCTGCTGTTATGAATATGACATTAGTTAAAAAGTTGGGAGAGACTGCTTTGTTTGGGGGTGAAGGGGGGTGGTAGTGAAAGCAGTGTTTCCCACAATTAGCCTATAATTTGGATAATTATCAACGCTGACCACCACACATTGATTTTCCTTCTTTTTATTTTTTTTTTACTTGGCGTGTTTAAAATCATATTTGATTGAGGAGCATATATTCACGCAGCACCTCCTCGTTCGCTCCCTCTGTTTCTCTCTCTAACTCTCTCTCTCATGAACACCCCTGCACATAGTTACTTTTATCACCCAGTAATAAGTAAAATAATATTACTTTTTTAAGGAGTAATACTTAAGTAGTAATATATTACAATTTCTCAGGAACTTGCCCAACACTGATCAGCACAAGGTGAATGACAGAAGCAGGAACCTGTCTTCTTTTCACTCATTTACAACCAAGATTTAGCTTTCCTGTAAGATGTTGCTTCAGTATTGTGGTGTTAGATTCTTACTGAGACAGTAAAGACTACTTTGGCTTAACATTTAGACTACTAAAAGAGCAGATGTATTAATACCATGGGACATCGTTAGTGTTAAGCCATAGTAAACCAGAATTACCTCCCAGCCAGGTAACAGGTTATATACCAAATGTTATGTTCCCATTACACCACAAATATCATTTAAATGTGTCACGCTTTGCTGTGTTTTCAGGCAGGAATAGGGTTTTGGACCCAAACGCAGGACACAGAGGCAGAACAGGTACAGTTTCTGAGTATTTATTATAGCCAACAAAACTTACAGCAGTGTCCAAGATTCAACAAAGGTAGTCCACAAAGAAGGGTAATCCAAAACGAGCAACAAAAATACTAAGTCCATGATCCATGAATAGGGATTAGGAACAGACAGCCCGTTCTCATCTCAGGGCTTCATATACCGACGATTTGAGAAAGAGTGACAAAGTGTAGGTATTTGACGCAAAAGCGTCTCTATGAGATCCTCCGGGGCGTCCGGTTCAGACCGGAAGTACTAGCTAGCTACGTTCGTGATAAAGGTGTTAGGAATGTGGGTTTTGTGTTCATGTCTTTCCTGTTTAAGTCTGTTTTTGGTTCTGTGTATTCTTGTTCAGTTAGTTCCTAGTCCTGTACATTAGTTAATATCTTTTGTGTTTACTCCTGGTCTTGTGTTCCCTGTTTTGTCTTGTGTATTCCCTTGTTCATTTACTGGTCCTGTTTAGCTCGTACTTGTGCATTCTTGGTTATTCACCCATGTCTGCTTCTCTAAGTGTTCTCTCTGTTACCCCCTGTTGTCTCTGCCTGCCTGCCTCTCTGTTTTCCTGCTGTCTCTCTGCCTCCCTCGTTAGCCTCATGTCTGTCACTTGTGTTGCTCCCGCCCTGCTCGTTATCCCTGGTATATATGTGTGGTCTCTCTGTTCAGCCCTTGTCTGGTCATTGTTCTTGTTACCCTGTAGTCTGTCGTGCGTGTACTCTCTGCCTTCCTGTAACCAGCCTTGCTCGTCTTGTCACCCTGTACCTCTGGATTTTGGATTTCTGTTAGGATCACCTTGTTTTTGGACTCTGTTAATCAGCCACTCTGTCAGTAAGTGTGCTCGCCTTTTGTATGTTTTTTTTGCCACAATAAATCTTCTCGTTTCACTGCACCACCTCTGCCTTGCGTCCTGCGTTTGGGTCCTCCAACCTGCCTCCACACCACTAACCGTAACAAAAGGTGTTGACAGCCCCCTGAAGCCCCTACCCTTACCACAACCATCAGAAATGTTAGTGCCTAAATCTAAGTCACTGAGTGTATGCATGTCGACCGGCTAACCCTACCTGCAGCTGTACGTAGGAATCAGGGGCGTTTCATACGGACGCTGAAGGGCGCCTTTAGCGTAAAATCCTTACGCTTTGTCACGCTGGCTGAAAGCGTCAATTATGACGCATTGAGATGTTAACGTGTTGGAACAGACAGGTAACAGGCAGACACATGGCGAGAAGACATACAACGAAGTAGGGATGAAACGATTACCGGTTTAACGGTTAAATTCTGTGACGGTTGTTATTATTACTGAACACATTTTAATTACCATTATAACCTCGTAACGGTTAACCGCGTATTTATAATCTCACGGCAAACACTGTCCAGCGTCTCCCAGAAGCAGGCGCGCAGAATGCAACGTGGGTTTGTTTGGGTCGATGACAAGAAGGCGGAAGATTTTTCAGTCCCTCTGAAGTCCGGTCATATTTTAGTTTTTATGAGAGCGCTGAGGGAAACTCAATTGAAGAAAAGGGTGAGTTAACTTTTAGCTTTGGTTTGTCTCACTGACTTGCTAACAGCGTGTAAACTGAAGCTCTCAGTGTTGCTGCTCTTGTAAAAACGCTACAGGTTGTTCTGCTGCTGTGTGTGTCGTGTGTCGGCAGAGTCTATTCGTCCATTGCACATAACGCATTTCGCGGTTTAGTCAACCAACCAGCATCATCTAGAAACGCCACAGACTCCTCTGTATTTATGTTAGTTTTTATATGCAGTGACTATCATTGTCTTCTGAAGAGTTATTTGTTTTCATGTAATTGTGTACATTGTATTACCTATATAATATAAAATATAAAATCTTGATAATGCACACTGATGATTTTCATATGTTTACAAAAGGTATTTGCTGTTTTATTTTTTTTGCAAACAAAATAGCAATCGTATTTGTAGTTTTCAATATAAAACTTGTTCAGTACATTTGAATCTTTTTCGGCACATTTTTACAATACCGTGATAATACTAATAACCGTGATAATACTGATAACTGTGATAATTTAGGTCACTGTAATCGTGATATGAAATTTTCATACCGTTTTATCCCTACAACGAACCAGCAACAGCTGAACAGAAGTTCAGAGTGCAAGATAACACAGAATGATCATAAACAAATGAACGACTAATCAGGCAGAGATCACAATAAACACTTGGCAGACAGGCAGACAGAAACAAAGCATGAAACAAACACCAGATAATAACAGAAAGAGACAGGAACTGAGGCACGGATCAAAGGCACAGAGTAGACTACAAACTATTACAGATGGACTAGAACATAACAGGGAGAACAGACTGAGAACCAACACAACAGTCCTCACGAGAATAAACAAGGCGAAACAGTAGAACACAAGAGATGGAACCAAAACACTGACTAAATAGCAGATACCGAATGGACTAATAAATAGAACTTAGAGAACTAAACTACAGAACAGATGACAGGCCTAAACTGCAGATACAAAACCTAGAAACAGAGAATCAAGAATCAAAATACAGCATACAGAAAAACTCAGGACATGATCGTGACAAAACGTCTGGCCGTCAATGTGTAGTTGTGGCACAGATACTTAAGTTAAAGCAATACAACACTGTTAAAATACTGCATTACAAGTAAAAGTCCTGCATTCAAAATCCATATTGTTAAAGCGAAAATTCAACATTTTAGGTAAAAGATTTGATGATGATGAGAAGACTGATACCACTTTAAAGCTGTACAGTAAATATATGGTCACTAATTAACACATTCTATCTCACTTGTTTCATCCATACAAAATATGCATTAATTTGTCATTTTACATTTCTTGGCTCTGAGCAGTTGCCAGGCAACTAGTGGAGACCTTGAAATGTAGTGAAGTAGAAGTATAAAGTAGCAAAACATGGAAATACTGAAGTTAAGTAGTGAATCAAAATTGTACTTAAGTACAGTTGAGTAAATATACTTTGTTACATTCCAGTTGGGACCTGCTTTACAATTAAATATAGTCATTTAAATGCTCTTGAAATGGTTACAGTAAATGTAAAAAAAAACAACAACTAGACTTGCAAATAACCAAATTAGTGCTGACTGAATTACCTTAACCAGTAATTCAGATTGGGGTTAGATTGATGAAATGATCATTGCCTTGTCCAAAAAATAAAAAAAATTAACCTACATTATTGGAGTATTATAAAATGATCAAATGGGTGATATTTATTGTTGAGTAAACAGGCTGCAACTTTGGAGGATCGACATAATTGGCAAACACATATACTCTATTCAGCTCTATCAATTTTAACTTCATACACAGAACCTCTTTTTCAGCCTATATGGTTTTAAATCAGGATGGTCATTAGTATTAAAGTAGGTGCACCATCGTTGTTCCTTTTATTGTTGCTCTTACAGGTATTTCACAGCAGAAAGCCATTTTCAGTCCCAGGAGGCAGGATTTGCTGCACAAAGCTGTGAAATCCTGTTTGTCCCTGGAGTGATGAAAGCACTTTAGGAGTTTGTGTCTCGATTCAGAGCCTGTTGAAACTCCCTGAAGCGTTTCACATTTTCTGCCCCGCTGGAGGAAAAACAGCGGCTTCCCACCGATACGTTAAAACACCTCTGGAGCTTCACAAATGATTTTTACAGACAGAAAACATGAGAGTGCAAGTACCAAAGCAGAAACCAGAAGAAACAAAATGTATAATGGAAGCAGTTGTGTGTGAAAAGAGCATGGTTAAGTAAGATGTTTTTAGATTGTGTAGTTTCTATAGTGTTGTTTTAAAAAGGCCTGATGACGTATTACCAAAAAAGACTTCTTGAGATGCCATTCAGAAGCTTTCTCTGCCAATTGGCTACATTATTTAAAAAGAAATAGAACAGAATCGATCCCAAAAATCTCTACCTGCATTGCTCTGCAACAAAATCTACCACCACAAATTTGTACAAACACCTGCAGCATTGTCGTACTCACAGCGGTTAATGATAAAACATTGTTTTTTATTCCATGCATTCTTCTTCCTTGTCAAAACCTTGCTGTGCCTACATTACCCACAATGCAACTCACCCACCAACAGTTTATTTGTTATACTAGTAGCAGCTAATAGCCTCAAGCAGCCATGAGGAGCAGGCTCTACAGAGGTCTGGTAAGTCCACACCAACAGATTTATTTCATTTTTAACCACAAACCAGCGCTGATTCCTGAGGACATTTATCAGACCTCACATAGACAAAAAGTCTTCATACAACAATTTTACATATGTAGTAGACTTTTAGACAGACTTTGAGTTTCTCTTAAGTACAGAGCTGGAGTTAGCCTAGCTTAGCATAAAGAATGAAAACAGCTACAGACTTCTCATCCATGTTGGCTAAAAGATGGGAATCAGTCATTCTTGACTTTTGGAAACATATATACATGTTGATATACATAAATAAAGCATATATCTCACATAATGTACATATACAAATATGATTTTTAGGTACACATGTAAATATAATGCAACACCACTAATAACTACATGCACAAAATGACCACTTAAATCAAATTGTCTCTGGCAGTGTCAAAAAACATAATTATCTTTACGGAGATAAAATACAGGACTGTTTTATGTATTAGATTGCATTTAATTACCTGAGGGCTCTTTGTAAAGGTTAACAATATCTGCCCTGCTACAATAAGCTGCTGCGCACAATCAATCATATGTTGACAGAAATTAGTAGATATTAAAAGAAAGAGTAGGGGTGAGGTGTCACGGTAAGATTTCAGGGCATCTCTAAGAGTTCACACAACAGGATAATTGCAGTTTAAACCACCTTGAAAGTAGAAAATTCAAATGTAAGGAGTGACTTGTATTAAAAATAAAAAATGTTAGGCGTTAACAGACTGTATGGTGAAAAACCCAGAGATCCAAATCCAGGACTGTCCCCTGAAAACCCCCGTCAGTGTTTTGGATTTAAAGCTGCAGGTGATTTAACTTTCAGGAATTAAGATTTATTTTGGGACGATAAAAATAAATCGCTGTGTTTGGTGGTGTGAAGAGTGTAGAAACCCATCCGACCAATGAGGAGAGGTTTGAAGACTGCATCCTGTCAATCACAGCTAAACTGTCACTTAATGGGGCAGAGTTAGAAGATCCAGAGGTGAATGTACCTGATCAATGTATTGTTCTGGATCAGCACTTTCTGTTGTATTTAATGACTCATTAACTCTACTGTGACTCAAAACAGTTCAGACAGTTCTCATTTTAGCTAAATTGACAGTTGCCAAATAAAAGTGACATGCTGCTTGTTTCTAATCCTGACTGACACCCATTGGTTCCTACTAAAGTTGTACATCTTTAAAAACACCTGACGACAAGTTTTTTTTATTCTTTTGTCTTTTTGTTCAATTTCAGTAATTCCCTAAAACAGATGCTTACTGTAGTTGTTAGCAAATGTTACTCAAACGGGAGGAAACCGTAATTGTTTGTTATTACACTCACAATACTTTATTAATACATAAGTAGATAATATCTTTGCTCTCTGGGTTTGCAGATGAGATCTTTTATTTGTTCATGAAGAAGACTTCCTTTAACAGACTTTTCCTGCTGACCTTTAACATTTCTGAACAGTTTTAAAGTTGATCTAGAGATTTCTGAAATCTAATAATTCACTGTTGAGGAAAGAAAACTATTCAACAATCAGCCAGAGAACTGCAGTACTTGAACAATGAATTAACTCGATACTGTTCGTCTCTATCTCTCTCTCTCTGTTTGGTAAAGAATTTGGCAGGCGCTCTCTAAGCCTGATGGGAAATGTAGATCAGTGGGTAAGTGGATGTAAATTTCCTCCAGTAGAGACGCTCTGCAGTGCATCAGAATCCAACAGCATTAATTATTGAACAAGTAGGAATTAAAGACCGGCACGCCTCACTCCCATTTAAAGTTTTTAGGTGACATGAAATATTAATGCAGACGAGACCGGGTCACTGTAGAGGCAAAGAATGTGAGTTTACTGTGGACTGAAGAGCAGAGAGTAAAAGGGTAATCAAGCATGTAAAAGGCATCAAACACAAACATCTGCATGATGCTGATAAAACATCTGAAGATTACCTGCAGGTTATTGAGGAGGTTTCAGCTGAGTTCTCTCATAACTCTCTAAAGGATCAGGAAAATCTCATACCCCTTTTAACAACAGCTAGTATAAAACTGGAGTGTGATTTAATGCTGCAATGCTGAGTTTACTGAAACCACAGAGGAGCCTGGAAACCTTCAACAGAGGTGAAAACATGAAAATCAATTGAGGTTGAAGTTTCAAGGTTTTTGTAAATTGTGTTATTTGGAAAGATTAAACTCTGGACATTGCAAGAACTGGCAAGACCTATTCGAGTTTCTAGTTTGTGAGACTACCAATCTGAAGTCTGGGCTAGTCAGGGCTAAAATCTCCAGAAAAATGTTACTAACCAGTGACTGAGGCTCCCATGTAGGGTACCAGGTTTCCTGCGCACAGTCAGTGTTGTTGTTTTTTAAACACCACAAAGCTCACTTAACTCTTAATGAAATAATCTATTCAACCCAAACCCCCATGTGTAAATGTCTTCACACAGTCTGTTTAATCTGTGATTTACCAAGAGAAGAAGAGTAGGTCTCCTTCTGGATTCTGCACATTGGTAATCATTATGCAAAACACCAAACACAACAGATTTGTGTGCAGCAGCACTGCTGTAATTGCAAAATATTTCATGATGAAGAATTGTTAAATTCCAGAAACCTCTACTTGAGTTATTTCCTTACAGTTATTTAAAGTTATGATTGACAGCAATCTTCTGAGATTGTTTAAATCTGCAAAGCTGTCCTCCAGGCTTCATTAAGTTAAAACACTTTATAACTGTAAGTTATTGGGGCAGCAGAGCAGAATGCAGACTGTCTTTAATCAAATGTTTACACCAGAACAATTCCAATAATGAGCCATTTTTCTCTCCTAGCACAGTTCCACTGTTGAAGTATGATAATTAAGATCCTGTACGAGGTGAATAGCTTTCATCTTTCACATGAAACCTAATAAGAGTGTTCGGACAAATAACAGTCAGTCTTATCAGACTGAGAGGAGCGTCCCTGTCACACACACAATTTTAATTAAACAACAAAACAAATATTGCAGCTTCTGTAATGGCGCTCATGATGGAGCTGCCCAAACAAACCCCCCGTCTGTTTTCACAGAGTGTCATTATGAGAAGCATGCAGCAAAACTAAACTCAGCTGCTGCAGCTCCCAAAAGTAGAGATTATCTATAAGCTGTTATTACTAGGGTTGGGTAATTCTACTTTTGAATCCGGTCCTTATTGAATCCGGTTCCACAAATCTTGTCAGTGCTCTGTGACCTTCATCCTCTTCCTCCTTGCTCATCTTCCCCTACATGGCTAAAGTGAAAGGAGTCTCTGTACTAAAGGGGCGTCTCTGGGGACTCGTCTCTACGAAATATATATATTGAATCATTTGTAGACATCATGAATGCCAGCTCACATGTTTGTACCTGAGCGTGAGACTGTTAGCTGGGAGAGCGTGACACATTGAACACGGTGTGTTCCTTCAGATTCATGCCGCGTTGAAGTAGCTTTAGTGAAGCTCAGCCAAACTTTCAGCATTTGTTGTGGCGTGCGATGGTCCAGGAAACAGACTCTCTTCTCGCACGCTTTGTTTACGTACTGCATAACAAATAACATGACATTAGGTCTGCCTAGCAGGTCCTGGTAGATAAGTACAACTTTTATGGATTGTTAAAAGATCACTGCAGTTCAATCAAGGCCACGATTGAAATATGCAAAAAGTTAGGAACCGATAAGCATAATTGAAATGTTGAAAATAGTTGCCCTTTGAGCTATTAAAGGTCAATTCCTCTGATTTGTTGGGGAGTACTACTGCATGTGAAAAAAGTTTTTTTGGTTGCAGAAGGAGCTGTGTGAAATCTGATAAATTGCCTAAAGTGAGGTCACTTCGTCTCAGTTGGAGCTAAATACTATGGCCCTTTTTACACCGGATGTATTAACATGTATCTGGATATGTTATCTTAATAATGACAGATCTCTGTATGCAAATTAATTAGGTGAGGCTTGTGGAGGCTTCTCAACAAACATAGCATGTCCGATGCCAAGGGAAGCAATGCCACAAACGTATTCATTTCTAAATCACTTTTTCGATGGAGGACTTGCTTGCTAGCTACTGCTACTACTTGTGGTCTTTGCCAGGCTTCCTTAAGCTAGCAGGAAGAGGTGGAGTTTACGATGTGTTCATACTGTCAGGAGTGCATTTACAACTGCCCAGTCGCACCCCAGTCCCAATGCATTGTGCACGTGTTTACAGTTGGCATTAACATGCATTTGTCCTTATCCCGATACAGATCACATTTTAATGCCAGGTGTAAATGGGGTCTACAAGTTTGAAAAAAATAACGTCAGAAATGTAGGCGGCAGGTTTTGTCGAATAAAAAATACAATATCTCTATTTTCTATATCTCTATTGCGAAATCAACAATGTGGGGTAGTACTCTTGGTAAACAGTGCTTGTACAGTATGTGCCTACTTTTATACTGAACTTAACACAACAACATGAACTAGCATCAGAGTGAACGTACTAGTGACCTGCAGCAGTATGAACTTAGCTCAGAAAAGTGACAATGAATATTTGAACTGAACAGTACAAAATTATTTGAATCAGCCAAGTGATTTATAATGAGGTTCAATAATTAAGTGAAAGGAGGAAAGAACTGTAGCACTTTCAGAACACCATATAACAGCATGTTGTAACTGAATGTGAGGACTCTGTGCTGTGATTATCAACTGAACTCTTCAGCTCTGCAGCGTCTGCTTGGCCAACACTCTGGAGACTTAAAGACATTTAACTAACCATCTCTGTCTGACCAGAGGCCTCAACACGACACTCCACTGCTGTCAAACACGCCGTTACACCCACCCACACTTCACAGGTCTTCTACTGAACCAGCTTCATAATGATCCATCTTCTTGGTATTGTTATGTCTGCACCTCTGGTCCAGCAGCAGCTCATACACGCTCATACTCGTTTCATCCCGAGGCCTCCTGCCGGCCCACCACTCAGAATAATGACTCTCTGTGGACGAGGTGTCAACACCACAGGAAGCCACAGGGGACCAGCTGAGAGTGCTAACGGTCACCGCTCTGCTGTAAACCTTTATTACCCCGGGAAGGTCTGCTGAGCTGCTGCAGTTGCTGGAAGAAAGCCTGGCCTCTCAAACTATAAAGTAATGAACATCAAGTCAAAATTGATTGGAATTACCAGCTCTCTGTACAGGGAGAGAAATATCATTTCTGCTTCTCCTCCAGTTGATCTGTCTTCATCTTATTTGGATCAATACAACACTTTAGAAGTAGGTCCACTGTACTTTCTATTCTGCTCAATTTTTTTAAATTTTGTTTTGTCTTCTTTGGACAATCTTTAGAGTATTCACAGCAACACCTGGAGCTTGTTAATCCTCATTGTTCACTCCAAGGCCTTCACTTGTTGAATCACAGTTTAGGATTAATTGCAGCAGCAGCAGCAACATGATGGAAGCTATTCGCTTGCAGTTTATGACAGAAAGGATGATGCAGTTTATAAAAACAACAGACAATCATGACAAAGCGTACAAACAGTTTCATCACATTATTCCTCTCCATCAAAGAAGAATACAACACAAATACATGTAATACAATTCAAGATCTGTAGCTACATATGTTCAGAACATTGAAATGAAGATAGTTAACAGGTAGCAGTACGTAGCCATACTCCTTGCTCCATCAATCATGTGACAGAAAATGGGATATTGTGGTGTAGCAAGCAGTTAACTAACTTAGTAGTAGCTATTTTTTCTTCATCATCTTGGGAGGATGCTGACTTCTTACCTGGGACCTGTTAGCTTTAGCCTCAGCCTGTTAGCATGATATCATATACTGTATGTAGCCTTCTAGTGCATATTTATTACCATTTTACATTTTTTGAAGTAATCTGGAAACATTAAAAAGTCTGAACAGATAGAGCTTACAGTAACTTAATCAGCTAGCCAGCCAGGCCTGGTGCTGGGATGAAGTGACTTGGGGGGGCATTTAAAAATAGCGAGGGGGAAAGCTTTTTGTATAGTAAAACAGTTGGGTATTGTCCCGCTATGCCAATTTCCATATTTGTTTTCATCCTTTTAGACTAGATGCAAACAATTCCCTACCTTACCTTATTTTCTAAACACAACTCATAATAATAACATAGAATAAGGTGTCCTTAGGCTACTCTTGCTTGTTTTTTTTTTTCAGACTCCATCAGGCATCCAGACCAGTACACATAGAACTGTCTACACAAAAATAGCCTATTTGTTGGAGAGAAACAATTCAATCATTACAATTAAATTCCAAAATTCAAAGTAGATTTTTATTCAACGGAAAATTGTAGAATGATCACTTTTGCTGAGCAATAGCATAGCGTTGTAAAACAATATAGTCTCTGCAGGTCAAAATACAAACCAGGGAGATGCACGCTCACTTGGCGGGACCGCAAAAAAACAGTATCACATAGAAAGACTTCTGGCTACATCTTTACAGGTTATTGTCATATGTTTAATCACAGTAATTGCAAGCTATACGTAGGGCTACAGGCGGTTTGAAAAAATAAAAAGGCTCTCTGCTGCAGCATTCATTTTGATGATCATTTAGTCTAAAAGTTACCACTCTATATAGCCTAGCCTTGCTATGTTGGCTAATGAAAATGAAGGCTTGGTTTATGTTTATTCTCTGCAAGTGGGTCACTGTCACAACTCAGGGGGCCCCCTCTTGCCCCCTCATGGCGCCGTGCCATCCAAGGGTAGGCTGAGTGCAGTCTTAGGAGTGGACCCAAACGCAAACAACAGGCAAGATGGTTGCAGTTCAAAAATAAAGATTTAATAATGCCAAACAAAACAGGCTTACGTGCAAGCACAAAAGAACAGAACAGAGGTAAGTCCAACAAAAGTAATCCAGAGCACAGGCAGAGAAATCCAAAGAACAGCTGCAGAACAGAACACTCAATGTAAGGACCTCAAGGACGTCACAAAGACTGAACAGAACTGAAGGCTTAAATACACAGGCAAATGAGCAGGGAGGAAAGCACAGCTGAGCACAGGTAATCAAACAACAGGAAACAAAGCTAGACAAGGAGACATAAGAACTGAACACTACAAAATAAAACAGAAAGTGAAGCATATGGGAACAAACAAGAACAGAGTTCAAAGTAAAACAGAAAACAGGGAACAACTGCATAACAGAACAAAACCAGGGCAGGGAACAGAGACCGGACCAAACAGGAAACAGGACTACACTAACATTGAGACATAGGACTAAGATACAGACACAAGGAGAGAACAGACAGGGCACAGTGAGGGGGAGCAGACAGAAACAGCCAAACAGAGAAATACACAGACATTAGGATGAAACAGAACACAAGGTAGACAAAATAATAAACATTGAACCAAGAATAAATACAAATACAAATACAAAGACAAGAACTACAACACCAAACTAGAATGCAAACAAACAAAAGAATAAACAAGGCTACACAGGGAAACACAGAACCACAAACCAAAAACAGACTTAAACAGGAAAACATGAACCCAAACCACAGTCCTAAAAGTGCCCTTCAATCAAAGAACGTCCTCAGACATTCTTAAACAAAACCCACCCCACAAAACAAAGTCCAAAAGACAAACTGAGCCAGGGCGGGTGGAGGGAGGACAGGAGGGCCAGAGTCCATGAGCACATAAAAAAGAAAAACAGAACAAGCAGGGGCAGAAGAAAAGGCCAGAGTCCATGGGTGGAAAAAACAAACAAAGTCCATAGTAGGAAAGGGGCAGGGCAGAAAGGGACCAGGGAAATATCAGATGGGCAGTCCGAAGGCAGGGCAGAGAGGGACCAGGACAGTTTAGGGGGACGACCCGGAGGTCAACCCAACAGGCAGAGCAGAGCAAGGGGCAACACAGTTCCGGAGGTCGACCCAGAGGCCAGAAGGCAAAACCTCTCTGGAGGTGGGGCTGGAAGTCAGTGATGAGGGCAGAACCCACCAGGAAGCCATCAGCAAAGGCGGAACCTCTCCGGAGGTGGAGCAGGAGGCTGGCAGCGAAGACAAAATCCCTCTGGAAGCTGGCGGCGAAGGCCAAACCCCTCTGGAGGCCGAACCAGACAGGAATCTAGGAACTGGCGTCGGCCGTACCACGGACTGGACAGCAAGGCTGAGTACCGGCGACTAGAACAGACTCCGGCCTGGAGTCGGCTGGTCCACCAGCGGTGCTTTTGTTTGTCAGGCCACTGACGGAGGATCTGGAACTGAAGTCGATCCGACCGCAGGCAGAGTTCATACCAATCAGACCACCGACGCAGAATCAGGTGTTGACCCGGAAGAATGCCACACAGGAGCATAGTCTCAGCAACATTGGGTGCCCTGGGGGATGAGGTGCTGGACACCTGGAGACTGGCTGCCTGTGCGTCTTCTGACTCCCTGGCCTTCATGGCAAAGTAAGCCAGGAGAGTCATAGTCTCTGAGTCTTTAGCTGGAGGCTTAGGCAGGCAGACGGGCAGGCAAGGTGGGTGGCTAGGTGCTGGGATGCTAGCAGGCTGGAAAACAGGCAGGGGGCTAGCAGCTGGAGCACTAGCAGGCTGGGGATCATGCAGGTGGCTAGCCACTGGGGCGCTAGTAAGCCAGGGATCAGGCAGGTGACTAGCCGCTGGCAAGCTAGCAGGACAGGGATCAGGCAAGTGGCTAGCCACTGGAGCGCTAGCAGGCCGAGGATCAGATGAACACACAGTAGCAGGTGAGAACAAAAGGCTAGACAGCCACATGCTGTTGCCTAGCTGAGGAGGGGAGTTGTGGAGGAAGTGAAGAGCCCATGGCGGTAATGAGTCCCTTGCTTGGCAGCAACTCTTCCTTGAGCCAGCGATCCAATAACCTCTCGCTCAAGGTAATTTATGGCCTCCCTCCACAAAACTTTCAGCTCAATTAAGTCACACTCTAGCTCGCAAAGTTCATCGGCAAAGTCTGCTGGGTCCATTAATCGTGACGTCCGACTGTCAAGGGTTCCTGTCTGTGTATGGCTCCACATCTAAGACCGCACTCAGCCTACCCTTGACAGTGCTTGCAACTAGCTGATATAATCTGCCTGCAACTGTTGTAATTTCAACAGTCAAAATCCACAGTTATGTGTTAAAAATGAGAAGCTGCTTGTTTCTACTTCTGCTGCAGCTAATTACAACCCATATTTACATTTATTGTTAGGCCATGACTTCGAGTGGCTGTATGATGGTGGCAAAGGAAGAAGTCAGGTGACGTACTATAAAGAGCAACAAAGTTTGTGTAAGGAGATGGTTGGGGTAGATGGATGGGTCGAGTAAACTCAGGAAGCCTGTGGGAAAAAAGTCAAAGTTGACTTATTTAAAGTTTTAAGTTAAATATGATTCCTAGGTGACCTACGTCACATGACTTAAATCACGTGACTAAGTAACTAAAGTCACATAAGTCACATAATGTACTTATTTTAACCCAAACTTTTCCTAAAACTAAGTAGTTTTAGTGCCCAAACCTAACTAAACTACGATTGTTTCACAATGTTAGATGAGTTACGTAACGTACATATTTCAAACTGATGTTAAAGTAAGTGAAGATTGTTAATTTGTAGAACATAGAAAAGATATAAATTCAGGTATGATCTAGGTATGATGCAAATTAGTGACAATAGGCACAAACGAGAAACCAGGACCTGCAAAAGGTTCCTAGGTACATATCGAATATGCACCAACAGGCATTGGGGAAATCCATGTGCTATCTTGGCTTGCAGTCTGCAAGGAAGAGGTATGATGCGAATTCGCAACAATCTGCGTCAAGTGGTTAATTATGTTACTCTTGAATTTAGACATTTCCACATTGACCAGAGCATTTTGTATCATGTTGTATCATTTTCTATCTTAACAGACTGCTAACAGCTGATATTATGTGTTGAAGCCCTGAATTGACATATTTGTCAGAGCAGGAAAGTGTATATATTGTATTAATTCATTAATTTTCTGCACATCACATGAATGATTTGTTGAAATCCTTTGGCAGGTTATTGATGATTGTGGTTTCAATGCTGTAGACCTCCAGTGAATATTCATTTCATCAAACCTTTCAAAATTAATATTCCTGTGTTGGTGTTTCTGTCTAGCTGATGATATTTGAGATCTTCTCTGATGCTTTGTGTCTGTAATGATCCACTCCTTCATTCCTCATTGTTGTGCTGTTATCATGCTCTCAACGTTTCTTCACATCATCATTGATCAAGGAAATGATCCACTGCTGAAGTCTCTCTCTCACACAATCAGCCTGCAGCTATTAACTTCATAAAAATGTTATTTGTAATTTCACTGTTAACTCATGTATTAATTCTGCGATCAATTACCTACTTCAGCTTTTCCAGACTCATTTCACTGATGGATGTCAGTCGTGACTGAGAACTAAACTCTGAAAAAGTTTCTGAACCAGGGCTTTTCTGGTCTAAACTGTGAAGGGCAGTTTTTAGGCATAGGTGCATATGGCCATAACTTAGATTTTTCTTAATTCTCTAAAAGCTCTTCTTGAGGCAGAAGCTGGTTCTCAGAGTTTGTTGGGGGTTTTTTAGTTTGAGTTTTTTAAAAGGTTTTCTAGAGACCTCAGGGGAGAGTTGTAAGAGCTAAGGCAAGAATCTGGCTTCTGGAGTTCATTGAGCAGAGAGGGAAGAAATCTGTTCATGGCAGAGAGAGGGAAGAGGACTAAAGATTTCTACACAGCAGGATATAACCTGGTTTGTATGAAGCGGTGCTGTCTAAGCTTTCTGAGACCCAGTCTACTTTTAAAAGTCACACTGACATCTAATGAATCACTTCATCTTTATAAATAAACATACTGGTCTCATTGCACTAAACACCTTTTCTGGCAAGCACAAAGTGTTGGTTATGTACTGTTTTTGTACTGATTTACGATAGAATAACGATGACATGAGCTACACTCTCAAATGAAAGGAAATGTAAAGACCTGATTACTGACAGTCCAGGCATTTTTTTGCTTAGGGAATGTAACACAAATACATTTCCAAAATTTTACAAACCAAAACCCATAACCACAACAGTAACTTTTCATCTTTTCATCAATTTGGTTTATAACCAAATACCTGCTAAACATTATTATGTTAGTCTTGGGTTTGTGAGCATGCTGCCATCCTAACATGAGCATTTATCAGCAAGTACATGTAGTACATATGCTACATGCTAGCAATAAACCTGCTGTAGACTCTAGTTCATATAGTAATAAAGCACATCACATCTGGATCATCAGGCTCATGAGGACTTTTGTTTAACAAGTTAACATATTGAGCTGACATAACTGATGCTATCATGTATGATCATGTCATGATAATAGATAATAGCAACATTTAGGACTGTGATGATTCTGTACCTCTGCATGTATTTTACAAATACGGATTATCTACTTTCTTGGAAGAAACTTGCTGTCATGATGCTGGCGCAGACTGTAATTTTTGTTGTTTTTACACTGGGCTGCTGTCAATTTAATGGACATCTGTAACCACAGAGCAGAAAGTTCAGGTTGTGTTTCTGTCCAGATCACAGGCCACCTCGCCCTCAGCTCTCTGTCTGCAACAAAACCACATAACGCCACTACTCCTCAGGGCCTGCTGAAACTCACAGGGTTGATGGAGCTCATCTTTGGGGTGGACAGGATGAGTAAATCACCTCCTCGACCTCTTCCTCCAACTCTTCCTTGCCCCTGAGGTTGCTGGGAGGTTGGCGTCAGGATTTATGGATGTATTTTTGTGTCATCTGTGTTGCTGCTGGATGACACTGACACCCACCCAGCCTGCATCTGGACTTATTATTTTCCTGGGATTATTTATGAACGTTGGCGATAGACCACTGTCTGCTGTAGTTTTTTGTTCAGTTTCCTGAGATCTGGTAAAAGTAGATTAGATTAGAATACATAAGATTAAATTGAATTAGATAAGAGAATAGACAGGACTAGTTGTATCGAACTACAGAATAGACTAGACAGAGAATAGACTACACTGGATTAGACTAGATAAGAATAGGTTAGATTAGATTAGAGAAAAGACATCATTGGATTTGATTAGACAAATTAGACTATGGATTAGAATAGGTAATAGACCAGAATTGATTAAATTACTATGCTGGATTATACTTGATAGACCAAAGAGAGTACATTTTATTAGATTATACTAGAGATTACATTAGATAAGAAGTCATGGAATTTTCTGATAATCCAGCAACTTTACACATTGGCTAGTGGCGTGGAGGTGTGAAAGTAGGTAGAGTTTGAACTTCTCTCTCAAGCTCTTTCATTCTTCACACAGTTATTTCTCTCACTTTTGTAATTTTTACACTACTGAATACAACACCATGAATGTCTCAAGGACAGACTGAAAGTATGGCAAAAGACACAAAGTTGTTGGAGAGAAACTGGGGAGGCAGCGGGATGTTGGAGTAGACTGTAACAGCATCCTTTTCATCCTTCCAGTGTGGAAATTCTGCACGTGTAGAAACACCAAGACATGGTTTGACCACACAACATATTTTTTCAAAGAACACGGAGCTCTTAAAGACAAACCAAATGGTGATTCAGTAAAATCCATACCCATGAAAAATGAAGAAACATGAACAGCACAAAATCTACCAGTTTGAAACTTCTGAAACATGAAATGTTTAAACTATATGGTGGCGATGCAACACAACCATTTAGACATTTGGGGTCAGATTCCCATTTCCTAACAGCAGCGGCAGCACCATGATCCTGTGGTCAGTGTGAACAGCATCTATCAGGACCAGCTAATGATCCCCCTTTCTCCCCCAGGCAGCAAAAGGACCAAATAGAACAATATGGAAGTTGTTGTTTTCCATCTGGAAGACAGCTTCACGTGTGTAGTTTATTGGTGATATTCTTCACAGAGGAGGACAGTTGATTAGAAACATAAAGCAGGAGTAGAACCTCGGGCCTGCTGCTGTGGTGTGTCTCTGCAGGAGAAACTCATTAGTGGTGAGTAATGAGTCTCCTGCTAATACAGCAGCAGAATTATGCTCTCTATCACAGGCTCTGTGAGTGGTGAGCATTTTTCAATTTAATTAAACAGTCAGTAATCTGGTTGTAAAAGCTTCTGAGGTTTCCATCTATAATGTAACATGAATATGACACTGGTGATGGCTCAGAGCGGAGCTGCTGTTTGATGAGAGGGAAGTTGTTGTTTCTGCCCAGCGCATGATGATGCTGATTGATCCAGGTTCATCCACAGAAGGATATCTCAATAATTACTTGACAGATTGATGTTAAATTTACTCTGGTTATACATGCTCACCAGAGGATGATTCCTAATGATATTGGTACTCCTGGTCATCCTGGTTTTCTTCTAGTGCAGCAGGATCTAATTTAGATTTTCAGAAACCTCTGGTACACTCGGGGGGGGGCAAGGAATTGTGCAAAGACAAAAGACCTTTCACAATATAAGAATCAGAAAGAGCTTTATTGACAAGTAGTTTTTACACATACAAGGAATTTGTTTTGGAGATAAGGTGCTACACGTAGACAAACATGTAGTTGACATAAATAAATGTAGAAATATATAAATATGGGATAGATTGACAAAATATAGAAGAATAACATTTAATTAATATTAATTAATAACACTTAACAAAAAACAACAAATATGTACAATATACTGGGAATGTGCAATGATGTGAAATGAAATATTTATATGTGCAAAGATATACAGTATTTGAGAGGGAAGGGGGGAGTGTCAGTGAGGGACCTGGGCCTTGTTAATTAGGCTAGCTGCAGAAGGGAAGAAGCTGTTATTGTGGTGAGAGGTTTTGGTCCTGATGGACCACAGCCTGACAGAGGGGAGAGTCTGAAACAGTCCAGTGTCCAGGGTGGGAGGAGTCAGTTGCAAGCTTTCCTCCAGTGGCAGCAGTGTACCAGATGGTGATGGAGGAGGTGAGGATGGACTCAATGATGGCAGTGTAGAAGTGCACCACCATTGTCTTTGGCAGGCTGAACTTCTTCAACTGCCACAGGCATCAGAGATGAGCTCAATGAGGGTGGTGTAATCTGCAAACTTAAGGAGCTTGACAGACTGGTGACTGTGGGTGCAGCTGTTAGTGTACTTACACAAACTGTTGTCCACCAACTTTTAAATTGTCCTTAAGAGTTCAAACTTTGCAAGTTCAGGAGAATAAGGGGATACAGGTTTATATGTTTGGACACTGGGGTATACCTGCCTGATGTAGATACTGATGTCAGTATCACACCTTCTGCACTTGACAGACCCCTGCTGACATACTCCTGTCAGACAGCCAAAACAGAAACCTGCTGTCACATAGTGCAGAGTGAACCTTTGGAAGGTGTCCTTCAGTGCAATAATGGAAAAAAAAATTTTTTATTACAGATGTAATTAAGCCTGGAATTTGATTTACCACAGTCTGGGTAATTCGTGTACTCACTGCTGAAATTTTACAGTCAAAATATTTGAAATAGCGTCAATGTCTGTAAATGTTTGAGTCCTCAGCTTTAAAATGTGTTTGTATTGCAGTAATAACTGAAGTTGAATCACTGAAAGAAAGTGAAGTGGAAGTTGAAACAGAATTGACTGCAGTCAGTTCATGTCAAAAAAGGAGTGAAAGATTCAATTTAATTTCAGTGCTGGAAGGAATTCAAATGTTAGTTGAAGTTTTAGTGACAAATTGAACTGGGAGGGTCAGCTGAAGTGGAATTCCTGATGGGAATTACTATCAGTTCAAGTATCAGTTAAAGTGTTTTATTGTCAAGTAGAAATAAAGGTTTACATCACCAATGTACCTTGTTACATCCCAAGGTCTAGGGGTATCCAGGATGTAACATAAATGTGTTGCTTCCCAATCTTACCATTCCCAAGCAATACCAGAACAAATGAAGAAAACCTAGAACTTTCCTAAACCAAAAAGTAAATAAGACAAAGCTCTAAACTAGGCTCCTATTATGAAAGACAGGAGAAAAATGGTGCAAACAAAAAGGGCTTCTCACTCTTACACACTACTAGCTAACACAATAAAGCTACACCAAAGAAAATTGCTATATAGCAAACAAAAATGGCTAAAGCCAGCAAAACAAGGTTGTCAACAACAATCAGAATTACAAAGGTAAGCTATTCAAAGTTAATGTGTTCACTACACAGCTAATATACTCACAACAGTTCTCTGCTTACAATGAACACAGACATAACACACAGTACACAGGCTCAGGTTGGGAATGGCAAAGAGAGAGAGGAGTTCCTGTCAGTGGGGCTTAAGATGGCTGCTGTCATCCAGGTGACCAATCAGGAGGCTCCAAACAGCTCTGCAGTACCAATCCTGTGTGCCCACCTGTTCTCTATTACCTGCATACACTCACACACACACAGGAGAACAGCTGAAAGTGCAGGGAGAGATAAATAAATCACAAAATATGACCCCAGGGTCATAACAACCTGTTTAAACATGACAGCTGATGAACAGGCCAGGGTCGATCACACATGAAGGGAGTAAACATAACAAAGATACATGTCATCTCAGACCAGACACTCAGTGGTGTTGAAAAGGACATACACTCTACTAGGTTGGGTTTCTGATGCTGGTGACATCTGCACTTCAGCAGATAACATTATTTTGACTCCTGGCAGGACAGAGTGCTGCAGAAATGCCTTCCAAACACACCAACTGTAAGGGGGAGGGGATGGAGTCACTGAATGGGAAGCTGTCACTTCCAGTGACTGCAGTCAAGTGTTTGGACGCTGGCATATACCTGCCTGATGTCGATACTGATGCCAGTATCGCACCTTCTGCACTTGACAGACTCCTGTTTGCATACTCCTGTCATACGGCCAAAACAGAAATCTGCTGTCACATAGTGCAGAGTGAACCTGTGGAAAGGGTACCTTCAGTGCAATTATAGAAAAATATTTTAATTACAGATGTAATTAAGCCTGGAGTTTGATTTACCACAGTCTGGGTAATTTGTGTACTCACTGCTAAAATTTTGCTGCAAATGTCTGAAAACGTTTGAGTTCTCAGCTTCGAAATGCGTTCGTATGGCAGTAATAGCTAAGACTGAATCACTGAAAGAAATTGACCCTTCGCTAAGCCCCGCCCCCCTCAGTCACTGTTGCTAAGTCCCCAGAGAAATATTGTCAAGTGTGTTGGGAAAAGTGATCACAGAAAGAAGCAGACAGTTTTGCAGTTGCATTATTTAAAAATTTTAAGTTTGTATTCAGGCTGTCAGACTGACTCAAACTGACTCAAACAGACCATCACATCCCCCGACGACTGAGACAAAAGACAACGATATTAAGGATCAACACTGTTCCTGTAGAGCTGGGTAGGCCTCTATTCAGTATTACAATCATTAAAAAGCAGAACAGTAGGGCTTTATAACGTTACATTCAGTAGGAAGTTAGCTTGCGTTAGCTAACTAACATTACATTAGGATCAATCCACAGTCGACATTTTTCTTTATTTTATTTTAGGTTTTGGAAAGAGAATAAATCGTACTTCTCCTTTCAACCTCTCCGGTAGCGACTGTAACTGTTCCAAGTGCCCCAGGAACAGCGTTCTAGCGACCATATCAAGCTAGAAAACGACTCTTTTTGCATTTGCATTTTGCGTTTTTTACCATGTTCTAAAAACGTGGCGCTCCCATCGCAATGAATTGAAAAAAGACGCTGGCGACAATTGAGCGTAGCCATGAAAGTGTCGGACCCATTGACTGTATATAAAAAGGTCGGACCATAGTTTGAGCGAATCCTATGCTGTGCTGTGATTGGCCAGTTAAATATTCAATTCAATTTCAGTGCTGGAAGGAATTGAAATGTTAGTTGAAGTTTTAGTGACAAATTGAACTGGATGGTTCAGTTGAAGTGGAATTCCTCATAGGAGTTACTATCAGTTCAGTGTCAGTTAGAGTGTATTATTGTCAGGTAGATATTGTTGAAGTGTAAGCACTGAAAGCAGGTGGAATATATATGTATCCATCTGTATGAACAGTGGATGTGGAAGAATTTATGATTTGAAGAACTTAAAAAGTACAATGTCAGTTTAAGTATAAACGTTGAAATGAGTCACTGAGAGCAGATGAACTCTTATTTCAAGATTAAGAGATGAATGTGGAGGGACTTTTTTTCAGTTTGACAATAAAAACAATTAAAATAAAGGTTCAGAAAAAAAGAACGTGTTTAGTTTACTGATTAAACACAACTTAAAGTAGGCCTAGTAAAACAATGTTTTTTATATGTATGACTTGTGAGGATTTTCTGTAATTACATATTTAAACAATTTTAAATGTGGCATTTTTTAAAGTTTTATTATTTTGTTTTTAAATAATTGTTTCTATGATTGTATTCATTTTATTACTTTCAATACTTTCCCTTGCTAACGTTTATTTATCCACGCATGCGCATTACAGCAGCCTGTCAATTCGAAACCAAGCGAGGGAAAACAAACCGGACCACTGCAGCCGTAAGTTTTCCTCTTTTATTATCAGCATGTAATGGTGTGTTTCCGTTCCCCACATAATGACTGCTAAAGATGGTCATTCCACTACGATTGTCCTTTTATTAACTGTATCCGAAATGTTGTAGTTGTTTTTGTGTTGTTTTGTTGGTGCTCGCAGTCTTCCGTTCCCCACAAATCATGCTAATTTCCATGGCATGCAGTCCGAGGGGAAATTTGAAATATTATTTAAATAACGTGCTGCATTATGGATTGTATGTTTGCCGAATTTGCCAATTTCGTTTATTTAGTCATAAAAACATGTACATTATCTTCTATTTTCGATGCATGGCTGCAGAGAATCAATACAACTTTAAAGCGAATGATTTTTGAATGGAGTTCACTTGACGTTCGACTGAACGACAGAACAGGGTAACTTATAGCTCGGTCGCTACGCGTTCTTACAGTTTTCCTTTGTTCACTAGCTTACTTCAACACTATATATAGTCTGATATGTATACCTGTCATGTAAGATCATTATGTGCCTTGACTGGTAACGTGAGTGTTTGCTAAAGTTGGCTAGCAGGCTAACTAACTAAGCTAACAGTTAACTTGTTGTAGCCGATCTTTAGATATGTGAAGTAACTGTGCATGAATGAATCGGTTTATGGTCACTGTTCATGTTTGCAGTAGTTGTTTATTACTCTTCCTTGACACGGACGGTGACAGGTGGACCAGCAGAGCAATAACTAGGTAACGTTAACCTTTTATACAGTACCTAATATAGCGCCTTAGCTCCGTTGGTTAATTATCTTAACTTTTATCAAGAATTACTTGACGATGGTGACGTTATTCTACTGCTGATTATAGTTCTGCTGGCTCATGGCTCTTATAAACAGCATGTCACTGGTGTTCTGCTGGCAGATACCACTCTCCTTGACTGGTGCTTTGTGGCTGGCACTTTAACCTGCAGGTCTTTGGTGTTACACTAGCACATACCACTTCCCACTGATATGTTATGATGGCTTACATGTACCATGTCCCTGTTCCGCTGACAGATAGCGTTCATCCCATGAGTGGCAGGTGTCTACTTACCTGCTACCTGCTGGTAGAAACCTTAGCCTCTGTGGAATAATCTAGTCCTGATTTGACAACTAGACAGAGTCTGGTTTTTGATCTGGACCTGGTCTAATGTGGTCTACATGCGAAAAAACACATAAATTGTAATTTTCACAAATAGAATGAATGGTTTCACAAATATGAAACTGCGTTATAAAGACTCTCCAGCCTCTTTGGGAAAATCAAGTCCGGATTTGACAGCTCTAGGCATAGTGGCTTTTGATCTGGACCTGAGTTTCCCTTAATGGCTAATCAGAAGCTAACTCCAGCAGTGTCCTGCTGGTGAAAAGTGGCACCTGCCAGTGGAACTAGATGCTGTTTTTAGGTGGCATGCAGCTGTACCAACAGTGGCATTTGTCACCGAGAATACGACATGCCAGTCGGAGTGGTATGTGCCAGTGCAACACTAATGACATCGTGCTATATGTCAGTTGACTTGCCACGCATTGGCAGGGTGACCGACCCCATAGAATCGCCATGTAACACAAGTATGACATCATCCACTTTTGGATTTTGACATCGCTTGCCTATGTATATGTAATATCTTCCTCCGTTCATATAACTTTGTGTTTTTTTTTACTCCTCATTCTTCATGTGACGGATGTCTTAGTTGTTTTAGCATCTCGACCTGTCATCTCCACCATCAATGAAACCAGTATTCAAAACAAACACCAGAGATGCACCACTGCCTCTTTGTTCCCCAATGAAATTAGTATACCTGTCGAGTTGGTTTTCTGTGCTTATGTAATTTTACACTTTTGGTTTACTATACCTTTAATTTGACCTTATGCAGTGATTCAGTGTTTGAAATAATATGATGTATCTGCTGTGATTTCCAGCCCTTGATCTGTCTAATATTGGTTGCTTGTAATGTAGGAATTAGAGGGTATTAGCCTCCCTGTAATAGTAATATAGTTTTTATCTATCTATTATATTTATCTAAGGAGTAGAAAAAGATGTCACTGTAAGATGCAGCAGTCTGCAGCCATAATGAGCCACCTTAGAGCTTATTTTCCACCTATTTCTTCCACGATCTCTGTTCACAAAGGTTGTGATTGTGTTCGGAAACAGCCCTGTCTATTTTTACTGCTGATATTTTATTGAGGTGTGCTGCTCGGTTAATCAGATGACTCAGAAAATAGATTTAGCGGGGGTTTTTTTGCTCTAGAGCAAATCATTGCATCACAATTTACTTTGCTTTCTAAAGGAAACAGCAGCAGGTCTTTAATAAAAGTGGCCTCTGCAACCAGTGTCACTAAGATGATTTCCTGTTGAGTTCTTTGGAGTTTATGCCTTGTTCATGTCATGTTGGAGTTAATATAATTATGAGTTTGTGACTTGTAAATAGTGTTCATGTCGCTCTGATATATCCGACTCAGCACTCACTCATGTAAGTACCTGAAAACAAAACAAACGGATGCCTCGCATCAGCTAAGACCTTTGATCAATGTAATTAAACCCAAATTTAATGGTGCTTTATTGTCAATAGGGGTGGGAATCTCTGGGCACCTCACAATTTGATTCGATTACGATTCAGAGGGCTGCGATTCGATTATCGAGCCATTGGCGATGGCTGACAGATCCGGCATCGGGATTGTAAACCCCTGCACCCCCAGGAAAAACTCCTCAAATTTTCACATTATACCATCCTGTGAAAGCAGGTTTTAATGAGCACAAACATTCTTATTATTGTTTTTAAGTATTCGTTGCACCTGCCTCGGAATTCTCTTCTCCCCACACACTCTCACACCCTCACACACACCTACACCTCAGGTAAACACCCCGGCTTCCCCCGCCTCTCTCTGTCTCTCTTCCGCTGGCTGCTCCATTTTCTCCATCAGCAGTATGTTTTATAAAGTCGCCTAAAAGACTGAGAACTAGTCTTTTTTTCGTATATTTCCACCCGCGATCCGTTATCACGGCAGCAGGTGAGCCGCAGGTCGGCTTATTAATGACGCAGCCTATCAAACAACTGAAACCAACATCTGCTCCCTGTTTTGTTCACTGCTGCTTTACCTGGTCCGTGCGTAAAATATCCACCGCGGCTTGTAACGTAACTTAATAGTCTGCCAATTTTTTTAACCGAGTGAAGTCTGCGCGAAATTTTGTAGACATCGCCCAACCCTAGTAACGGTACCAGAAAATGGTGTCATATACTGTAGCTCGTCTTTCATTTGATAGACACGGCTGTCGGCACTAATGTAAATCAAGTCCATATGTGCCTGTGCAGACACATACATTTCATGTACATTTAAAAATACATTTTTATGAAATGATTTGCGCCCACATTAACGTTTCCATGTACTTTTTGTAGAGGCCTCTGTCCACAGCAGTGTTGGGCAGTAACGTGTTACTGTAATAATACTTTTCCCAGTAACTAGTAGTGTAAAGTATTACTATTTCCAAAACAATAATAATATTACAGTCAGTAATCCAAGTAACGCTGCGTGATTGCGTTACCAGCACGCACCATCGTGAAGGTCAGTGGCAACGGACCTTATGTTGTTCAAGTCCGCTGTTAGCCAAGTAGCTAAATGAAGAATGGAGAACGAGGGAGAGAGGTGTTCTCTCCACAGCTGCAAATTTGTCATTATTAGCTGCAGTCCGAATATGTTTTCACATCATTTCATTAAATACGAAATAAGCAAGATTTTATAATGTAAAATATATGTCTGAAACTTTACTGTCAATTTGAACCTAGACACTTTTTCTACTACAAAAAAATAATATGCTAACCTACTGGGTCTGATTGTGACTTTACAGTCAAAGGTCCAATGAGCAATGCTGTATAAAATGTAATATTTATTTATTGTTAACGTATTGACTATTTACAGCTCCTCCCGATTAAAATGGAGGGTCTGCTCTTTATTTGCCCGTTGCCATGGTGAATTGTAGTATCGGAGCAGGCACTTCCATCAGATTCAACGTACTCGGAGTTGATTGAACTTACTTTGATCAGTTGTTCTGGAACCAAAAACTCAGACTTTCCCACCTCAGGCTCAGTCAACTCAGAGCTCAGGGATAAGCTCAGAGTTTGATATTCGACATCAGTATTGGAGCTGCTACGATTAGTCGATGAATCGATTAGTCAGTGGAAAGAAAATTAATCAACAACTATTTTGATAATTGATTCATCGTTTCACTCATTTATTTAAGCACAAATGTTCCTAACTGTAAGAAAATGTTGAAATTCTTTTTCATATATGACGGTAAATGAAGAGTCTTTGGGTTTTCAACTGTTGGTTGGACAAAAGAAGCAATTTGAAGACCTCATTTTTCACAATTTCTTGACATTTGATTTTATAGACTAAATGTTTAGTCGATTTTAATCGTGAAAGTTATCGGCAGATTAATTGATTCTGAAAATAATCCTTAGTTGCAGCCGTAATCAGTATCGCTACCCTGTACATACTGAAACACCAAGTGGGCTGTTTTGCTAAAGCACCGTTGTGGGAGGAGAAAAATGCTGTTTTAGTTCTGGGTGGAGGGCTAAAGCTGAGAAGAAGAGATCATTCAGCTCCTGGATTCTTCTCTCCACTCCTCCTTCTGTGTGGATCTGCAGACAAATATTAATGAGCTCTGGAGTGCTTGCTCATCCTGTCTCCACCCGCCTCTGAGAGTTAAAAGCCGAGCGCTCCCTCCTGCTTTTGAAGTGGCGACAGCTCACTGTGGGACAGATCACAATGCATGACCCTGGCAGCCTCCCGCTGGACAGCTCTGTATGAGCGGGTGAGGACATTGACTTTCATCTGGCTGTGGCGTCCAGGCATTTCTCCTCTTTGCCTTGATGGCTGCAGCATTTCAGAGACCACCTGTCACTTTTTTCACCCTTTTCACCTGAAAACTTATATAAAAGAGAATCCAGACTCTTTACTGCTGAAGAGACTGAAAGAACAGAATCCTTAAGATACATGTTCTTGCGTCAATTGTGCATAAAACTCAGTAAAACAAACTATGTGACATGTTGATGGCTCTGTAATGATATGTGTAAGTCACACTGACAGATTGAATTTACCGCTCAAAGATGAATAATTTTTACATTGAAATAGCAATCTTAAAATTGCAAGAGGCACAACTTTAATTACATTTGAATAATGTCTTACAATTTGTTGGTGGTTTCACTAGCTGTAAGACATCTGTTGTTGGCAGACTCTTTTGTTGTGGTTTTGTTACAATGCCCTCTGCATGCTGCTGTCTGTACTACAGTATTTATACTCAGCCAGAGTTCCTCAAGTACGAAATACCACTCTGTATCCATTTGAGTTTGAGAACCTGTGACAGATGAACAGGAAGTGGCTGTGGTGTAGGTGTTGGAGCAGCATGTCTGTCAGCTACTGGTTCTTCATGCAGAAACACTCACTCCAGCGTGGATACCCTTACGCTGGGACAATCCTCTCTCCAGAGTTATTCTGGTATTCTGATATTCTGGTTATTTCTGCTTCTGTTGAGCCTCTCTCTCTCTCTCATCCCCACAAAAAGAGAGAAAGACAAAGATTATGCAAATGTGGAATAAATAAAGTTTGTGTCTTGGCAAACGTTCCGGCGTCGGCTGAGCGAACAGAGAGGACAGTTTGTGATTTTGACACACAGTGGCTGTTTGTCAGAGATGGGGGGAAAAAAAAAAAGGAAAAAAAAACACCTGCAAGGCAGCGTCTCAACGCGACCGTCACTCTCGGTCTGACATGTTTGTTTTCCCCTCTGCCTCGCTCCGTCCTGATTAGCTGAGATTTGGCAGAGTGGATTAATTCACATCGTCTGTTGATTTCTGACGCCGAGGCATTGTATAAGAAAAAATGACTCATAAAGGAGATCAGTGTTTGTCACTCACTGTATTTTTAAAGTATTTTGTAATAATACAACAATAAGATATGGGTGTAATATCAAAATGTTCCCTACGCCAACGTCACCCTTACACCAAGCGTTGACTGACATTATTTGCTTCAAATGCAAGAACCAGGCCTTCATTTGAAACTTTATTTCTATATATAGTTTTTGCATGTTCTTATATATCATCATATGTTAGTAATAAACCTTCCTGTTTTCTGATCTGCTCAACAGTTTTAATTTGCAGTTGATGCTGATACACAAAGCTCAAAATTAGTTAAAGAATGCTGACTTGAAAGATATGACATACATTTGGCTGAGCTTGTGGATCTTATTACTTAAGTGACAAAGAAAAAGTATATTTGTATGCAGCGTGAATATCAGCAGAACTGGAACCAAAAGTAAGTGAGCTGGTAAACCCATTATTTCGGGAGGCGGCGGGGTGGCCCTGTTGTTGGGATTTTAGCCCCTTTTCCACTGCACGGTACCAGCTCAGCTCGATTTGATTTATTTTGTTGCGGAAAAGGGACTGAAAAAAGATATACTAGTTTAGTTATGGTGGCACGGTGGTGCAGTGGTTAGCCCTGTTGCCTCACAGCAAGAAGGTCGTGGGTTCGAACCCCAGTTGCCCCAACCCTAAATTGTCCTTAGGTGTGGATGTGCAGGATAAGCGGTTGACGATGGATGGACTAGTTTAGTTATAAAACTACTCAATTTTCTGCTGTGCCTTCTAAAGTCATTGACGATGAGAAGTTGCGCTATCTGTGAGTTTTCGTCAATGGGCGTGCCCGTGGCGTCAAAGATCAACTCTTCGCCATGACACAGGGCGAAGTAACTTCAATGTGCATGCTCACATCTGCACAAAACTTTACGTGCTTGATAACTGTCCCGCCCCGTCAAGCAATATTCATTTATGGTCATAGCGGCAAGGGCTATGTAGCGGCACAAAGGAGACACAGGAAGTGACGTATAAGACCTTTATGCAGCGTCCGAAGCGCGTGGCAAATTGACAGCCGCACCGGCAGAGCTCCAGAATATGCAACGTGGTTGCATCACACCCCGTCGCGCTCCAAATGCGAGGGCCCGCACAACGCTGCTTGCAGCTTTAATTTTGAATGTTCTCCCTCAGATTTGTTAAGTGATTCGCTGTTTAGAATCAAGTGTTTCTGCCATTCTGACCATGAAGAAAAGTTGAACCACATAATTAACCATCTGGTTTCTTCCGTTTTCAGTCAGGGACAAAACTCAGCCTTTAAACTTGAAAGAAATAGCGACTTTACATTTATCGTGATAATTATCGATTATCGAATGACATGAAATGTTTTTATCGTGAAAGCATTCTTGGCCATATCGCCCAGCCCTAAGTGACAGCTGTTTATTGGTCGCTGGTGTGTGTGTCGCATTGAACATTACGTTGCGGCAGTTGTACGTGATGTTGCTATGACGACCAGCTACATTGAGGGGTACTATCTCTGGGTACTGTCTGCAATGGAAAACGGAGCACGGCCAAACCGAGTAGAGGCGAGTTTAGGCAGTACTGGTAATGGAAAAAACGGCTTTTTTGAAGCAGAGCAATGGGGGAATTTCTTGCTAATTGTGAAACTGCTGCGATATATGTGTTACCTACACAAATCTGCTATGCTGTTGAGCCTAAAGACTGTATTGAAAGACGGACAATATGTCTCTACTTCCTCCTTATGTACCTGGGTATGGCTGGTAGCCATAGTCTGTGCAGTAGTGATCGGGGTTGAAGCATTTATAGCTTACAATACATGTAAATATTGTTAATAGATATGGAATAACTGCATTTTTAAATAAAAGCTTTCACAATGTATGCCTTCCAGTAACTCAAAGGACATACTCTGCCATTTATGATCAGTGTTACGTTACTGTCAATGAAACAACCCTTCCTGCAGATGTTTCACATTAAACGCCTGACAAAGTACAAGCAGTTGAAATTAAATGAGAGCAGTATTAAGATTACAAAGAGAAAGTTTTTTTTATCAGAGTGGAGTGTGATATGATTCTGTTGTTGTACTGATGGAATCAGTGCTGTGGAAATGTACATTATTCTGAGTTTATCAACTGAGACATTACAGTGCAGGTAATTCCACCCCTCAATTATTTTAGGGAACCTTTCTAAGCATCTCTGTCTTTATTTGAATAACTTCTTTCTTTTATTTGAGAATTATCATAATATATTCAAATGAAATTTCCGAATGAATTAATATGTGTGTAAACATTTGCTCCCGATGTGTGTCAGCCTTTCTTTACTTCCTTACCATGATGGGCTGTAATTTTTATTCTACAAAAAACCTGTGCAGTTAAATTACATTAAGTTGTCATCGTCGTTGTTACAGTAATTACAGATCTGCTGAGTCTGCCGTCTTATCTGACAGCCATAAAGTGAGATTTCATTTTTGCAGAAATAATTTTTTCAGTGAAGTGTACCTTCATAGGAACTTCTTAAAACCTACAACCATCTCCATTAAGCCAATAAAACTGATCACTGTGGGACCTTTTGAACTCTGCGTCCTGAGAGGTTTTCAAGTAGGGCTGCACAATATATCGCCGGAACATTGTCATCGCAATGTGCTCTTGCACAATAGTGACATCGCAGAACAGTGCAATATCAAGCAAGTCGAATTAACTCAACCACCTCAACTTTTTTGCTGCTTGATAGAAAAGGATTAACTTGGACAGTTCTCATTTCAAGTTTGTCAGATGTCACATCATTCACTCCGATTAAAGAGTTCTTGGATACACAGTTTGTAACTAGTGAGTGCCGAGCAGGCTCTGCATGCACAGTGAACTAGCAATCCCAATATTATTCTCGATCAGTTGATCAATTCTTTTAGGATGCTCAATTATTTTCAAATAGAGCAACTGAAGTAATGTGGTGAGACTTATTGTATTTTTTTCATATCGCAATATATATCGCAGAAAAGAAAAATATTGCAATGTTAGTTTTTTCCAATATCGTGCAGCCCTATTTTCAAGTCAGCCTTTCAAAACTGCACAACTTGGAAGCAACAGCTGTGACCTAACATATACAAATCCGTAGTCTTCATTTCAACACTGTCAGGTTTACCATGACATGTTGGCTTACTTTTTTAAGCTTTAAACTAGGCTGCCCCCTAGATGTCAATAATTCAATTAATCAGTAATCAGTAATCAGTCACGAAGCCCACGAGTTGACTTGCTTTTTGTCAGTTGAATCACCAATGTGATGGAAAAGGACGGCAGCTCAGCTCCAGTGCTAAATGTTAGCAAAGTCGGGTAAATAACCTGCTCTTTGCCGTCCAGTGAGACTCACAATTCATCTGACAGAGTTGTCAGCAGCCAGGCTGGAGAGATGCTCTGTGATGTGGAAATATAACGTTTTGACATAGGTGTTAAAATGTGACTCTTACAGGTAAAACATGAGGCTCATGCAAGTTTTTGGGAATTAAGTCTGGTACTGCTGGTGCACTGTAACTGGGTGGGTGCAGTGAATAATATATTTCTCTTAATAGAAACTAAGGTATAAAGAAGAGTCTAAGTTTCTAACATTAACATAGCTATTCTTCTTAACTAGGCTCCTTACATGCTTGCCTATAACTTCTTTGAAGTTGGGTCCCCAATACTGACAATCAAATTTGATTTTCCCCATTTTAAATAGTAAAAAAATAAAAACCCGAAAATCAATATGTGGCGGTCAGCACTGATAATGTGGCGGGCCACCACAAATAAATCAATGTGTGGGCAACACTGAGTTATAATAACAAGTATATAAAAAAGCAAAAAAATATCAACACCAATTAAATAAAGATGGCTGACCACCATTATAGAATATGACATTCAGGGGAGAAGAGCAGAGGTGCTTAATCACACAGCAAAGGCCACATATTTATTGAGTTGCTATTGTTTAGACATCGTGTGACTGAACTGATCAGGACTAAGGTTGTACGATTAATCGTTTTCAAATCAAAATTGCGATTTGAAAGAACGCGATAAGCTAATTGCGAAGATGGCGATAAAAATGCAGGTTAATTATACAGCTATATAAGCAATTATATACAATTACAGTCCTACTCACCAATCAGAGCAGGCACAGGCCGTCTACGTTCTACAACAACAAATGAACTGGAGGAAAACGTGTGGGATAATGGCGCCAGCCGAACCGACACAGGCAGCGGCTGTGCTGCGGTTTGTCCGGTGTCAACTCACACAAGTGTTTCAGCAGCGGAGCGTTTAGCCTGCACGTTGTTAACAAGTTAATTTGTCATTTTGTGTCCTTCAACTATGGATAACCGCTCTCTGTGAGCACGTTCTGCTCCGCTCTGTGGGAGCTACATATCCTACATGGAGCCTTTCAGAATAAGAGCGTTTGATTTTGCTTACATGTTCGGATTGTGCTTATTTGTTCAGATTTTGCTTATTTGTTTAGTTGTCCTTCTGCTATGGTTAAGAAGGCTACGTAGTTAAATTGTTTCTTTTTTGTCTGTTTAAACTGTTTTTATTGTTGATATACGATCGGGATTCTGTGTCAATTGCACCTGTGGCACAGGTACCGGCACAGTGACTTTCTTCACCATCAGATCTGTTAAACAGGACACATTAGACTCTAGTCGACAGAATCTAAAGTGTCTAAAAAATGAGTTTCAAAGCAAATTCAGTATCAGTTTGGTTGTGTAAGTGCTGTGCAGGGAGTCTGTTCTATAAGCTCAGCTGGATGTTTGAGAACATTTGATGTTTTAGGTTCTCACGCATCAGAATTGACTGCTTTGTATAAAAATAAAGTAAATTACACTTTTCAGTTTTGGATTGTTGATCAGATAAAGAAAATACATTTTACGACGTTGTGCTCTTGGATATTGTGATTGTGGTCATTTTTCAGTTTCTCAGGTTATAGACAAGTCAGTTAATCTAAGCGTTAATCAATAATGAAAATACTAGTTGCAGCCCTAATTATTATGTTGTTCATAGTGTGGCATGCCATCCTGTTTCTGTTTTGTGTTATTGAACCTGTGTCAGCTTCCTCTTATCAGCTGCTGCTGATGTGAGAAGGTTCATCTCTCACTGCCCTCTGGGAGGATTTCTCTGAGTCCTACTGCAGAGGAAACTCCTTCAGTCTGCATGGAAATAAACCTCTTAGATCTGTGTTTTCAACCTGAGGGTGAGGAGATAAGACAGATGATTTGTGGGGTTGCAAAGATAAAAAACATCTCCACTACACAGACCGACATTGTACCTCCTCCAGTTCTTCTGAAATACTGAATATTTTAAGCCTCTTCTGATGAGGAATGAGATGAAACGGCATGAAAAGAAAAAATGTTCTTCAGTTCTGACTTCAACAAGGCACCAACTCTATCGGGGTTAGAGGGTTTAATTCCTTGTTACTCATCAACAAAAAATGTACACTGCTTCAATATGTGCAGTAAGATAATATCAGCCAATAACATCGACGTGCTTGTCTGCAAAGACCAAAAGGTACATTTACATCAGGTGGACCCTCGCAGCTACACAGACGTGGAAAGCGTTACTTAAAACTGCATTAATTCAGCAAACTGTAAACCCCACATAGACACGTTAATCGACAACGTTGATCTGTCGACGCGTTGTTACAGAGAGGCTGTTTAAGGGAGAGATAGCAATCTTCTTATTAAGAACATTTCTGGTTGTTCATTTCTAACTGCAGTGCACTGCAGGAAGTGCTGGGGGAAGCCTGCCATGACTGCTTGACTGTAAGACTACTCACGAAGAAGAAGCTTTCATGCAAGAAGCGGAAAGCAATGGGAGAAAGAGACAGAACGGTTTTGTTTTTATAAGTTTCAGGCGCTATTTCATTAGTAAATACAGTTTTGAGAAGTTTTGAGCCGAGAAATCAACTGTGTAGAATTTGAATATTGTCAGCCTCACGAAAGTTGATGTTGAAACGTTTTTGGGGTTGAGAAGCTCCACAAGCGCCCGTGAGGTTAGCGGTGCCGGCAGGCCGCCCAGTCACGCCCACGGAGTCCCTTGTTCCCAGTTGCACAGACCACTGCAGCAGCAACAACAGAGCAGCAACGACAGAGGGAAGAAAGGCCACAAATGTAAGATAGTTTCAATGTTTGTACCTCTGTTATTTTGTCTTTACAATCTGAATAATGGTTTAAAGTAAACGAAGGAACATGATGTGGCCTACAGAACATTCTCCACTGAGTTATAACTATAAGTATTATGAAAGGGGACTGTTGCTTTATTGTTCTTAATAGACATTTCATTGTTAGTGTACAGTTGTAGTTATAGTACTTGCTTTTAATTTGCTTTTATTTTATATTGTTCCAATGCAAAAATCTTTGTTAAAAAGTTAAAAGTTTTAAAGTTAGTATAAATCAGTGAATTATAGGAGAATCCTACTCTTGTCTTCTTCCCTGGTTTCCCCCTGACGTTGATACTTGTGGTTATTCTGAATAGTAAAGCTCGTTCACTTAATGGTAACGTTAGCGAGTTAGGCTGTGTGTTGGAGATCAGTAATTTACTTGTAAGATATGTTAATTAGTTAAATTGGTTAGGTTGGTTTGGTTAGGGTTAGGGGGTGACAAAAATAATCGTGACTAATCGAATAAATAATTAACAGATTAGTTGACCACTCAAACAATCATTAGTTGCGGCCCTACTGTTAGCAACCAGCTGCCCTCTTTGGAATCTCGGACAGCAGATTTTCAGCAATTAGGAAAATAGTTTGACTAAGGTCCAAAGTAAAGTTAGAAGCAGCAACCAAGTGGCTTTTTAAAAAATGTAACCTTCTACTTTTTTCTTATCTTGGAGGAAGTCTAATGTGGATGAGAGACAATTTAAACGGGAGTGTCTGTCCTGTGTCTTTCTGTCCATCTGTTACTTTTTTTTCTGCTCTCGTCCACAGAGTGCCTGCGACTCTGTGCTGAAGTGTGGTTTTAAAAGGTTTTAATAAATGGGGTTCTTTGAGAGCTGCAGAGCTGCTCTCCCTTGACACACTCCCTCCACTGTGCACCTGCAAGCTGTTCCTGACCTGATAAAACCCCCTGAAATCACCTGCTGAGCTGTGTGAGTTTATTTTTTATTTATTGAATAGGTGAAACTGCTGGAGCATACGCCTGCGGCAGCTGGAGGCTTTATGTTGTAGAAAATGAACCTTCAGGTTGCAGCCAGCACTGAGCTGTGTGTGTTGGAGTTCTCCTCTGTCCATAATTAATGAGTGTGCTTTGGAAATTGGAGATTGTAAAACAGCAACTAAATATGCGAGTTAAGAGTTTAGTTTGTTTCTCAGTGGATGGTGGGAGTCATGTACAGTGCACTGTGATGTTGTGCTGTTTATAACTGTACGTTAAGTTTTGTGATTCTCTGAATGTGTCGACCGTGAACATGAGACGAGCAAAAATGACAGCTATATGATAAACTGAAACTCACTATAAAGCTCTATAAAACCAGAATCTGCAGATTCAGCTGATAATTCTCTGTAGGTTCATCCCTACAAGCGACCCCTTTTCACGTTGTCACATTGGTTTCACATTGTCATTTGATAAATATTGATGATAGCCACCTTAAGTGTAAACCTACGGGCGCAGGTGCCAGATCCAGGCTGTAAAACAATTTCATATGGCACCTCACATGTTTAGAATTTAAATCTAACATGCAAATGAGTTTACTTTGTTCCAATTTAGACTTTTCTCCAGTCGTGTCTTTTTGACTCATTGTTGGATTTTCTAGTAAGCCTGGAAAATTACAATAAACCTAAATAGCACATGACGCATACACAGTTTAAATTGTACTAATGTACACGCCTCTGCAATTGCCCCTCGGGATAAATAAAGTGTTTTGAAATGGAAATTGCAGAATACAAATTGGCTTTTTTTGTTTAAGACATCAGAGCTAACAGGTGACTCCTCAGATTTGTTGCAGTGGTAACTTTAAATTTATTGCTTTCACATTTTACAAAGACTACAAACAGCCTTAACTTTATCACAATTTTTCCATCTGTGGTGTTAAAGACTTCAAATGTGTTGGTTTGTTGGACCAACAGTGCGAAACCCAAAGATATCCAGTTTACAATGATTTAAAACAGAGAAAAGCAGCAAGATGTCACATGAACAAGAGAATGTTTGAACCAAAATGATCAGAATTGTGGATTCACTTTCTGTCTATCAACTAATCATTCAATTCCAGCTGTATATGGCAGGAATCAATCGAAAATCGATGATGAATAAATTAAATTACTGCCATAAATAGATGTGACTGCTATGGAACATTGTGTCTCACTCGGTGGCACTCGAGGAAGTCACATTGTCTAATGAGGGGATTTTACTTTTGTGAAGCACTTTGAGACCTTGCTCTGAGAAAGGTGCTATATATTATATTAAATAAACTTCACCTATTTATTTACTCAACTTGCAACAATCGAGTGTCCTCCCAACATAATGGTCATGTCTGGTTTGCAGTCCTAATTGCTTCTGTTTGGAGATCTATCCTCTGTCCTTCTCAGCCGCTCTGTTCCTCATGAATGATGTTGGGATGGGATGAACTTGAGTTACCCTCTATGTTAATGAGTGTCCCGGAGCAGCTGAGCAGTGGGTTTCTGTGACGCTCAGAGGAGCAAGAAGGACGCCGTCTGTTCGGGGTGGCCCGCCCGTCATTTGGCAGGGATCGGCTGCTGTCCCACCGCGGGGATCAGCAGACTGTTTACAGCCGACTGGTGGTCTCTGATATGTTGCTGCTCTGTGGGAGGGACTCTGACTAACAGCTTAGTCTGTACCGTTCACAAATTAACCAGCTACTGGAGGCTACAGGCCAGCTCGCTGCATGTATAGTTAAGGTCCTGCAGGTCCAGGTGTCAGGATGTTATCACACAGGTGGGTTTTTGTGACTTTGCCTGCAGGATACAGTGTGGCTATGGAGCTGCCAATGGAGATGCAAAGTCAGAGGTGCCACTTTTTACACAAGTATTTTTCATTGTAAATCAACATTTGAAAGATTTCTTTGAATGATAACGTTAGTGTTTCTCAGGATTTAATGAAGCTATATAGGTGAATGTTACAGTATGCCATCTTCATTAAGTTTGGGTTCTAATAGATGGTTAGAAATCCCTAAGCTAATTAGTAATTTATCTTTTTTAATTAGCTGGCAGCAGATTAGATCAGATATAACTAAATGTTAGTTCGTAAAGCCAAATTGAAACTTTTGGGAGGTTGGAATATCTCGGTAAACTTTTAAGCACATCATCATATGTTTTGAAGTCATCATCCGTTATAAATGGGAGCCTCCATGATTTAGGGTATTCCTGTCTGTGTGAGAAATAAATGGTAGCTAGCTGAAGCTGCTGAAATGCATCATTGTCAACATTGGAGCATAGGGTCATCAGTCAGATCTCAAACACATCAAGCATCAACATCATTATTTCATTATAAAACAACATTTAAACATGTAACTTTCATTTTTGAATTTCACGATTATAGTTTATTGTCCGGTATACCAATAAATGTATCCGCGCTAAACTGATTAATATTTCTAAAGAAACTGAGCAAAGTTTACTTTACGATCTCGAGCCACACCAGTGTTTTAGCTGCGTTTCAGAGTTGATCTCTGTCTATACAACGACTGAACACGCACATCTAATGGCCATTCACGTACACTGGGCATGGCCGTGCTGGTGTCAACAGGAAGCTGTTTTTTTATTTTTTGAATCGATATGATGGCCTGGAATATTGATACAGTATCATGGAAAAATGTAGAAAGATATATTGCTGTATCGATTTTTTTTGGCACACCCTTACAGTACAGAAGTGTTATTTGCACAGTACATAATATTTTAATTAAAATACCAAAACAAAAACACTCAGTAGCTTTGTGTTTTTTCTTTGCGTAATACAACATCTGAAATCATCTGAAATCCTCCTCTTGCTGCCTTGATATTCTGCCAACAGGTTTTTTCAAAAATGTTTCTAAATGCATGGCCTCAGATCTACTACAAATTGTCAACATGTCTCTTTCCTCAGGTCTTTTCCCACAGGCCCTAAAAAACTGCAGTCATTAAGCCACTCTTAAAAAAGAGCAATCTAGACAGTTCACTAATGAGCAATTATAGGCCCATATCAAATCTCCCATTTTTAAGTAAAATCATTGAAAAGGCTGTTTTTCAACAGCTTAGTGCTTTCTTGGCACTAAATAACTGTTTTGATGTCTTACAGTCAGGTTTTCGACCACACCACAGCACTGAGCTGGCTCTTGTCAAGGTCTTCAATGACATCCATTTAAACACTGACAGTGGCAGAATTTTAGTCTTAGTATTATTGGATCTCAGTGCTGCATTCGACACGGTCGACCACAATATACTACTAGACAGACTTGAAAACTGGGTTGGACTTTCTGGCACAGTACTAAACTGGTTTGAATCCTACTTAAAGGACAGGGACTACTTTGTGTCTATAGGTTATCACACATCTGAGCTGACAAAAATTACTTGTGCCTCCATTCTGTGGGACCTCTTTTGTTTAACATTTATATGCTTCCACTGGCTCAGATTATGAAAAACAACAAAATATGTTACCATAATTATGCAGATGACACACAGATTTACATAACCATTTCACCAGGGGACTATGATCCAATACAGGCGCTGAGTAACTGTATTGAACAAATCAACGATTGGATGTGCCAGAATTTTCACCAATTAAACAAAGATAAAACTGAAGTTATTGTTTTTGGAGCCAGGGAGGAACGATTAAATTTAAGGAGCCATATTAAGACAATTACAAAGTCAGCCTACTATCACCTGAAGAATATATCAAGGATTAAAGGACTTATGTCTCAGCAGGACCTGGAAAAGCTTATCCATGCATTTATCTTCAGAGGACTTGACTACTGTAACAGTGTCCTTACAGGGCTCCCTAAGAAATCCATCAGACAGCTGGAGCTGATTCTGAACGCTGCTGAAGACCAAAAAGTGGATCACATCACTCCAGTTCTGAGGTCTTTACATTGGCTTCCTGTATGTCAAAGAACTGATTTCAAAATCCTGCTGTTAGTTTATAAAGCACTAAATGGTTTAGGGCCAAAATACATTTCTGATCTTCTGCTTCGTTACGAACCATCCAGACCAGATTTTTCTTTTTATTGATAACTTACACTGCACTGTAACTTTTACTGTGCTGTTTTCTTTTTCTTTGTTTTTAGCTTTTTATCATTGCTTTTATCCATTTAACTCTTTTAACCCTGATTGTAACACTGTAACTTTTATTATATTTTATGTTGCTTTTAAACTTTTTTTTATATTTCCCTGTTTCTTATATGTTTTATGTAAAGCACTTTGAATTACCTTGTTGTTAAAATGTGCTATACAAATAAACTTGCCTTGCCTTGACTTTGCGTGACTTGTAACACCCAATCAGGAAGCCATATGTGCTACCTCCATTTTTGGACTATTTTAAAAAGAAAACGGGGTTGGCATCGTTTTCAAACTTCTTCGTTTTAGGTCTTTGGATTAGCCGTTTTCGTCTGGACGGGAGGTGCAGACTTAGCAAAATGAAAAAGTAGTAGTGTGGATGTAGCCTCAGACTGATTGTACTGAGTCCTGGGACAACAAGTAACTTTCTGAAATCTACAGCTTAATCCAATGTATTTTTCTATATCATTAATTAATAAAAAATCCATCTAAAACAACACAATACTGGTTAAGATAACTTGCATAATAGAGTGTTGTCTGCATGCAAAAATTTAATTATACATGACTTTGTTTTGATATCGGCATTAAATCGGCCATCGGCTGCCTGCTCTCTAAATATCAAGCATCGGCCATAGATAAACCCAAATCACTTGACCGTTACTGAAAACCTTTAGTTTGTGAACCCTTTTCCATTTTTTTTCTGTGTGACTTCTTTCAGCGTTCCTGTATTTTCATCACACTTGTTTATTTTGCGTCATGGTTGATGAAATCTAAATTTCCTTGAGTTTTAGTTGTTTTTTTAGTATAGTATAAGGATATTGTGTTTGTCTGCTTGCCTTTTGTGTTTTCATAAATTGCAGTGCATCTCTCTCAGACATCATAAAATACAGTCTAACTTGACAGCATTTTGACTTTCAGAACAAAGAATCTGACCAGACACTTGTCAGCTTAATGTTCTTAACAGTTTTTGTTTGTTTTTATCGGTGTGACAGTGACACCAGAAAGACAGACTAATTTAAGTGTTTAAGCCGCTGAAATTTCTCTGAGCTGCCAGGTGAGCTCTGGCTGATGAACCTGCAGCTCAGTGAGGTTTGTGTTGTTTCGGGGGCTGACAGAGTGACTTGTTACTACAAGTAGTGTCATGTAGGTCGTGTGGTACCTTCACACAGAGCAGCTCTGGACTCATGAATGAATCACTCATTGTGCTCTAATTCAGGCCTCCGGCTCCTCCCCTCTGGTCTAAATCAGAGGTTTATTTGATTTTTATTTTTTGCTGGCTGGGTTTTCTGCCTGACTGAACAGCTAACTGTACGCCTGAGTGAACAGCTCGTCTGCCTCGCAGGCTGTTCCCGCTCAGCCGTCCTCAGTCGACAAGGTACCACCGAGGGACTCGCCAGTCAAATCTGTCGGAAATTAAACTAACGAGCTCTGACAGGAAGCAACGTGCTACCTGCTGGGAGCGCGGCCAACGCTTTTCTGGGTTTCTCTCTGAAACGCCTCACAGACTTTAACCCTCCCGCCGCGCTGTCGACATGGATCTGGTGTTTCCTGTCAGAGGTTTTGTCCTGGTGGTAAGTTGTCTGTGGTGGAGGACAGTTAGACTAGACTTCAAACCAAAGACCTTAAACCAGAGATCACAGGTTGGATCAGTGTCTGTCAGCAGATGTGTTTCCTGAATTCTTTCAGATGGCAGAAGCTTGAAATCACTGACATTCACTTCTGTGCAAGCCGGATAAACATGAACTTAACATTTTCAGATGTTTTGTTAGTGACCTCATTATTCAACAGACCTAGAATCAGTCCCATTAAACCAGAGACTGAACTCTAACCCAAAGTATTTTTCAATTCATGCCCTTCAGGACACCTTGATGTAATGCCTGTCCTTGTGCTGTCGGAGGGGGCGGGGCCCGGCGCCCAGGTACCATCACACCTGACCAGGATTCCCTTCTCGCTCATCAGCACCAGCACCAACTACACCAACAAAACAGTCAAGGTTTGTTTACAGCAGGATTGTAATCAGAGAGGCTTTTAAATTTCACACAGTGATAATACCGATATTTCTCTCAAAGAAAGAATCTACAGCATCTACTCTTTACCTCGTTACCACTGAGCTCTCAGCCCATTTACGCCTGGCATTAAAAAAGCTTCCGCTGCCAAGCCAGCTCTGGAGTAGGGCTGGGCGGTATATCAGTATAATGAGGTATACCGATAATTTCAAAAGAGATATAAAATTAGACAATACCATTTATATCAATATAGTTTGATGTTGAGTTAATTCCTAGGTCTGTGAGTGTGAAGAGAACTGAAGGAGGCAGATTCAATAAGTGAGTGACACTCAAGTATAATTAAAATGGTGAAATAAGAAACAAGCTAAGTTACTACAAATAGTAAAAACATGGCCGCTAAAACAGACCAACGCCCAGCCCACTTAGCAGAAAATACCGATGTATATTTCATACATTTATGCCTAACAGGACCGGGATATGACTTTTTGGTCCATATCGCCCAGCCCAACTCTGGAGGTGGTAAGGCACACATTTTCACCATATTGAACTAATGCCAATGCGTTGCCAGTAAAGTACCGGAAGTTATTATACAGTCTATAGTTGTAGGGTAGTAGAGGGTGTATTGTTCTGTTGTTTGAGCTAGGGCTAGATCTCGATCAGATCTCAATGTGGACACTCGCGGATATTAATGCTAGGTTAAAATCATATTTAGATACAATCTGGATACGAGATGCATTTTAATGCTAGGTGTATAAGGCCAAGCTGTGTATTTCTCTGCCTCTGAATCCTGACCTGGTTCTGAGATGTCTATTGTAAGACCCAGTTTACACCAGAATACCAACAACTCACTCTGCGCTGCTTCATTTGAATGATCCTCCCATCTGTGTGCCATGCAGCTGCTCTACACAGTACAAGACGACAAAGACAAAGCCAAAGACAATTTCTGTGCTGGTTATTTCCACAAAAATGGACCTTAATGTTTTTGTTATGGACGTTTGTGCAAAAGGTAATTAGGGTGAAAAAAAAACATTTAAATTGTGCAGCCCCTCACATGTACTAAATCTTTCTGTAGCGTTCAAGAAGGTGTTTTTCTGTTTTCTTGTTTTTTTCCTGCACTGATGTCCATGTACTTTTCTCTTTATTCCCTTTTCATTTATCTGTCACCTGCCACCATCTGTTCACATGCACCTAGTTTCACTCTTTGTTTTCTATTTTTTTTTTATACATGATACTATTGTTTTAATAATCCGTCTTCTGTCTCACAGCTCATTGGCCTAAGGCGCTCATCAATGCTGCTCAGGTTTCTGATGTGGCTTTGATCAGTTGACGGCCCTCAGTGAAATTCTGCAGAGCTTCAGTCAAGGCCAAATGTTTTTTCAATTTGTCTATAAGTTAAGTGTTTCCTATTTCTCCAGGGGAAGGTGGTTCTTAAAGGGCCGCTGGTGTTTTTAGCAGCTGACAACTTCATCCTGAAGACTGTCATCCAAGGTAACACTCAACATGTGTTTGTGTTTGTGTGTGGATCAGGTGTGCACTCGTACCTGAATTTAGTCCCAGCAGCAGCTGCCTTCTGGGTTCTTTGTCTTTTATAAAGCCTTTGTCTTTTATAAATTAGTTTTCAGAGCAGGCTGGTACAGATGTAAAGGTAAGTTCAGCACAGTCAGGCAGTCACAGAAGGAAATAATCTTTTTGTTTACTTGGTTGGAAATTTTGAAAATTCATTATTAGAAGAGGAAAAACCTGAACTATAGTGATGAATCATTATGTATTGATTAAGTTCTTAGACTTATTTGTGGTCTTTATCATATATTCTCTCTGGCACTCAGTACACTTAATTAATAAACAATGTGGCTTTTCAGTCAAGTAATTTTTTGGATACACTAAAAAAATTTAATCTTTACTCGCTTACCCTGAAATGTTAACTTCATTGAAGGACTGCCCTAGTGAGTTAAAAAAAACTGGATATACAATAATTTCCTTCAATTAAATTCCGATAAAACAGAGATGCTCATCATTGGCCCCAAGCATTTGACCAAACATATTGTGCCATTGACAGATTGCCTCGGTTTATCAGATCAAATCCACAAAGCTGGTGCAATCATGTTTTTATCATTTCAGAAACATTTCTAAAATCTGACCTTTTTTAACTTTTAAAGATACTGAGACCATTTTACATGCTTTTATTTCTTCACGTTTAGACTACTTTAACAGTCTCTTTACCTGCCTGAATCGAAAATCTATTGATCGGCTACAGCATGTTCAGAATTCAGCTGCCAGGCTTTTAACTAGACCTAGGAAACGTGATCATATCACTCCTGTTTTGGCCTCATTAAATCGGCTCCCAGTATGTTTTAGTATTGATTTTTAAGATTTTACTTATAACATTTAAGGCTTTACATGGTCTGGCACCTTGCTATATCGCTGACCTACTAGTACACTACATACCAGCTCGTAACTTGAGATCGTCGGGTAAGGGGCTTTTATTTGTCCCAGAGACCCGGCTGAAATTGAGAGGGGACAGAGCCTTCGCAGTTAGGGCACCGAGGCTCTTGAACAATCTACCCGAGGAAATTAGGTCGGCTGAATCAGTAAACTCTTTTAAATCCCTTGTTGAAACATACTTTTATTGGCTTTTACATTATTTTATTTGATGTATATTTTGAAGTAACATTTGTTTTTTGTATTGTTTTACATGTTTTTATGTTATAACTGCTTCATGTTGAGCACTTTGTAACGTTGGTTTTAAAAGTGCTCTATAAATAAAGATTGTTATTAGTATTATTATTATTATTATTATTACTCATTTTGAAAAATATATTTTTTAAATCAACGTCATTTACTCATCTGAAACTGAATGTAAAAGTCAATGAACATCTTTTTTTGCAGAGTTGGGACTGAAATAGTAAAATGTGACAGTATTGTTTTCACATTACCATGCCAGGCAAGCACTGGTCTGCTCGTCAGTTGCAATTTGGGGTTCGATGACACTAAGAGATAAAATTTGTCCTTTGCATCAGTGCATGCTGGGAGCTTTCCTACATGCCTCTCTTGGGATACTACAAATAAATACTTATTAGGTTGACTCCTATTTGAAGTTCTAATATTTATCTTCCATCACCAGCCTAATTTAATCAAAATAGGAATAACTTCTTAAGTCAAATTCTAAAATAAAGCATTTTGAGAAGACTAAATACACAACATTGTTAATTATTATTGCAATACACATTGAGTTAACCAGTCAAGACCAGAAAAAACAGGATTAGTGTTGCATGAAGCTTTAAATGTAGCTTTTGAAGTATTTCCTTTTCTTACCTCTGTCACACTGTTTTTAACTATTAATAGAATGTGATATTCTGCGCCACAGTGTGCGAGATTCAATTGTGTTTCCTCTGGAAACAGCTGGGGCTGGAAGCTTGGTGACATACACCTGGTAACCTGTGGGCTATTTGGCTGTGGCTAGAAAACCAGCTGTTACTTGGTTGGCAGGTGCTGGTACCTGCTAGTGCTAGCCAACCACAATAGCCCTCAATCTAAGCTTGTTACTGGTCTGTTAAAAGCTAACCGGACAATTCGAGGTATTTGTCCGTATTTGTATGGGCTTCACGTCTGACGTCTGAGTGCAGACAGTGCAGCATCTCTGTTGTGGAGTTTATACTTGCATGGTTTTATAAAACTGAATAGATATATCTAATATGATAGCATCTACTGGTTTAGAGTCTCTGTCTCTTAAAGGTCAGCACTGTGAAGATGTTTTGCTGTTAGTCAATGATGAGAATTTGCATGTAAAAGTTCACAAAGGTTTGATTGTGTACAGCAGGTTTATCAGAACTTGTTTGCCAAAAACAGCAAATGCTGATACTGAACGAGTCAATGGGCTGCAATACCTAAAGAGAGAAAGGAAAAACCTCTGCATAGTACTGCAGAGTTGATTGTGTGGAGTTTCACTGTGTGTGTGGATCTTTCAGAATAGGATGTGTGTGTTAATCCGGTTAGCTGGTCTGGATTGTAGAAGCAGACGGAGGCAAATGTGTGTCATTGTTACCTTGTTTGTGGCCTTCTTATCTCTGAGCAGCCTGATTGAAAAGACACAGAAAGCTGAGGCTCTTATTGTGGCGGGGACATCCTTCCTTTTATTCATTTAAACTCCCTGGCACCCCGACTGTCTCCAGCTGCAGGATGAGCGTGTCCACCTCTCCTGTATTGTTGGTTTATTGACATTGTCTGTAAATTTTGGGACAGGGTTTGACCTTCCGGTGCATTGTGGGATATTTTGTCTGATTTGTGACAGTCACACTATTGTTTCAACTCTGTAGAGATATATTCAGGCTGGTGGTGTTTCCTTATTTGGTCCATTTCGTTCATACTGATAAGAACACCTCAAAGAGTCTCGTCTGTGGTCAGAACTCAACACAGACATTTCCCTAACATGTTTAAGGGAAGAATACATCGTTCTCTTCCTGCTTAGAGCTGTGTGTTGGTAAGGTTAGCTGTTGCTATCTTAGCGGTGATGGCCTTTTTATAAGCTTCTGGCAAGAGTGTGTTGACCAGTTGTACAGCTGACGTAGGGCTGGGTAATAAAACAATAATGATTATTATTGCAATATCATTTTCCTCCATAATAAAATTACAAATATTCAATAAATGTTTGATTTAATTAATTTGAATCGCTAACGAATCAGCACTTAATTTTTCTGTTAAAAAAGGGACTGAATTTTTTTTACTTAACTTGACTCGTGCATATTTTCTGAAATAATAATAATAATAAAAAATAATAATATGATTTTATCATAATTATTCTGAATGTTATTTCAAGTAGTGGATCACTTAACAAATCTATTTTTACCTCAGATTTGTTAAGTGATCCACTGTTTGACGTCAGTGTGTTTATTTAAAACCTAGTATCTGGTTTCTGCAACTTTCACTCAGGATCAAAAATCAGCCTTTAAACTTGAAAGAAATAATGATTTTTTACATTTTATGGTGATAATTATTGGAATCGTATGATATGACATTTTTGGCCACATCGCCCAGCCCTAAGCTGAAGTTGCTCTACTTGTTTCTGGTTCCTCTACTGCCTCACATGTGATGCAGCTAGCTGCTGAGTCCTCAGATTTGTTGTTGTTGTAAAGCAGCTGCTTTTCACAAAGTCAACAAAAGGCCTTAACCATAACCAAAAATACTTACACACGCTAAATCTCCGCTTCGGTGTCGGCATAGCTTTGCTTACTAGTGTATTCCACCAATTTTGTTTAATAGTTTAGTATTACTGATAGGTCAATAGGTCAATAGGGCATGCTATGGGTCAAGCTGATGAAGCTGCTGGACCACTTGAAAAACTACTTTAAAAGGCATAAAAGTTTTAATTTTGAATGAAAACACCTGATGCTTGCTTGATGTGGCTCATGTGTCTCCATAGCATTGATGACACATGATCTGAACTAACAATTATATTTGTTATGAATTTATCTGCTATTATTTGTCTGATTAATCTTTCGGTCTATAAAATGTCAGAAAGAAGTGAAAATAACCCATCACAGTTCCCTATAGCCCAAGGCCATGTGTTTTAAACAGCTTGTTTTGTCTGACAATCCAAAACCCAAAGCTATTCAGATTATTATCACATAAGACAAAGAAAAGCAGCAAAATCCTCACAATTGGATTGTGAGTATCTTAATGTTTAAAAAAAATTCAGGTTAACAAATATGTATGCCCGAGCTTAATGTTGAATCTCCATCTTTACTTCATTCCAGTTTAAAAACATGTTTGCGCGTCTGTTTTGCAGAAGAAGAATCTCAGCCGAGCGCCTCGTCTCAGAAGTTGTCCATTAACGTCGTCCTGTTTGGAGCGCTGGCCAAGGACTTCAATCAAGCTGTCAATCAAGGGGTAGGTTCACTCGTCAAAACGATTTTAAAATCGTAGACAGAAACGCAAATGCAGGTACAGCAGTTATTGTGGAGAAAAAAAAACCCATTTTTCTTTATCTTGTCAGTTTTATTTACATGAGATAAAAGCAATAGAAATATATTCACAATATAAATATCCAACAAATTATACGCACCACTGATAACTCATGTGGGCTTCTTACAGTCCTGGAGAAACATAAACAATTTTTTTGAAAACTACATCTGCAGAGACATTCATATTCGTCAGCCCTGATATATGAACCATCATATGAATCTATATTTAGTGTGTGAGGACGTGCTGTTGAGTGAAAGTGTGGATGGCAATGATGAGGATGTTCGTGCACAGATTGATGGTGTCTCGCTGCTGAATCTAATTGACAGTTTGAGTTATTTTCTGTTTTGTTTTCTCTCCTCTGAGCCACCCTGGTAAAGCTCACACACTCGTCACCAAAGAACTCCAAAATTATCCCATAGTGCTTTGCATACTTAATTTGTTGAAATGTTTTGTTTATTATCTGAAAGTGTTTCCTAGGAGAGGAAAAGAAAATGTAAATCCAAATTAATGTGAAATGTAATCTAACTAGTTAAAATGCAGTTTAATTGCACCTAAGGATAAATGAGAAAACAGGATACCAGGATGATGATGAAAATGATGATGATGCACAACGATGATGATCAGTACATTTTCTAAAGTTATCTGTCCATCTGTAGAATGAATTCTGATTTATCTTGTGAGACACAAAAGCACTAAACAAACCTCTTCATGTTGGTTTAATCAAATAGATTTCATCTTCGGTGTGAAAGAGATTTTGTATTTTTATTATTTATTTTTGGTTGTTTTCAGTTAGTAAACTGCCTTTTTGTTGTTACCCCAAACTCATCACTCTGCTTGGAATTATATACGATTTTTTTTACATTTAGTAGGTTTTTCCGATATATTTGATTAGATAATAAATGCTTAAACTTTCCCTGTCAGACAAGATATTGGAGAACTAATCCCTTGAGGCTGGGTCCTTTTTAAGGCTGAAAGGATTGAATGAAGAATTGAATTTTTTTAATGAATATTCATGTGATGCTGATGAGATTATATTATGTTATTTTCATTAAAAACACGGCTTGACTTTTTGGTCTGTGGATATATTTCTGGATCATAAAACCTGCGATTTGAATAAGGTAATGAGCTGGGTGTTTCATGTCTTGTTGTTGAGTATGATATTAATCTGTAGGATGAGATCAATTCATTTACATACAGTGTGTTTGAAGAAATGTGCGCTGAGCTGCGTTAACCTCCGATTGTTGGAAGTAATTGAATTGCCTGTGCTTTGAGAAAATAAAGGGGAAAAGTCTATACCAGCAGTTTATGCAGATTATTATGCAGTAGCTATGAGTTTCCGCACTAGCTTTGAGCTGCCTTTACACTCAAATGATTCACAGAAAACAATGCATGGTTGTGATATCCAGCGTTACTGATATCATTGTTTTCAGCCATATCAAGCGAGTGTTAATTTCCAGGTAATGCAAACAAACACGTCCTACTAGGGCTGCACAATTAATTGAATATTGATTGCAATTACGATTTTAGCTTCCCTCAATAAATGGACATGATCGACAGCGATATTGCAGTTTGAAATGCGTGCTCCGCTCATCCGCTAATGGAAAACTCTGCTGCACAAATCAAGCGTTTCCTAAACTTACTGCCAAGGGGGCGATTTGGCTGCGCGTGCACTAGTGTTGTAGTCAAGACCGCCCGAACCGAGACTTAGTCAAGACTTAGACCAGTTCCCCTTATTACATGACACACAATAAAATGTGGAACAAGATCATAGGTACTTCTCAAATTGATCTGAAAGATCCACATTCCCATTAAAACACCCACATACAAAAGCCAAGAGCTGAAATCAAAGTAAGCGTCGCCATCGCGGGGAGGGGTGACAATCATTAACAGGAATTTTTAATTAGGGTTATCGGTGGCATTGAAGCAAAACATTTTACATCCAATAAAAGTTAGGAATAAATCAGGCAATGCACAAGCAGTTTATTGATATTCCCAAAGTTATGGTCTTGCCTGGTCTTGAAAAAAAAAGCGATATTGATAATTATCACAATAAATGTCAAATCCTTATTTCTTTCAAGTTTAAAGGCAGATTTTTGCTGCAGAGTGAAAATTGAAGAAACCAGATGGGTATTTATGTGGTTAAACTTTTATTTATGACAAACACTTGATGCCAAACAGTGGATCACTTTACAAATCTGAGGTAGAACGTTCAAAACTATTAAGATAACATCTTTTTCAACAAATATGATTTAGGAAGTCTTTTTTCAGTCCCTATTTTAATAGAAAAATTAAGTGCTAATTTGTTCGTGACTAAAATGAATTAAACCAAATATTTATTGACGATATATTGAACAGCCTGTTTAAGAAAAATATGTTGTACCTAAAATCAATGAATAATCGTGATCTCAATAAATTAAAATAATCATGATTATCATTTTGGACATAATTGTGCAGCCATATGTCCGACTGCTGCTGCTTAGGAGCTGGCGAAACACTTGGTGGCTTTTATTGTGAAGCAGCCACAGGAAAAACAGTGCTTTTTTCACCACTTGCTCCTCTTCTCTGTTCCTGACAACGTAGCTGCTTAAGAAGTGATTGCTGCCTCCAGTATTTTGGGACCTGTAGTATTAAAAATGCACCTGCTGTTACCACTATAACCATGGGTGTCAAAAGATGATCCTGAGCTCAGTTATCTTTGTTCTTCATGTGTCAGGGCTCTGGTGTGACAGTTCACCTCCTGCAGCTCCGTTAGACTTTACAATCAAATCAAATCATTGTTGCTGCAGCTCCCTGTTTACTTTCAGTCCACTCTCAGTCCACTCTTATACTGTCACAACTGTAGACATCTGTACACAGCGTCAGTTGTGATGTTATTTACAGGGCGGCAAATCTGTTTTTGACCTGGTCGGGGACAGTGAACACATCAGGGATAATCCTCCTGTCAGCAGCATCTCACTGTGGTTTTGGTTTCCCTACAGCAACGTCTTGATGGAACTCAAAGCACTGTAGAGCTCGGAAAGGCAGGAAGTCATCACAGCCTGAGCCGCTGCGCTCGGCTGTAGATCACAGAGTTCTTGTCAGGCTGTGTTTCTCTATAACATGATTATTCAGACTATCTGCTGTCCCTTTGTCAGCCCTGAGTGGAGGCTTTAAAGCCGTCTCGAGGGCAGCTGACATGCCAAACAAAAGACAATCTCCACTTTTCACACCAGCTTATCATCGGTGGCTTGTTGTGAAGTCTTACTTAATGTCTCCCAGGATGCAACATCTGCTGCTTCAATCTGTCCTCCTTCTGGGAAGAAGCATGTATATTTACCTCTCTCAGTTTTAATCTCTGATTTCTCTGCTTGTTGTCGTTTGTCATGTGTGTTCCTGCAGGATGTGGTGGTGGCCTCTGGCTTCACTGTGGGCAAATCTCCAACATTTCATAAGGATAAACTGCACCCCTGTAACCTGCTGCTGTCAGAAGATGACTCCTGCATTTATGTGAGGACTTTTATAAATAAGTAATATGTTCTGCATGTATGTAGTCATATAAATAAGCTCTTTCATGTCTTTCGCAGTTCATTTGCGCTATGCATACCTTAACACCAAACCTGTTAGGTTCGGTTAAAATGAATTCTGCAGTTCGTTTGAGCGGGTGTTAAAACTGTCAGTCAAACTCTGGTCTATCCAAACAACCAGACTGATACCTTCCTTTCCAAGCAGTCTCGGTGCGCTTTCAAGCTAACTGGTGCTTACTCTCCAAGCGATTCCGCTCTTTTCTAATCACATATGACGTTAAAGCTTATCTTTTTAATAACCTCATAAATTAAGCTTTTTATGTGTTCCTGAATTAGCAGGTATTGCTTCTTTTGCAACAACAAAGTTATGTTAAAATGCATGGAACACATTAGTCATTATTTATCAGAAGCGTCCAGCGATTCGGTGAGCTTCCACCTCCCGTGTGTACCCAGACAACGAGACGGGGAAGATCAGGTGGTGGCAGGAGACAAAGTAGAGGTAGTGGAGGAATGAGAGGTCGAGGTACGCAAGGGAGAGCAGCTCGTGCAACATCATGGAGTGACTGGACACTAGTATCGCCTCTCAAGGCACAAGTGGTATTGCAACACAGGATGGGCTGGGGATAGCTAGTTAGCATGCTAACTTGTAGATATCTCTGCAGCACAATACAGATATCTCTGACATGATGTCAGAGCTCTTATTATAAAGTAAGTAGTTATGTGTGAACAACTCAACGACTCATCAAAACGGCTCCCCAACACATTTCAGACGCCAGCCAGATATCTAGCATGCCAAATATCTGGAGGAGTCGGCCGACTCGACGTCCACATCCAGCCAATGAGAGCAGAAAGCTACTTTTTCACTACAAAACACTTTTTACTCCCCTCCAGCTCTTTCTGTAGCTCAGACAATCCCTGCATGTGCTAATACATCCTTTCACCCATATTCTTTGTCTTTATAATTGCTATCTTTATAATAACAAACTAAAAATATGTATATACAATACGTGATTTTTGTGCAAATCAAAGTTCTGTATACTTCTTTGTGTCCCATGTACACTTTATATCTCTTTTTGCAATAAAGATTTAAGGAGGATTAAAAGATTTTAATTATTCCGACACCACATGAATTCACCATCAGTCACCGCTCACCCCTCCCTTTCCAGGCGAGCAGGAGAAGCTAAGGTGGCCGACATGCTCTGTCGGCTCTTGTACTAAATAATGCGTCTGGTCCTCCATTTGTCCAAATTTCGCTTCTGCTTTTAATTCCAATAAACTAGTTGATGAAACGTGCTTTGTAAAGCTGTTTGTCCTTTTAGGCTAGCTGCTGTGTATGTAGATAGAAAAGGCTCATTCTGAGGTAATAAAAACACAAGAGTTCATTAAGTAAGGTCTTTTATACACCACTGAAAACATAATTATGGATATTATATTGCATTACTGTCAATAGATCCTCTTAAATATTACACACTGGACATTTAATACATGAAACTTCACCTACAAATGCACACGCGCAAAACATTTAGAGACCACACCCGACCCCCAGAATCATGACTGAACCTCTGTGAGGTTGTGATCCCAGGTACGCGTTTACTGCTCATCCATATCTGTCTGAACTGATGCGTCACAGCTTCATTATCTGTGTGTGTGTGGGCTTGTATTGCTGTCTTTGTGAGGACCAGTTTCAGTTTCAGACATTTCTGCATTGTGAGGCCATTTTGACCTGTCCTCACTACTTCAAAGGACTGTTTAAAGGTTAAGACTTGGTTTTAAGGTTAGAATTAGGTTCAGGTACAGAATTATAAGTGTGTGTGAATTCAGTCTGCAGACTCTAACCGTCTGTCAGAGCATGAGATCTTCTGTGTGAGCTGTAAATTGAACGTGACTCCTCTGCTGCCGTGTTTAACTCTACGACAGTTTCAGACAGACATGACAACAACACCACCACCTGGAGACGTGTCTCTGTTTACCTGCTGATGAATTTCACATACATCTCGTGTTTTACCTGCAGGCTGAACTACGTTAACAACAATAACATAGGTTCCTTGGATTTACAGCTGTCACTAACTCATCTGTTAATCTTTGGACATTCCCACATGTCACGTGTGCAATTGCAATTTAATATATAATTTGGGGGGGGTTTACAAATTCAGATTAGTAAGTCAAAAAGCATTATGTGGATCTAAAAATTCAAGTCAAATCTGTAGGCTGTACAGATTGACTAAGTATAAACCTTATAGGCACATTTACGGTTTGGGTCTAGATAGATTGAATTATGTTGTTTTCTGAGGTAAAGTCCACTCAGTTTTACTTAAATTTTTATTTGAGACTCTTTATCGATATTATTTCACTCTCCTCACATCCTGACTCATGCAGCAACACTGGTGTCTGCTGTGGTGTCTGAACTGCCTCCTCTCTGTCTTTGTCCTTCAGGTGTCCCGCCTGCCGCCTCCTCCTGACCCCAGATCCCCACCGGCCATCAAGAGGAGATCTGCACTCTCCGCCGAGGTCAGAGTCAGAAGCCTTGTTAGCTGAAGAGGCTGCTGGAGTGTGTTGTGAAGGTCTTGTATCTGTCAGGATGCTTCATGTCAGCTGCCGGCTCTCCCCGAGTCACCTCGGCTGGATCAGGGTCTCACTAGACCTCTGTGTCTATGTGGTGGTGATGATGTGGCATCGAGGATTGTTTGATACCAGTGTCTTTAAACCTCACAGCTTACAGTAACTGCTTGATGTAATTGTTATTTAAAAAAACATCACTTCAAACATGTAGAAATCCGAGGTCAAAACTTCCTTCAAGCATCAGAACAATTAGAAACTATTTAAAACTTGGTATTAAGCCCAAGACATTTTGAGAAAAAAGTCTTAAAACTACGAGAATCATGTCTTAGTATGTAGTATGTCCTGAAAGTCCATATACAGTATGTTGTAAAGTTACTATTTTGACTTTAATATGGCTTTTGACTGCCATTGCTTTGACTTTACATTGTAACTTTTTTTATTGTAATTATAGTTTTGGAAAAAAATCTGGTTCGTGCATAAAATGACAAAAAGAAAATCTGAACTAAAGGGTTAGGAGTTTGGGTTGGCCACAGCCTTTTCACCCTGCTGTCGTCTGGCCTGAGATACATAAGTATCTGCTGTCGTACTACCAGACTTCAGAGCAACTTCTTCCCCCCGGCTGTAGGACTCCTAAACTCATCCTCAGCACTGCACCATGTAAAATAGTTTTTATTTTCATGACTTGTTATTTAATCCTCCCATCTAGTGTGTATATAATTATTGTACATGCTTGCATTTTGTGAGTAGCATAAAGGAAACTACAACTTCATGTCATTATACAACCCTGTGTTGTAAAATTATTTTAAAAAAATCTCCCTTGTATCTTAGTGCAGAATTAAAAGTTTAATTCCATTTAGCAGCACGTCAGAGCTTCAGACAACATAAAGACACTGAATTAGAACTGAATCTGTGCTGGATCAAGTGTCATACATCATGTTTTAGGTGTTAAAAACGTCAAACTATCCTGTCAATACCTGACAAATATTTTCTAAAAAGCTTTAAAATACCTTTATCATTCCTTAATGAAGGCTCGATCCATGTTGTATGGATACACCTTAATGAGTGACAGCAAACACTTGCCAGCCTTTTTATAATGCCGAATGAACACAGTATTGAGTGCGTTAGAGCTGAAATAGCAAGAATGAAAATGTCTAGAGGGAATCAGTGCTGAAGCTAGGAAGCTAGGCTAACTAGCCTCTTCTTTCTGAGTGAAATACAAAATTAGAGCACGGTGGCTCATCCCAAATGTTGTAGTACAGGAACAGACTGCTTTTAATAGATAAAATGAAACAGTTTTGCTCCTCAGTGAATGTTAAATTGCAAAAATAACATCAGACTTTCATGATTAAAGCCCATCTCACTGTCAGCCTGCAGAGACACATGAGAACGAATATAGAAGTCAGGTCTGAACTCTGCGTAAAGACACCACAGAGCTTATGGGCTCCAACTGCTGAAGATGCAATAATATAACAAGAAACGGAGAGGAGCTGCTTTACAACCACAGGAAATAAAATATTAAGCCAAACAGTGAGGTGTAGCTGTGATAAACATTACAACAGATACAACCGACAGAATAACACAAACAGAATAAAAATAAATTAAAGAGTTTAAATGTTTTTAGGAGCCTGTGATCAAAGTTTAAAGACTTAAATTAAAAAGCTGACTCTGACTGAGTTTGATCTTTACTGTAGAACAAATGCTGGTAAAAATAAATGTTGGGCAGACTGCCTCTGTCTGGCGCTCTTTTATATATGCATATGCTTATTTTTCAGATCTTTATTATCCTCCTCTGAAAATCCCGTCTGACTGAAACGTTGAAAGAGATTGGGAAAGTTGGAAATCCGTTGCTCTGATCAGTCGCTTCCTAAGCTCTCAACATTTATCAGAAATTAACTGTTTAGTTAAATGCCAAGATTGCAAAATCTATCAATCTCGGAAAACATGATTATTAGTTATTCAAGTGTCAGTTCTGTCCTCAGTTTGCCTTCATCATAGTCTGCAGTGATGGTACAGAGATGATAATGAGCTCCAGGTGCTCCTCATTCTCCTCACTGTTCACACAGTTAGCATGTGATCATGCATGTTTGACAACCACTAACTCTCTTATGCACAGTTATAACTTTTAGATGGTGGATGTTAACATGATACTTGAGACACTTCACATACTGCCAGTAAAGTTCTTTTAGATATTTGCTGTGATCACAGGACACATACATGAAGTAGGAGGAGACAAAGATGAGCGTTATCTTTGTTCTATTATATTTGAAGCTTGAGGATTGCCTGCAAAACACTTCTGCCAAACATCTCACCACTTCACCTGCATGTTGATACATCTTTTTGATCACAAGCCAAACCCAGACTACTTAATTACACATCACAAGTGGAATATTTGTTTACTCCAGTCAGATGTTTTCAGTCTTTGTTGTTTTGTGACCTACTGTCCTTTGGTCAGAAAGTGCTGAACAATGTTTGAAAATCACTCTAATAATTTGTTTGTGATTATTTTTTTCTACAAACAAAATGTGATCACCTAGTTCTGCTACTCATTCTTGCTCATTGAAAAATAATGCTGACATTATCAACACTTCATGTGGTTGCTTCACAGTAAAGGCCTACCACTGCCATCACATTAATACAAACACATTTGTTATGAAACTCATGCAGGAGGTTCATCTTTAGCTTAAAGCAGCAAATGAACAGAGGAGAAAGCAGCTGGGCTCCTGCTATGACAATGTGTTGGTAAATAACGATAAATGAGGTAATAATATGCACAGAGGATTGATAAGGGGGCCACACTAAAATGAATGCAGTGGAAACTGAATATAAACAGACGTTAGAGTTTCACACACAGTAGCTACTTTATTGTGTCTCCTCTTCTCAGTATCATAACGCATGTTAAGGGATGTTGTCAAATTGTAGCAGTTTGACGGACCAACTTTATATATCTCACACTAAACCCCACAGCGTCTTGCCACATGGCTGTTACCTCTCAGTAGGTGTCAGAAGGGAGAAATTATTGCTTCGGTCAAAAGTGCCTGCCGAATAAATACAATCTTATTAGGGTTGGGCACGTTAACGCAATATTATCGCGTTACCCGTGCGCTACACAGCCGTAGCATTTCTAACTTAAATTAAAATTATACATAGGCTAACTTTACCTGATTGGCCTGCATTTAGTTTTGCGGGGACTCTCTGCCGTGTGAATTCCCTCCTGCTGATGTCCTGATAACTATTTAGATTCTAGAAACTCACAGACAGAGAGGATCAGTCTCTCTTCCAATGACTTGTGCTGCGCGTCGCGTACAAAAAGTTCAAGACAGTTTAACTTCGGCAGCAGGCGGGCGTGTGCGTGAGGCGAGTACGACCGCGACAGTTTCACGGGAACGCACCCAGTACACCTTGTGCTCGACCACATCACCTCACTGTAACAGGGAAACTTGCTACTGAACATAGACTGTTTCTGCTGCTCCCTGAAAAAATGTTTCTGCTGATACCTGTTCAGAAAACTGGACTCTGATGGTAACTTGTATTAACAAGCTAGATAAAAGGTAACGCCCTGGCAGTGTTAAATAGCTTTGATTTAATATTTGATTTGATTAGCTTAATGTTTAAGTTGAGATTTAACAGAAATATTTTATTGCTACTGTGTAAAGGGAATACTGCTGGTAAAAAGCACCTTATTTGTTTAAAGTGTTTGCAAACCACGTGTTATTGCACTTTTGTGTATATAGCAGTATATTTAAATCGAAAGTGCGCAATACACTACTTTAGAATTCATTATTCTATTTTGATTAATCGCGATTAATCACATTTCTTGCGATTAATTAAAAATTTTAATCCTTGCCCAGCACTAAATCTTATGTAATGCACGTAAACATGCTGACATTAGTGTGTTAATATTCTCATGCTAACTTGGGCTGCTGGTTCCCTTTTTTTAAACTCAGCTTTCTTTCTCCTCAGGTTTCCAGGACTACCAAGGTTCCGAAATATACGTACGTCCGACTGGGTGACCTGAAGGCTGGATCTGTAGTCAACGTGTACGGAGTGGTGCTCTTCTTCAAACAGCCGTTTAAGAGCCGCGGCACAGGTCAGTCTGGAAGCAGACAAAAAAATGGGGCAACAATTGAGTATGTTAGTGTGTTTCTAAAGCAGCCTGGGAAAAAAGCCTTAACTGTAAAAACACTAGGGGTCTAATGTGAAGTACAGTACAGCTGATGGGAATATCATTAATCAAATAGTTCTTGAGATATTTCTGTCTGAACCAAAGTAATGGACAGACTTACCAACACTGCCACCAATAAATCTATACACATATGAGGAAAAAGATTTTTTTTTTATTATTAAAAAAATTAAAAACGAAACAAATTGTAGAATAAAGTTATATTTTATTTTAGATCAAATTCTTAACTTCATTTTTGTATTCACAAATTATAACCTGAAGTTTATTGGTATATAAAAGTGACAGCTCTCTCCCATAAAGGTAAAGAGGAGTTACCAGACAGACCTTTTCAGCACCACGGACAGAGACGTTAAGACGCTCAACAGCCATGTTTGAGAGTAAATGTAAAAGAGATTGATAGTTTTTGGTAAACGGGATCAGGAAACATAAACCACTTCCCCTGCTCTGAGACAGAAATGAGCTGACACACAGAAAAAAGAGAAAATCTTTCCTGAAGTGATAAAAGCTGGATCAGTGCTGGGTAAGAGCAGATGCACAGTTTGTTTCGATGGAAATGTCTCTGCCTGCAACACACTCAGAAAGGTGTGGAGAGGCGTGGGATGGCAAAATATATTTTCAGCTTATGTGTTGATAGTCTAATAATGGATGTCTGGGATTGAACAGACTGCTCAGGCTTTAAAAGCTTCAGTACTCGTCAACATCACACAAGAAGCTGCACTGAACCTCTGGAACAATGTTTAGTCATTGATTTAATTTCCCTTTTAATACACTGCAGCTGATATCATGCAAAAATACAGTTTGGACCTGAGGAGCAGGCGGATGTTAGTGCTCAGACTGCAATATCACAAAAGAAGAGCGATGGAAATGAAAAGACAATAAACACCAGACTGCTCAGTCTGAGTCGACCTGCAGCTATGCAACACAGGATGATGAAGTGCGTGTGTGTGTGTGTGTTTTGGGAAGGATAATAAAGAGAAGGCGACATCTAGGCTACAAACTGTCCAGACTTTGTCATTGTCTTTTTGGATCCTTCAGGCATCTTTTAAAGTAAACAAATATATTACAAAAATCTATCTGATCAGACACTGGAGAAACACACACACACACCACACTGAGAAACACCGTGATGTGCACACAGATCAAATGCTGTCAGATAGATACAAACAAAGCACAGTAGGGATTTTTGGCAAAACTTTACATATTTCCAAGGTGCATGGAGGAGGGAAAAGGTATGAAGAGGTCATAGCGTTAGTTCAGGCAGGCAATGAACTCAAGCTCAGCTCGTAATCTCAGCTCATCAGCTGATAGCTCAGCTGATTCTCCTCTTAGCATTCATTGGCAAATTCCATACAAGGCGCCTTATTTAAGCTGCTTTAGCCTGCTTACCCTTAATCATGTTATTTTTGTTGTTAATGATGCCTGCTCTGTTCTGTACCCTGAGGGGGGGGGGGGGGTGGCTGCTGCTTTCTGCCTCAGGCTTTCCGTGTATGCACATGGATGGTTTAGGGATGTTATGTTTACCGCTGTTGACTTGATATCATCATTTTTAAAACAACAACAAACATCATAGATAACAAAATATATCTGTTCTTCATCATATTCCTAAAGTTTTGTTTTAAGTGCTCCGTCAGTGTCAACAGCATCTGCGACAACTCTATCAAGAGCAGCTGAAGTGTTTCCTGTCCTTGTTTTTTCACGTCAGAGATCCGACCACAGACCGCTTTCTTTCCACAGACTTTTGCTCCAGCCTGAAGATTACAGATCAGTCCAACCAGAAGATCTGCTGCACCGTGTTCTGTGAGAAGCTGGAAGACCATCCAAAAATCTTTAAAATCGGAGACATCGTCCGCATGCACAGAGTCAAGGTTCAGCCTGGATTACAGATTGTTTTAGTAACCATGTTTTGTCACTGAATTGTTATTTTGTCATTTTTAAGGCAGGAAATTAGGAACTAAACATCTAAAAGCACCAATATTGTTTTCATACTGAGAATATGTAACTAACTGACTCAATGTTACAGAGATCAGTGATGATTCCACGTTTCTCTACACAGACTAAGTTCTTCAATGACTCCATCACGCTGATCAACACCTTCGGTTTCTCTGTGGTGACATTTGACGGAGCGGTGGGTGGGGCCGTGGAGCCGCGGACATCCAGCCGCTCTTTCCACTTCGACCAGGAGGATGTTCAGATTGTGGAGGAGCTGCGATCCTGGGCCGCCAGCCAGGCTCTCCTCCCCCCGGTTCCCAAAATCCCTCTGTCTGCTGTTCTGCCCAGTGCTTACTTCGACCTGACCTGCCAGCTGCTGGCCAAAGCTCCCATCGACACCACCTGCACCCTGCTGAGGGTAAGAAAGTTACAGACTTGGTGAACTACTGATGAACTGTAGTTTGTGGTGCATTTCTCCAGGCTAATGAGCCAGGTTGTTTTTATCAATATTTATTATGGGTCTGTGTTTAGCACTGGAAGAATGATGCAAAAGGAGCAACACTAAACTTTCTTCAGGAGAGGGAATAGAGTTTGTACAAACAGACTGCAGCAGAGGTAAACTGTGGGTCACTTCTGCAGGTTGTTTTCAGGTTGATGACAATGTCAGTGTGTTTGAGAATGTTTTCGTTGATTTCATTTGGTTTTTCACAATATCTACACAGCCTACAAAGGGAAAGCAGCACATTGAATCCTGGACATTTAGTTGAAACACATTAATAGATAAAATAACAATTACTGGTTACTGTATATTCTAAAATAAAACCCGGGGTTTTTAGAATCAAGCCCTTTGACCTGCTGGAAGGCACTGACGGGATCTAACAGCGATCAAAAAATAAAAAACTAGAGCTCACTGGAAATAACTGAATGAATTTCTGTTACAGAAGAGTGGTGAAAATAACATGACGTTGTTATTGTACCCCGAAGTTGGAAGCGCGCTAAAAAGTAGGGGTGGGGGGAAAAAAATCGATACAGCATAGTATCGCGATATTTTCCGTGGCAATACTGTATCGATACACGGACGCCAAGTATAGATCTTTTATTACATAATTTGTACGTGAGAATTTTACTTTTTGGTACTATAATAATAACATCAATTGCTTTTTCAGTCCACTAGAAAAAGACTTTTTTCCTTTGGGAACATAATCTGAAGTTGGAAGAAATTCCAGTACATCGCAATAAATTAAAATAAAAAAATCGCATAATCGTGATAATATCGTATCGTGGGGACTCATGGGGTCATTCCCACCTCTACTAAAAAGTATAAAGATCAAAAGAATGCTGTAGTATTAAGATTTCCCTCCATTGGAACTAAGTCCCCTAAACCAAACGGTGATAAACCCAGAAACTGATCTTTGGCCGCGTGAGAGATATTCATATTCTACATTCATAGATAGCTGGACAGACAGACAGACTGATGGATAATTGACTTTCATCGCCATTATTTTTCTCTGCCTGTAGCAGGTTGGAAATATGTGTCCTGTGAGCAGAGTCTCATCATCATCTTGTGTTTTTTTTTTTTTTTCAGGTGTGGGATGGGACCAGGTGTCCTCACACTCTGCTGAAGGTCATAGTTGAGCCGAACGTCACAGAGGGACCGTCCTCCTTCTCTACAGTGCGAGAGAACCTCATCGCCAACATCCTCGTCTACGACAACCACGTGGAGGTCGCCAGGCAGCTGAAGGTCAGTCCACACTGATTCATCCCTAAACGACCCAGAACAATTACTTACAATATCTTCCTTAAGAACGTCCGGTTCAGGTGCATGTGTCCGTCTGTGAGTGTGAACACATGCGTGCGCTGTGTGTGTCATTCATTGTCCCTCAGGTTGTGGCCTATTAATACATATTGGGCAGCAAGATAGGCCCTGTTTTCTTCTCCTAGGAGTTCATTTTGAGAGGTCATTTAACTCTGTGAAATCTGAAACTACAGAGTCGAACTGAAAGTAAATGTTCTTTCTTTTATTAAATGTTTTACATCAAAGGTGGAGCTGCATCTCTGACTCAGCCTTGCCTGTCAAATTATTATGAAGTCTCAATCAATGTGCAGATATTTACTGTGGGTTGAAAACTTTCTCTCCCTTAGAACATGTGTTCTAACACTAACATTCAAATGATGCAGTTTCTGAGTAGCCCACCTTAAAACCATTAAGGAGGAAAATGTGAAATATGTGTGTGTCTGAGAAGAAATTGTCTACTTTTTGTTTTCGCACAACTGATCAGCAATAGTCCAACAGCAATTATAATATTTTGCTTTAAATTAGTACTGGGCAACGATTACAATTTTTAATCGTGATTAATCGCATGAGACTTCTCTCTGTTAAAAACTCGAAATGACGTTACAAGTCGCGGTGGATATTTTACAAGCACAGACCAGGTAACGTTAAAGCAACGTTGAACACAGGGTGCAGATGTTGGTTTCGGCTGTTTGAGTTGTTTGAAAGGCTGCGTCATTAACAAGCAGGCGGCTCACCTGCTGCCGTGATAACGGATCGCGGGTGGAAAAATATGGAAAAAAGATGACAGCGTAGTCTGCCGAAGCCTCCCTCCACTGCTGGTTTGGGTGGGTGATTTGACCCTCCTGTGACCCACGTATGTGTATGTGTATTCAGAGCCAGTGAGCAACTGGCTTTCAAAATAATAAAAATAAAAACTGCGTTAACGTGCGATAAAATAATTGTCGGCGTTAATTAATTAATGCGTTAACGCGCCCCCCCCTTCTTTAAATGCTTCTTAACCAAAGAAAGAAAAAGCTTGGGGAAGGTGAGTTTGACTTTGAATTATCATGGTTTTCAACCTTGTTTGTATATGAATGAAAAGAAGCCTCTTTCCTGTTCCTGTCATTCATTATCCGACAGATTTTCTTTGTAACTCTGTTACAGTGACCTCAGTCTGAGCTGCTCACTTAGATCAGTCAGAGAAATGAAATGAAGACAAACTCGTGCTGCTGCCTAACATCATTAAACAGAGATTTTATTGGTCAGACATTTCTTTCAGAAGAAACAACATGAAAATGTAGGTCTGAATTGTATTTTAGTTTGCATGAAGCAACAGAAGCACAATGGTTTAACTACCTGCTTGGTTTTGTGTGTGTTGATATAAATTCAGACGTGGTGTGCAGATATTTTTTGAAAATGGCAATACCAAAGTATTACAAAGTACTGGAGAAAGAAAGCACACAGCCTCAGTCAACTTTTCTTGTAAATTAAGAATAAAAACAGATCGTGTGTCGGCTGAGCTTTCTCAGATTACAGGGGAAGACGGAGGGATGCTCCTGATGTAAAACCTGCTGACTGCACACAGATGTATCAGATAGAATAGGAAACAGTCAGGAACTCAACAATGTTAGTTTTTCTGTTTGTTTGAGCCAACAGGAATGATGGATGCCGGCTCTTTGAGTCAGACTAGCGTGTTTCCATATTGACATTAATATGTATGTGTTGGTTAGAACCGTTTTGTACTGAAAGGCTGAGATGTGTTGGAGAGAGAGATTCATACAATATGTCCAAATTCACATACTTTGAAATCTGGTTTCCTCTTCGTCTTTTCTTCCCCTTCTGCTCCTGCTTGAGCAGCATGTGACATTATTCAGACCTTCATATTGTGTTATCTCATGCCATCACGTGCTCAATTAGTATCAACCAAATGATTCATTTACTACTTATTTGTAGTATTCTTCTTTTTCAACCACAGGAACTTTTCTGAGAACTCTGGAACCTCAACCTGCATTTTGACAAGTTATTAAATGTTAAATACAAGCAGCCATGCAAGAATGTTGCATTAATAAAATGTTCCAAAAACTGTACACACAGACAAGTTTTCCTTCTTCTCAATAATCATCAGTTTCTTACTGAGAGTTTATAAATTGTGTTTCAAACGCAGCCGTTGTTTTTTAATCTGTTATCAGAGTGGTTTGTCTACTCTTCATGGTTCTTTAAATCCGGCTGAAAAGCAAACATAAATGTGCAAAAAGGACTTTTAGTTTCCAGAGTTTCTTTCTTTTATTCCATAGTTCCTGAAACCTTTTGGTTGAAATGTGTAATTTTTCTTTGTTGCACAGTGCTCATTCGTGTCAGTCAAAGAGTGTGGATGCGGCTTTTATTATTTTAATATTATTATTTTAAATTGTTAAGGTTTGAGTTTCTTTTGTGTGTTCAGTGGTGTTCTGTGATTACTGCAATCAAGTTGTGTGCCTGTCAGGAACCCAAAGCTCTCATCAAATATCTGTTCAGATTCAAATATTTTTCTTTGATCGGATAGTTCCTAATTTAAATCTACATTTTAACCTTCCATTTTTCCAGTTTTATTTAGCAGTTAATAATGCAAAGTTCTTATACGGATGCTTGTATTTAGACAACATTTAAGTTGTTTTGCACGCATGTCGCGGGCCTGTTGTTTCCTTGTGGCTTAAAATAATAAAATAATGAACTTTTGAAGTTAACTTCTGAACTTAAAGTCGGATATGCCGATCCATTTATTAACATAACCAAAAATTAAACATTTCTTCAATAATAAACTTAACTCAAGTCAGTCTCCATGATTACACGCCGTGCCTCACGGTCACAAACCATGCACCTCGCTGTGCGCCACACCTGCACTAATTAACACCTGTCTTAAGTAAACTCGTGGCAGAACACAGCGCCACCCCATCCCAATACACAGAATGGCTCCAACATTTAACTCTCTAGAACTTTGGTTTCTTTTCACCGGTTGAAACGCAGGTTAAGGTTCCTGATTTCCATGAAAAGTATCTAGAAATTTAAACTATATTCAGATTACAGTTCTCACAATTATTCATTTATCTTTAGCAGCAAATTTTCCTCTTGAAACAGTAACTTTCACAGAAAAAATGAACACAACAAATAAACTTAAAAAAAATGAATTTTCAAACTGAGATTTTAGTTCGCTCATTTCCATCGCTCACTATCTCTCTCATTCTTTGGTAAAACTGCAGCTTTGATCCTCTTTGCTTCTCAGCTCTTCTTGTCAGCACTGCAGACAGATTCATTAACATACAGCTATAGAGCTCTGACATATTAGACCTATTTTTTTGCTCTACATGGAGGAGTTTTACTTTATGTTTTATATTGTTGTCATTTAGCACCTGTGGTGAATCACAAAGACATGTTGGGATGTACATTTAACAGTCTGACTGGTTGCATTGACATCTTTTTAGCCACATCACTGTGTTCGCAGATCTAAGATATTAACATGGTGATCACAATGTTGTTATTGTTAATGGTGGACAGCACTGGCAAAAAAAACCCAACTGATTTGTGATGTGATTTATGAACTCGTCGATGTTATGTATCCTTTGACTTTGTGTGTATGTGTGTGGGTTGGTGTCAGAGGAATCACTGCATCCACCGTGGTTTCGATTCATTCAGCTATTTGGATTGGATGCAACGCCGGACAAATCCACATCTTTTTAGAGTTCTCTCAGTCTGCAGTGAAGTAAGTGTGTGTGTGTGTGAGAGTGAGACTAGCAGGGTATCACATCCATCTTTATTCAGGTCACTAAGACATAAATTACATCGTGTCGGTCACAAAGTCACATTGAATTACAAGACAAACCACGCACACACGCACACACACGCGCACACACACACACACTCCTGTGTAGTTGTAGGTTCGCTGCTGTCGGCCCTATTTATCTCAGACAGGTTTATTTCAAAGCTCTGTTCAAGCTCATTTTAGGACTTTTTTTTATACTGACACCATTTTTAAAGCATTACTCAAGCTTTTTTCCTGTCCGTCACATTTAACAGATGTATTGAAAGTCCACATAGACTTGAAGGGATGTGAACTGCAGACATCAAACTTCATGTGACCCCACTTCAGTTTTTTTTTTTCCCCCTTTTGCTTCACCTGCTGAAGTTTTAACCCCACATGCGGTAGGGGTGGGAATCACCAGAGGCCCCAAGATACGACATTATCACGATATTTATGTTGCGATTCAATTTATTACCTTTTTCCAACTTCCAATTAGGTTCCTAGGTTTGTTTGTTCATATCACTTTTTCAGTCCTCTATATGGTCCTGTTAAGTTTTCTAGTGGACTAAAAAAGAAAGAAGATTATATTATTCTAGGACCAAAAAGTAAAAAGTCCCATCTGCAATTTATATAATAAAATATCGATACTTGGCGTCCGTGTATCGATACAGTATTGCCATGGCAAATATCACGATACTATGCTGTATCGATTTTTTTTCCCCCACCCCTAACAGGCATACCTTCATATCTATCATACCACTGAACCATATTGCACATATTACGTTTTCTATTATGTTCCACTGATTCCATCAGTTTCATCTTTGAGGTTTGGACTGTTGGTCGCACATCTGAACATGCAGCTTTGACTCTGGGATGGTTATTTCACTATTTTTTGACATTTAATAGACCGAAAAAGTTAAAGGTGGGGTATTAGATTCTAATCTAATAAACGTCTTTTTGGCAAATATTTCCTCACAGTGTCTGTGAAGGTTCTCAGTCATCCAGGACATAGTTATCCAACAAAGGTTGAGGTTAAGGGCAACTGGACTTTGTAGAAAAAACTAGAAGATGTTTCGTCCCTCATCCAAGAGACTTCTTCAGTTCTGACTGACTGGTACTCAGCTATTTAACCTCTGGGATCGTTAGCTAGGATCGTCGATACCGCTGGTTCGTTAGTGCTCCTGGCTGTGGTAATCGTCGTTAGAGCCACCTGTGGCCAAGTCTGAACGACCATAGTTGGTAGTTTCCCCAGTGTACAGGTCTGTGCGTTCCTTGCTGCATTGGATCGCATACACTAGATTGCTTTTCTTCTGCGTGTTCAGGGATGTGGTGTTTGTTTCCTCACGGTCCGATAGCTGTCCGTACACTGTGTGTGCTGAAAACAATCCGGTGTTATTACACAGCCGCGGCTACGTAAATAGGAAACAAACTGGCTTGGACTGAGCCACACAACACTATACCAGGCATTATGCATGTGTCAGGTAACGTTAAATTACTTGACCACGGATGTTCAGCTTACTTTAGTTTCCCAAGATATGCTGTTCTTGTGATGTTACCTGTAGTACGTCCTGGAGACTGGACTCTCTTAAAAATGTTAAGTTTTCCTTTTAATTTACTCCTCCCATGACATCAACAATGTTGTAGCTAACACGTACAGGAAAAAAATGTGCTTAAAATCCATAATGATAAATCTACATTGGCTACTACATTGGCCTACTTAACTAGAAAATGCTCTCAGCCAAGGGGTTCACTGTTTTTTGTAATTGTAAATGTAACTCTGATGCTATTTGGCGCTATTATGCAGCCGCGCCGTTGTTGTACGTGAGACATCTGTAGTTACTGGAGGTAACAGCAGATGCCTTTTTATACCACAGGGCACAGAAGTCTGGGGCAGCTAAAGAAACTATTGTCAGGCAGTTATTGGTATTTTCCATAAATATGTGAGCAGTCATGATCTGACTTTATGCTGCACACAACATGAGTCTGCAAACAGCGGAAGTGAAAGGAGCTGGTAAACCTGGCTGAGAAGGTGGAGGTGTGCAGCCTGTCGCCCGCAGCTCTTTATCTAACAGCTCACGGTGTCCGCTCCTCACTGCATCACTCACTGCAATATATCAAAGTGGTCCGTTGTCAGAAAATGACGGTTCTCTTGTTGTGTAGACGCATTTTTGATGAATGAGAGCGGGCAGCGCTGATCTCACAGATTGCATTTCCTGTGACTACTTCAAAATAAAAGTGAACTTGTGTTTTGCCAGATAAATGCTTTTAATGTGAAGCTGCAGCAGGAGGAAATGTTTAGTTTGCATTAGCAGTAACTTAATAATGCAGCATTTTTTCCCAGCTTGCACTGCATCATAAAGCTGTTGTTTTCTTGCAGTTGAAGCCAAAGTGGTCGCTAGTTTTTCCTTGCATTTTTTTTCACTCAGTAACGGATGTGATTGAAAATACTTTAAACAAAAGACATACTTAAGTAAAAGTAAAATTACAGATTTAAAAAACTTCACAGTACATTGGAAAGAACCAAGTACACAAAAAATTACTCCATTACGGTAACGTAACTGTAATTTGTTACTTTCCACCTCTGTTTTTCTGTCAATCTAAAGTAAATGTGTGTTTTTTTTAGATGGTTTCAAAGTTTGGATTATTGATTGATTTCTGTGTTGAGTTTTCTGCGAAATTTCTTTCCAATGTCAACTCCTTCGCTGTAAGTACTTGGAAGAGAAAAGATAATTGAAATGATTCTATGACATGCATCAATTCATCAAATAACTGTATTTATAAAGGTTGCCTTCAGTGAAAAATGTCTCTTTCTTCAAATGACAGAGTAATATGTGTAATAGTTTTTTTGCAATGCACGCCCAAAAAAGCCGCTTTGTGGGTTGGGGGCGGTTATTCTTGATGTTTCAGCACTCTAAGGTCTTTGTCCATTTTTATATATCTGTAATCAGTATTAAGTGTCCTGTGGAGCGATAAGGTGGCTGAAGCGACAGGGGAGGGCTGGCAGGAACCGGGAGCTCATTTCTTTTCACTGTCTCGCCTACAAGGACATCCACCCTGTAATAATCACAAATAACTCTGTTGTAACAGGAGAAATCACTTATTTTAGCTATGGAAAGCACATTCCCTGACCTCCTGCTGCAGAGCTAATCCCCAACTTTACATACAAAACTGAATAAGTTTAAAGATAAATGAGTTTGCATTGACCTCTGGGTAGTTTCAGTGCCTTTCTGTTTCTTTACTTACTCTGATATATCTCATACTGGAGTCATGTGGCAGGCCACAACACTCGTGCCAGAGTTTTATTCAGAGATGTGTCTCTTGTGTTTGCTTGTAGAAAAACTTGTCTTTTATTGTAAGCTTTATTTTAACATCACTGAAAGTTTAAAACGTCTTCAGATCTTTAAAGCCTCGAGGCCTTGCATGTTTGAGCACTGGAGGTTTGGTGTTTTGGCTTCAGCTCAGCGCTCAGCCTTCTGCAGAAGCTCTCAGATGATGTTTTCAGACGTGTCTGTTTGTCAAAATGTCTTGTTCACTGCAAAACTACCTCATGCTCTCAGCTTTTTAAGCAACAGTGTGTGTGATAGGTGAACTCAAGGGCTGGGTGATCGAAAATATTTTAGGACTAAGGATTATTTTTACTACCTCAGCTTAATTTAACAATTTTTTTTATGTATTAAAGGTGCCGTAGAATGGAAAACTGTATTTCCCTTGGCATAGTTGAATAAAAAGAGTTCAGTGCATGTAACAGGCGAACGCCATCAAGCGCAAGATGTTAAGTAACATCTGTGATGTTTTATGCCCCCAAAGTTACACAGATCAGCCCACGTTCCAGAGTTAGCGGTCACACAGCCTCATAAAACTAGAGCCAGAGGTTGGGCAGTGCAGTGCAGAAAGTGCTTTTATGGGTTTCCCTCTGATGTCATCTGGCTGCTGTTTCCTGATGGACAAATGGCTTTACTTGTTGCTAACGCTACAGGTTGGTAACAGCTAGCTGTTGATAACAGTGGCTCTGAACCAGCGATCCAAAGCTCCTATACAAATGTAAAAACCAACACACCACCGGAGCACCAAGCTTCTAGTCTGGGCAGAAGTTGTACGGCTAACTCAGTAGCTAGTTTAGTAGAACTAGCAGCTGCTGATAGCAGAAGTTAGCTGCTAAAGTAACCAGTAACCTATAAACTCTGACAACCTCCAGACAGTATTTTCTCCATCAACTCTGATCCAGTTTTAGTAACACCAGTGACTAAATTTGTTTTTGCACTGTAATCAGTGAGGGCTAGTCTTTCATAGCAGGCCTTGTTTAAGCACGGTGCCGCTAATCAGAAGCAAGTGGGCTTTGATGAGGGGTAATATGTGTTTTTTTGAACATTACAGCTTATAACCATTTTCTACTAGAAACCATAAATACAAGTATAGCTTGAAAATGAGCATTCTACGGCACCTTTAATGAATTAATCACTTTTTACTTCTTTTAAATGTCTGCAGGAAGCGGAGAATAATTGACAGTTGTGTCTTAAAAGTCACTTCTTTTGCTCAATTAATCAATGCATTTCACCACTCATATATTTATCAAAATTGTATGACAAAGGTGTCCACAGTAGGAAAAGAAGAAACTATCAGGTTACATGGCTGAAGTGATGTCATTTCTGACCAATGATGACGGTCCTTTTCAGATTGTACATCCCACTGATACATAACAGGATCCTTTAATTTAGCTCAAATTTTAACACATGCTATTGTTTTGGCATCAAAATTCGGATAGCAAGACAGAATAGACCAGCGCTCAGATAAGTTCCCAGAGAAAGTGATGGCTTAACAGTCTTAACAACATAAGATGTTAATTGTGTGGAGAAGCTTAATGTTCCACTCCGACAGTCAACAGATGGGTCATGTTTAATGTTAATTTTGCCAAAAAGCTGTGCCAAAGATGGGAAATATCACAAAATTTGTGTGTTACTTTAAGCTTTTGCCATCACATGAAGCTGGCAGGGTGCTTAAGGGCAACAGGAATTGAGATTTTGGGATTTGCCTGTAATTCTCATGAAAACAGCTGCATGAGCCCAGGATTTTTAATGTTTGAGTGTGTGTGTGTGTGTGTCCCAGTATGTCTGTGTGCACCTGTGTGTTAGCGTTCACGTTCTTGAAAAAAAGAACATTTTCCCCAAACCACTGAAATGCATGCCTTTATAGGAATGAATAACCCCAGAAAATTTAAATAATTAAATAACTTTTATACAATTATAAAGACTGTCAAACTTAGAAATCTTGAATACATAGTGATATTTTCCCAGGTAAACATATTTTTTTAAATGATTGAAGCTGAATCGTCATAAAAATGTTTCTATATTGCCCAGGCCTGGTTCAGTCTTTTCTGCATGCATGCGTGCGTGCGTGGGTGCGTATGTGTGTTCCTGTTTGCTGCCTATTTCATAAATCAACTAAACCAAAAAGAAAGATGTGGGGGTTTAAGTGTTTCTTCTTTTATATTTAATAGCTCAGTTTAATGTTTTGAAGTCGTTCAGAACAGACAGCGGGAGCTTCTTCTTCCTGCGGAGAATTCATCAGTGAGTTTACGCTTTTAATGGTGATAGAAAATGACTCAAATTACTCAGATTTTATCCTTTAATATTTGCTTTATTTACCAATCGTCTGCTTAAGTGAAGTTAATTTCTTCTCATTAATTTTCTTGATTAGCGCTGTATGAAATGATCGTCTGTCAGTTGTTGTTACAGAGTTGGTTAAATGTTGAGTCTGTGAAGCTGAGCGGGGTCTATTTTTTCTGTTTTACTGTGTGAGCAGCTCTCCGCTCTGTCCTCGTGACGCATGTCTACACTCGACCCTGGAGGCTTTAAGAGCTCTTCGCAATCAAACAGAGCCGGTTCGTTACACAGAATATCTTTAACCGCATCTAAATACTGTGAATATACTTCATTAACACATTATTTAACTTAAAACAACAGTGGATGTAATGAGTTATAAGTTAGATGTTGAATGAGATCATCTGGAGGTCACTGGTTTGTATTTTAAGCAGAGCAAAATATATCATGACCTCCCTGAAGCCTCAGAGCTGGATGAGAGTTTACTGTATCATACTGTGGTACACATTCAAGGCATTCCACATTTGAAATTGGTCTGTGGGATAAGAGTATGTCCACACCAAGTCAGACTTTACATAATAGAAAGTTCACACAAAACGCAGCGGTTTGTTCATTTTTGTTGCATGTAGCAAACCAAAGAAAGACAACAAAAGCCATCGGACAGGTGAATGACAGGAACGGCAAAGATTTAGTGTCCATCTAAACAAATAAAAACATTGTGCCAGTCACACACTGCCAGAAGCTGTGCTCACCGTCCTCTCACCAAAATTGGCAGAACCTAAAACCAGACTCCATTGCTGTGTAGTTGCATGAAAACTAAGGAATATATAACACTGGTTACTTGACAGAAAGCAGTCTGCAAATGTGCAAAAACTGTTTTGTGTGTAGAAGTCACTCTATATAGTGGATATGATTTTACACATCACAAATGTAAAAATAAATACAGTATTTGTAAATAGTGAAATATTTGTCCAATAAAAGCTTCCATACTGGTCCTTGTTGGACAGACCAACTGTGTGCATTGTCATTTACACTAGTGTATTTATAGCTGTCCTGATCAGCTGAGTGTGAACTCGGATTTAGATCACCTAATAAATAGGAAATATTGGAACGATTTGACGGAAGTGAGAGACTGCTTATTTCTGTATGAGAAGAAGGCCGGTGAGGTGTGTGAAAACTCTCAGCTGAGGTGTAAAAATTTAATTAAGATCAGGTTAATTTTAGATTCTGTGGTTCCTCCCTAATAGACTACAGTCGCAACTTGTGTTTAGCGTCAAGAAATGTTTTGTCTCACGTTGTGTAAAAGAGCGGTGTAGTGTGCCTCATTAGTTAAAGCAGAATTTGCCTCTTGGTACCCATAGTGCCGCAGTAAACTGTGATGGTGATCTTTCTAGGTTATCGACATTGGAAATATACAGTGGATAGAAAAAGTCTACACACCCCTGTTAAAATGCCAGGTTCTTATGATGTAAAATAATGAAACAAAGATAAATCATGTCAGAACTTTTTCCACCTTTAATATGACCTACAAAGTGAACAATTCAGTTGAAAAACAATTTGAAATCTTCGAGGAAAAATAAAACCCCTCAAATAACCTGGTTGCACACCCTTAGACTAATACTTTGTTGAAGTACCTTTTGATTTTATTACAGCAGTCAGTCTTTTTGAGTAGGAGTCTATTAGCATGGCACATCTTGACGTGGCAATATTTGCCCACTCTTATTTGCAAAAGCGCTCCAAATCTGTCAGATTGCGAGGACATCGCCTGTGCACAGACCTCTTCAGATCACCCCACAGATGTTCCATTGGATTCAGGTCTGGGCTCTGGCTGGGCCGTTCCAAAACATTAATCTTCTTCTGTTGAAGCCATGCTTTTGTGGATTTGGATGTGTGCTTTGGGTCGTTGTCGTGCTGAAAGGTGAACTTCCTCTTCATCTTCAGCTTTCTAACCGACGCCTGAAGGTTTTGTGCCAAAACTGCCTGGTATTTGGAACTGTTCATAATTCCCTCCACCCTGACTAAGGCCCCGGTTCCAGCTGAAGAAAAAACAGCCCCAAAGCACGATGCTGCCTCCACCAGGCTTCACTGTGGCTATGCTGTTCCTTGGGTGATGTGCAGTGTTGTTTTTGCGCCAAACATACCTTTTGGAATTATGGCCACAATGTTATACCTTGGTTTCATCAGACCATAACACATTTTCCCACATGCTTTTGGGGGACTTCATGTTTGTTTTTGCAAACTTCAGCCGTGCTTGGATGTTTTTCTTTGTAAGAAAAGGCTTCCGTCTTGCCACCCTACCCCCATTCATATGAAGAATACGAGAGATAGTTGTCACATGTACCACACAGCCAGTACTTGCCAGAAATTCCTGCAGTTCCTTTAATGTTGCTGTAGGCCTCTTGGAAGCCTCCCTGTCCAGTTTTCTTTTCGTCTTTTCATCAATTTTGGAGGGACGTCCAGTTCTTGGTAAAGTCACAGTTGTGCCATATTTTCTCCACTTGATGATGACTGTCTTCACTGTGTTCCAGGGTATATCTAATGCTTTGGAAATTCTTCTGTACCCGTCTCCTGACTTACGTCTTTCAACAATGAGATCTCTCTGATGCTTTGAAAGCTCTCTGCGGACCGTGGCTTTTGCTCGGAGATGCATCTAAGAAAACATCAGGAAAATCCTACTAGAACAGCTGAACTTTATTTGTGATTAATCAGAGTCACTTTAAATGATGGCAGGTGTGTAATGACTTCTAGTTTACCTGAGTAGGAATGTGATTGGTTAATTCTGAACACAGCCACATCCCCAGTTATAAGAGGGTGTGCACACTTATGCAACCAGGTTATTGTAAGGTTTTTATTTTTCATTTTTCACCCTCGAAGATTTCAGTTTGTTTTTCTATTGAATTGGTCACATTAAAGGTGGAAAAAGTTCTGACATGATTTATCTTTGTCTCATTATTTTACATCATAAGAACCTGGCATTTTAACAGTGGTGTGTAAACTTTTTCTATGCACTGAATATTGAGGACTATTTAATGCCAATACAATGTTCTGCATGGACGATTATTACTGTCACACAACGCGCTTATGCTGTGTACAAGTTAAGATGTCGCAGATTATGACAATAGAGGAAGAGAGCGAAAAAAGGTGAGGGACGAAGAAAAGACAGGCCAGAGAAAAAGACAGAAAGTGTCCAAAATATGGGACCATTTCAAGCTAAAAGAAAAGAAACAACTCAACTGTGTGTCTGCTGTAAAACGGAACAAGCCTACCAAAACAGCACAACGGCATTATATCAGCATCTGAGCAGAAAGCATCCAGTCTACGCATCGAGTCCATAGAGCGGACGCGAAACAAAATTACATTAGCATTTAACGTAAATCATGACTGCTAGTTGAGATGAAGTCTAGCAAAGGTAAGCCACAATTCTTAGTCATAAATGTATAAATGTTCAGAAGTTGTCATTGTTCTCCGACTGTTTAGTCGAGTTAGATTTTGGGTTGTACCGTGATCGGAGTTACATAGCTGATCCTGGTACCGGGGAACACCAAGCAAAAGTATTTTATGTCTGATTACTCGATGAAGCTACGGAATAATGTGTAGAATAAATGATAGCTTCGGCCTATTGTTAAAAATAGTGTCGTCCTATGATAGAGGTCATCTAAATACACCTAATCTTCCCTTCTCCTGCCGCATATTTTCACTAAAGAAGTGTTTGAACAGGAACATTTCTACCAATTACCAGGCTCCTCTGGTGAATCGTCTGTGATATTGTGTGAAATCGACTGAGGCGTTTCTGTGAGAAGAAGGCCATTAGGAGAGAAAGGAGACCATTATGATGAAAGAGAAGCCGAGGAGAAGGAGGAGGAGTGCAGCAGTTGGGGTGTGTGTGTTGCCTTCTCCATCATTGATTCTCTCAGAAACAGACACACACAGATGATAAACCATTTATTTGAATGGTACTTGTTTAAGAAAGGGAGAAACCTTCCGCCAACTTAATCAAAGCAAACTGTCTTTCACTCCTACACCACCTTCATCAGCAGAAACACTCACAACTCTGTAAGAGCATGTAGATTATAGTGCACTGTAGGCGGTTAGTTTATGGACACACACATACTTTGTGCCTCTCAAGGTTTTTACACATGACATTTATATCGACGGTTACATATGTAATACAGATAGTGAATGCAGTTTAACTTTCACAAATCTTGATATACTTTATATATATTTCGTGTCTGCATAGCTGCGAGGGTCCACATGACATACATTTCGTCATTTGCCTAATGAGGATCCATGCAGACGTCCGTATAGGCAGCCCAAAATGAATGCCTGTACATGCCTAAAAATGAACCTACTGCACATGTGAATATGTCCGCCTGCCCATATGCCCGTAAGAAGTGCTTGAGCTCTGCTCCCTGCACTGTTTTATTTATTTCTTTGTGTGCATGTGTTACTTTTATGTCTGTACTCTGTTCTACAAACTGCTGGCAGGTTACATTTTGAGAAAGGGACAGGGTGAAAAACTGATAAAAGTGACCTTAATGAGCAAGGAAAAGGTCAAACTATTGATTTTAGTGAAGCATATAGCGCATATGTTATCTGATATGAACAGACGGAGACGGAGTTTGACTTGAAATGTTCAGATTCTAAAAAAAAAAATGTGTGAAGCGAAATGCTATGTCAGCATGCTCGCAATGACAATGCATATACTCCAAAATCCAAACACCACAGTGCTGGTTGGGTGTGATTTCCACTCCCATTCAATTTTCCATGCAAAGCTGAATCAACTGCTCATATATGGCACCTGCACTCCATTTAGGCAGGTTTCCGCACCCTTGCCGCTTCATAACAAGTAGCAGGAAGTTAACTAAACTAGGGCTGCAGCAAATGATTATTTTAGTAATTGAGTTTTCTATCATCCTCCACTTTGCAATCAGCGCAATATCAAATCACCTTGTCCCGTCATCCCGTTGTGCGACAGTAATAATTGTCTGTGCAAAACAGGGCGATGTAGTTATATTGAGTTTTAATAATCAAATTCAAATTTCTCAATGAATCGTTTCAGCCCTACACTATACTGAGTGAGTCAGAGTCATTTCACTCTGCATTAATACAGAGAATACAGGATCACCTAACTGTACCTCTGTGTGGATATTGTGTAGACTGCCTCCCTCTCTTTCTCCTTCCATCCCTCTTTCTCTTTCTCTCTGTTCCTCTCTTGCCCTCTCTCCACCTCTCTCTCTCTCCTTCACCCCCAACCGGTCGAGGCAGATGGCCGCCCACCCTGAGCCATGGTTCTGCTCGAGGTTTCTGTCTCTTAAAAGGAAGTTTTTCCTTGCCTCTGTCGCCTAGTGCTGCTCTTGGTGAGAACTGTTGGGCTTCTGTAAATAGCATCATAGAGTACGGTCTAGACCTGCTCTTTATGAAAAGCGCTGTGAGATAACTGTTGTTGTGATTTGGCGTTATATAAATAAAATTGAATTGAACTGAGCTTTTAAGGTAATGGGCCGTTGATCTTTATTTACGCGGGTTTCAGGCTACAGCAAGACTTTTCTTGATGGTGTGAATTCAGAAATGGCAAATGAGCCCTGACAATCTTTCTAGTCCTGAGAGTATAAATTTGGAATTCAGCAACACTGGATCTTAAACCAAAGTCTGATGAACTTCTCCTTCTCGCCTGTTTCCAGCCTCAAAGTCACTCGACACATTTCGCCACCACACTCTCTCAAACTCCTCTGGTCTCTTCTCTTCTATTTCACCATCTCTTATTTTCAGTTTCTCCTGACTCTGCCATTCTTAATTTATCCATTTATCTCCCCCTCTCTCCCTCCTGCAGTCTTTCTCTCTCTGCTCAGCAGAATCTGCAGCACAGATCTTCACCTGGTTACCTCAACACGCGCCTCGTTTTCTCTTCCTGCTGAACCTGCTCCTCTCTGTGGTCTGAATCCTTATCCCTCCAGCTCGCTCACAAATTGTACAAAAGCTAATATCTGTCATTTCTGCTAAACAGATCCTTAACATTAATATTAGAGTTAATGTGGACGTTTAGGAATATCATGGATGTCGGTGCTGGTAGGTCAATTAGGCCACCGCTTTGGTCCAGACTGAAATTGTTCATATACGAGACATTTATGGTTCCCAGAGGATGCATCTTAATGACTTTGTTGATCCCCCTCACTTTTCCCCTAGCGCCGTTGGTTCGACATTTTTGATTTTGAGTGAAATGTTTTGACAAATATGTTATTCAAATATATTCAAGGTCCCTAGAGGATCAATTCTAATGACGTTAGTGATCCTATGACGTTAAAAGTACTCTGAGCCACCAGTCCAGCAGCATCTGCTGTGTCATGCTTTGCTTTGTGTTTATAATGTCTTCCCCATTGATTAAACTGCTTCTAGTTTCAGAATAGATTAAATAATGGTGATTGTGGCGAAAACCACGTATTGGCTGAATCCATGTGTCCATGTGACCTCTTCCTACTTTCAGACTTGTGGACTAAACAGGTACATACTCTGAAACTTCTGAGGGCTGTCCAAATCCACAAATAATCAAGTCTATAAAGGGCCTCAAGCGGACATTTTGCAAGTCCACTTAGGGTGCAGATTTCACTCTGAGGAGTATTATCAGTTGTTACAAAATAGATGTGATGAAGGAAGAGAAGATAGTAGTAGTTAAGCAGAACAACCAGTCTACGGGCTGTAGTCCAAAAATACTACATATACAGATACAAAATAAGTCTAAAAATTTAAATTAGTTTGTTTTAGATGTGTTATAAGCAGAAGAACAACTGACACCTCACTTGGAAACCTGCATATACTGTCGAACTTCTTAACCACTTTTCCAGGTAATATGTCCAGTAGTTCCTTGAAAATATAGACAATGAATGCCATCCAAATAATGGTTACAATCAAAAACCCTTTCACCAAATGTTGTCCAGTTTTAACAGCTAGACTTCTTGTCTGGGCTGTGCTGTCATCAGCCGGTCTGACTATAAACTTCAACTTTAGAAAAGAAAGGGAAAGCTATGACCTATGAAATTAATTTCTATTTTAATTCCTCTCCATTAAATCCTCGTGTACAAGATGCATGCTGACACAGGACTGAGCGGTCTTCTTTCATGACGCAGATGGTGAGCCACCATCTGTGTCATGAATATCTTAACCAGAATATCTTGTGCTAGCTTGGTACTCTTATGTTTCCTGACTACTTTATTCACCCTTATAAAGTGTCATTATTGCTGTTTCAGATTTTTATCAAGCAACACATTTCTTTTAATGACAATGCAAGAAGTCTTGTTTGATAATTTATAATCATAAACTGGCGTGTTAAATAAGAGGTTTAATTATTTTATCCCACTCTAGTGCTTTGAGACTGAATAACAGTCCATAACGGTTCATTCAGGCTGTCCTGTCGAAGGGGGCAACAGCACTGTTTGGATTAACCACAATTAATCCAAACAGTGTCAGTGTAAAGACATTCAGTTAAACTCTGATACTGTAGTAATTGTGGCAGTGCCAGATTCGTCTATAATTAGCAGAATTAAACAGGATTAGACAGTGACCATGTACACTGTGATGGTCCTCAGCCAAGGGTTTGAAAATAATACATGTGTTAATGCTCATACAAAAGTACATTTACATTTATGACATTTATTCATTTAGCTGACGCTTTTATCTTGAGCGACTTACAATTGCTATATATGTCAGAGGTTGCACGCCTCTGGAGCAACTAGGGGTTAAGTGTCTTGCTCAAGAACACAGTGTTGTCTCACAGTGGATTTGAACCTGGGTCTCTAACACCAAAGGTATGCGTCTTATCCACCCCCATAACCACCCCCTGTAAAGTAGAATTAGATTCTGTTATACTGCAGTATAAAGTATGCATAGATGACTAATGTCAATGCTTTCGGACTCGATGTAATCATTGAAGTCTAGGAGGGCTCAGTCCAGAAGAGGGAATGCTTGGATTCAGCTGTTGTATTTCATAACTGCTTCTTTTCTTGAAGGGCCACATCATAAAATACTGTGGGGAAAGTTTGAGCCATTGGTTGATGTGTTCACATCGTCATTGTGATCTCCTCAGTATGTGTTGGTCTCCGACAGCTTCCGCTCATTATTTCATTTTTAGCACTCATGGTCGACTGAGTGCACATTTCCATGTCATTGAATGCTTTTTGGGGGTCGTGCGCTAATGCAGCACGCTCTTTACTCCCACACTGTTTCCTGCTTAGTGAACACAGCTCTGAGGAAAATGAGACCTCATGTCGGCCCGCAGGCTCAAATCTCCTCCAAAATCCACAGACCGCAACAGAAATGTTGCTTCTCCTGGCGTTTGAGAAGCCAGCAGAGCATCTCTCAAACAACCGCGAGTTCAGATCCACATTCACACTGACGCTTCATTACTCAGCTCTCATGTGTGGGGCTTTATCTCATGTACAGATCATTTATTTAGATAATACAGCTTTGGACAGATTTATCTCTGTGTGAGTGGGTGTAATGCCTAATCTGAGGAGCAGAGTTTAAAAACGGCATTTTCCTTTTGTCCGATTGTGTGGCTGTCTATTCTTCTGGCAGTTTCTCAACCTTTTGATCAGACAAACGAATGTTTTGTTCGTGTAGAGTAAAATGGCCCCATTCTGCTCACCAGTTTGAGAAGTATATTCTGCTGCTGATGGTTTTTTTTACCTTTGTGAGGGACGGGACTTCCCTGGCGGCCATCTGACTCCACGGCGACCTCAATGACCGCCTCGACCTCCTCCTTGTATTATTCATGAAGAGAGATAAGGAACCAGAAAATTGAGAAGCACAACAAGGACCCTTTATGAACACTCTTCCAGAGAATACAGTAAATAAATTAGTAGTTTAGATATGTTCTACTTTAGTCATGAGTATTGATGAAGGAACAGACGTCACAGTGAATCTTACTCAAACAGATTTATTTGGTCAGGAAATCAATAACAAATAGGAAAGTGACAGGACAGATTAAACAACATACCATATGATCTTCATCAACAGATGAAGTTTTCCCAGCTGTCATGAAATTGTAGTTAGTGCACTGCACTTTAAGGGCTTCAAAGTTGAACTTTTCATGGATCCAAGGTCAAGAATTAATTTTGAAGCTTAACTTTTAAACAGACGAGCAGTCCTTAAAGTGGTACTTTTTCTAATCCCTCAGGCCCAGCTGCTGGAGTCTTCTGTGAATAGGGGGTTAGTTATTCTTAGAGCCTTGCCAGAAGTGCAGCTAAAACATCTGATGAGGATATGTTGGCCAATACTCAGTTACGCATACTGTATTTATATTTATTTTTATTAAAACAGGAGTCCTTTAATTAGTTTGAAGAACTGTGACCAAGATACAGTATGTATTGAGTGGAACATTGTACAGTTCTCAAAACGATTTATTGTAAAGGTGAATTAAAGAGCACGTCTACTAATGTCAAAACATATTACACTTGTATGAAATATCAGGCTTATTAATCTTAAGAGAAAACAATCAACTTAGCTATATCACAAAGCAAAGATCATGTAATTAATGAGTGAGGTGATAGTTTAAGCCGTTGTCTTGTAACTACATTGACAAGTTCAGATGCATTGGAATCTGTCTAATTCACACCTCTTCACCAATGTCCCAGGAAACTGTAATGCACACATTATTTCTAAATGACCTCAAATATATCTCTGACTTTTCTGTAACGACATTTCTTGATATTTTCTGTTGAACTCCAGTAGTGAAGCACTGAAACATGACTGACAGATTATTCAACAATGAAAATAGAGTTCATGTCCTGTCCTTGATTGTTTTATCTAAGGCTCATTTTGCAGTCGAGGTATTTAATCTCAAATGAGGTGTTCGTCGTTTAAATCCCCTGCTCCCCGTTGAGTTGATTTTCTAGCACAAAGAGCCCCACTGTTGACTTGGGCCGTATCTGTCTGGCTTTTAAAGCCCATCTCCTGCTGCTCCATGAAGCAAGTGTGAAATGAATAGTTTCTTCTTCTCAGTGAGGGCACAAGTTTTTATTTATTTATTTATTTTTTTTGGCTGCTTTATTGAGCCTCAGCTTGACGAGAAGCCGTGGAAGCCCAAAGCAATCTTTTGAATTTTAAGGAATCCCTTTTTACTGAGCAGCCGAGCAGCACTAATACCATGAGACAGCGGCAGTGGCATCTTGGCTGTGTGGCAGTGGGCGGATGGAGTGTTTAGTTTTCATACAGATCAAGTACTTACAGAAGCAGCCACAGGCTGCTCCACTCTGGTCCCCCAGCCTCTTTAAAAAGAAAATGGTTTGTTTGCAAGGGAAGCTGCAGGGAGCCATTTCCTCTCAGACAGGTTGATCACTTTCAGAGCTGTGGACCAGTATGTCCTACAGTCCCTGAACACCCACTGCGCACATGCTGATGGTGATAATGTGCCCATTATACTAAGTGTGGTCTCAGCTGAATGAACTGATTGGTCAAAGAGCACCAAATGCCGGTCAAAAGCTCTAACGATACCGCTGATTCTCCTGCTGTTGGTTGCTATGCCAACTGTTGTAGTAATGTGTAAGCCATGAGGTGATTTTCTCTTTTTCCCTGGTCTTTTATTTCCTTTTAAAAAGCTAATATTCTCAGGTAATCTAGTTCCAGTGAAAACTTAAAATCTATTAACCTCACTCAGAAAGTAGTGGAGTCTCTTGAAAATACAAACACCATGTTGTAATGTAGTCTCTGTTTTCTATTGTAAAAGTTTTGATGAAATACATCTGTATCATTTATGTTAGATATTTAAGGCTAACAGGCTACTGGGCCCATCACCTACAGGAAGAAATTCTTAACAACTGTCTAGTGAAGCTGACCAAAATTTAAGCTTTTTAACTGATCACATGTATTTTACGTTTAGCAACAATATTGGCACTAAATTAATGCATTTGTGTCTGTTGTGTCAGTACGAAGCAGATTCATAGATATTCCTAAACGCCCTCATTAACTCTAATAGTAATGTTTAGCAGAAACAACAATGTTTAATGTTTTTTTGATGCATTCATTTGAGAAATATAACAAAGTTTTTTGTTTAAATCGGTAAATATCTAATTAAAGCATAAGCAGATGAGATTATGAATCCAACCAGACATTCAGTCCCACTTTCAGTCAGTTCTGAACAGATTCAGCACCCAACCTTATTCAAATCACCTTACAAAAACATTCATTTTACACCTTACAATGTTTCTTGCTGGAACATGGAAATGGTGTGTTTTGTTATTTTTTTCATTACTTTTCTATTGAGAAAGACATGTCGCAATTTTTCATGGAACTAGCTAGCTATGTAGGACGATGACTCCCCTAACCATGCCTACAAATCTCTGATTGGTCAGTTGTTTCACCATGTGGTGTAGGTAGCCGTCTCTGAGCCCGATTGAAAAAATCATATATGTGGGTAGTAATGGAGAAGTCTGGAACCAGGTCAACCATTACAGCTTCTACTGTGCTGCTTTTAGTCTTTCCACCAGTTGAACCTGGCTGCATGGATTTGGCTCTCAGTCAGCGTTCCAGCTGATTCTAAAGGTGTTGGATGAGGCCAGGTCCCAGTCAAGTTCTTCCACACCAAACGGGAAAACCATATCTTTGTAGACTTTTCTTTGTGCACAGTGGCAGGACAGCTGCCAGCCCGTTTTTGTGGATATCTGAGAGTCTGTTATTGTCTAGAAGCCTGGAAATCTGCTATTGTCTTTACAGCGACACCTGGACATCCATTTTGTCTCTTATATCATGTCCACTTACCAGAGGAACAAAGAGAGGTTGTGTGTAGATTCTTCTCTAAGCTGTGCCTCAAAAAAGACAACTGAAAATGAACACATACAAGTTTTGTTGCTGTCAGACGGTGTTGTCAGAACAGGACCAACTTTCACAAAAGTGCAAAACACTCTCCGTAAGCTACTGTGCTTCTGCATATGTTCTTTGTCCTCTGATCAGATGAGTCATGTTGTAGTCCAAAGTTAGTGCCGCTTCTCTCAGCTCAATATCTGCTCTTTATAAATCACACCTGGCCTCTCAGGACCACTACAGAGGATTTAATATGTGAATACAGACAGGAAGCTCAACAGGGCCAGATCACAGCCGACGCCGCGCGGCACCTCCTTTATTTGCCCGGCCGTCTGTCCACTGCTGTTTTTTCACCTTCTCCCAGCATTAGTCATACTCGCCGTGGTCTCTACACCTGTTTCGAAACACAAACTGTGGTAAATTCTGCTAAACTCATGCAGCTCTGAGAAAACACAGCCAGACTCCCCCAGTACTTTTGGTTGTTTTCTTCTGCCTCATTCTGCTAAACATCCAGGTCTCCAGTGACAAAATAATACCCGGGCAAAGTCTGGGATTCTGCAAACAAAAATACTGTCTGTTTGGTCTCATTGTGTTTGCTTCCTGCCACAGTGGGATTTATGATCTAAATAAAATGATTCATACTCAAATAGTATGTTTTTCTTATGTACTTAGAAAGTGCTGCTGATGAACCAATACGAAAACATAAGCCCAAAGAAAAATAGAGTGCTACTTAAAATGGAATTCACTTTCCATTCAGTCTGAACTTACCTTAAGAACACAAATCTTTATATCTAAGTATATCTAAGTAACATTGGCTGTTTGTCCTTTCCTACCAAAACAACCCACATACAGAAGAAGTGTTGTTAACTCGAGTGAGCCCCAAACAACTTTGTTAAGGTTCTGGAAGGTTTGCCTACATAATTTAAAGACGCTAACTTTGCCTGTTGGTTGGAGACCGGATGTGAGCTGCTGTCACATAAACACTCCACAGTCACAGCAGGAAAATACTTTGCTTGCTAGCTACAGCTAATATATACTCTTGGTGCAGGGAAACAGACTGTACATTGTTTCCAAACACACTTTTGTGGTTTCTCAAACCTATAATAATGTCACACTACTTGCTCCTTTGCTCCTGATAGAGGTCAGTCTTTAACCGCAAGTAGTTGCTTGCCAGGATTTTTAAGGGAAGTTGTTTTGCACAAACTACCAGTGCTGTAATTTTCCTCATGAGGTTGGACTCCTTGTGACAAAAAAACATCATAAAGGTTGATTCAATGAATTTATTTCAGCCATTTTCAGTTTAGTGACATCAATGTTCATGCTTTGTCTAAATCTTTTTCATTGTTTTAGTCTTCTATTGATATCGAAATATTTTCATGATCTCATTAAATAGTTTTTTCTCAGATGACAAAGAGGAAGAAAAACAGAAAAACTTTTATTTAAACAGCAGCTCTTCTCCTGTTCATCAGCTTCAAAGTAACATCCAGTTACAGAGGACATAATTGTAGATGAAAGGATAATTTCTAATAATAAAGTGCTTCCATGTGAGTGGAGACAGTTCTCCAGCCCTCACAGTTCATCTCTCAGCTCTTCATGTGGATCATCAGAAGAGGAGAGGCCTCTGGAGATCAGCTGTTAATCCACCCTGAAACTGACTCAAACTTCACTCAGCATATGGAGAACATTGGTTCAAAGGAAGCTATGGCTTATAGAGCATTCATTTCTTCCTCTGCTTTCCGGCTATAATGTAATCATATGTGTCTGGGTCTTTTTGACCAAACCCTGTCATGTAAAACACTTTAAAGGCTTTGGTGAACTGTCTGAACAGAGTGAATCCCTCTGACACTTGATCACCGAAGCGTTTGTTGATGAAGAGAGTGAGGGAAGGTTTCTGTCGACCGCGGGCTCGTCGTGATGGAAAGCTGGGGGAGGGGGAACAAAAATTACAAACCCTCCAAACGAAGTCCTTTGGGTAGCCTCTGAATCACTTTCACCACTCTGGCTGTAAGTTTTTGGTGCAACATTGCCATCTGCTGATTGATTAAACGGACTGAATAGAAACAGCTCAACAGTGGGAAGACTGTGATGGAGCATTCGGATAAACCCTTATGAGGCGTGTTCGCTTGTTGTCACTGTGTCAGAGATGAGTTGATTGAAGAGGCGTTGGATTAGATTGGTTTAATATGTTTAACTGTATGGTCATTTACATACATGCAGGAAAAATATATTAGAAATTCTCTAAAGTTAGAGTTACAAATAGGAGTTGGTGGGGACCAAACCAGAGCTAAAAACACCACTCCATGATCATGTTTCTCTATGTTTGCTTGATGTGGAAGTAAGCAGCTGTTTGCTAACAGTGGGGATCTCCTGCTGGACTGATTGTTTACTCAAGAACAAGAAAGGTTTTCCCAAATTTTTATTTTTCTTAAATGGGGAAATAATCAAACAAAACTCACCTATTGTGTCTCCTTGCAAAAATATCGGTGGCTCAAAAGTTAGAGCAGGTCCTCCATTAATTGCAGAGTTGGAGGTTCAACCTCTAATTAATGTTGGACATGTCCGTGTCTTTGAGCAAAATAGTGAACCTTAAATTGTTTAAGAGGCCACACCAGCATTTTGCATTGCTGTGTGAGTAAGTGGTGAGTTGTAAAAATGGTTAAAACTTTGAATACTCAAAGATCTTCATCTCTCTTGCTGCATATCTGTTTAATAAAATGTTTCTAATACTTATTATATTACTTTGGTGTGCTAATTGTCCCGTTTGTCCCATCAGCCCGGGGCCTTCCTGAGGATTTACAACCTACGAGCGATCCCGGGATCCAGTAAGGTTCCCGGCCTCACCAGCAGCCAGTCGGAGGAGGTGGATCACCTGGCATTTCACTTGCATGGAGGGACGGCATACGGCAGAGGGATTCGGGTTCTTCCAGAAAACAGCCCAGATGTGCAGGAGCTAAAGAGGTACAGCAGGACATGCGGGACAAATACAGTGGGTACGGAAAGTATTCAGACCCCTTTAAATTTTTCACTCTTTGTTTCATTGCAGCCATTTTCCAAAAATCAAAAAAGTTCATTTTATTTTCACCTCAAATGAAGGTGTAGAACCATCTCAAGGATGATCAGAAGAAATAGACAGCACCTGAGTTAAATATTAGTGTCACGGCAAAGGGTCTGAATACTTATGACCATGTGATATTTCAGTTTTTCTTTTTTAATAAATTTGCAAAAATTTCTACATTTCTGTTTTTTTCTGTCAAGATGGGGTGCTGAGTGTACATTACTGAGAAATAAAATGAACTTTTTTGATTATTGGAAAATGGCTGCAATGAAAAAAAGAGTGAAAAATTGAAAAGGGTCTGAATACTTTCCGTACCCACTGTATGTCTAAAAATAAAATCATTGTAGAAAACCTGCTTCATACTGCAGACTGTGCTCTTGTTCTACTTACTTGTTCTGGTATTGCTGCATAATTGGACCAGAAAAGACCTAAGCAATACTAGTGTAGTCAAGACGTGTGCAATCAGACTTCTACAGTAACTGGCATTCATTTATGCATGGGTTTAGTATGGGGCATCAGGTTTAGAAATTTTTTTGTTTTTTAAGGAAAACAAAAATTTGACAGAGGATTTAAAACTGTGCTGCGATCTAAATAAATCCAGGGCGTAATCCAGATTTAAGTTTCAGTTTTTAAATTTCGGTAGTTTAATTAAAAAGTAAATGTATTCGTTTGTGTTTATAAAGTTGTTGTTTTTTCATTTTCTCCTTGTTTATGTGCCTGTAGAGTCATGGAGGCCGTACCAGACAATGACATGGACGACGAGCTGAACGACTCAGCGTTGTTGGAGATCTGGAGCACGCCACCAGAGTACCTGGGTATGAATGGATGTTGGAAGAACCTCGATTTTAGCAGTTTTTCCACTTAATGGACTGACATGAAATTTGCTACAGACATTAACATTCCCCTCAGGATGAATTGTAATAACTTGGACGATCTCTTCATCTATGATCATCGTCGGTTCAAAAAAATTTTTCCTGCATATAAAGTGCATATAGCACGAGTGAAAATGGAAACACATTTTTCCAGTCAGACTTGAGTAAGATGGATGACACAGCTCAAACGCCTCCTGTTTAGACACACCTTTAGTCTTGTTTTTCCAATAAACTGCCCTCGTAGTTTCTGCTTACAAATGACTGATAAAGAAAATCTGAATATTTTTATTGCGTGACTGAAATACGAAAAAGGAAGAATGTTGTGGCGACCGCCCGCTGGTCTTTGATTAAGTGAAAAATGTGTTCGCCAGCAGCGGAAATATGAACATCCTGACTGCTCAGACAGACCAATTTCTTCACTGAGGAAAGGATGGATGAATGGATTGAAGCTGCGGGGCGCTACTTCCATTAGCAGGGCCTTCTAAAAGCCTACGCTTCACTGGGGATAAAATAAAAAGTCCAAACTTTGACAGTGACCTGAAGGTTTTCATACAGACAGACAAACAGCTGCAGCTTTAAAAGAACTCTCCAGCATTAGAAAAGCTCTGCGTTCCAACCTGCAGGCCTGATGTCTGTTGTATAACTCTGAGTGAGCGAAATATTTGAGACGCGGTTTCTTTGCAGGAAGAGCGTTCTTTTTAAAAAAAAATTTACGTCTTTATCAACATACCCCAAAAATTTGCCTTTGTGGAGATAGTAATTCAGTTGTTTCAAAACACACCAGGAAAAGAATATACACAAACCCGAGACAAGACCATTTTTATTGAATTCATGACGTAAAGCCACTGATACGTGCCATTGTTATTATACAGTACATTGAAAAGATGTGAAAACTATTTATTCTATTTCTTCTGAAAGGTTACAGTTTGCGTAATGCGTGTGTATTATTTTAAAACATATATCTGCTGTGAAAATCACTGCCTCTTCTCAGTTTAGGAGAATATTTAAGACCAATTGTATAAGCAAACAAAACTCAAAATGCAGTCAGCTTTAATCATCACAATCTGCAGTGATTGTGATGATTACATACAGAATGTGAGCTGAAGCAGGCAGCAGAACCTGCTTGTTTTAAGACATCTAAGAAAATGCTTTTTAGATCAGGTGATTTTTTTTTTCCTCCTTCAGCAGGAGCAGCTCAGCAGAGTGCAGTTTGTTTATAGGCCTTTGTTACTTATTAATTTTTGTACGCCTGTATCTGGTTCAGTCCTTGATGGTTTCTATGTTTTTGTTTTAGATGCTGAAACAGTGGAGTGCATCACAGGTATGAAACACAACACACTGCAGCAGCTTCAGGGCTCGAGCGAGGTGAAACATTTTTAAAATGAAACGCGCGCAGCCTGTGGAGCTTTGGAATATCAGTGTTTGATTAAATGTTGTTAATGAGTTATTTTGTAAGTCTAACTTTATTGTCCTTTTCTATCAGTTTGGTATACATTTAAAGTCAACACCAGCTCGTTTAGCGCTTTTATTTATATGCTTTCTGTTGTTTCTTACTGGTTCTGGATTTCCTGGAATATCCTGGGATTTGGAGTAAAATGTTTCAAACTGGGTCAAAGTCGTGGGGGGTTTAATAAGGTCTGTGGGAAATTCAGAAACAACAGATTTTTATACAAGCAGGTTTTCTTTCACACTTAAACATTCACTTTAGTTAACATCTGGTTTTCAGCCGATCTGGAAACAGACTGAAAAACATTGAAAGCAACACAGAGTTTTCTCCTACCAGTGTTTTTTCAAGATTTTAGGCCATTTACTCTAAATCGTGTGCAGTTTACGTTAGTGCAGACCATAATCGTACAGGGCGACTTGTGAGGAGAACTTTCTCTTGTGAAAAATGTTTTGTAAATCCAGCCAGCAGCATACAATATGTTGTGAAGGATATACAGCTGATATTTACTTGCTTTAGCTTCCCCTTCAGGCTTTTAAAAAGTCTGAATGATGCAATAAGTCTTAGAAGGTATTAAAAAGTCTGAAATGCGCCTGCTGGAGCCAGCCATGTTGATTATTAAATGTTTTTGTATCAGATTGCGAGATGTCAGGAGACTTTTCACTAAAACTGGGATTGGTTCGTCAGTGGATTTTTCTGCAGGAGGCTGTTCAATCAGCAGCTAAGAAGCTCGTTGTCTCTATTTCAACGAGTGTTGATTTTAGCAAAAAACTTAAAAGGATTTTTGTTGGTTATAACCCATTCATCCATTTTATGCCAGGATGAATTCTTTTAATTGATTGTATCATTTGAAGTTGTTGCTACATACTGCTGGGAAGGAGTGAAATGTGATTTCTAGGGCATACCCCCCTCCTGGCTTTCCATCATACTTTCATACTTTTGCCTGTATGATAGTGAAAATGGTATTGAATTGCATTCAATGCGCTTAAATTTGACTTGACTAGAGCTTTGTAGAATCCCTACGATATCATCTCAGGTCTTAAACAAAACAAGAATAAAAAAAATTATAATTTAATTTCTCTTAGAAAGACCTCAGAGACGTGATAAAAAAGTTGTGAAGAAATTCAATATTAGAGGCACAGTAAGAATCCTGTTAAATGTTCCAGGGTAAAGTCAAATTTAGCGCTTCTTAATTAGTTTTAGAAGGGTAAATAGTGCCAGATCTTAAAATGAAAACATTTTGATGTTCCTTTTGATGTAGTATTAAAAAGTAATTTAAAGTTGATGAAAGTCACTCTGTGTGTGTTAATTGTGTTGTACATTTAATGTGTGTGTCAGAGAGAAGATGTGGTCACGACTTACAGCCGGTGACGCTGTCTGAGCTAAAGCGGTCCGATCCGGGTCGAGCTCACCACGTCAGAGTCCAGCTGAGATCCTACGAGCCCCGCAGACTTTACCAGGCTCTGAAACTCTACTGCAGCAAGTGTATATCTATGTAGGCTCACACACAAGTGCAACAATATTACAAGACTTATCAGGCTCTCAATGTTTCCTGTAAACTGTCACTCACATGCACATGCAGACGTTATAATTTTACTGCTCCAATCCTGCAATCTCTGCAGGATGTAGACATTTTAGGCAGACAGTATTGAATTTAAAGTTGATATTTAGAGTCAGTGTGCATGTTGGATTTGTAAAATGTAATGAAATGAAATATCTGATTCTCTTCTGATCCTGCACTGTTATCTCAGGCACGACGTCCCAGATGATGAACTGGTGGCGGGTCTCTTCTCTGAGGCGTCCGGGGACTCTGGACCTTTACAGTCCTCCACCGTGGGCGCTGTCAGGCCGGGTTGATGTCCCTGGAGAGTCCCCACGATCCCCTAACCGAACTCTGAGTGTTCACCTATCCACCCAGCTCATGTCTGAGGGCAAAACCAAAGATCTCATCTTCGTCATGGGTAACAGTCTGAACAGTCAGTAAATGTAAAACTTGAAATGTGAATACCTTTGAAGAGAAAAGATGAAGCATGTTATACAATAATCTTTTGTCATTTTAAAGAATAAAAGTTTTATTTTTTCTGCCGCCATCAAACCAACAAAACCACAAAATTCAAGTTCATCCTAAGATCATCATCTTTCCTTCTAACGGAGGTTTGGGTGTTATGCAGGTTCGACCCTGGAGGAAACGTGTCGGCTCGCAACCGGCTACCAGAACATCGTCCCTGTGAGGTCATCAGGAGGTCACCTTGCTCTGCTCGACCTGTCTGCACCTTTCCTGTTCAGAGGCAGGAAGAGATACTACGGGTCAGAGATGAGCTTCACTCTAATATATTAACAATTTACAGCTTTATTAAGAAAAGTTTGATTTGGGTTCCATCAGTAAACAATTAGATATGTCAGCCATCTTTCTTATTTTCTGTTATTGTTGCGATGGTATTTGTTGAGTTAAAAAAGTCCAATAATGATATGTTGCCCAAGAAAAGGAATCCCTTTAAATTTGGTTATTAGAGAATAGTGATCCAGATACATACTGAGCAGAACTTTTTACAGTTAAAGATAAACTTATCAGTGCTCTCTGGTAGACAAATAATGTAACAGTGTTTATAAATCATCTCAAACTTATCTTTGACATTTCTGAACTAACATTTACTGTTACCTGTCAGGTGACATATACACTGATCCTGATATATATTTAACAAACTGACATTAACTGATATTTATTATGTATGTAGTATCTAAGAAAACTGGCATTACAGTTCATTTAAAAAGAAAAGTAATCTGGTAGTAGCAGAAATATTAAGCTATCAACGACGTCTTGACATGTGGATCACAACTGGATTTATGCTCCAGCTGACAAACAAAAAGTGCAGTTTTACTGAGCTGTTGCTCACACATAACAAAATACGTTTTAGCGAGGAACGTGTTCTTGATATTGATTCATCTGCTTCTGACATTTTCGAAGGCCATTAAGGAAATCTATACGTCAACCAATAACATGCTCACCACAAGGTCCATTTAATCGCTGTTAAGAGGCCGCATCACCTGATCTTCTCAGCAGATGGAGTTGCTTATGTACTTTTTTGTGAGCACTTTAAGGGCTTTTTGTCGATAAGATTGAAAATTCTTTCTTGACCTTGACAAAAATCTCACCACGAAGAGAATATTTTTGCTGGGGGAGGATTTTTGACACAGAACAGCTACAAGTGGACTTGGTGGTTTGTGTTTCCTGGAAATGCTGTCAAGACAAAGTACGTTACATTTCAAAATAAAGACACTGTATACTTCGCTGGTTGTGAACAGTGATGTTTAAGTATATAGTGAGTGACATGAGCTGGCAGAGATGGCTCGCAGACTTTGTTGAGCCATTGAAGGATGCCTCTTTATGATTCCCTGTGTGTGTTTTAGGTGTAGGCAGTGTTCTGAGGCTGCAGTGAGGGAACCGTCTGCTGAAGGAGTCAAGCTGATTGATGAGAAGATCATTGCAGAAGGTGAGAGTGGGTTTTGTTGGCGAGAAATGCTCTAAACTGCAGCCGCCACAATATTAATCTTATTCAGATTCAGTCCTGAAAACGTCTAAAATACAAAAATCTGAAATTTAGACCTTTAAGGTTTTGGTGTTAAAACCAAAATCTTAGCCAGCTGAGCACCTACGCCCCCAGTCACCCTGTGCATGCTACAAACCTCTGTTAAGCTAGGAGGCTCAGCTAGAACGTCAAACCAACCATTTATATCCACACCAAACATACATCAAACACCAAGCAGCTGAATAAACTTATATCACAACATAATTTGCTCTGTAATCACTACACATGGCTGCAGTTATTCCCGTCCAGATATCTCTCATCTCATCTTACACCGCAGTCCGACCACTCTAAAGAAAGCTCATCTTCAGCTTTGATCTGCCGTGAAAAACCCCCAATCTCACAGAGCCGGATGATAATAATAATGACAAACACACCAATATACAACACAGTTATAACCGCTGACTAACTTTTGCCGTATTCGTTTTCAGTCCAAAAACAGCTGTTTTCTGTGTGTATAAAGATCGCCCCATGCACCATCTTGGTATTGCACAATAGCTGAGGTCTTAGGTTTCATTTCTCTCGTCAAACTGAAGGAGAGAAGAAGTGTTGCTTTGGAACAGACGGTCTGCATCGTCTGAATCATTTACAGTTGATTAATTTTCGTTAGCTTCTGACGTATCAAAGGAGAATTATGCATCTAGGCCTAATGGTTGAGGAGTTATTACTGATTAATTTTGGGTTTGTTATTGTAGGTGTTTTCCTGGAAATAGGTGTCTGTTTAATTAAAGGTCTTAAAACGTTCTGACTGGTCGCCATGGTAGCGACTTGTCAATCACAAGATAGCCACGCCCTAAAGCCTACCCTGCTGTATTGTGTATTTTCCTCTAAATGGGACCATAATTTACAAAATGAGCATCATACTGTATTGAAGAAGACTTGAAACTAGTGATTGAGACCATAAAGTCATTAGGAAGGTGTTTACTGAGGGAATAAATCACGTGAGAAGTAGGGTCATTTTGCCATTAAGTCCAATGCAGTCGGACTTTGTTTTGCAAACAGTGGATTCGCCCCCTGCTGGCCTTTAGAAAGAATGCAAGTTTAAGGCGCATTGGCTTCACTTTTCAGACCCGGAGGTTGCTGCTTGGTTTTTTCACAGGGTTAGGTTTAGGCGACTTTCTTTCATATCCTTTGTACTTTTTTTTGCCAGTATGGACGTGACATAGGTCTTAAATTGCACTCATATTGATCTTACTGTAAATTAAACTTGAAACCTTTAGAACCTGTTATTAAAACAAAAAAATAAAGTTGCTCAACTGTTACCCAGGCGCTGTTGTTGTGCTGTTTGTGCTCACCCTGTGATGTCATGTCACGTTGTCTTCAGAGTTTAAAATCTTGCACGTTCACACAGAGTTTTATGTTGGGCTCCTTCTCCTTTCTCCTGATTCAGCAGATTGTAAAAGCTCCTGAAAGACTCCTGGCTGATCTCGGGTCTGTTGTAGCTGCAGGTTTTCCCCTGAAATAAATCTCACCGTGTTAACGTCTCTTCTGGTCTGCAGCTCTCGGCGTTCAGCTGCTGCAGTTCGTCCTGCTGATGAAGCTCGAGCTGCAGGACGCCACCGACACGCTGGACGTCTTCCTGTGGAGAGACGGCGTGAGTTTCAGAGGAAGTTGCAGAGAAGATTAGATCACCAGGAGAAGCGAAAGACAGTCTGAGTTTATTTCTGTCTGTCTAAACTTTTTAACAGAATTATATGTGAAAAGTTTGTTGTTACTGTAGTCGCAGTATTTCTTATGTTGGTTATCAGACTCCTGCACAGATAATTTGGATTAGATTGTGGAGAGTAATGACTTCAAAAACACATGACATGATAAAGTGATTTAAAGATAAACATTAATGAGTGATGATAGATTCTTTCTTTCATCAGGAGTCTTTCTTCGGTGTGTCGGCAGAGGACATTGCAGCCAATCAGGAGGCTCAGAACAGCATCTGTCAAACGATGGACTCCCTCTGTCCACCGGGGGGCCGCACTGGTACCTTTCCAGAATCAAATATAATATATAAGAGAAATATAAATAAATATAAAATATAAGAGAAAGAAAGAAAAAAAACGGAACCTTTTTGATTTATTTTATTGCATTTTGATTTCATTTCATGTCTGCATTACTTGGTTTTAAATTTTAAAGCTTTAGCATCAATATTGTTTTAGTTAACATTACACTTGGCATTGCTAGAACAGGATGAGCCTCCACACGATGACGGTGACATGTCTAAGAGCTGCTGGCAACACAGCAGACCTAATTAATACCTATTAAGCATCGAATTCATGATTTTGAGCGTGCCTTTAAAGGGGCTATGTGTAGTTCAGTGGCCTCTAGCGGTGCGGTTTCAGATTGCAACCACGACCTTCCCACGCGTATGCTTGTGCTCGAACAGAGACCTACACTCCGGCGTTAGCTGGCAACTTGAGCTAACTAGAGCACAAATATATTTCACATGCTTTGCAGTAATGTTAGTTTACCTGGCCAATAGGATGAAAGCCTTTCCGATGTTGATCGTGTTTTCACCCGACATCGATCTGGTTCTCTTTGCCTGCCAGGTTCTCATTTGACCTAAAGGGCTTCAGCACATAAAACCTTTTTGTTGTTTTTTAATCCCTACACGGAGTCTGTGTTATACTGGGTCGTGCCGGTCGTTTTTTGGTGTTAGCGGGCTCCTTTTGTTAGCTGTGGTGTTTTTCGCTGTGTGTAGAGTTCAGAATCATTAGCCAAGAGGCACGAAAATCCGACCCGATTTCTCCACTTAGGACGCAGCATAATGGCTGTTCCAAGAGACCGAGAAAGGAGGCGTGTGGTTCATTGTTATGTGAGGCTACAACCCGCTCAAAAATAGGCTATAAAAAAGTGATTAATTGATTTCATTTTAAAACTACATATAGCACCTTTTAAGCTGTAGAGCGTCAAACGCTGGTTAAAAGTGTTCATCAAGTCTTATGCAGCGTTTCTCTGTGACAGTGAGTTCAGGTGCGTTTGTGTCTCCTCAGGTGAGCGTCCGTGGCTCGATTTGTGTCTGACGGCGTACCAAGCAGAGGACAACGGGAGAAAGAACCAAACCTGCTATCAGATCTGCGACACCATCATCACCAAACACCCCTCCACACGGTCTGACCCCGACCCCGCCTGAACCACCTGGAGGTCAAATGTCCTGCAGGGAGAAAAAAAGTTGTTGTATTTTACGTACTTTTTGATTTTTATTCATATTTATTGTATAAAACTAAATGTACATACATTGTTGTTCCAAAATGTATGAATTTCATATGTGAATGTGTTTTTAAAATTTCAATTGTTTCTTGTGCAGCTAACAGATCCACCTTTTAATGACTCGTTCAAAATAAAAGAAATTACTTTTAATGAGGTTGTGATTTTAGCAGCTGGAGCTGTTTATGAAAGCAAAGAGCCAGTGAATGCTTTCCGATACCTCCAGTATTTCACCAACATTACAGATTTTGGGTCCGTTACGCTTTTTGTGTGGAGATAAGAAGCAAAATGGCTCAGCTCTTTCTCCTACTCTTCCTCCTCCTCCTCCTCCTTGGTGTCCGGGACCTTTTCCCTCATGTCTCTCTCGATCCTTTATTCCAAATCCGAATGAACTGACTCTGGCCCTTTTATCTATCTATTGAAGTTTCTGTTTGGTGTGTAATCAATTATGACTCTTTGTGCTTCTACCTGGGTAGTTTTGTGCTAATTGGCTAAGAGCCAAAATCACCTAATATTGTCTTTGTTTAGATGTTGCAGTTAATTTTAGTGCAACGGTAGTGTGCTTGTGTAATACCCACACTTTGCACTAGATGGCGCAAAAGACCTGTAAAAAAAAAAATAAAAAAACAGTTCTGACGCGGAATCCAGTGAGTTCCCTTTGAATACAAGACGTATTTACCAAACTGCAGAAAAATCCTGGGAAATCTCTGCTGTGTAAACATAACATTCAACAATAACTCTTGCAGGGATACTAAATATCACAATCCAACAATACACAATGAATTCCTGCCAGATTATATATAAATGTGTGTATTTATTAAGTAGGCTATTCCTAGTTTACTGTACTTAATACAATTTAATATCTAAATTCATGTAGTCTGTTCTGATTAGTTGTTGTACAACATTAATTCATTAATGGGTTGTAGATAATTTAATAAGTCCGTTTGTAGTTTCTTGATGTCTTTTTTACCTTTAGTGCGTGATCAGATCCGTGTGAAGTACAGAAGCACAATGCAGTGCAGAAAGCTTCTATCTGTAGAAAACAATTATTTATATTCACATTTGAATAAGAACGTTATGAAACTCAGAGCCGCGGACATCAGTGTCTCTTCATCAAAATAACAAAAACTTCTTGAATGTACAAGAAACGCTTGTTACATCAAAAATAATGGCGATAGTGAAATTCACACGATTATTCCCACAGATTACAGTTCATCGTTTATTTGTACAGTTTATTATCGGGTCATGACAGATGACTCCCCCCCCCCCCCCCCCCCTCCTCCTCCTCCCTCTCCTGCGCCTTCCTCCTCCTACTCTCGGATCCTCATGTCTCTCAGACTGAACTTGGCGTCTCCACTGGCCGCATTTCTCCGCGCTCCGGAGCGCTGTGCGCGTAAAAACTTTATGGGGCTGAGGTGGACGTGCCCCAGCTGATATTCAACACTCTACCCCCACCTCCACCCTCAGCTTCGGAAGTTCTGCACGGTCAGTTTACTTTTTCCAGCCCAGGTTGAGGACATATTTTCTGCTCTGGTTTTTGGTCTCTTCGGTGATGCCTCCGGACTGCAGCCGCTCCGGGATGCACCAAGCCCCGAGAGGTGCCCCTCTTTTACGTGACCAAAGATTGTTTGCGCGCAAAGTTGAAGGAAAACTCATTTCTTTTGGGCCAAGTTACGATATTCTCTTTTTTTGAGTGATTATCAAAAACCAGAGATGGATCGATCATTTTGGAAAACGCATCAGTTTGATCTTACGGGTTAGCTAGAACCACAAGATGTTGCTTCCATTTTCGAGGTTACTGTGTTTGTGGCTCTGCAGCGAAGCAGTCGCGAGTCAGGTCCACTGGCAGAAAACAAAGACGACTTTCAGTCCTCATTATGAATCCACCGCCGCTGAAAGGAATGCGCTGAGCCGGAGATGGCGCACAGTCATCGGGGCGGACAATTGGGGGGCGCGCGGTGGGAGTGCGCAGGCCTCGTGGCTGGATACTGTAAACCCGTCATCTACTGAGCTGCTGAGGACGCAGACAACCCGACCTGCGCGTAAACACGAGAAGCAAAATGGAGCGCGCCTCGTACCCGGAGACGACGCTTTACGCACGGATGTAAACGAGGCTGATGAGTCGCGGAGTGGTGGATGCAGGCCGGGAGAAGTGCTTAAACAAACTCCGCATGGACGCACCTGTAGCCTCGAGAGGACCGGACATAACCGGCGGCAGAGAAGGAGCGCAAAACTGAGCAGAACGAATCGGAGCGAGCCGCTGCAGGAGGCTTTGGAAGCTCTACCCGTGGCCATGGCGCAGGAACAAGAGGCCCGACCCCCGTTCGGACTCAACACCACTGACTATGAGGAGGAGTACTCTCTGCCGGACTATCCCGACCCCACGCCGTTTGTGCCGGTGAACACGCGGACCAGACGGAAGCAAATGAAGAACCCGTTCTACCCGGTCACCGGAGAGTCGTACGGAGCGTACGCGGTCATGATCACCGCAGCTGTCATCTTCAGTGTGGGGATCATCGGGAACGTGTCGGTCATGTGCATCGTGTGCCACAACTACTACATGAGGAGCATCTCCAACTCACTGCTGGCCAACCTCGCGCTCTGGGATTTCGTTATCATCTTCTTCTGCCTGCCGCTCGTGGTGTTCCACGAGCTCACCAAGAACTGGCTGCTGGGGGAGTTCTCGTGCAGGATCATCCCCTACTTGGAGGTGAGAGGGGGGGGGGGGGTCTGGTTCCAGGGTTGATGCCATTGAGACTAGAAATGACTGAGTTAGATGTCAGTTTACAGGTGAGAGCAGGTCTGACAGGTGACAGGGGGGGTTGATACAGAAAATAACACCAATACACCAATAGTAGGCCTAGATCTAACATTGTAGGCTACAGCTTCTGAACTGAAATACAGCATTAAAGGACCATCTATATGTAATCAGTCCTCCTGATCCATTAACAATCTTTTCTTTAACATGTCTCCATTGTAAGTGACTGAGGTTAAAATCCACAGTCCTCATTCAAAAGTTTATATGTCATAATCCGTCTGTGTTAGTCAGCTCAAGTGAGTCTTTTTGGTATAAAATTCCCTCTTTGTGCAGTGTCTCCTCTCTGATTTGTGGTTGAGAGAAAGCAACACCGAGAGGAAAATGTGTAGTCTACTAAAGAGTCTAACTTTGGAAGATACCCCACTTATCATGGATCAATGTGGTTTATTTGTCATTATACAGCACAAGATGGTGTAACGAAAAGAACGTTTGTAGTCCCTTCTTGCTACACACAGATTATTTTGTCTAACTCAGACAGCTCCAGCCTCATCTTGGCCATTAGGACTGACTTTGGGTGACTTTAAGGAAGCAGTTTGTTCTCTATGTAGAGAGGAGCAAAATAAGGATGTAGCACTTCTGACTTTCATGCAGGGGGTCAGATCATCTCACAGACCTGCATTAACATAATTTTTTTTTACTGCTACAATATTAAAGGTGCTTATATGCACAGCCATTCATCACTACATATGTTCATCCCATCTGCACTGGCCCTGAAGAGAAGGAATGTACAGCTGTTGTTCTGTGTAAACAGTTCAAGTTCAGCTGAAGTTCATATGATGCTTCAGCAAAGAAACACCATCCAGAGAAACACAACTGAGGAATTTTGTACAAACAAGACTTTAGAAGATAAACATTTGATTTGTCTCAGACCGCTAAAGCCTCATTATCTTTAGCTTATCTTGCACAGAAGAAGACTGGATTTTGTTGATCTCTTACATTAGAATCACATTATGATAACATTTCTTCTTGGCCAGTATAAACGGGGAGATACAATTACAGCCACTAAAAATTGTTTCAGTGTGTATATGAGCAAGTGAGTATCGTTTTAAAATAGACTTAATAAATCACGCTCTTTCTCTGACCTTACAGTATCACAATGTAGGCATATGTAAAAATACAGGGAAAAGTGGAAAAGTTAATTTTCTTCCATAATTTATTTCAAAAAGTGAAACATTCATATATTCTAGATTCAATACACACAAAGTAAAATATTTCAAGCCCTTTTTTTGTTTTAATCTATGCTAAATATATAAGCTAAAATGCAACTTAATTTGACAAATTTTGTCAGAACTAGATTGAAGTTTCTTTGGAACTGACAAACTGATCTAATTGTACTGAGATAATGAAACAAGATCAGATTTTACAGTGCAGGTATTGTTTATGTCATGACACATTTTCACGTTCATGTGAACAGGCCGCATCAGAAGAGAATTAGGTGGACGGTAGCTCCAGACTGCGGTCGGGGTTTAAATCGCGTTTAATGTCGCCTAATGTGAAGGCTCTTTAATCTGATCAGTGTCACATCAGCTGCAGAAAACAAGACGACACGAGACAGCCTGCTGCCCAATCAGAGTGAAGAGCAGGATTATTAAGAGTTTCTCAGACTGAGATTAGACGACGACGACCCCCCTCTGATCAGTCCTTATCAGAGGAAACAGTTTGGTCCCGGTGGTTTGGTCCCCTTAGTTCCACTGAAGGGAAAGCAGTTTCCTGGCTCACCATAACACTATCCCCGTGCACAAAGCCAGCTTCATAAAATAATGGTTTTCCCAGTTTGGCGTGAAAGAACTTGACTGGCCTGATCTCAAACCCATCCAACACCTTTATGATGAACTGAAACACAGACTATGAGACCTGATCACCCAACATGTGCTGGACCTCTCTAATGCTCCTAAGCCTGAATGGGACCAAATCCTGAAACCAGAAGAGTGGAGGCTGTCACAGCAGCATATTAATGCCCATGGTTTTAGAATCAGTTTAACTGTCACTGTTCAGCCGTCCACATACTTTTGGCCATAAAGTATATGTGTCCTCTGTGTCGGCAGCCTGCAGCCAGTGTCGGTGGTGTTAAGGTGAAGTTGCCAATGTTGACATCTTTTGCAAGGGTCAATGTGTTTGCAACTCGCTGACACTGGAAAATCTTTTTAATGTAAAGTCTGTAAACGAAAGGTCGTATTTACTGAGGTTAATCGTCTTAGCAGCAGCAGCTCTTTGTTTGAGATGATGACCTACAGGACTTAGTGATATATACTAATGTCACCAACTGTCATCTTTTATGTCTCTTCATTCTTTTATTATTAATATTATCATTATTATAACAATATAATTATAATTAATAATTATAGACTGTCCTTTATTTATTTATTTATTTATAAACACTAAACATACATAAAATAAAAAGTTACATAATAAATTGTGTCTTTTTTATGTTTTTCCGTTTAGCGGGCGTGTTAGAGGTGATACCCAAACAGCTGCCACGTTTGTAAACACAGCCATGTTAAAATGGCAGTAAAAAATCAGCACGCTTGCAGACACAACGGTGTGTTCATGGCACCACTGTTTGCGTTGAAATAAACGTTTTGTCAGCCCACATGTTGCGAGACGCAGACAACAAGGACCGTGTTTGGTCGGCTTGGTAGCATCTCATTTCCTCTTACTCATTTCTGGCGTGTTTGTAGTAGCCTACCTACAACAACAGTGGCTAAACTCAAAACAGCTGCGAAGAAACTCGACACAGGGGAACACAGAAACCCCACCGCCAACTACTGTTTTGGCCGTGTAATTGCAGAGCGACGCAGATACCAATGCACAAGAATTAATGCTCTCGACGGCGTAGACTTGATGCAGTCGTATAAATCGGTCTTTAGTGTGCATTCACCCACTGGGACTTTTTAGCTTTTGTTCTCGAAATTACGACTTTAATCTCACAATGTTATGATAAAATATGGTCTGACTTTATTCTCAACATGTTTGTATGTAAATATTTTATACCCTCACAGTAGTCAACGGATTTCTGTTTCTACAAAGACAATTGTTGCACCATCGTTCCCAAAATAATCCCATCAGAAAGATGAGTGCAGAGAATGTTTTTAAGTTATGTGAGTTATAAGTGTAACGTGACTTTCCTCTTCTGTTCCCAGGTGGCTTCTCTCGGGGTCACAACCTTCACACTGTGCGCTCTGTGCATCGACCGTTTCCGTGCTGCCACCAACGTGCAGATGTACTATGAGATGATCGAGAACTGGGCCTCCACCACGGCCAAGCTCGCCGTCATCTGGGTGGGCGCTCTTCTGCTGGCGCTGCCCGAGCTGCTGATCCGACAGCTGGTCACTGAGGACGGCGATCCGCCTGACGTGACGCCGTGCGAGCGCTGCGTGGTTCGGATCTCCACCGACCTCCCGGACACGCTGTACGTCCTTGGACTCACCTACGATGGCGCGCGCCTCTGGTGGTATTTCGGCTGCTACTTCTGCCTGCCAACGCTGTTCACCATTTTCAGCTCACTGGTCACCGCCCGCAAGATCCGCCATGCCGAGCGGGCCTGCGTCCGTGGCAGCAAGAAGCAAATCCAGTTGGAGAGCCAAATGAACTGCGCCGTGGTGGCGTTGGCCATCCTCTACGGTTTCTGCATCATTCCAGAGAACATCTGCAACATCATCAGCGTCTACATGGCCGCCAGCATGCCCAGGAGAACCTTGGACATCCTGCACCTGGTCAGCCAGCTGCTGCTCTTCTGTAAGTCTGCGGTGACGCCGGTGCTGCTGTTCTGCCTGTGCCAGCCGTTCACCAAAGCCTTCTTGGACTGTTGCTGCTGCTGCTGCGAAGAGTGCGGCCCACCCCGCTCCCCCGTCACTGCTACCAGCGACGTCGACAACGACTGCACCACCGATCTGGAGCTGTCGCCGTTCAGCACCATCCACAGGGAGGCGTCCACCTCTGCCACCTACACCGCTGTGGGGACACACTGCTAAGGTCAAAGTTAAACAGCGTTATGGTGCAGGCCCACTGCGCGCAAACTGACTGCAAAGTAAAGAGAAGCGACTAATTCGCTGCACAAAGCATGCTGGGATACTTGCCGATGTGGCCAAGCTGGTGGTGTATGGAAAGCATAGACGGCGGACGCGACAAACTGGTCGCGTGCAGTGGGCCTGCACTGTTAGGCGGCTCTTCTTCTGGGTCGTTTTGTCTGATGTGATTAGGAATTTGATTGGTGGACGCGTTGGCATATCAGGCTGTAAATTCCTGAGTGGAATCGACCCCAAACTGTTGAACACGTTCGTGTTCACGTTCAGCATTCACTGTTTACAGAATTTATATTTGAAAAAACACACAGTCAGTATTAGTTAATGGCATTTATTTGTTCTTTTTAATTAACTCACAGTATTTTTGTTCATTGTCACTGTATTTTACAGAAGCTGACAGCAGACTTGGAACCTTTTCTGCTTCTTTTCTTGAGATCACAACGTAGGCTTAACGTGGTTTGACATGTTGTGTCACGTGATAATTAAATTGGGTAATGCTTTGTTTTACGTGTCTGTAATTTCCCTGGAACAAATGTGATTATTTTTAGTTAGAGTTTAGTTAGTTGTGTTGAATTTATAAGCTGATGTTAACTTTCCTGTAAAGAACAGATCCATTTAAACTTAAAATTTTAAAATTAAAATTCAGTTAAAAGTATTGTTTATTTTTTATCGGAAACTTTTTTCTCCGAATTGTATTCTTCTCTAAATAGTGCCAAATTACATTGTTCTTTCCAAGGATTGTTCAAGAAAACTATTCGTAAATTACGGATCCCTTAAATAAAGCGTTACCCTAAATTGTTGTATTGTGATAACGGGCATAAAAAAGTCATCAACCATGACCGCTACCAGCACCCGTAGTGCTTTGTTCTTTTGAATGTTTGTTTTCTTTTCCTTCTTTGTGAGAGTGAGTCAGTGGGACGTACAGTAATATATTGAAAATGGCTGTCGATGCTGTGTTGTGTTTGCTGATGATGTTCTTGTGAATCAGTTCTGGCTCTGTGAGTGTGTAATTTGCTCTTCACTGTGTGTTTAGTTGCAGAAAACTGCACTCTGCTCAGTATGTAATGTGACATTGATTTTTTTTTTAGCCACAAGAGAAGTGTCACTTTAATTAAAAAAATATTTTCAAATAGTTTTTTGTGGAGCACATTTCCTAACAATTCACTGACTGCTCAGACTCTCACAGAGCAAGTAGTCAGAAACGAAACTAGGGCTCTTTTTCAAATAAACAGGTACAATTCCCCCATATTTGAAAGGCAGTTTAAATCTTAAATAAAATTACGTATTTAAACAGAAACGGTTGTGCCTTGAACACCCTCTTGTGTACGCAGGTGCACTGCACTTCGCTGCCTTTTTAATACGGCAGTCTTTATGTACATGTTGCTGCTGATTGAGTAACACCTCTGACATTCAAACGAGAGAAAACATACCTCAAAACCTGTTGTGCAGTGTTGCACGCCGTTTCAAGGAAACATGTCGTTCAACCCGGATATCGTAGCAAGCTGGTTCAGAACATTTTGAGAATGAACTTGCCCCAGCTGTGTGTGAACTTGGGGCATTGTTGCGTGAATACAGCATGACCTCTGAGGGATCAAAACTGAGGAAGCGAACGTATTAGCTGCTCCACAAAGAGGCATGGGGCTGCACTCATCATCAGACAGGAATCCGTGGTGCAAGTACATGCACTAATTAATGAACCGTGTTATCTTATTGCCTGGTTAGTGGAAGCTAGCTAGGTGGAATATTGTGGCTGGATAGTGCTAGCATGTTCCCAGCTCGCAGTAGTTGACTTCCAGCACCAGATGCACAAAGTAGTTTCGGTGTGGAGGTGTTTTTTCCCATTTTGTATTTCCATTTCAAATTTTCTCAGTAGCACAATCTTTTTTATGCGCATTCTGAAATATCGCATTAGAAAAGTTTTGATGGAAACCGCAAAATAAATTTTTAAATCGTAAAGTTTGCAAAAAAAGTTTTTATGCTAGCTCGAGGTGGTGTTTGTCTTTGGCTGGTAGCTGTTTGCCCGCTTGAAACACATTTCTGAGGACCTCTCTCCTTTTTTCTGAGATCAATGGTCCTCAGTTCAATGCGGCTGGTTTTGTTTCTGTATAACGTCAACTACTGACGTAACTACGCTTGTCGTAGCCTGATTTATTCGCTCCAAACCAGCTGATGGAAACCTATTTAACATTAACATTTTTTTCAATTTTTTTTTTATTATTTCAACTTTGTTTCTTAGAAATCATGTTTAATTCATCATTTTGGGACAGCAGAAAGCTCAAAATATCACTTTGAGCCTCAGCTGTCATTGCCATGAAGAGGACGCCGGTCAGAAACATGAATCAGTCAACTCAATTCAAAACAATTCATCCAAGACTTACCCAGAATATAAAAGTAAATTGATTAATCTGCAGTTTTCTCAACGCCCTAATCATAAACTTCCACCCGCCGGCGCACTTAACAGAATTTTAAGACCACGTTATATGTTTCTTGTCGATGCACCATGGGAGTTTTTTATGTTCACAGGATTATACCTTTGAAAAAATAGTCTAAAAACGCCAACGGTGGGAACACATCACATTATGCTGATAACTTGTGATGTCAAATATCACTATTGATATAATCCAGACTATTGATTGATTTATGATTAATCACTTTATCTAAAATGCAGCTTATGTTAATGGATGAAAATAACCCTTACTTGCAGCTACAATTTAGCCATTAAAATTGTGGCAAAATAGGTGGTTCAACTTGATTAAAAACTAACTCTAACCCCACCTGCATTGAGCGTGAATATGTTGGCACACGTACACTCCACAATAATCACAATGGCAATACCACAGCAAGGTGTGTGCAATGTTGCTCGTACAGGTTTAGCAACTTCTTAACACACAACAACAAACAAGACATTTTATGCTAAACCTGCTGAACCCATATCAGTCATTGTCAAACTGTACATTTAACATGTAGTTTGCAGTTTGGAGACTAATGGCTGACTGGTGGCTACACCTTTTGCAAACTTAAACATAAAGCGGTTAGGACCTACAAAGTAAAGCTCTCATTAAAGAGATATATCTATATTTTGACACTTTACTCTTAGACACAGCAGTTTAAAAACTCCTCAAACTATTTTTCGGTGCCACTTTTTGTCTGTCAGGCACTAACAGTATAAAATCCTGTTAGCATGCCCTAGAGGCCGCAGTGTTTGTGCAGCCACAATATGAAAGTGTTACAGTACATACAGATGTTATTCATGCAGCCTTACGACTAGTGGGGCTTAAAATGTGTATTGCCTAATTTAATTTGGCAATATAGGGTTCTACAAAATGATAATCACTGCTAGAAGAAAAACGAGTGGAAGAAGATGTACAGAAGGAAATGTTAGTGCAAAAAAGAAGGGGCTCTCCATCGCCATCCATCCAGAGGACACAGCTGTCATTGTTTGTACAGTTCAGGCTCAACACAACATGTCCTATCCACTCAGAGTTACAGTCAGTCCAACAAACAGCTGAACCTTCCTCAGACAGGAAGCAGCTAGCACTGACATGTCAATGCAAGAGCCCCATTTATTATGCAAATTGTTTCTTAAAGTTAGTTTTATTTGCTCAAATGACAAGCCAACTTCTCCTCCTCTGATTACAGTTCCTGTGCTGCGTCAGGCTCAGCACAAATCTCAGCTGACATTTCTCTCGCCATCGTTTCGTCATCATCGTGCCGCCCAGCCGGGGAGGACACAGCGCGCCATTGTGCTTGCCTCCCGTTGTCATGACGACGGAGGGAGTCTGCCTCTCAGCTGGCCGCCACAGTGAACAGTGCTACAGTACCACAGGCAACACGTCGAGGCTCATTTATTCTGAAAGAAGTTGTCACTGATGGTTTCTGGTCTGAACCAGTGCAGCCTGGCCTCTAAAGAATACATCCTGTTTACTGCTGTTTGCTAAACAGCTTGAACAGTAAAACTGCAGCAGTGTTAACAAGTACATGAGTAACCTGCTGACTGCAGGTCCTGACAGGCGCTGGAGGTATTGCTTCTTCTAATCAGATTATTACTGTAGAAGTAAACATGTTGTTTCAAGTGGAGCTGTTTTGCGAGTGCAATGGCATCAAACATGAGCCCCGAAGCTCCGTGTGGAGCTGGGACGTGTTCACACATGTTTTGTACTGTACGCCGTTGCTGGGAAAGATGGATGGGCAGTTCTTTCATTGCTGCTGGTTGTTTCTCAGCTTTTGTGTTTTTGCAAGACTTCTGAAGCTGCGCTCTGGAGATACTGAGCTCGACTGAGTGATAGCATGAACAAGGAGGGTGGATGCACAGCGTGTGCATGAGCAGTGATCAGTGCTGCATTAGAGACTTCTCCTGGGCTCTGATTGGTTGTTTTGACTTTGGTGAATTCTTGCAAATGCATCAGGAGCACTTTTTTATAGATTATCAGTCTCATGCACTACCGTCTTGATTTAGTGAAAGTTTCAGCAAATAAGCCAAAAAGTTATCTTTTTTAAATAGAAGTTACTGAACCTTTAATCTTTCCTGATGTGAACCAAACAGTTTTACATGGTATTATACCTACACTACACTACACTACACTATTATTAATAAGCACGCTAAAATGTATTTGAGGTTGACCCACTGTCCTGCAATGTGTTAAGCAATGGACAGTATGAGAAAAATAATGTGTTTTTTGAACATTAAAGCATTTCAGACATTTTCTATCATATTCTAAGTATGACCCTGAAAATAAGTATTCTACGGCACCTTTAAAAGTTTTTATCTAGTGTTTGAGCACACAAGTAAATGAGCAAGCTAACAAGCAGACATTTCAATTGTAATGTTTATCCTGTTAGCATCTTAGTATGCTAATACATTTCAGTATGTCAACATGGATTTACTTAGCATAGTAACATGCTTGCATTTAGCATTAATTACTTTGGGTGTAATATTTGACAAGTCAGCATGAGTAAGATACGAACATTTTATCTGTAATTTATTACAACGACATATTTGTAGCTTTGCTAGTTAGCTTGTAACCATGCTACATTAGCATTAATGGCAAAGTGCAGCTGAGGTTGACAGGGATACAGACAGAGATATTTTACTCTGGACCAAAGTGTCCCTATATATTCTGGCTCACAACCGACTGACAGCTACAAATGGTTTCTTGGCATGAGAGTCATTGAACTAGACCGATATTTGGATGTTCTGTGCAGCTCCCATCGTGAACCTCAGATAAAATATCTTCACATTTCTGAATGCAGGCAATGTGTGAAGTGAACATCAAAACTGCACATTCAAATATTTCTGTGATTATGTCTGCTAAGACGTGATGAGAAGGAAGATCGTTCTGCCTCTGCTGCGAGAAATGTAAAACACTTTGTTTCAGCTGAACGCCTCGTGGTCTGGATGAATATACAAGAACTCCAATATCTTACTTTAATCAGACGCATAAGAAAAATAATACAAAATTTAAATTGCATTTATTAAATTCATGCCCTTGGATAATTACATAACATTCTTGTCTAATTATGTTCATCACAGAATCACCAAGAGGGGACTCTTTGTTTGTAAACCACATTCTTCCCTAATCACCCATTTGGCTTTAATTTGCTCTCTGGCACCAAACCTGTGTGTTCGAGTCTTTTGTAAACATTTTAGACAATTAGACATCCCCATTCATTCAGAAACAATAGGACAACTGGGACACTGAGGCTCCGCTGCTAAACAAGCTGCTCACTGACCTTCTCCCAACTGCTTCCAGGGCTGTTTTCTGAAACGAGACGGACGTCCTGGGAGGGCTGGGATCGCTGCCCCTGACTGGTGGGCAGGAGCCAGGCTTCCACAGCAACCAAACCACTCTTCCTGGATGGTGCAGATCTAGGTAACTTTTTTCCTGCTGGGATGTCTAAACATCAAAACAGCCATAAAACAATCATAAAAACAGTCATAAAATTACCATTACAGCAAGGAGCTTCCTGCCTGTCTTTGTGTGTGTTTCTGTCACATTAAGAGAGAAAGTTTGAAGAGCACACCAGTTGATTGTGAATAGCTGTTGCCAATCATCTTATTACGCATAGCTAAAACTAATGCAGTCTAATATAAGAGTCCTGCTATAAATCCACTTCCATGAAGGTTATAATGTTCAGATTTTGTTAAAAATGTTTTAGAGATGTGTTAAGTCAAGTTTCTGTTATTTTGTCTACCCAATTTATATCAATGAGGTTAGGCTAAATAACAGAAAGACCTCTCTGTATAATGCACTAAACAGCATCATCCAAAAGGACCATACAGTTGAATCAAAACCTTTCTGAACATTTAAACTTCACGAAGGTGGCACAAATAAAGACAGGCCGCATAAACACTGCAGAGATAAATATACAGGCAGGAAAGTCTGACCAGAAGTTAGTGTTCTCAGACTAAACAGAAAATTCTTGACTGCAGACCAACTTTTTCCTCTCTCTTTTGTGTGTTTCTGCTTCTAACCGGCTCTGATCTTCAGCAGCCCTTTGTGGCCCCGGGTGAAGAGTCTTAATGGCGGCTGCTGTCAGAAAGCTGCAGTGATCTGATTCACTGTAAAGATTCCCTCCAGGCGTCTGCTGCAGCTCCCTCTACAAACTCTTCACATCCAATCTGTTTCTTGTGAAACTCTGCAGACTGAAGTGTCACCTCCCCACTCGGTCTGCTGCTGAGTCTCATAACCAGAAAAGACAAAGGAAGAGAACTTCAGGCTGCTCCTGACATACTACAGGTGACGTGTTGTTTTAGGATTTGTTCAAACTGTGTCCGTTTTCTCCAGTGTCTTCATTAGTAATAATATATAATAGAAAATATATTAACATGTCAGCAGAAAGTCTAAAAAATCATGATAACAAATGACTGTGAAACAAACAGGAAGCCGGCCACTAGGGATTTTATACGTTGCATACAGTGCTTATAGGGGTGCATAACTGCTGAGTGGCATTATATCACCCACCTTTGCTGCAGAGTTGTTCGTGGATGCAGCATATATGAGAGTAACAAGACTAAGAGTATACAGCCATGCCAGCAGCTCTGTGAGGCTGGACGTTGACGCAGCTGTGCTTTAAGCTACGTGCTGACACGTTCGCAGTGACAATGCTAAGACGCTATGATGTTCACCATTGTAGTTCAGTAAGTTAGGATGTTAACATTTGTTAATTGCCACTAAACACAAAGCGCAGAGTGAAGTTTTGCAGGTATTATGATGGCGCTAGAGGAAAAGTTAAGGAATAAACAAAATTATTACAGTCCATCCAAAGGGAAAGGTGAATGTCTTCTTAGGTATTTAGCCATAAATAAAAGAATTTGACACTACTGAAAATGAGCTGACTTGATGATGGCGCTAGATGAAAAAATCAGGGATCACAAACATGATCTTTCAGGACAGTCCAATAGTTATATCAACCTCATGGTTGCACCAGAAGCAAAGTCAGGACTCCACTAAAGCCAGAATACCTCCAAAGCTCAGTAATTTACTCATATTTTGTTTGTTAAATTCATATAAAAAAGCAAGGCATAAAAAAATCAAGCATAGTGTTAGAAAAAAAAGTCACGCTCAGCTCACAATTCCAGCACATCAGCTGATTCCCCTCTTACATTATATTTGTTCATTTGGCTGACGCTTTTATCCAAAGCGACTTACAATTGCCATACATGTCAGGGGTCGCACACCCGAGTATTGCTCACACAGCGGTGGATAAGTCACAGTCGGAATTGAACCCGGGTCTCCACACCAAAGGCGTGTGTCTTATCCAATTTCATACATGGTGGCTAATTTAAGATGCTGTAGCCTGCCTGTACACGCCACCACTCCAGCTCCTCCCTTCAGGCTGGTTATTATTAATTAGTGAAGCGTGACCCCACTTAATTCCTGTACGATCCAATACCAAGTAATATCCAGGCTGGTATTGCCGATACAGATACCTATACTTTTTACATATTTTATTTCTAGTTTAATGTGACCTCCCTCCTCCCGTTTCTGTATTTATGAGGGAAATAAAGAGATGGCTGTAGGCTTACCAATTCCAAATAATAAGACATCCAACTACTGTCATAATCTTTAATTATAATAAAGATATCCTGCTCAGAACTGCCGCATCGTAACATCCTCATATTATTGTGACTTAATCTCAGATGTTTAACAAAGTTTGAGATGTTGCCAAAGTTTTTCACTGTCTTTGCACTTCAAAGTCGCTCAGTCACAGAGCTGTAGGGCAAGCGTGACTTTGACATGCGGAAGGAGAAGTAGTTCCTGTCAACCAAGTGTGTTATAATTAGACCATCCTGGTGACAGTAAGATACTTATTATGAAACACACACTCACTCCAAATGAGTGTGTTTAGATATCGATCCTTTTATATGAGTATCGATCCTAGAGCAGGAAACGATGGTATCAGAAATATTGACACTTCAGGATCGATCCGCACGTTACGATTATTAATCATGTCATTCTGTATTGATGCCTACTCTGTTCTGTACCCTGGTGGGTCTTTACTGCTGCTCTCTGCCTCGGGCTTTCCATGTAGGCACATGGATGGGCAGGTAGGTGCTCTCCCTGCCATATGTCTTTTCCACAGAGGCATGTGGAAGGGCAGAGAGGTGTGCTCTCTCAGAAAAGAGATATACCGGCAAACGTAACCACTGCGAGGCAATATCAGTTTCTTCGATGAAAGTTGTCCTGACTGAATTACAGTTCGCAGTGTTATGGACGGTTATGTGTATTATTACAACAATGGAGACTTGTGACAAAAAAACAGTCCCGCACATAACCAACAGTAAAGTGGCATATTGTCTACACCTGAGGTTTTCAAGGTGTGAGGAGGGCCTCACCAGGGGGGCCCCAAACTGTTTCAGGGGAGGCTTAGTGAATGGAAGAGAAAAAGTATTACATTAGTTATCAAAAGGAGATCACATAGAATAGCATACCTGTTGAAAGTGTTCAGAAATATAGTGGATTTGGTACTTTTTTCCCCACTTTATCAGAGTCAGAAACTAATAATTTTTTATTTATTTGGTGAGGTCTGAAGTCATGTCAACCTATTTATTGTCAAACAATATTAATTTATCTTGGCTCAAGTTGTGAGTGTCAAATAACATAATGATGATCCCATAGGTGTCCAGGTTATAGAGCGAAACTGAGCAAGTAAACTAAGGGGGGTGAGGGGTCGCCTTTTCCTAAGCTTTGTCTGCGGGGAGGCCTAGACTTTGAAAAGCCCTGGTCTACACTATTTTTGTACAGATTAAACAAAGAAGATTCAACGTGTTGTAGCTTTAGTGGTACTCATAGGAGAACTTCAGCTAAGTTGTGGCTGACCTCAAAAATTCATTTTATTTTAAAATATAATACAAACACCATCATAAGTGATTAACTACAGCCTCTGTTAGCAGCATCAAACAATAACATTAATGTGTGCTTAACCCCTCTGGGAGAGATCAGGGTGAAAGGTTGAAGATAATTATGAGGACAAATCTGAATGGGGAAAGGATCTGACAGTCTGTCCGCCCAATTATCACCATGAAAGAGCCTTTTGACAAACCGTTTGAGTCAGCATCCATAATGTATCTGCTCTGACAGAAAACAGAAGCTGGAATCGTTTGGTAGATCGCAGCCCGGCTGTTGTTGCCAGGAGCATATTTCTTATTGTGTTCCCCCTGGCAGTAGTGGGTGAAACAGGGAGGGGGTGAATTCCCTCAGTGAAGAATCAGTTTGGGCAGCGGGGCGTTCAGTCACAGCCGGTGACCTAGAAATGTTGCTGCAATCCCCAACAAAGGAGAAGAACCAGGACAATAAAGCTCTTATTCCCCCGGATGACAGCTCCCGTCTGACAGAGCAGATTATACAGGCAGGAGAACGACCGAGCCGAGCCATGCTGGGCCGGGCTGGACCAGGCTGTCAGAGCACGGAGGGCGACGGCTCCACCAGGAAGAGGCTATGGTTGTTGGGTTGTGTTCATACGCAACAGTTTATTTTCTTGCTGCTCTGTGATGATTTTGGTGAACCCCCCGACCTCTCCTGTTTTGCCATAATGGGCCCATAAACTCCGTGAGAACCACTTTGGCTTAACGAGGTATCTGCAAAGATAATGGCTAGCTTTCTATCGAATTTGAATCCTGGTGTTTGTCACCCTGACTTTTCCTCTAATGCCACCAAAAGACCACTCTTTCAGTGTGTCCACAGATTTCAGCAGTAACATCTTTAGCAATCTAGGAACCCATCATCTATCGTTTGACAACAATTTATCCTCTGGGGGCAATGGCCAATGTTTTGGGGCTTCCACTGAAGTCAGCGGTTATCCGGAAATGCGGGCCAAGACTTCCTCCTCAGTGTGCCGGTCATTGTTTACAGTCTGATTGGCAAGCTTGGAACCCATCATCTATTCTTTGACGACAATTTGAATGCAATTTTAAAAAGCTAAGAGACTGATTAAAAAGCTAAATCATCGTCAGACGATAGCTGATGGGTTCTGAGACTGCATTTTGATCCACCACATTCCACGTTCTTTTGCTCTCCACAGGGACTGTTAACGTGCATGCAACCAAAGCCCACACAATACTACTAGGACTACAAACGGACACCAGAACGCTTCTGATAACAAAGTCTTGTCCCTTTCCTACAGATTCTACATTCATATGCAGATAATCTGTTTATAGATGTGTTGGGCAAATCAGCTGCTAGAAACAACTTTAGATTAATCCGATTGAAATCAGTGTAGCATGACAAGCTGTTACAAACCTCCACACACATATTAAACTTAACAGTCAATATTTATTTAATTTATATATGCTTACATGGAGAAATAAAATTCATTCAGTTTAGAATTAATCTGCTCATCCTCTTAGCGTGCCCTGCAGCCTTGTGGCCTGACAGGAGCAGCCAGTGGTCATTCATGTCAATATTTAATGGTTAGAAAAGACGTTCTGGGTATGATATTGTCTGGATATGAATGTTCCTGAAACTTTCAGCACAACGGGCAGCAGTAGCAGTAAATTAAAATTTCTATTATTATCAATGTTAACTATTTTGTTCTTACGTTACGTTTTTTTTTTTTTTACTTATTATTTATTATTTAAATGGGCACTTGTGTTGCCTGGAAGGAGGCACTGCCTTAAAAGCTGAAGCCAGGGAACAAAGTCTCTCGTGCACCGTCAACACCACAGATTACATAACATTACTGTAACATGAATGGTTTCAGCCTTGTTCTGCAGGATGCCTACTGATACTAATGTATCTGTGGCTATTTTTATACCGTAAACCCCTCGGCCCAGAGGGGGGTGTAAGCTGTGTAAACACACCACTACACCTTTGCTACCACAACTACTACTCAAATGTTTTTGGGGGGGGTGGGGCAGTCAGAACTAGCTACGCTTCTGCAGGCCACACTGACTGTTGTAGAGATCCTTACATAAAATATTCATACAGCGCACAACGGGCCGACTGTTCATCAGAGAAGCTCCGTCACTCAGATGCTGGATTCTTCTGAAAGACCAGCTGATGCTGACGAGCCCTGAATATGGATGAGAGGACGTGAAATGATGTGTTGTGACATAAAATCTCACTGTGCTCTGGAATTCAGTCTTTCACAAAACTAAACAATGACTGTTTCAGCGCTGAGCTCTGCATATGCCAGACACTACAGAATGGGATTTATTTTACACAGAACACTGTATTTACTCGTAGGAAATTTTACATAGTGCTGGTAGGTGAATGTTTTTACCTCCAGACAGAGCCAGGCTTTATGGGGTCTTTATGCTAAGCTAAGTTAACCTGGCTTTAGCCTTTCAATTACTGTACCAACATGAGATTGGTATCAATCTTCCTCATCTGACTCTTGGCAAGAAAGTGAATAAGCGTATTTCCCAAAGTGTCTATTTCTTTAAGATTTCAACAGGTCTTTGAAAGAAATTGTTCTAGAAACATGCAGCTTTTATAAACGCAACACAGACAAGCCATCTAAACTTAAAATACTCCTTCCAAACTGTGTCTTTAATTTTACGCTAATTAGTACCAAATTACATTTTACTGTCTATGACACCTCATTAATTTAAAAGTAGAGTAGAGTAAAGTGTTACTTTAAGAGTTAATTTAGTGAGTAATGAGCATCGCAGCCTCAGTGCCTGTAGACTCTTACTTCCAAATACTTTTACAAAATCAGTTCCTATTTTGGAGAGCCGACATATTTGGCCATTATTTACAAACTGAGCTTTGATGAAATTAGAATAATCTTATCCGCTGTGTTGGTGCAGAGCTCAGTGTGTCTCCCAGATCTTTGTTGTGTGAAATCAGAAACAGCAGCAGAGACACGACGATCACAGCCGGCCGCTGGAGGAGGAAAATGTTTCTGACAGCAGAACTGAAAACAGAAGAAAACCCTTCTGCCTGCAGGACAGACAGCCGAGTGTGAAGACACAAACACAGTCAGTGACACACTGCGACTTACACAGCAGCCCACATGAATACTTGCATATCAGTTACTGGCTGCTCTGCAAAGGGCTTTTCTAGCATTTTGGCCAGATTCAAGTTCAATCAGAAATAAAACCTTTTTTTTAAAGTGTTTTATTGCAAATTACTTAAAATAAAGAACCAATAACAGCCTCCATATCTCCTGTTTGGTCTCTTCAAAGGGTTTTGAAAAGAGTCAACTCGCCAGAAAACAGGAGGAACTGAGACTACTTCTCATTATTTTAAAGAGTCACTCGAGCGGGGTTGGTGTCGGACAGTTTCAGGGACAGAGGAGCGATTTGGACGCACCCTGAAAGGAAGTTCCAAGACCAAACTTCAGGCAGAAAGTCCCTCTGTGGCACCACTGATTAATTTATTTATTCATTTCTTAGAGCCACTGGACTACTATAATGGACCCCCTCTGTCACAATTCAAGTCCTAATGTTGCAAATTTATTTTCTGATTTTCTGTCCACAGTAGGTTTTATCAGTTGTGTTGATTTGTCTCTCTAATTAGTATTCTCATTAGTAATACTAACCTATTGGTGTGTTCCTCTTTTCTGTGTTAGTTGTGTATGGACCAGTGAGACTGCAGTGTGCAGGACAGAGCTCCGGCTCCCCCTGCAGGACAACAACCCGCAGCACAGGTTCTACTGCAGCAGAACCCCACCGCCCAAAAAAGAAGAGTCTTAGAAGATATTAAAAATTCTTTCATTTAACTTAATTTAAGTCTTAATGCCAGACAGCACAGGTGAATGGGGTAAACATGTATCTAGTAACATGAAAGGTCTGCAGTTGGTTATAAGTAAAAAAAATGGTATTGTTGTTTTTTCTGAAATGTTATGGTTAAACATGCAAATGAGGCATTATCTAATTACACATGCACTCATTTCCAGAACAAAAATCTGAACATTTATAAAGCCAGGTTCAAAGTTCTTGTTTGTTTTTGTTGACATGTTAGAGTCAAAAGTTTTGGGGGAATTTTTTTATTCTTTTTTTATCATTCATAAAATTTCAAATGCCCAAAATGTCAACAGAAATATCACATAAATCAGGCTATTAATGATATATGAACAAAACCCCTCTGAAAAAAACCTTCAGAATAGGAATAAAACACAAAGATAGAATCCTAATATAATGCTGGTTTGTTTCTTTCTGTCCCAGATGTTGATAAATTCACTGAAAATGGACTGTACTTGCACGTCATATTTCTATCTTCAGACCATTGAAAGCCTTTTATACTACATGTCAACTCATTCATACACTGATGGCAGACGTTACCATGCAAGGTACCAGCCGCTCGTCAGAAAGAAACTAATCATTCACACGTGCTAGCAATTCAGAGTTCAATGTCCTGCTTACACTGCAGACTGGAGGAGCCAGGGATCGAACCGCCGATCTTACCTCTAAACCACAGCAGCCCCACTGTACCCAGCAAATGTTTCCACATTCATCCATTAATGAATATTCCACAGACTTAAGAAACCAGAAGTTGTGTTTTTTTATATGTTCAGAGACACAAAGACAGACTCATCATCCGGACAACATGAAGGCTCCGTCTGTCTCTCTGCTCCTCGGTGAGTCAAACCTTCTCCAAAACTTTGATTTCACGATAACAGTGATCGGTCAATTGGCAGCGATCATTAACAACTCACTGAACAGTCACTGAACATTAAATGGTAACTAGTGTTGTGGGTTACATGTTGGCAATAAACGAACTAGTCAGCATTGAGTGCAGAGTGTCATGAAACCAAGTCCAAATCTTATTTACTGTTTATAATTAAACAACAGTGGGATTTTCTCTCATATTTACCTTTCACAGTTAGTCTAGTGCAATGTGTGTTTTTTTTGGGAAAGATTCTCAAAATTTATTAAGTAATTTTAATGTCTCCTGCGTGTTTTTAAAGGAACAAGGAAGGATCACCCTTTTCACTTATTTCTCAGTTTTTCTTCCTGCTGCTTCTATGTATAGCATCGTGTGCTTCCTTTTTCTTCAATAGGTGGCAAAATAAAGAACAAACTTAGTCTTAGGATGAGTCAGATCCACCACAGGCCTCCAGAACAGTTTCAGGGCTCCTTACCAAGTCTGTGGAACTCTATTGGAGGAATAAACACTATTCCTCCACATGATATTAGCTCAGTTACTCGAATATACCACTTTTATTTAATCAGTTCATGTCATTGAGATCAAGAGACGCCTGAGTATAGCAGATAGAAAGAAACACAAACACAGCCAGACATAACAAAAGGACATATAGCATCAGAGACATCACTAAATAGATTTGAAGATGTTTATATTCTGTAATTTGGTTTTATTGAGATGGAGAGCGTTGTCTTCATAGGTGTGAGACTGGCTTGAGACATGTTGACTGTAAAATAAATAAATAAATCCAGTTTAATTAAATTTATATAGCACCATTTCATAACAGTTATCTTATTGCACTTTTCATATAGAGCAGGTATAGACCGCATTCTCACAAACCATTCAGTGAGCCCAGGTGCATCTGATTTTCTTTCCGGGTTTGTCTCCTGGCATCCTGGGACTGACCCTGCTGTAACCCCCACTGAGGCCTCCGGAGGTGAGCGCTGACCTCCCGTTCCTCTCCCGCATCATGCCTCTCCTGAACCTGCCCTGTCTTTGTCGTCCCCTGGGCCCCTGGGTGTTAGGCCCTTGTCTGGCTGGGTTCCGTGGGAAGCTGCTGAGCCCGGTTCACTTGCCCACTTGCCCAGCTCTGGTTCTGGTGCCAATTCTGGCATTCTGTGCTTGACAGGTGGCCAATTCATACATATTGTACCTCCAGTGTGTCCCCCCACTGACGTTTCTCCAGTTTCCTTACCTAATGCAGTGATGAAGGCCACAGGCTGAAAGGACTGGACTGATCTCACATCTTTTCAACTGCTGTAAGCGTGCTGATCTCTGATCTTTATTAAGCGTGTCCTCCTGTTGCAGGCCCGGCTGTGCTGCTGTTTGGACTGCCTGTGTCTGCAGGTGAGCTGATGACACTCAAATAATAATTAAATAATACATTTCTGTGTTTCTGTCTGACTGTTTTGTCTGAAGTTTTGACGTTGACACAAACCTACAAAAATATAAACAATTAACTGTCTGTCCGTCATTTTGTTCTCCAGTCTTTCTGAACGTCAGTCCAAACCATCAGGTGTTCTTTAAAAGAGACTCTGTCTCTCTGAGTTGTGTTGAAGATGGACAGACAGTGGATGGATGGACGGTGAAGAGGACAGCAGGAGGACTGACACAGACCTGTGGTGGAGGTCAACAAGACTTTGGGAGATTGAATGGTTCCTCCTGCAACATCTCAACTCTCTTTCCATCCGACAATGGAGTTTACTGGTGTGAAAATAGAGCTGGACAGAGGAGCGTCCAGGTCAGCATCAGTGTATCAGGTACAGAAATTGACCTGTTCAAACCCATGCGTGCAGGGAAAATAAAACAAACCGGAATGGCAGAGAGTTTATGAGGATATCCACATGAGGAGTTGTTTTTGTTCCTTAAAACTGCAGGAACAAAAGTAGTGGTTGCAAAATGATCAGCTCAGAGTGCAGAATTAGCTATTAGCTTCAAACCTTTATTACGGAAGTGTTGTTTTTTTTTTTTACTGAAACTGCAGGAAGAAATGCCAGTTGTAAGGTAAGACAGGTTATTGTGTGTTATTATGGCAGGGTTTTTAAAATGTTTGTCAGGCTCAGTCGATCAATTATTTGGTGATCAGATGATCAGTGTGTGAGAGTTTCAGTGTAGGACTTGATGACAGCATTGCATATATTTGTTTTTCCGAGAAAAAAATCTTTTCGTCACTTTTCGTTGCCTGCAAGAGCAAACTTTTTACAGTCTAGCATGTTTGAAAAGCAAGAGTCAATGCCACATGACCTGTCTACCAAGTTGCTCTATTTCTAAATACGGTGAATGCCCATGTGGTAATGTGTTTTCTATCTGCTGCGTGCACATCCTTAATTGTTTGTAAACGGGGAACGTGTCTATATATTTCTGGTTTAAATTCGCCTCTATGGCTCTGGTCTAATTGGACTACATCTTTGTGGACTGACTCTGGTCTGTGTTTTCTTATTCAGATCGTTCTGTGATCCTGGAGTTGCCCAGACATCCTGTGCCTGTAGGAAGTCATGTCACTCTGCACTGTAAAACCAGAGAAAGTTACACACAAACAGTGTACTTCTTCAGGAATGAGAGCTTCCTTGGCACTGGACAAACGGGAGAGTTTACCATTAGTGATGTCCAGCCGTCTCATGAAGGTCTCTACTGGTGTTGTCAGGATCGTTGAAGAGCTGGCTGAGTGTCAGAGGTCAGGAAACTATATAACAATAAGAATTACTTTCTGTTTGTATTATGACAAACAGTATTATGATAGTATTATGATAGTATTATGATATTATAGTAGTCTTAATACAATCCTCATAAAATATACAGGAAAAAAACAAAGTGTCCTCATTCTGTGTAAAAATGACTTCAGCTGACGATAATATTTATACTTCAGTTGATTTATACTTCAGATCCAGATCCAGATAATGCTAGTCCTCTGTCTGTGGTCAGGCTGCTCTGCCATCTACTGGTCGTCTGTCCGTTCTGCATTTCTACCATCCTCGTGGTGTCTATCTACTGCAGCAAGAGGACAGGTAAAACACACACACATTAACACAGTGTACCTTCAGTGCGCCCCTGAATTACCAAATTTGTGATGTAAAGGAATGAAATCCCTCGGGTCCTCTGCAAAGTAACAAGCGATCAGCTGAAGATAAAATCCAGCGACTTTCACAGCCAATAAAAGTAGAGGAGACATAATTACAATAATTATGCTTTACAATGCAGTTTTAAATTTTAGCTTTATAAGTTAAAAGTAAACGGATTTGTGGGCAGTAATTCCTTCTTCCCGGCCCGTGAAGCTGGGATTCAAAGGGAGACAAAGTGAGGATGTTACTGTCCTGCTTCAGATAAATTGGAACTAAATGTGTTTTGTGGCCATTGTTAATCTCTGTCATGTTCTCAGGAAAATGTCCAGAAACAACATTTTGGTAAAACTGAATACACCCACACAGAAATGTTCAAATCCCTAACTCCTTCCATGCTCTTTTATTTCACCCACAGAAAACAAACCATCCATTTTCATGGAGATGAACCGCAGTGTTGAAGGCGGTCTGAGACTGGCTGAAGAGCATGATGTCGCTGCTGGTGTCACCACTGAGCACGCTTTATAAACTGAAGAGGCTGTGCTGTTTGTGTCATGTGTCAACAGGCTCGTGCTTTGCTGTCTGCTAACATGCTCACAATGACAATGCTAACATCTTTTGCAGGTATAGAGGGCGCCATGTTCACCATCTTAGTTTAGTGAGTTAGCATGCAAACATTTGCAAATTAACACTCAACACAAAGTAGCTGATGTGAATCTCATAAGTAAGCATTAGAAGAAAAGGCTGGACATCTTAAAAGCTTAAAATACACATTACTGTTAATAATCAACTTACCTTCTATGATGCTCAAAGCATTCCTCAGGGAAGAATTTTCCCTCTCAAGTTCAAAGTTATTACAATTCATCCTAAATGAATGTGAATATCTGAAATAAATTTGATGGCAATCCATCCAATAGTTCATTCAGACATTCAGTGTCAATGAACATTAACACGCATAAAAATCAAAACACAACACTAAAATTTTTGTTCATGAAGTCACCTGTCTGTCATTAGGAAAAACACAACAACTGTGGATATGTGACAGTGGGAAAATCATGATCTTTTACATTATTTTTATTTTATTCATTTCATCAGTGTAGTGTCACATCTGTTGGATGTTGGGTTTCTGTAAATATTATCACACAGTATGGTCTAGACTGGCTCTTTTATGAGCGCTATGAGACTGTTGTTGTTGTGATTTGGCGCTATAAAAATAGAATTGAATTGGGGTGGTGATGCCGCAGTGGATAAGATGCATGTCCTTGGTGTGAGAGACCTGGGTTCAATCCCCCACTGTGACACATCCACCAATGTGTCCCTGAGCAAGACACTTAACCCCTCGTTGCTCCAGAGGCGTGCGACCTCTGACATAAATAGCAATTGTTGGTCGCTTTGGATAAAAGCGTCAGCTAAATGACAAATTATTATTATTCTAACGGCCACAGCAAAACCAAAACAAGCTGGGTGTGTGCATCACTTAAAAGTGTCCCCTGGAAACACTTCCCTTTGTGTTTTCTTATTGTGTTGTGATCAATTTACGACCTCCGACATAAATAGCAATTGTAAGTCGCTTTGGATAAAAGCGTCAGCTAAATGAATAAATGTAAATGTAAATGAATTGAAGATCTCTCCGCCGTGGCTGCCTGAAGCTACACTTTCCTTGTCTTCGCGACTGTAACTTCCACTAACCACAAGAAAACAAAAAGGGGAAACGAGCACGAGTGTTAGTTTGTGGCTATAACAACGCTGTTGACACAATGTACAGATAACCTGCAACCCCTGCTGGAGCGAGAGAACTACACAACAATCAGTTTTTAATGATTAATTAGGTTATAATCAAAACCCAGAATTCAGAATTGTTTTGTAGTTCTGTATGTAATATAATAAATTGCAAATGTGTTTAGTGGAAATGTTTTTAAAATTTTATGTCAAAGGGGTGCTGTGCCAAAATCTTATGTTGAGACCTCAATAATAATAATAATAATAATAATACATTTTAAACATCATTTTGTATATATTGTTCAGTGTATATTGCATATTCCAAAAGCAAGTTGTATAAATGAGACTGGCAGATTTGGCTGAAAAAACAAACAAGTAACAGCGGAACAGTCCTCTAACTGCCTGCAACCACATATCCTGTATTACAGGTATCAGGTTTGTGTCATTGATTGATTTACATCACGAAATACACCAGACAGAGCAGTATCATCACGAGCACTAGGGGGCTAGGCATGGTCAGCACCTCGATCCCTCGTGATGAGGACTTCCTCATGGATAATGTTGAAGGTCCAGACCGATCTGCACGGCTCCTCGCTGTAGCACATGCAGTCAAAGCTACGGTTGAACCATTTGATGTCATCCTGCGAGAGGCCACCACTCACAGTTAACGGGCCAGTGTGGCGCTGCCTCTGGATCCGGAAATGGTGCGGGTTGAGGTGGAGGAAGACGTCGTCCTCCCAGTGCTTCCTCACACATCGACCTCGGCCTTGGCAGAGCGCCTGGCTGCAGAGTTGCGTCGCTGTGGAGACGTTCAAGATGTATGGGTTCATGACCTGCAGCAGGTGGCGTCGAGCATCAAAGCAGGAATCCTGGGATATTAAGTCAGTTAGTGGCTGATAAGCAAGTTGGCAAAAAGAAGAATAAGTTTAAAAATCTTCCCAAAAAACACCAGGGTGATGTCACTTTCTACCTCTGTGTCTGTGACATTCATGTCTCCCCAGGAAACGGCGCCGGCAGCGCCGAGAGCAGCAGCTTCTCCGATGGTGTTGACCAGATCAGACTGCAAAAAAAAAGGAGAGCAGGAAATTGCCCTCCACGCAGTTAGGTGGATTTTCTCTTAGGCACGAACACAATTTATGAGTAGTCCAGAGGTCCAGTGGTCGTAAGAGTCATGTGCAGTTAGTCTGCTCTGAAATGTATAACTTACTTCATTACTTTAAAGCAATGCTGAGTTTGAAAATCTGAACATTTTGAAAACCCTAATTACACTTCATAATTATGTTGACATCATCCTGTTTGACTCTTCCAGTTATATTATACTTATACATTTATTTCATGTAGCATAACGATATCCATCCATCGTCATCCGCTAATCCTCTGTACAGGGGCGCTGGAGCCAATCCCAGCTGACATCTGGCGAAAGGCGGGTTACACCCTGGACAGGTCGCCAGTCCATCACAAGGCCCATAACGATATCATCATTCATATAAATTCCATGGCCAATCAGAAACAAGTATATTTTCAGGAATGTCTGACCTCTGACATGTAGTCATTGGTACTGTCCTTGTACACGGGCCGGATGTAGGCGTAGACGGGGATTGAGTAGGAGTTGTTGGGGAGCATCGACACCCTCATGGCCTCCTGGATGCGATGCCGGACGAACAGCCTGGCCTGCCGGGAGTCTCTGAGCACCAGCTCCAGGTAGATGGATGGAAAGATCGCTGTTGACTCTCTCCAGAGCCACACTAGTTCATCGTTTCTGTCCTTCTCGATAGCGGGACACTCTCCGGTGAAGCCCGCCATGTCCTGGTTGTAGTCGTAGTTGTAGCAGTCGGGGTACAGGTAGTAACCCCAGAGTCTGTTGGGCCTCAGCCTCTTCCCGATGCGGATGGAATGGAGAAAGTACCTTTTGGCTGAGTGTTCAAAAACGATCTTCGCCTGGTCCTCTGCCTCGTCGTTGGACAACGATGCGTTCTTCTTCTTTACCATTTCAATGGAAATCTGTCGGTAGATGTCTTTGCTGCCCCAGTTTCTGACCCACTGTGGCCTCCACTCCTCAAAGTCAAGCACAGCAAGGCCCGGCTGGTCGGCAGGGATGTAGTACTCAATGTCATCCTCAGCCAGTTCGTGGTGCTCCTGCATGTCTATGAGTTGAGGTAGGCCCTTGTCGTACATCTCGCCAGTGTCTTTGTCCACGTAGGGGAAGATGCCGAAGCGGTCTTTGTAGAATATGGAGATGCTCTGGTTGGTCGCAGTCTTCAACGTGCTGCTGATGAACTGGAAGTAGGAGAGGTCGAGTGGCATGCCGAAACGGATGTCGCACAGCTCAGTTGGGGCATTCCACATGACCAAGAATGGGTGGCCAGGGCGGATGGGAGGGTCTGTCCTCGGCAAGGCCCGTCCAGAACTCAGCACGGCCAACATGGCGATGAAGATGGAAAAAATATGCTGTTTGTCACTGAGCAGTTTGACTTTGTTCATTTTGAAACAGGAATCTGATCTGTGAGGAAAAAGAAAAAGAAACAAAAATCAGGAAAATAAGTTCACAATGAATGGCTCTTAAATAAATCTAGCTTTGTTTGGGAGTAAACTTTTTCCTAATTCAGGATACAGTTTTCACTCTACTTTTATTCTTTTCAATATTAAATTTTCTACCCAAAATGGACAGCAATAAAATGACATTTGACAAATCAAGTAATTTACGGACAGGAGCAAAGTTGACCTGTTTCCTTCTGTCTTCACAAATGTGTTGAAATGTTTACAGATGTACAAATGTAACCCCTTAAACCCCAGTCGTTATACTTTTGTGTTGTATAAGAATTGTCAAAATCACAGAACTTCCCAAAATTTCCCAAAAAAAGGGGACTCTGAGTTTGGGGGAAGTGTGTCTAATCTTGGGTGAATATTCTACTCAGTGGAAATATTAATATTCCGGAAAGAGTTGGGTCAAGATGATATTAAAAAAAATTATTATTGGTCATGCTAGCTGCATCACTTTGGTCCAGATTGACACATCTTAACAATTTTCGTATGGATTGCCATGGAATTTTAATGCACGGTAGGTGTTCATGTCCCCCTTCAAATTAATTGTAATTATTACATTGGTTGTTCCTTGAGTTTTCCTCTTCCATCATCAGGTCAAAATGTTAATTTGTCCAATATTTTGGTTTCTGACCAATTGCCTACCTAACTGATAACATTCCCATCAGCCTCAGCTGTAAGCTACTTTGTCTTTATTGCTAATTAGCAAATGTTAGCATTTTAAATTTCTAAGGTCAGATGGTCAACATGGTAAACATTAGACCTGCTAAACATTAGCATGTTAGCATTATTGATGTTAGCATTTAGCTCAAAGTACTGTGACTGAGCACAGCCTCAGAGCCGCTAGCATAGCTGTACACTTTTAGTGTTGTTCAAATATTAGGGGGAAAATCGTATGTAAAACGGTTAAAAGAAGTAATCTTTTCAGATTTGCAGGATTGTAGCCAATGGTGCTGTCAGGGGGGGCCACGGCCACCCTAAGAAAATGGGTGGCCACCCCAGTGGCCCCCCCGGCAAGGAGCATATGCATAAAATGCTATCTACTGTTTATATTATGTAACCCCTTGGTTTGAGTTAAAAGGTGAATAGCAGCATACAACATACATATTAGGCTCCGTCACTTTAAGAGGGTAACCTCTGACGCTGAGCTGTGACAGACTGTGATGTTTAATTTAGGAGAGGCCTCTGATTCGTCCATGTAGATGGCAATCACGTTTCTAAAATTGTGACTGGTTAAGGGGTGGGACTAACAGGCAGCAGAGCAGAGTAGACCGGTGTTGTGCTGAAAGTGTATGTTTTCTGTGGAGGCAGCAACCAGCTGCTACTAAGTGTATTGAAATATTAAAGACTCTTAACGTTCATAAAATATATACTTCAAATCATTTAACACCATTGATGGACCCCACAAATAATAATATAGCATTTAAAAGCATTTGGAAGTGCATGCAATTCTTGGCAGGCTGGCAGATCTCGGCATAACACCGGCTGTTAACGTTATGCTTCGAGGGAGACAGTCCTGTGCCTGTTCTCACCTTCACCTTTATGAGAGGATTGCAAAACATCAGAACAGCGGGAGTCATCTGGACGATGCAGTGAAACTGGGCTCAACATTACTTGCGCCCAACAGGCGCTCCAGTGAGCAGCACAACAAACACTGTGGGGCCACAACGAGTCGGCGGACTGTCTGAAAAACTTCAGTCACCCAGAAGTTTGCCCAGAGGAAAAAACGCCTTTCTCCTCACATGAGACCTTAGCTCTGGTGAGTGAAAGCTTCTTTTATCATCCTGACTCTGCTGCTTGTCTCTGCATGGGCAAATTGTTGTTCTGGGTCGGTTGAGACTAGGCTACGGATTAAGGTTGTTGTCATGATGTTGTTGTTATATAGCCACTTTCATACTGCCTTATTATTTGGGATTTAGTAGGCCAGCCTGCTCTTCTCATGTTAAGTGTTTTGAGCTGTGCTGTTTGTTGACATGTTAAAAAACACAGAAGCAAGAGAGAGTAAATGGTTGGTGCCCCACCGTTTTTTCATATATATATGTTAAAAAGTGTCTAACTAACTATCCAAGCTGTTTGTAAGAATAACACCAAACTTAGTATGATAAGTTTACACAACTATATACAGACACATATCGTATATTTCAATTTGAATTTAAAGAAAAATATTTGTGCTCCATGATGTCTGTAATCTTGAGTAGGCTTGTTCAAAGTACATGCCTATTTAAAGAACAATTAATTGCCTAACACATACAGATAACACATCAAACAGGATTTTTATGCAATGTTAACTGAACTGGTTTTAGTCTACGGACATTAGACAATTTTAACTGTAAAATAAAAACCAAAGTAATCAGTCTGTGATTCCATAACTCATATTTTTATGTAAATTGTAGCAGTAGCTTTTAAGTATAACTAAGTAGAGAGGATGACGACCTCACACCTGCTCAACAACTTACCTGGTACAACAACAGGAAATAATAATATGGTGAAGTCTCCGTTCAAGGTATTAGCAAAAAAGGAAAGCTCCAGGTCCCCAAAATGACACTGTTAGAAGCATTTTTACAAATTTAAATGTTGCATTCTGTCATCGTCACAGCAAGTGCAATGTGTTGCCGTTTTTGTGTGACTTTCAAGGACTTTCCCGTGAGATATCGGAAATTGCAGGACTTTCAATCACATCATACAGGGGAGTTTTAAAGATCAGAAAAACTGAAGGTTTTTAAAAGTAAATCGTAGAATTGACTGTGGTGGGTACTGTCCTTTAGTACCGACACCAGCCACAGCCTGTTCACCCTGCTGCCCTCTAGGAAGAGATAATAAGTTTCTCCTGCCACACCACCAGACTGTGCAAAGAAGCCCCCCCCCCCAAACTATCACACTTTTAAACTAAAATTCATCCTCAGCACTGCTCCATTGAATATAGTTTATTTTATTTACCATTTTTATAATTGATTCTATATTAATATATATTGTCTGCTACGGGAGTTACGAACTCAATTTCACTCTATAACTTGTTATATTGTGACAACATAAATCTACCCACCTACCTACCTATTTGTTTTTGACAATTCAAATGACAATAGATTAACATTTTGGAGACAGGAAGTAAGCTTGGACCAGCTGCTACCTACCGGCCTGCAATAAAACTAAATGAAAGGTCTACATAATAAATGAGATTGACTTGATGAAAACCATTCACTTGTTTGTCAGCTGGTCATAATTGAAAATATCAGGTAGGCTGCTGTATTCATAAACATTAGATATTTATATTGATCGCGACAATGTGTCCTTGATCATTGTTACCTTTCCATTTCTTTAAGTGTACTTTTTTATCGTTTATGAGCACATGTATAATGAGTCTTTTAGTTTGGTAGATCAGGGCACGTGTAGGACTCGTTATAGTCACTGATACTCCACAGCTGGGAAAAACACTAGATAAGATGCAAGGAGAAGAGATGTTGAGTTGAGCTACAGCAAAACAATCCTGCAAGGGTAAACCGCTTGATTTGTTGCTGTGGCCTGTGTAAGAATTTGTAGCTTTACCATCCACCTTTTTACTTGATGTTTTTAAATGCTTGAAGAGAACAGCAGCCTGTTGCAGCAGCTGAACACAAGTTTGGTTGTTAATTTAAGCTTAAAGTAAACCCTACACAGTCAAGTCTTTTCCTTGACTTTATGAGAAAAGAGGGGCTCATTTACAGAATACCTGACATAATAGAGTACAAAACTTATTTCCAATGTGAATTATTTAATGACCAGTATTGATGTATTGTTGGCTGGTACATTTTGTCTGTTTCAGGGCTTAATTTTCCCCCATTTCAGTAGCCAAATGTTTGGCATATAACAAACTTAGTTAACCTTCAGCTCAAGTTAAAACATGGAGTTGGAGTGAAAGCAGAAAACTCAGCCTGAATGAATGAATGAATAAAAAAGCTCTGCAGTCTGAAAATGTTAGGAAATGACCTCTGAAATGTAATTACAATTACATTAATTATTCAATGGACAAACAGTTATTGTTGTTAGTAGTTTAATATAGAAATTAAGGATGGGGACAGCTGCCTACATGACACATCTCGCAGTCACAGAGCAACACGATCATCTGATTAGAGTGGTGGTTGTGTCAACCTGATTAATATAAGCCCAATATTCAATCTGTTTAGCTTTGTTTTAACTTCTGGTGGAAATATCTGTCTCTTTCCCTGCTAGATGTTCCATTTTCATTTCATTTGTTTGCTGCTAATTATAGTTAGCTGACTACAGTCTGCCATATTCTTCTATAAACCATTTCTCATCTGCAAATTCTTTACAAGCTGTTCAATCTCGATTACATTTCAGTAGCTCGCTCTGCTGTCTAGCCTGGACTAATAAGACTCTGTAATCCCAGTGCATACTGTCAAAAGCATTTACTGATAGTTTTACACACTGCATAGTGTTAGCTTCAGTGTCTTTACAAGGTCACAAGACAGTTTTATTATTTCTGTCATTTCAGACTTAATTTATTAAATTACACTCCTGTCGGTTTATATTGAAGGTAGAAACAATATCACACCTTCTCGTGAATTTGACCGCAGGATGAGGACAATGTGGAGACATTGCTGCTCATATGCCAGCAAGAATATTCCCTTTCTAATATAATATTATTTATTTCTGTTGAAAATATAATTTTAGCAACTAATGCAACATTCAGGTAGATTTAAATTATTGTTTAAATTGTTCCCATCACATTTCAAACTTTTCTAAATCCAAAGGACTGTACTGAGTAACATTTTGTCTTGACTTGGTCTAGAGTCCTTTTGGTCTTGACATAATCTTAAAAGTTCCTGTGTTTTCCCTGTCTTTTTCCTAAATAATCTGATTTTATTAACCTGTTTCTTGGTTTTTGCTGTTCTTCTCAATGTAGAACGGTTTGTCAATGAAACAAAAAAAATAAATGCAATTTTTTTCAGAAATGCATTTATTAAGGCGCCTTTTTGTTTTCAATTCAAATACATCCGTATTGCATTTGCTTTGGGAAGACTTATGTCACATTTAATGATGTTACTGGAAAAGTTTACTTTTTTCACATCAAAGTTTTTTGTTTTTTAAATAAAATCAGAGATTGCTGATGAAAAGGTTGATGAGATCATACTTTAATCAAATTACAGTTCAAATCGTGTCAATGACTACATTATTAAGGGGGCGCAGTTTTGAAAACAGTTGACAGATTAAACCCAGATGAGCTTTATATTGGTCAGATGCAACAGTCTGGATGAACAGCTTTGCCCTGCGTAGCATTGACAGGTGAAGTTTTCGGCCCAGGCTTCCATGTCGGAGGCAGAGGGGAGACCGATCGCCACGTAGTTCCTGTCAGTCCGCAGGATGGTGAAGTAGGCAGGGTTCAGGTGCAGGTAGTGGCCAGATTCGTAGTTCTTCCTGACGCAGCGACCCTTCCCCTGGCACAAAGCCTGGCTGCAGAGCATGGCAGCTGCCGTCACATTGGCGATGTAAGGGTTGAAGGTGGACGTCAAGTACTCAGACAGGGACTGACAGGAAGCCTAGAGGGAGTGGTGGGAGTTTATAGGTGAGACTCATGTATGAGGACTGAAAGAAAATGTCGGTTACGAATTAATTTTAGGTTAATAATAAAAAATGTATCATAGGGAGAGACATTATGGAAAAATCCCCTTTGTGATTTAGAAAGTTAGAAAAATCAAATTGAGTTAGAAAAATCAAAAGCATATCAGCTTGAATATACACTCACCAGCCACTTTATTAGGTACACCTGTTCAATTGCTTGTTAACACAAATAGCTAATCAGCCAATCACATGGCAGCAGCTCAATGCATTTAGGCATGTAGATGTGGTCAAGACAACTTGCTGAAGTTCAAACCGAGCATCAGAATGGTGAAGAAAGGGTATTTAAGTGACTTTGAACCCGGCATGGTTGTTGGTGCCAGACGGGCTGGTCCGAGTATTTCAGAAGCTCTGATTTTCTAGCATAACTATCTCTAGGGTTTACAGAGAATGGTCAGATAAGCCCGATGCTCCTGATTTTACACATGATCCATGTGCTACTGCAGCTGGGGACTCTCTGCAGCGCCGTGCGACTTTCTAAATTCTTCCATCTCACGGAGAAAAGAAAGATCAGGTTGAAACAGTTGAAATAGTTCGCACTCTGCGTTTGACCTCATGCTGCGCTTTGCAGCGGTGACATAACATGTTGCATGCTGGACTTATCATAAGACATGCTGGCAAGAAATTGTGTCCGACTTTTGTCGGTGCTGCAAAAAGTCCTTGTGGGAGTGAGACAGCTGCAGTGGCTGAGTCCGGCGACTGCAGTTACTTTTCTCCAACTGCACAAAGTTGGAACCACTCTTTGACTGATCTGTCCAAAGGGTCAGTCGTTGTTGATTTCCATTGCAGTCATAAACTAGGGTTGGTGATGGCGCAGTGGATGAGACCTTCGGTGTGGGAGACCTGGGTTCATTTCCCCACTGTGACACATCCACCAATGTGTACTTGAGCAAGAAACTTAACCCCTAGTTGCTCCAGAGGCGTGCAACCTCTTACATGCATAATAATTATATCACTTGTGTCACTTCGGATAAAAGGGTCAGCTAAATGACAAATTATTATTATTCAAACGGCCACAGCAAAAACAAAACAAGCTGGGTGTGTGCATCACTTAAAAGTGTCCCCTGGAAACACTTCCCTTTGTGTTTTCTTATTGTGTTGTGATCAATTTACATGTGTTTTCTTAGGCCCCATCCACACCACTCCGTTTTAGTTTACAAACCGAGAACGAATACATCTCCATCCACACCAGCGTTTTAGCTGCGTATCAGAGTTGATCTCCGTCTACATTAAAAAGACTTAAAACATCTAGTGGCCGTTTAGGTACACTGGGCATGCACGTGCCGGTGTAAACATGAAGCAGATGGTCTCTTCTATAGTTACAGAAGATTTGGCGAAAGAATAAAGTAAGGCAGACGAAGAATCAGACCAGATATTATTTTGCATGGACCAATAACGAGCTGGAACGGTTACTAAATGTAACACGGGAGTTAAAAGAGACTGTGACGGCGGAAAACAGACTGGGAGTCTACGCAAAGTAAACAGCGACATGCACAGTACAAGTGTAGGCAGATTAGTGTTATTTGCATGTACAGAATATTTTAATAAAAATACCAACTCACTCAGTAGCATTGTGTTTCTACTTTGCATGACTAAAACTCCCTCCAGAGTTTTGAAACGCAAAAGCGTTTCCAAACTTCTTCGTTTTAGGTATTCGTTTTAGTTGTTTTAGTACAAGAGGTACAAATGTAGGAAAAGGTCTCCATATTAATTTGAAAACACAGTAGTGTGGATGGGGCCTTAAGTTGCAGTGCGTTTGGCCTCTCATGGCCACCATACTAATGTTTGTACAAATGCACAACATTTTAACATCACCACCACTGTCGCTGGCATGGCTACAAACTAAGTAATGCATTTAAAAATCACCTCAGCATGTATACCATACTGTACCGTAAATACCAGAATCTGATACATAAAAACTGGATACAGTTAAAAATAAATATAAGAAAACACAAATTAGGCAAAATAGTTATTTCACATCTGTCAGATAAGATAGCAACACACAGTGCAGTGTCATGGCTGTCAGTTCCTCCTAAAGAAGAAACAAAGGCAGATTCCTTATTTGCTGATTAAAGCCTCGTCATCAGAGTTCCCCTTTTTCAGACATGTGAAACATACAGTATGTTATCGTGGCTGCAGACAAGGGCATCACTTTGCGTCGAAAAGTGGTGGGGACGTAAGGGCTCAGATGAAAAAACGATTTCAGAAAATTTAATGGTGGTGTAATGTAATTGGTATGGGGTCGGGGTAGTAAATTATAAACAGGGTCAAGAATTTGTTAAAGTTACTGATCAGTGCATGCATATTTTGGGTCATTTTAGAGTCAGTCCAACTTTTTGTGTAACTTTTTAAACATATTGGCTTGTGAAATTCTATCCTTTAATGACCAGCCCAACCAGTGAATATGCTTCAGAAAACTGTAGTTACCTTGTTGTTGTAGTCTTTGGTTGCTCCCCACATTACAACCCCTGAAGCTCCCAGAGCTGCAGACTCTCCTATAGTACTCACCAGGTCCTTCTGAAAGAGGACAAATCACACAGAAGATCTGACAATTTCTTAATAAGTACTCCCACTACTAATAATCAGTTTTTAGATTGATATCATTTTTTTCTTTTCTACAACAGGTAATTTCTATGAAAGTCACTTCGTTTAGTGTTACATGGTGATGCAGCTGAAAACAGGAAGTGTTTTAAAAACACTTTCATGTTAGTGTGTTTACAAGCTGGAATCCCAAAAGACAGATACAGTATACTGTACATGTACTATCATACAGATGTTTCTAATATTCTGCCCCCCAAGTGATTGTAAATAAGGAGAAGAGGAATAATTAGGAATACCACTCAATGTAATGTAGTCCAGTGCAACACCACCTTCAACTATGACCTCCACATACAATTGAATTTTCACATTTCCAACAATATCAACAAAACTGAACAATTTAAACTTTGTAAAGGTAAAATTTATGGCAATATTTACAAACAATAAATGTTCTTTAGGTTATTTTTCTACACTGAAATACTGTCAAGGATTTGGGTTTTTGTTTTGTATTTCCTGTTTTTATTTTTTGGTAAACCTTCCTCTTGTGTCTTGGTGTATTTTACTTCCTGTACTTTTTAGCAGCTTGAACTGCTAGGGAAGTGACAACTGCTCTTTCTTTCCTATCTGCTAGAGTCTAGCCTCTTAGCTTTCAGCCTGGTTCCCACTCAGCTACCCTACAGCATGCTAGTCACTAGCCTTCATCCAGACCTCATAACCTCCAGCCGGATCCTGCTTTCCCAAGATGGGGGCCTCAACTAGATGGAGACTCCTGGCCGTCCACCTCTCTGGAGTCTTTTTTTTGTTAGACCTCGTTTTGGAACCAGAGAGCACCAAGACTGCTAGCCTCCAGCCAGATAGCCTGTCAGCTAGTTCTGTACCAACCAGTTTCCTGCCTTATCTAGTCCTGGAGCCACTTTCCTTAGCTCCCTGGACACTTGCCCCAGCTTTGCCTCTGATGTCTGCTATTGAGTCAGATGCACAAGTATAATTTTCAATGCAAGTAACAACTCATAACGTGCTGGCCAGAATTCCCAGATTTCTTATACAGCAGTGTATATAGATCTGGTGTTGTGTTCATTGACAGCTGTTTCCCCTGTTAAAAAGAAACCGAACCAAGTGTACTACTTATATCTTTTAAAAATACATTAACAATATGTTTATAAGATGTTTGCAGCTGTACAGGTTTGTTTTAATTTGACTTGTAGAAATAGCAACACTAAAAATTACCTATTTCTTTGAGCATCAACATGGAAGATTCTTCAAACAATTAGTGTAACTTAAGATAGTAAAAGCAATCAAACAGGCTCACCTGGCTCTGGAACGTCTGGGTCTGGTCCCGGTACAGTGGTCTGGAGTAGACATAGACTGGCATAGTGTATGGACGTTTAGGCAGCTTGGCTACCCTCAGTGCCTCCTGGACACGGTTGCGAACGTACAGCGTGGCCTTGGGGGAGTTTCTCAGGGACAAGTGGAGGTAGATGGAGGGGAAGAGGGCGGTGCTGCGCTCCCACAGCCACAGCATCTGGTTGTTTTGCTTCTGGATCTTTGTTGAGCACTTCCCTGTGTAGTCGGGCTTCTCCCAGCCATAGTTGTAGCAGTCGGGGAACAAGTAGAACCCCCACCGGCGGCTTGGACGCTCTCCAATACCGAGGCTGATGGTCTTCTCCATGAAGCGTCGTCCGGCAAGCTCGAATTGACTCTTTGCCAGTTTGGAAATGGGCTTTGATGCTAAAAATGGGGCCATCTGCAAGGCGTGAGTAATGGACAACTTCTGATAAATACGTTTGGATCCCCAGTTGTGTTCCCACAGAGGACGCCAGGACTCCCAGTCAATGACAACCAGCCCAGGAGAGGAATCCTGGGATATGTAATGATCAATTTGACTCTGAGCCTTTGACAGATGCTCCGTCAGGTTGCCGTTTTGTGGTATTCCACCTCTGTAGAGCACGCGTTTCGCTGTGTTGACTTTGGGGTAGAGGCCGAGGCGATCCTCGTAGAAGATGGTGAGGAACTGACCAGGCACTGCGGCGGGTGTAGTCACCGCCTGGAAGGCTGCGGTGTCCAGTGGGATGTGAAACTGTCGACACTGGTCAGTGGGGGCATTCCATATGGCCACAAAGGGGTGGTCGCGGATCAGTGGTGGCTCAGTAGGAGGCAGTGCGAAGATGGTGGCGATAGATCCGATGATACAGAGGGTGACACAGGACAGGAAGGGTGGCGCCATTACGATGGCTCTAGGTAGATGGAGGAAAGACAATAAATGAACCTTTTCAACTTAGCCTCCATTTCAAGGCCATTACAAACCTGTTACTGTAAAGAGGAAGTGGACAATAAAAACCTCCAACAGCGAGCCCAAGATGGGTTTAATAAGATGTTTTTGTCGATGGGCGCACCCAATCTAGCGCCTATAGACACTTCCTGCTGTATTATTGTGGGTTCAATTTCCACATGAAAAACTTCAAGAGAGGACCTCTGTTCGGTTGCCAAAGCTCCAAATGAGTGTTTCATAGTGAGATCTTGGACCACCGTTTTGGATTAATGACCAATGAGTTCATAATGTTTCTCTCAGAAGTGTCAGCACATGACGATAATTTTGTGGGATGCATTTACAGTTAAACAAAACGTAATATTAGATAAGATAACTAACCAGCTAAACAAGTCAGATGTGAGATTAAACTTTACTAAATAAAAAATAAAATGTATCTAGCCAAAGACTGAACAAATATAAACTAAACATACAGTGTTTAATTGCTTTTGTATAAAGACATTTGTAGGGGAAAGGTTTTCACGTGAAACAAAATTCACCGAAACTCTAAAACTGAAGACAAATTGTCCAGATGTTTGATTACACATAATGTATACATATCAAATAATCTGCTTTATTGTACCAGATAGAGTAAATAAAATACATATTTTAAATAGTTTTGCAGTATTGCCATGTTTTTAGACATCAGTCATCATTTCCTACCTGCTGCTCTCTTCAGTGGCCTGTGAAGTACTGTTCACTGTTTCTCAACTTCTCTACATCTGTTTTTTGCTGCCTCATGTGTCTGCGGAAACTGTTTCTTCATTCTGATTGATCTTTATCTGACCGATGTCCTTAAGTCTGGCCTAAACTCCACACTGAGTCCGTTGTTGGAAGACATCAGAAGTCAGTGCTTCGCTCAGATGCATTCTGATGGTATTTGTTATATAAACACCTTTTTAGTGGTCTTATACTTTTTTTATTTAATTTACAATTTCACACAGCAGAAATTAAAATATTAGCTCATCAATGCAATCAATATTCATATACAACACATATAAAACAGTTAGGTATCAGTATTAGTTTTTCACAGAATCCTTTCCCTGATAAGACAACAGTTGTGGTGGCCATCCATGTCTCAGGACACGTTTTGTCCATCTGATCCATCCATGCGCTCACAGTAAGGCTTCCCATCAGTATGCTGCTGGTCTCCTTACACCTGCTGCCCATCCCAGGCTGACCCGGGTCTCAAATCACAATAGATTTTGTTACTGGTCTTCCACTATCTGAAGGTAACACTGTGACATTAACTATTGTGCACCACAAGGCCGTGCACTTTGTTCCTCTTCCCAAGTTGCCTTCAGCATCGGAAATGTTGGTCCTGCTTGTTTTGCATGTGTTCCGGATCCATTGCATTCCACAGGATGTTGTGTCCAACCGGGGTCCTCAATTCTCATTCCAGGTGTCGAAGGCTTTTTGTCGGTCCTTGGGAGACATCTCCAGTCTCTCCTCTGGATACCATTCCCAGACCAATGGACAGACTGAGCGGGCCAACCTGGATCTGGAGACGGCACTACGTCTTGGCCTGTAACCTCTCATCATGGAGTAAACAACTTTCTTTTGTGAAACGTTCAACTTCCCCTCTTCCCCTTTCCCATTAAGGGAAAAAAAGCTGTGAGATTAATGTTAGCTACCTCCATGAAGGTTCACCCCACATTCCATATATCCCTGATTAAACCTGTTGCTTCCTGTCCATTAAGCCCTCTGGCAGAACCCCCTCCACCCCTACCAGATCACTGATGACAGTCCAATTTGTACCATCAGGCGGATTCTGGATGTCTGTCGCCGGGGCGGAGAATACCAGTATTTGCATGCTGAGGCGCACAGTGCGCAGAAGTCGCTAACTTTCTGCAGAGTCAATAGATACAGACCTCCAAATGTCGTGTGGCCTTCAGATTAGCTCAGGAACAGTGCGTAGAGAGCTTCATAGAATAGGTTCCCATGGCAGAGCAGCTGCATCCAAGCCTTACATCACCAAGTGCAATGCAAAGCGTCGGATGCAGTGGTGTAAAGCACTCCACTTGACACTAGAGCAGTGGAGACATGTTCTCTGGAGTGACGAATCATGCTTCTCTTTCTGGCAATACGATGGACGGGTATGGGGTTGGCGGTTACTAGGAGAACGGGACTTGCCTGACTGCATTGTGCCAAGTGGATAGTTTGGTGGAGGGGGATTATGGTGTGGGGTTGTTGTTGAGGACTTGGCCTCTTAGTTCCAGAAATAGGAAATTTTGGACAATTTCATGCTCCAAACATTGTGGAAACCGTTTGGGGATGTCTCCTTCCTCTTCCAACATGACTGTGCTGTGGACAGCCTTCCCAGAAGAGTTGGAGCTGTTATAGCTGCAAAGGGTGGGCCAACTCCATATTAAACCCTACGGATTACGAATGGGATGTCATTAACCTTCATGAGCATAGAAAGACAAGCGACCCAAACTTTTGGCAACATAGCGAATGTGTGTATGGGCATGGCTACATTCTGGGCACCTGGTGGAGCAGCACACCTGACTCCAATCATCTCATCATCCACCTGGTTAAATACTCCTGGCTCTCTGCTTCTCATTGCCAGATTGTTCCAAACCTCTAGTATAGTACTTGCTGCCTTCTTGGCTTAGTTATTTACTCTTTAGTAGTTTGTTATTGCTTCCAGTGATTTCCTCTAATGTGTTTTTTTGCTGTGCATGCTGCTTACCTCACTTCTGCTTATCAAAAACCATGCCACCACCAGCCTGTCTGCCTCCTGCCAGCACCAGCCTTACAAACCACCTCACTAACACCACTTCATTAATGAAGACTGTTACTTTTTACTACCACCTGTTGTGTTCTGTTGGGCCAGCATTGCCTCATATCACAAAATTGTGTTTTCAAGGTTGCTGATCCACACCAGTGACTTTTCAGTGATTCATTGATAACCTACAGTTTTAAAGGTAAAACTTTGTTTGCTATTTGTCAAAGACATATAATAATACGGAATGATTGAATGGTTACTATCAATGTTTTATTTGACCATTTCTACAGTTCTACATACATAAATACATAAATTATGGTACAAGTGTCTGTACTGTAGACCAGTATTTGGTTATCTCAGATGAAACACTCAGGTTTTCAAGCATGTGAGTTATTTTTAACGTGTCATCATCGTTGAGAAAGCAGACAATGTTATCCCTCCATCTACCCTTCTTCCTCTTTTCAGTCCTTAGTAACCAGCTGGTAGATGATTCAGGTTTCCATGTTCTCACCGCCCAGGATATATTTTACAAAAAAGCCTGCCGGCACAGTAGCGCTATTGTAAGACTCTAACACTCATCATACGTGGCGTGCACATATTGCACAAAGAAGAAGTTTTTTCTCATTGCTGCCAACAGCTCCCCTGAAATCCTCTCTTTATGTGCACAAAAAAAAAACAGCAAAGAGAAAACACTGAGGAAAACTCTTTATTTGCAGTGCATTTACATTCAGCTAACATTTTTCGCATTGCATAGTCCTTGTTGCATTTTTGGTTTACAATCTTAATTTAAAAAACACAGTAAGTGCAGGAAACAGTTACTGCATCATGAAACCTGAACTTCACCTAAAGGCTTTTTTGAGATGAAAGTACTTAAATGAGTGATTCACCTTAAACCAGGAACCAGGATGTTAGATGACTGAAGCTACATGTTTCACTTAAAAGACCAGAAAGTTACAGAGACTCAACCTTCATTAGATTAGACCAGGCCGGTATTCATCAAGCTTCTCAAAGTGCCTTTTTAGTCTTAAGTTCTGAGAATTGATGGAGCTTGATAAATACGGGCCCAGGTCTCAGGTACACCTCTGCTCTAGATTTGGTTCGACTTAAAATGCTCCAGGTGTCTGGTCTGTGATTGGACCACAAAACAGGTGGGTTTTTTGAATGCTGCTTAGTGGGAGAAAGATAAAGATCTGTTCAGACTTGGAGCAAAATGAATTTTAGAAGCAGTGCAATTTTCTGCAAAGTTAATGAAAAGACACAAGTGGAAACAGACTTCTTCTAGGTGGCACGAATTGAGTTGACGACGCATTTGTGTTCTTCTTTTCAGGTCAGGTACAACATATTAGACTCAAAAAACCTGTATTCAGTCTTAAGTCAGCTTTCTGCTTCAAGTCGTATTTTTGCACATGATGATTTTATACCACTTTATTTACCGCTCTATGTTTCCACTTTGGTTTGAACAGAAAGGGAGAGAGCCACTGAGTCATGTATTCAGATAAAGTATGTGCCATCTTTTACATCCTGTTCAGTGTTTCGTCATGCCTACAGCACTGTACATCAGTTTCAAAGACATAACTAATGAGTCCACTCAGCCACAACAAAATGAGATATCATCAAAACTAAATATAGTTTGTTGTCCTCCAAACTGAGATGTAGTAACGTCAGCCTATACAGTCATTGAAAAACAAACCCGATCCCCTATACTTATAACTATTTAGAAGAGATACAGATACACAATATTATGAAATCAAAAGCACCTACAACATGTGCACACCACGTTCCAACAGGCTCAACTATGAGGTGTTTTCTGACAAGCTTTACTTCAAGAGTATAATGTAAGCAACAGTACAAAAAATACACACTTCATGTATAATGTCAAGTAAAATAACAGCTTATTGTTGAGAAAAAAAACGAACTTCATACCCTTAGAAATAAAGCAACCCCAATTCTTAAATCTTCAAAAACACTACAGACCACTTTTGATTATTTTCCTAAATATGGCTGTGTGATAGATAATATAAGCACCTTTTAGTTTGCATTGAAAAGCTTTGCTGGAGGATCGTCGAGTTTACTGTGATTCTATTGAACCATGAAGCTTTTAAAAATAGGAAGAATGTGATCCCTGTGATCCGACCCTCAGCTCTGCAGTGACGCAGGATGATCATCACGTGAAACCTTCTCTTTACTGAATGTGACTCAGTCCACAGTTTAACAAACAGTATTTACAGTTACTAATTAACATTCCTGAAAGAACAGATGGAGTTGTTGGAAAAAGAGGCAGTGCAGATTTTAGCAGAAGTCAAATACATTTCACCTGTTTGTACAATTAACCAAAGCCTCATCTGTCAACATGTCAAACCTCTGTGTCATGTAAAGTGCCATCACACTCCTTTATAAAGGAATTGTCACGTTTTTGTTTTGTTGTTGTTGCACATATTACTTTTCAACACAGCAGCTCTCAGAGAAAAAAAAAAGCTGTTTCTTCTTTTCACATTGAACAGTTTCTGTTCCACTCAGCAGTGATCTCAGCTGAGACCTCAGTTAATGTGTGAGATCAGTGTTGATCAGCTGAAGTTCCTCTAATGGCCACTAGTAATGGATTACAACCAGTACCAGAGTAAAAAATGTAGTTTAAAGAATGGCTTATGACATTTTAAAGACTAACTTATTATATTGCCTGATATTCAGACTAAATTAAAATTTTATTTTTCCTTTTATTATTTATGTTGACATTGCGTTCATGTTGGCTGTCATGTATATCAAAGAAATATGTCATTTTCAGATTTTAAATCTCAAAGGGCAAGAGAAACAGCCGTTCATGAGCACAGCACCAGACTTATTTGAACCACTGAACAAATCTAAGATGTGGGAAGTGATTCAGTGGTCTGGAACCAGGCTGAAATGATAATTGTTTAGTAAAAAACTATCACTAGATTCACTGATATTAAACAAAAAAAGGTCATTTGAAGAGGGTGAAACAGTCCTGGGTTTAAATCCAGCTAAAGACCAGTCTTCATTTTTAAATTAAAAAACAACATACTGTCTGTGTGTCATACGACTGTCTTTACTAACGATATGTTCAACAGGAGCGTCAACAACATCAGGGGAAGGCTGTAGCAGGTCAGTGGCGCCTCACTCTCCCCTCCCTCCCACGGTTCATCCTGCTCATCCTCCCACTCTGTCCTCCGCCTCTCCTGCTCATCCTCCTCTTCCCTCCATGGCCCATCATCCTCCCTCACTTTGTTGATGCTGTCGCAGCTCTCGCCCTCGTGCCCTTCGTAGCAGTGGCATCGAAACCTCTCAGTCAGCAGCTGCATCTCGTGCTGTGAGTGCCACCCACTGACTGCAAAGTCCCCATCAACGGAGAGCTGGATGCGGTAGCTATCTGCGCTCAGGTGGAGGTAATGGCGGGCGAGGGGGTCCCGGCGGACGCATCGGCCATTCCCCTGGCACAGGAAGTCACTACAGACCTCGGCTGCGCGCGTCACGTTGGTGATGTACTTGCCAAGGCGGTGTTTGAGGAAAGATTTAACCTTGGTGCAGTTATGCTGTGGAAACATAAAAAAAAAAAAAAAATCACAACAGCCATGATGTTATGGGCTTTTTGTGGTTCATATGAAACACCATCCAAATTTTCAATTGATGTCTTACAAAAAAAGGGGGTCGATTTATCCTCGCATTTACACGAATTTTGAGTTGCCAAATGACAAATCAGCAATGACAGCTGTCAAGTTGGTTGTTTTTAGTTGGATTGTTCAGTTCTTTTGATTAAAGCTGCACTAATTTCTGTTTTGGCCACCTGGAGGCCACAGAACAAGTTGTAAACACAACATCTGACATGTGATCAGGTGATAAAGTAGTTGTGGTAACAGTTGCCTATACTTCTTTTTACTGTTGTTCAGTCTCAGTGTTTCCAGCAGCAGCAGACAGCTGTTTTCATTAAACAAGCTCTAAAAAATCCACTGTCAAAATGCAGTTAGGATAAAAAAAATTCCATAAAGACCCGATCACTGCAGGCTATAAAAGCATGCACATTATAATTTTCAAAATGTTAGAGTGGTCTCATAACACACAGCAACCACATGACTTCAACTTTCTATTGTTTGACTATATTTACTGCTGTGGTTTGTTTGGTGTCCAAAACAAACGAAGGAGCTTGAGGAAAGAATGTTTTTCACACATACACAGTCAGACTTCCTTTGTCTCATTGACACAAGTTAGAAACAAAGAAAAGTTTTTACAGCAGACCTTCCACCACAACTTATGACCTGTATTTAAATAGTCTTTGTGAATCTGTCAGCTAATGATTCATTGGGTCTTTTCCATTGTTGCAGAAAATAAGAGGGGGGAAAGATTCGGGGGAACTTTTTGGCACCCCGGTGAAGGACACCCACCCTGGACGAGGTCAGGTTTAGGTCTCCCCAAATGACGAATCCTGCAGCTCCCAGAGCAGCACTCTCCCCGATAGTGTGGATCAAGTCTTTCTGCAGGAAACACAGGTAGAAGTCACATCACATGATCTTCCTCTGTCACTAACACACACTACATATTAAACATGTGACTTAACACCAGGCCCACAACATCCAAAGCTTAAGGGAACCAATTTAGGGACAAGTGGAAGCACAATAAAGGATTTTAATGAACCAAAAAGCTGTCGAGTTAAATTATCAAACAAAACAAAAATGACTGCTGCTTTTGAGAATGGATCCTTCCAATCATGTGGCACACAGTAATAAATATGCATACTGTGTACATACATAATGATCATTTGTTCTGAATGTTATTCATTTGTAAAGACAGAACCAGTACAAAAAGACGGACAAATAGATGCATTTTATATCCATGACCAGGGAGAATAATTATGTGGGGAAAGAGCCACCAGATGGCGCTTCTGATTCAGCTCAAGATAAGAAGTAAAGTATTTCTCACAAAAGGCTTTAGAAAAAATCAAAGAGACATTTTTCTTCAGTTTTTTTTTTTTTTTTTTTTTTGCATACCTGCGATATTTCAAAGATTATTTCTAAAACTCCTCAATAAATCTGCAGACCAGAAGGCAAAACCTTTCTCTGGTTTTCCTGACCGTTTTGTAGTTTAAGTAGAACCACAGCATATTAGGTTTGTATTTAGTTACTCTGAGCTGCTTTTTCTACAGATCTCCACGAGAGGGCAGTAGTGAATAAATTCAGAAAGTCAGCTCTGACCATCAGTCCTTCCAAACAGAAAGTGTTTTGAAGAAAAGGACATCTAATGTGAGAGATTTGTTTATGTTGCAGTGGCTTTAATGATAAGTTAAAAATTCTCCAGAATACACTCAACTAGTAAGTAAGTAACAGTGGTGGGAAATATATAACTACATTTACACAATCCAACGAAGGTTAAAATCAAGGGCAACTGGACTTGGTTGAAGATACTGGAAGACACAGACCTGTATATTGGGGAGACTAAACAACCACTACACAAACGCATGGCTCAACACAGAAGGGCCAACTCCTCAGGTCAAGACTCTGCAGTCTACTTACATCTGAAGGACAGAGGACACTCGTTTGAGGACCACCAGGTGCACATTTTAGACAGAGAAGATGGATGGTTTGAAAGAGGTGTCAAGGAAGCATCTACACCCGGGTTGAGAAGCCGTCATTGAACAGGGGAGGGGGTCTACGCCACCACTTATCCCCCACTTACAATGCTGTCCTTTCATCACTTCCCAGGAAACTCAACAAACGTAACTTCTTGGCCTCAGGTGAAGATGCCAACGATGGTCGTTCAGTCTTGGCCACAGGTAGTCTCAACGACTGTAACGACTGTCGTCACAGCAACAAGGAACACTAACGAACCAGCGGTATCGATGACCCGGGATAACGACCCCACTGAGGTTAAATAGCTGAGTTTCCCTGACAGTCAGTCAGAACTGAAGAAGTCCTTTGGATGAGGGACGAAACGTCTTCCAGTAGCTTCAACCAAGTCCAGTTGCCCTTGATTTTAACCTTCGTTGGATAACTATGGCCTGGATGACTGAGAATCTTCATAGACATCTACATTTACACAAGTATTGCACTTTACTTTCATAATTTTGAGGTACTTGTACTTATATTTCCATTTTCTGCTACTTTTATTGCTGCTACTACTATTTATTTGATTTATTTACCACTGCTAACTAAATGTAGTTGTGTTAAGCCTCCTCTCCATCGCTGGGAGACTAGCAGATGTCGCCTTCATCCTTCTAGTGAAACACTGATTACTGTGAACTGAAGTCCAGACGTCATTTATTCTAATTAAACTGTATAGATGTTACCAATTTAAAACATTTTAAGCCTTGCCATTACTCTTATGCCTCCAGGTTATCTTTCTGAGTATATTATTAGGTTAGAAATAATGGTAATTAAGTACGTTATTCCCTGTCTTGACTCTACTGTTTGAAACCTGTAATTAATAATTATCATAATAATACACAGATTTGGTTATCTTGAAATTAAAACTAGATGACATAAGGTTGTCCATCGTCACGCTTCATTCATTGCGTTGGTTCACAAACTGTCACCTGTTGTTGGCACAGGTCAAAGTAGAGGGATGGGCTGCTAATTAGACGCTCAGACCTCGCTGCTGTTGTGAAAATGTATGTTAACATGGAGTTCTACCTCCTGGTCAATGTAAGTGTGATGCTAATAGCGATTACCATGTTAGCATGCCAACACCATTTACACGGTTATAGTACAAGAACAAGTTATTGTTTATTAGTAGTGTCAGTAAAAGCTAAAGCATAAATTTACTTGAAATGAGCCGACAAGCTTTTTACACAGATATTTCATGTCATTACACAGAGAGAAGCACAAAACTCCTTGTTGGAGATTCATCCTGAACTGTTGGCGTCATGTTAAACTGTTGCTGAACTGCCACTAAAAAGTGGGTGTGACTCAGAGAGTACAGCTGCGCGATATAGAGCTGTTAGCACCAACTTAACCATCTAAAAGCGCTTCAGACGAATGTGGGAAACGAGCAGATCGTCGTTGTAAATGGCATCCAACACACTCTGAAAATGAACTACGTCATGTGCCAGTATTGTGGCCAACCAGAGCTGAGTAAGTAAATCATGTGCTTATTACTAAACTTAAAGGAAAACATGTGCATTGTTGTGATAAACTTTGTTCTTACTGCTGTGAGGAAGGCCAGGGCCTCGTCTCGGTAGCCCAGCCTCAGGTACACGTAGGTGGGGAGGTCGTACTCTTTGGAGGTCAACGAGGCCACGCGGAGCGACTCTCGGATCCTGTGCTGGGAGAAGTGCAGGTTGCTGATGCTGTTGGTGTTACTTTTCCTGATCGCCACAGAGGGGAAGAGCGCCGTGCTGCTGTTCCACAGCCACGCCAGATCGTCGTTCCTCCACCTCTCCTGCTGTGGGCAGAAGCCTGTGTAGTTCTGCTCATGCAGGTTGTAGTTGTGGCAGTCCGGGTACAGGTAGAAACCCCAGAGGGCATTGGGGCGAAGGCGTGTCCCCAGCTGGATAGTCCTCTGCATGAACACCTTGGCGCTCTTTTCAAACCGCCGCCGTGCCAACTCCTCCACCTGTGCCACCGTTACATTGACATACGCCTTGGCGGTCAGTTCCCTCGACATGCGGCGGTAGATGTCTTTCTTGTGCCAGTTACGACTCCACTGAGGCCGCCAGAACTCCCAGTCAATGACGGCCAGGCCACGGAAATCCTCTGCGGGGATAAAGTGGTTAATATCCTGGTAGGCCTTGAACAGGTGCTGGTCCAAGCTGCAGTTCTGCGGCAGGCCGCCATGCACAGCAACGCCCTGTGGCGTGTAGTGGGGGTAATAGCCCAGCCGGTTTGCGTAGAAGATGGTGACGTTCTGGCCCGTCCAGTCAGCTCGTGGGCTCCCATGAATGTGAAAGAGGCGGTCAAGGTTAGTGGTGATGTTGTACTTGATGATGCACATGTCCAGTGGGGCGTTCCAGGCGGCGATGAAGGGTTTCCGGCCAATCAGTGGCAGCTTAGCTGGTTTCTGACCAAAGGCGGCGTGGAAGAGCAGGAGCAGCCAGGAACAGGTCAGTGCGACAGGTACGACATGGTGGGAGGAGGATGCCCCGCCCACTGGCACCACAGGCATTCTGGGTTTCAGGAGGAGCAGCTGTCAATCATCCTGAAGAGAGAGAGAGAAAACTTAAATACTGAGTATTTTTCCAACTTTTTTATTTTATTGTCTTAATTGAGTGGCTTCTCACTCTCCAGGTCTGCAATCTATTGTACTTTTTTTGTTACACAATTTTTGCACGAAGGGATAGGATTAGGATTAAGTAAATTACCGAAACTTCATCAAGTGTTTCTATCAACTACGTATATGCAAATGTATTCAAGAGGTTGTGAGATTAATTAAGTAGCAATAAGGATGATGTATCAGGACATGACAATGTCTACATCAGCTGTACAGTAAAATAAAATCAGGTAGCGCAACATTAGGGTGTATTTGAACATGCACATGCACTCACCTAAAGGATTATTAGGAACACCTGTTCAATTTCTCATTAATGCAATTATCTAATCAACCAATCACATGGCAGTTGCTTCAATGCATTTAGGGGTGTGGTCCTGGTCAAGATAATCTCCTGAACTCCAAACTGAATGTCAGAATGGGAAAGAAAGGTGATTTAAGCAATTTTGAGCGTGGCACGGTTGTTGGTGCCAGACGGGCCGGTCTGAGTATTTCACAATCTGCTCAGTTACTGGGATTTTCACGCACAACCATTTCTAGGGTTTACAAAGAATGGTGTGAAAAGGGAAAAACATCCAGTATGCGGTAGTCCTGAGGGCGAAAATGCCTTGTTGATGCTAGAGGTTAGAGGAGAATGGGCCGACCGATTCAAGCTGATAGAAGAGCAACTTTGACTGAAATAACCACTCGTTACAACCGAGGTATGCAGCAAAGCATTTGTGAAGCCACAACACGCACAACCTTGAGGCGGATGGGCTACAACAGCAGAAGACCCCACCGGGTACCACTCATCTCCACTACAAATAGGAAAAAGAGGCTACAATTTGCAAGAGCTCACCAAAATTGGACAGTTGAAGACTGGGAAAATGTTGCCTGGTCTGATGAGTCTCAATTTCTGTTGAGACATTCAGATGGTAGAGTCAGAATTTGGCGTAAACAGAATGAGAACATGGATCCATCATGCCTTGTTACCACTGTGCAGGCTGGTGGTGGTGGTGTAATGGTGTGGGGGATGTTTTCTTGGCACACTTTAGGCCCCTTAGTGCCAATTGGGCATCGTTTAAATGCCACGGCCTACCTGAGCATTGTTTCTGACCACGTCCATCCCTTTATGGCCACCATGTACCCATCCTCTGATGGCTACTTCCAGCAGGATAATGCACCATGTTACAAAGCTCCAATCATTTCCAATTGGTTTCTTGAACATGACAATGAGTTCACTGTACTAAAATGGCCCCCAGTGTCACCAGATCTCAACCCAATAGAGCATCTTTGGGATGTGGTGGAACGGGAGCTTCGTGCCCTGGATGTGCATCCCACAAATCTCCATCAACTGCAAGATGCTGTCCATCAATATGGGCCAACATTTCTAAAGAATGCTTTCAGCACCTTGTTGAATCAATGCCACGTAGAATTAAGGCAGTTCTGAAGGCGAAAGGGGGTCAAACACAGTATTAGTATGGTGTTCCTAATAATCCTTTAGGTGAGTGTATGTCCCATATTTCAATATTTAAACCCTTGTCAAATGTTTTTTATGTGTGAATTAAAAATGGCCTGATTGCCATGAAACATAATCTCTGTATGCAGTGGATGGTCTTCAGAAAATGGTTCCCATTGTTTAGAAATATTTGACATTTCCTCTAGTGCCACCATCAGAAAAAATCCCTACATATAATCAGCGGACAGAAGTTCATAAAATTTACTCTGGATTTTAGAAAGAATGTGTTTGTATATTGTTGTGTAGTAAATATTGCAGCATAAAGTCCAGTAGTAAGTTTTAAGGCTTTTTAAAAATATTCCAAAACAAAAAAATCAACATACAAGTGTATATTGAGAAATCGCCAGGGATGTTAAACTTAACAAGTGACCTGACGCTGGGTCCAACCCTAGGGTTAAGACACTCTGGCGTCATGTCTCCTGCAGCATTTCACGATGTTGTAGAACAAGCAGCAGAGACACTAAACCCAAAGCTTTTAATGACATGTTTTGAGCCCATCTGCAGAAGTCTCTTCAACTTCATTTGACCTTCTGACTGTTTTTATATTGAAGCTGTTCAATGAGTTTATGGAAGTCATAGCTGGATGAGCTCAACCGTTCCTCAAATTTTACCCCAAACATCCACAGCTTCTGTCATACAAATTAACATCTGTTTTTTTTATTCTCTCTGTCTGCGAGTGTTACAGAACAATAGTGGATCACAAAGGCTTTAGCATTTGCTTGTACATGTGATTTTATGAGACAATATTTTTTCCATGTTTAAGTCTGTGAAAACGTCTAGGAGGTATTCGTCATTCTGCACAAACTAAAACCTCATTCATTTTCCAGCTGTTGAAATTTTATTTATGATAGCTTTTACAGAATCTAGAGACACAGTGGGCTAAAATACGATCAATCGATAGATATACTGAACAAAATTAGAAATGCAACAATTCTGTTTTTGCCCCCATTCATCATGAGCTGAACTCAAAGATCTAAGACTTTCTCTATGTACACAAAAGGCCCATTTCTCTCAAATATTGTTCACAAATCTGTCAAAATCTGTGTTAGTGAGCACTTCTCCTTTGCTGAGATAATCACCTCACAGGTGTGGCATATCAAGATGCTGATCAGACTGCATGGCTATTGCACAGGTGTGCCTTAGACTGGCCACAATAAAAGGCCACTCGAAAATGTGCAGTTTCATCAAACAGCACAGAACAGAAATTCAAAGTCGCATTCAAACTACGATCAAGGAGCTTAAATTAATCCTCAATGAGCACTGATTACGGGTTAATGGTTGACAAGGTTTATTGTGAATTAAATGCTGGATTTGCATGAAATTAGCTGTGGCTTTTTCTGATCCCCAGATATTTTTAGTGAGCCCATGGGAAAAGACCTTTCCCGTAGTGCCACTTTTAGGATAAATGTTCCACTTACATATAAATACTGGCCATTAGTTTGTTGTTTGCTCTGTCCAACACTTTCATATTGAGGCTGCAAGCTTCTAGTGGAAGCTAGCAAGAATTTAGACTGATAGGTTCTATTTAAATTTTAAGAAATTTCTGGTGTTTTTTGATCACCTTCATAATGATATACGTTGATTTAACCTTCATTGGTTCTTAATTCTAGTTAACATATTTGCAGCAGTTGTTTCCCGCCACGAGGACACTGGTTTCATTGTATTTTGAATGTAAACAGTTAATTTTCATCTCCTGACCATTCGTATTCTTCAGAGAAATAAATTGTTCTTGGCTCGTTTTCATGGTACCCAAAGTTCATAGGTCACAGAGAGGAAGTCCGTTGACACCCAGGGATAAGAATGAGGACTTCAGCTGAAGAGACTGCTGCTTTCCTGTCCACATCTAGTCCTTCTGTGACCAGAGCTGAAGCCTCAGGCCATAATGACTGGCTTCCCTGCCAAATGTCTCAGTGTTTGCTGTGTGTCTGCGTCCCATATACAGCTTGTTGAACCAAACATCCAGTCACAGAGCTGACAGAGTGACCAATCAGAAGGTTGTTTCTTTCTGTGTCATTGAAATTCAACAATTTCTTAACTTTCTCTCCAAAACGTTGACTCTTTGGATAGTAAATAGTTTCCTTTTATCACAAGCCATGTTACAGGCTATAGGGTCCTGGTTTGGAGGTTTGAAAATATGGTCACCCTAAACCAATGATTATTTATCGATTGATCTGTGGATAATTTTCTCAATAAATTCTTACTTACTTACTTACTATTAACGTATCTGTTAGCATACAACCAACTGTTTTTATATAAAACATATGCTAAAATGTTAGAGCCTTCACCCCCTCCTAATATTGTGTAATATTAAGCATTAGATAGGCGCATAAGTGTTTCACTTCATCTCTACCTTTACAAGGCATAAGCTAACATGTTAGCATGGAGAATATTGTCACTTAACAAAGTCTATGTTAAATCGTAGGATGGCCGGATGTCTACGGTCATTTACTGATGAGCCTTAAGCGGCGTGTTTACAGTGTTCACATGAACAATCCATATCAGCAACCAAGTTTATCTTTTGTGACATATGCCAATGATTTTAAAAATGTATGTTACAGTTAATGTCCCCAACAATGATGTTAAATTGCACTTAACACTTAACAATTAAAAAAAAATAACAAGGCCGGTTTGTTTTGACCTGGTTACAATGTCGTCATAAATTAAACCATTTTTACAAAGATCATACTGTGTTTCAAACTTCCCATTCTGAAAATAAGACCTCATCAGTTTAATCTGAGGCCAGAAGTGTATGATCTATAGTTCAGAAATCCCTAAATCTATATTTCTAAAAGGTATTGTTTCATGTTGATTTAAGCACATTATTTGGTAGTAGTATTCTTCAGAAGTACTTTAAAGCATTTTCATTTTGTCCTTGTAATTTTTAGGGAGTTGGGGGGGGTTTCTATCCGAGTTATGTCGGTTTGGAATCAAAGTCTTTTCCTTTCTTTGTGTTCCTGCCAGTGTTTCCCTGTAGGTTTGGAAATAATTTGACTGCTGCACTTAGTGAAAACAGATCATTTTTCAAAGCTGTACTGCAGCATTATAGTAAATGTATGGATGCAGAGCTGGATAATGGCTGAAATCACTTTCATCCGAAGCCTGGCGGGAGTGGAGCAGATTTGATTTGATGATAGGGATGTTTCTTATTCTCTTTGAGTTTGAAATCTCTGAGCACTACCCACAGATCTCTATCTTTGTATGCCTGCTCTATGCATACCATCATGTTTGCTACACTGGTTAGTACACATGTGTTATTCACCTCTGCAGAGATTTCGGATCTAAATTCTTGGTTTATTCAAGCATGAAATGATCTAAACAGGCATTCAAGAGACCTAGTGAGAGTGACTGTGAGAGCATGTTTCTGCAAGTTTCCAACTTGCGTCAGAGTGATCACAATCTGCAAGATTTTAAATCACTTAAACTAATACTGAGCCATATGTTTTTCTTCTTAAATCTTCTTAAATGTTATCACCGTAAAACTTTGATTAATAGTCCAGGCTTTTATTTGCTAAAATCACTGAATTGACCCTGTGTTTGGGACAGGCGTCCAAATGGGACAGGCCTTTAATTCCTCTTGCACAAAACTTAAATAGGCTACTATGAAACACTTTACTTATTTCAAACAGATTATTACTCATATAAAAATTATCTTATAATATCAAATCACGTCATTCATTTGATCTAGCTCCGATAGACAGCTTTTGCGCTTTTATTTTGAAGGCAGCAACGTAACGAAAACAAAACAAGATGCAGGATGAGAGAAGTGTGGCAGAAGTTAGCAGACAGAGAGTGATGGACTTCACATGATCACCCTGCGGTGTTTAAGAGGTTTTATACATCCAAAGAACTTACATGAAAACCAGACCAGGCGTTTAATGGAGACCTGCCTTTATTTGTCAAAATGTGTTCCCACACCAGGCCAGTAAACGGGGCAGGCGGCTATTTGGGGCAACTTAAACTACTTGGTTAGGGTCAGGGAAAGACTGTAATGATTTGAAGTACTACTATCAACTATTTTCAATCATTGACATGCATTAATTCTCCAAAAAAAACAAATCAAATTTCCTCCCCGAATCAGCACATCCTAGCTCTGGTACTTTCTACTACTTATGTCTGTATGCCGTCAATCTCACTGTGCTCGTCAATGTTGCGTGATTCAATTGGCCGTTGCGTGTTGTGTACACCAGATGTGCTTCAGCTACATTTTTTTTTACATTTTTTTTTTTTTACTCTTTATTGAACATGTTAAAAGACAACAACAAAAACTGAATAAAAATAAACAATCAACAAAAAAAGATCATCTGCAGATGGTCCTAATTACAGTCATGTTCAAAGGGGGTAGGAAGAAGTTAGAATAACCTTTCTTGTCCTACGTATACTATGTAACTATGTAAAGAAAATCACTGTTCCAGCTCATATCCATCAAGGATTCTTTTTTTAAATATAAATTTCAATTGCAATAAGTTTTTAAATAATTTTAAATCATTATTGCTGTTGTTCCACAGTATAACACCCTGGGTTGTTATACAGTGGAACTTAGTATTTGTTCGAATTAGCGGTCTACTAAACTTTGATATTCCTGTGAAATTGTACGTGTGAAAAAGCTCTTGGATATTTCTAGGCAATTGGTTTTTGTGTGCTCTAAAAACTATTTGAATAGTTTTGTAGTCAATCAGATCTTTGAACTTTAATATTTTGAATTTAATAAACAATGGGTTTGTTGCTTCTCTATATGTAGTTTTATGTATGATTCGAATGGCTCTTTTTTGTAAGATGAAGATTGGCTATGTATTTGTTTTATAAGTGTTCCCCCATACTTCCACACAATAAGTCATGAAGGAGCAGTACAGCTGAGGTTGTGTGTCAGGAAAACCTAGTTCATTAAAGTTCTTGAAAAAATTACCAATGCCATCGTGTTTCAGGGGAGCATGGTGAGGACGGGCTGTTCAAAGGAGTTCATTGAATCAAAAAACAACTGTCACGTGACCACATTCTGGGTACACCTGGGAGGCTACACTAGACCGAGCCTTCAGGTGCTCCAGTCTATATGGTTCTTATCACGATAAAAGACGGAGGAAGCAGCCTCAGATTAAACGCACTGGAGTTCATGTTTAATGTTTGGCCTTGTGTCAAAGTGAATTATTTAACTAGAGGAGCTTGGAGCCGCGGGCTGGTCTGGCATCGATTAAGATAAGAGTTTGTTGATGTCTGTGGTTCTTGTGGAAGGGTTCCACTTATTCACCAAAACGAGAAAGAAAGGGACCGTCTAATTTTCAGTGGCTCGGTTGGAAATTTGAGCAGTGTCTGAAATTTAGACAGTTCTTTGGCCTCTCAGCATGGCCCCTGAACCAGATGATGATGCAGGCCGAAGGTCAAGATGTTGGCACACCACCTCAGAGTTTTCTGTAACTCTACACAGCTGATAAGAGATCAGTCCATGATCTCTTATCTGTGTTCACACCAGGACTGAAGGAAAACCAGTTTTTTATCTTTTTATCTTTGGCGTAAAGCTCAGTGTGCTGCCATACAACCTCGACAACTTATGCAACCTCAGGAGCTCATTTCTCACCAGTTACTCCTGGAACACGAATAAATTTCATGCCCAAAGAAAGCATTTTGAACTCAGGAGTAATTGAAGCCAACAGTTTGATGGAGGCATTTCTAATAGGATGGAAAGATGGGAACACTCTGAGCACATTCAGAGATGCCAGGAGAGGGAGAATCATGTCCTCAGTTTGATGTTTGGGAAATGAGCCGATCCCCTGATGGAGGGCTGAGGGGTAGGAGCCAGAATAACAGATTCCCTAACTTACGCCATCTGTCACGTAAATATGTTCCACCACCAAAATGACGTCACAAAGTCACATTACTACTCACTCAGTCTGATTCTGACTACGCAAATGCTTTTACCACCATGAAAGCATTGAACATTTCATGCAACTGTCTGCATCTGCATCTACAAATCATAAATAGATACCTGTTCTTCAAGTTGACCTCCATAGAAGTGAACAGGAAAAGTTTCCTGGAAGGAGCGAAATCAACCTGATAACTGAAAGTGTGATTTGGAAAATGATCAGCAGTGTTGAAATGTGTTTGTTTTATCAGTCAAACATGAAAAATTCCCTGTAGTATTGCTAGAAACCATTTAAATTTAATATAAAGTTCATTATTCTTATTCTTTCAATGACCATGACCAAAAAAAAAGACCATGAAATAGACTGTAATAAAATGGTTGCTTAAAGAAACCACAAGAGAACGGCGGTGGTTTACCTCACTACATAAAGCCCAATATAAATCTTTTCTAATATAAGCTGGATGGGCTGAATGAATAATGTAAAAGCCAATTGTTTGTGTTACTGAATAATCTTAATATTTGATTAATTTAGTCCATAAAATGTCGTGTAAATCGCAAGTTCATAGAGTGATGTTAAAGTGATGCCTTCAAATGTTTTTCTCTTTGAAAATCCTTACAATCAACATCCCAATTATTTAGCTATTCCTGGAGGCTTAACAGAAGTGAAGCTAAAAATGTAAAATTTGTGTCATCTGTTCATCTGGGGAGCAGGAAGGAGATCAGGACATTTCATCACGGTAGAGTTTCCTGTGTTGTGGAAATTTTCTCCTGATGGTGGTGCCAGAAGAAAAAACAACACCCATCACTGCTTTCGAGCCTTGGCTATACTGTCTGTGCGGCGCGGGCATCAAATAGTGCAACATGATACTCGTCCTCTGGGCACCAAATTATTGGTATTCATATCAAATTTCATGATAGTTTGGCTGGCAGATGTGGTGACATCTTTCCATTGACGTGTGAAGTGTTGGATGAACGACCTGACTGGCATTATCCTCATCCCGATTTGAAATATAATTTTGTAATGTAAATGTAAAAGCATAAACTACTGTCAGTTAGGGTGATGTTCTGCAGCTTATCATCTTCATACAGTGAAAACAGCATATCTGAGCACCATGTAACTGTGCAGAAAGATGACTGTAGCCTATTAAAGAGTTTAACTGATTCCCTCAAGTGTTTTATCAGACAGAGTGGCCTCAACACACAGTAGACCTTCAACTGAAAATTAATCATGAAAATCCTCCAAACTGGACTGTGGCTGGTCTATTCCATCAACTCTTCAAGCACTCAGTTAATATGACTCTGCATCAGGACTTTCCATGAATCACAAACAAAGCTGGTTGAACCATGTTAACCAGAGCAAAGAAACATTTTAACATTTATTCCTGGTGACTGAATGTGGTCGTGATTCATGTTCCTCACACGAGAGCCTGAAAACAAAAGCTGGAGAACAGGAACCACCAAGGCTGAAATCTTTCCACTCGACAGAGCCACAGCTAATCAGCGCCTGGTGAGCGCTGAGGCTCCAGAAATCACTCTGCCAGGATGAAGACGATTGGTGAGTTTGGGTTTGGGGTGGATTTGTCAGATGGAGAAAACAGATGGATGACCTCAGAGGAAGGTAGAAGACAGAACTGACTGAGATAAAAATAATTAAAGGGGGGCAGAAAAACAATTTTGCAACCAGGATGTGACATTTATCAAAGGCAGCTATATGATACCTTTGTTTATTCTGATGGTCTTTACAATCCAATTGAGTTCAGTGAGTCTTTACTATTTAAAGGTTTCCCTTTGTTTGCATCTCAGTGTCAGAGCTCTACCTATTCATAGCAACTTCCTGTTGGTTTGTATGGCCACTGTTGAGGATGGAAGAGTAATGCAACGAAGTGGCGTCAATGCAAACTGTCCATCAGGAAAGAAGGAAGGTGGAGAAAGATGTTTTGTCAGCAGAGACAATGAAAGATGAAAGCACATTTAGCGTTGTGACAACCCTTTGTGTGCAAAAAATGCGGTGAAATGAGGTGAAATGCTGCCACCTAACTGTTTGCACCATGCTGACAACACATTTTACCTTAAAAGCAAAATTATGTAGTAATTTTATCTAAAAATAACAGCTTCAAAATCATTATGATGGTACACTGACTTGTAATAGGGTCTCTGTCGTTGCCACTGAAGGCACTGGAGCGCCTAGTATTTCACTATGTAGTATTAGAGTCCGAGCAGGAAATCTATCACGACAACGGCATAATGGTGTGTTCCATTTGACATGGAAAGTCCGAAATTTCAAAGGGAACGCCCCTGGAAAGTCGGGAGAACCGCACTACCCCGACTTTGTGATCCAAGATGGCTGCCCTGAGTATCAACAGTTTGTTAAACCTATAGTTTATTAGCACTACTGTGTGCATGTGCCTCATAGAAATTTTCGTACACAAAGTGTCCAACTGCCATCTGTGGACGTGTTGCTACAGTGTTTAATATGCTTTAAAAACGCACAATGCTTTTATAAAAATCATTAGCGTAACAATAGCTAACCTGGCTAGTTATAAACCACATCTGGCTGAGCAAGGTTTTCCGACTGGAATGCCGTCAACTCGGGTGTGACGTCATTCCCAGCTCTGACCTCCGACTTCCGATTTAAATGGAAGAAACTCAGCCAGAGGTTTCACAGACAGGTTTTGCCGCTAGCTATAAATCTGGAGTTGATGTTAGCTAACTTAATAAATAACACGCTCGGACATCAGTAAAGTTACTCTAAGTCCTCCTGTGTCAGTTCTGTCTAGCTTTGTTGGCTAGCTTGCCACAAGTTTCAGGCAACATTATGTAACTTTTCTACCATAAAATAACAGCTGGTGGAGAGCGCTGCCGATGTCATGCCTGGCAACATAACCGCGCTCAGCAGCCTCTATGGACGTAGCCTAATGTTAGCTAACGGCAGAGGCGAAGAGACCGACGAGGACTGCTTGATGTTTGGCTGTGTTTGTTGACTTGCTAGTCTTTGATCATAACATGTAATCATAACACATGCACGTGTACATCTGTCCTTATTTACAACTCACTACACCACATGAAACGGTAGGGGTGCCAAGTTCCACCAAACAGCAGTACATGATGTTGCTTTAAAGCAAGCATGTACTTAGCGCAACATTTTACAGTGTACAAAAAATCTGCCAGCGCTCTCTAGTGGACAGTTTGTATAATGGAGGCATTGTTTCTCAATGACCTCAAACTTGTTCAATAACATATTTTATCAGTTGACATATATACGCTCATAGTAGTGGAAAGAATCTAAGTACATTTACTCAAGTAGTGTACTTAAGTACAATTTTCTGCTTCACTACATTTCAGTGGGAAATATTGTATCTTCATACTTCACTACATTTATTTGACAGGTGTAGTTAGTAGTTACTTTGATTTCCCAAAACACACGATTAACTAATTTTACAAAACATGTGATTAACTTATAAAATATGAGGAATCTATATAGATTAAAGGCCCTGCATAGCTACCCAGGCTTTTTCTGATGGATGTCTAGCTACAGTGTGAATCATTGTGTTATTGAATGGATTAAGAGACTAATAAAACACAATGTAAATAGTTTTTGACATTATTGACAGTCGCTATAAGGATTTAGTAAGGTTTCATTTGTGGTGTCCGAACAATAATGCTGCGATGATGTGTTGAGAAGAAACCCGCTTGACACTGTTCTTGATCATAAAGCACAAATATTGGAGACCACACATTCACAGAAATTTCATTGTTTTCTATATTAACATAAGTGCTACTTAAATTTCACTCAAAATAATTTCTGAAATGTTGTACAAATACAGCTAAACTCAGGCTCTCCATGGGGACTGATTTATGGGGATCCATAAAGTTGAACTGACCACAATGACAGAGTATGCCTTCTCCTTATCATGTGATGTGATGATCAACTACAAAACCTGACAAATGATTCTCCATATTAAAGATTTTTATCATAAGATGCCAAAATACTGTATATACTTATAACAATATTTCTTTATTGAAAGAACATCTTCTGGTTGTTTAGCTAGATGGCAATGCATCCTTCAGATTAACTGCAGTTTAGTGCACAATCCTGAAATCCCGTCACCTAATCAAGGCTCCCAGCTTCAGCTTTTGATCTTTAACCCCAGACACTTTAACCCTATGTCTCTCTGTGGAGGACAGGCTGAAAAACAGCATGCTCCCATAAACAAAAAAATAACTTTTTCTAGCTGGCTATTATGAACTTTAATCTAGCTACCCTCACTGACAAACCGTGACCTCCCATGTTGTCGGCTTTTCTGACAATTTACTGAAAGTCATTATGAGTCAGAGCATCTGCAAAATAACTGAAACTCCTCTAAATGGGACCTTTTAATGCCTCCATTACAACTGATGTGCAGCTTTTGAGCAGAACGTTAACACCGCTCAGAAACTTTCTCCAATGCGAGGGTATTGTTGAGGGTCAGCCAACATTCCTAGCATGACATGGCACTCCTGCCTTCCTCTCCCTTCCTGCATCACCAAAACAGACGCTCAAAGCCATGCTGTAACACCCAGGGTTGCCACCTCCCTCAGGGTTTAAAAATACACTTTATTTTCCTCTTTGTGCAGCAAAAGAAAAGCTGCTAACTTGATTTTGAGCCTGATAAAAATGAGAAACATGCTGAAACAACAGTTAGCTAGGGAAAACTTGTACCTGAGTTTAAAAGCTCACCTGTAGATGCTGCACACCCACCATTAATTAGCAGTCCAGGGTTGGCGGGGGGAGGTCTCTTCTTTTAGGGTCACGGCAGGGGTCATGGTGGCCCTCTGTGCCGTACGTCCGAAAGGCTCTCATACATTCTCTCTGTCAGTCTGAAACACAAGCCAGCCATCCACACTTATATACAGCCCAGAGAGGAGAAGAGAGGGAGGAGAAAGCGTTGCCACCACAACACAGCGATTATAGAGAGCAGGAGGGGGGGGCGAGAGACGTTGTGACACACAGAAAAGAGAGAGAGAGGTTTTAAATCCATGTGAGTTTGCTGAGGTCTGATCCTCTCTGGAAGAAAAGTCTCAACTGATCCACTTCAATCAGCATCAGACAGGAGGACAGACACAGTTGTCAACAACCTGTGTGTGTGTGTGTGGTCTCATACACCTACATTTACATACCCTGCATGGTCTAAAATCCACCTCTTCGTTTTTATGTGGATGGAGCAGGAGAAAGGCAAGTCCTAAAACTACTCAGTATATTGGAAAGTTAGAATGTTTGACGTGAACCAAAGCTTCAGAACAGGCTAGAAATTAGACCATAAGTGGACATAGCTGTTTCTGTCATGCTCAGTATGTTTTTATTTTTCATTTGTAGGGGACCATGCATTCAGACTTGAACTGTATTTTGCCAAATCTCTGGAGGTGCAAGTTATAAATGTTGAAAAAATGTGCCCTTATCCCAAAGATTTACTTCACAAAGAAGAGAATAATAGTACTCTATACCATATTAACGTTTGGAAACAGGGAGAATATTTGCTGACATCTTTAAATGACTGTAAAAATATAATTTTTGTGCATTAATAATTTTTTAAGAAAAGTTTACAAGCAAGCAATATGATGTTGATTTATGGCTTAATCTGCAATATGGAAGTGCTGGATTGCTATAGACCCGAGGTAGGGATGATTGAAAGATCAATGCAGGTAAGGGTTGATTGTACTTTTGTTGGTCCTCGTGCACGTGCATGCAAGTGCCGTGATACACATTCCTGGCAATGGTTTTACACTATTTCAATGATCCATAGGTGGCAAAGTGCCAAGTAACATGTTAATGTTCAAGCGTGCATGCTAGTAAACATGGATGTAAAGGCACGGCAAGGCAAGTTTATTTGTAGGCTATAGCACATTTCAACAACAAGTTAATTCAAAGTGTTTTACATAAAGCATAAAAGCAACAAAAATAGATATTGAAATACAATTTTTAAAACCATTTTTAAAAGAGTTAAACGGAAAATAGAAACAGGATAAAACAGGACAGTAAAAGTTACAGTGCTGTGTATAATACAGCCTTATATTCGATGAAACAAAGAAGGATTCAAACTGTGGACGGAAATAAATTCAGCATGTTTATCAGGACTCAAGGATACACGTAATGCATTTGGCAAGAACGTAAACAAGTGTAAATATAACATTTGTTTGTATTCAAGAAAACTCCAGAGGGCAACTTCGATGAGTGGCAGGCTTTTGAACCATGAAAACGGGTCCTGTGAGCTGGATGTGTTTGAAATGTGAAGCATTATATACCTATTATATAACTTTACAGCTTTTATCGTCAACAAATTTCTTTTAAGAAACATTAATGGTACATTTCCTGATTTTAGAAGGATGTTTTTGGATTTGGAAGTAATAAGTTCAAAACTCTGGAGCTGAGAGGGTTTGGTTTACAGTCCAGTGGTGGGAACAGGCTTTAAAGCTTCAGATGTACAGTACAAAACATACCGCATTTGTTGTGCAGTTTGCACCACTAAGTGTACTTTTGTACCCCTGCTCAATCTCTAATTTTGGTTAAACATTGGATTGGGAAATCTCATACAGTTCGTGGCAGTCTGCTTCTTTCAAAACCAGTTTAATAAGTGAAACCACATAAACTCAAAAAGCCCTGAGAAAATCTGTCTAGCAGAGAGAACAGGAAGTCATCAAGGTCACATGACAACATCTATCTATTTAGTTGGTGCCAAAATAAATATGCAGCAGAGTTAACTAGTGTCATTATCTCATGTATTTCTTAATTTGTATTCTCGCTCTTCGGTGCAGCAGAGTGTCACTGTGCTGATTAAATGACATTTTATTTGGACCCAGCACTTTAACCCAGCCCGAGCTGAGATTCCAGTGGTTAACCACACATATTTACAACCAGAAGACAAAAGTCACAGCGAACTCCATGCCTGCGAGTCCCTCTGTTAAATATATAGATGGATTTTCCCTTTTTGTGTGTTTTCATACTTAGTAAATATGTCATCCAACTAGACAGCATTTACAGTGATTTCTATCTGTTTAAGAAATACAACATAGTTTATATTCTTCATTGTAGATGACCATGTTATGATGTCATACTGTGGGATAATATACAATTATGGGAGAATCAGTAAAGCTGTATGCTGTTACGTCTTCATTCATATTCATTCATTATGAGCTTCAAACATCAGAGAACATTTTTCCACTGCTAAGAAGTATTTCTGTTAGAGTTCATAATAACAAACAGGACTAGTCTGGACTAGTCAGGTTGTCTTATAAGGCTGTTAAATGTTTAGAACTACAGGCTCAAAATCAGGCTGCTCGTCCGCAACAGGCAGTCAGATGAGGATGACCTAGACACACGCATTTCTGTGTCCATGGATGGCTGCTGACTTTCAGAATATATGAGCCTGATGAGTCCTTATAATAATGTCCTCATGTTACACATACAATAGATTACTCACAGCACTTGCTGCTGTGTGCATGTAAACTTACTATTGCCTGCCTGATTTTAGATACAGAGCCCTCAAGCGCTTTGTGATTTGGCAGCCCTGAGCCCTTGTCGATTAGATTATTGTCGTACATGCACTGGCTCCTATATAGAGTGTTACATTATTGGTTCTTTGTAGCCTCAATGTTGCCAGACTACTAAGTTTCTTTAAAGATGACATATTATGCTCACTCAGGTTCATAATCTTATTTAGTGGTTGTACCAGAACAGATTTTTGTCGTACTGCACATTGCTACAGCTCCTCTTTTCGCCCTGTCTGTTGAATGCTTCGTTTTAGCTATGGAGTGATGCATCTTGCCTCTACAAGATCTTTGTTGGGAGTTGCACATGCCAATACTAGCCAATCAGAAGCAGAGTAGGGCGGGTCCTGAGAAGCCGGTAAACACTGCTTTGGTTCAGTTGTATATGTTCCCTTAACTTCTTAGCAACATAGTGTGCACGGCCTCAAAACTGCTGTTTTTGAGGCCGTGCCTGACTAGCCACTTGGCAAGCGTTATGACGTGTATTTCGCTGTGACGTCACAGCAAAGCAGAAGAAAAAGCTGGACTACAAACGAGCTGTTTTCAGGCAGTTCAGAGCAATGTTTTCTGTGGGAGATGGGAACTACCTTTGGGCTGGACTTTGAGCTTTTTCACTTTGCAAACCTGTTTCATGCACAAAAAAGATATATAACTCAATAAAGGAGAGGGGAAAGGCAAAAAGCATAATACCACCTCTTTAAGTCAGTTTATAGTATGTGTTTCAGAGGGTCCTACGTTCCGGATGGACAGATATAAAACTGAAATCCATCTTCTCACGTGGTGCTGGAGAAGACAGAGAATAAGAGGGTTTACTTAAATACCTTTGAGTTTCTGTAAGAAATGACATCATAGCTAGTGTGTGTGTTTATATGCTTTAAATCACCAGCTGCTGTGAGCCAAGATGTTTTTTCCTCTCTCCTGGATAATCAGTGATCAGTTCCTCCCTCAGATCTTCTTTTCTCTTCAAGTGCAATTTTCTCTAATTTGCTCCCTGAATACACCTTCTAATTTTGTCTTTTTAAAACAAAAGCGCACACACACACACACACACACACACACAGACCGTGTTTGTTTCATTGCCAGGCCTGGCAGAAGGTCGACGCTGCAGACTAGGCAGTTTTGACGGGACACTCTGCTCCATCAGTTGTGACGGACTGTGGGTGGTAATTAGATGCTCTGCATTTCTGCGTAGGAGGGACATGAGAGAGAGCAGTTTGTTGAGGAACTTGACTGAGGAACAATAGTTGGTGAAATCATCTGCGTCCAGCTAACTTTCCCTGAATACCTAAACTCTGTTTTCCATCAAAAGAGCCACAGGAGCCAAAGACTTCAGAAACTACAAACATTCCTCAGCCGTTAAATTAGACTAATGATGAGGAAGTCAATAAAAAAAAGTTTGACACGCAGTTAAACTACAGCAGCATAGAATACATGGAGTTGGAGCTTTATTTGTTGCATGTATGTCATAATGTGATATGTGATTAATGCAACTTCCAATCCATTATTGGTAGCAGTGAATGAAACACTTGGGTTACAACTTCCTAAATGATTTGATTTGATTTTATGCATTAAACAATTTCAAAAGTGCTCTTAAAACATCACACCATTTGGACCTTCATGTTTAAATGATTAGTAAATTAATTGATGACCAAAACAAAAGCCCACAAATACTGGAGAACGTTTTCAAAGTGTTGTTGGTTTTTAAGAAGATATCCTCACTTTCAAAAACAACAACAGAGTGCAGAGCCAGAATATTTTCACATCTAACTACAAACCAGAGTTGATGATTGTTGGAACAGTGGAAAGAAGTTTTATTGAGTTTCATTTTATTTCTGTCGTGTTTGAAAGTGTGTTTTACAATGAAGGTCTACGGTTGTATTTTTCTGTTTGATAAGGAAAATAGGTGGAAAATTATTTCCTTTCTTGACATTTTGCGAGTTTGTTTTGTTTATTTATTAGACTAAAGTGTGATTTATACTTCTGCGTCGCCGACAGGAAGTGTCCCATGCTTTGAAGTATATTTTACCAGCTGCCAAACCAGCGGCTGTAACACGGTGGATCGATATATTTGACCGTCACAACCTGAGCGAAATGACTCGTTTCACTGTCAGAATGTGATCCATTCTGTTGATAACATTTGAAAAGTCTATAACAGCCGCACGTATACATTTTTACTCCCATTCACGTTTGCGGAGGGCTAAACCGGAAGTTAGCCTGCTCGGCCGGCAAAAGTCAACACAGTGGACACTGCAGCGGTACCGCCAACTAGCGTTTGGCGGTGTAGTTGCAGAATGACTGAGACACAGATGAAGTATAAATGCATGGCTCAGTATAAATCAAGCATAAGGGCCACATTTAGTAAAGGTTTGAGTGAGTAACACACACACACACACACACACTAATCTACATACTGAACTACACACACACACAAACTTTGCCCTTACACAAATGTTCAAATAAATGCTAACTCACAGGAAAACCAACCTACAGACTGATTTCATAATACCTCTACCTCAGTGTGTGTGTGTGTGTGTGTGTGTGTGTGCAGGGAACCACATTCCCACAGTGGGTGGAGGGGTGGTAGGGGTGTATTTGGATTCCTCTGGCCTGGCATCGTGATCCTGACTGCAGATTCGTTTCCACCACCTCTGTGGATAAAAGGCCCACCCTCAACCCATACAACCCACCTCACCCCCAACCCCCCCTCACCCACCCACTCCTGCATGGAAACCTCAGCGTCCCTTGCTGTGGCGATCAGAGCCTCCTCACGAACATATGGACTGTGTTATGAAAACGTCTGGGCTCAGACTGCGCGGATCTTCCTGCCGCTTTAATGGCCTCAACTGTAATGAGGCATCGAGTTGCCGGGCGAGGAAGTGATGGTTCAGGGTCCGTCTGTGTTCAATACATACTGTATAATATGGAGGGTTTCAGGAGAGAATGAGCAGATTTTCATCTGTAAAACGTGCTCTGCGCCTGCTCCTGCAGGATGATGGTCGACACAAATTAAATTTATTCTGAAAAGAATGGAAACAGAAAACTGATTTCTATGGTTGTTGCAGATGAAGGTCATCATCCCTTCATCGTGTTGTTCCTGTCTCTCCCATCTACTCTAGTTTTTAAAAACCATACATCCAGTTTTGATCACAGTATTTTAACCCATACATAATTTTTCACTCCTGCTGATCATTTTCCAAATCAGTTTTTAGATGTCCTTCCTTTCAGCCATTGGTTTCTTTTCATTTTTGACTATTCAAGTCCAGAAGGAGAGGGTAATGCATCTGAAGCCAGAAACACCAGAAGAAGAACTTTATCAGTTTATTTACAACAATAACAGTTTAACTAGCGTCAGCTAACAACTATCCATATCAGAAACACACGATGAATTGTATTTTTGAACTACGAGCGAGATTAAGGTTTTATTGTCTTCATGGCTCTAACTCAGTCCTTTCTTTCAGTGTTGAACTGCTCAGGGATCAGACGAAAGCTATTCAGTCATTTTACTGTAATTTTACCTTCTGTTATCACAAGGAAGGAGGAGACAGACAAGGGTAGTATGAAGGAAATCAGACATTGAGTGAATTTTTCCACAGACTGCTTACCAACATAGCTGGGAGACATGGGCGTTATGGGAAAGATGACTTGCGTGTCTTGCTGAGACGAACGCATTTACACCTTTTAAACATCTGGCTGCATCAGATTTCTGTCTTAAATGCTTCTTGGATACATAACCACTTAGATGTATCTATACAATCATTAAGTGAGTTCACACTGGGTCTGTATTGTTGCTTCCACTAGTCTAATTTACTTATTCTGTAGATTGTCTTTTTAGATGGAGCGAAAATGCAAACAGAAATGTGTCAAATAGACTTTTAGCTTATAACTAACTATAGAGGGGACAGATCAAAAAATTATTTTATTGTTTGTAACAGGTTTGGAAATGAAATCCTGCAATGATAAATCCTCAAGTCGTCCATCAGATCAGAAAACATCAATTATTTTGTCAGTTTCAAATCGTTAGTTGGATGACGTGAGGTTTTTGGTAGTGAGATGCATTTTGCTTGTGGAAAGGTAAACACACTTCCAGTCATGCAGCAGGTCAGTTTTTAGGGTTCTTCCTCCACTTCCTCACTGTTGTCAAAACAGTTTACAGTAAAGCAGCTTTATCATTTCCTGTTTAAAACAACATCGTACCTCTTCTCTCTGATCTTTTTCATCAGACAATCACACAGAAGGAAAATGACATAATTTCTTTCATCTGCTGTGGCTCTGACCTTTGACCTCCAGGAACTAAAGCTTAGTGTATTGTATGCAGTTACAAACACATGTTAAACAGAAGTGAGAGTCCAGTGAGCTGCAGGAGTCGGTGACTTCTCGTACAGTCCTGCGGTTTCCTTCGAACATCTCGGTGAATTTCACACACTGTGTGTTTTATTGCAGGGTTGCCAGTTTTCCCCCAGCAGTCATATTATTGTTTCTGGTGCCATCTTCGCCCACCAGACTAACTCTGCATTTTATGGCGCTCGATGAGCTTCACAGAGTTGTTGTGTTGATGTAGGATCAGGATCTGAGAGGTCGACTGGATTCAGAATCAACAGCCTGACGCCTGGCTGCTTGGACAGCAGCCATGTTGGTGTTTTTACTGGAGGAGACGACTCCTACTCACTCTGATGAACTGTTTCTCTTCTTACTATACTATAAAATGCCTTAGAGTTATTCAGCACTTTGTTATGTTGTCAAATTTGCTTTATAAACCAGGTTAAAAACTCAGTCATATCATTTTAACTCATTTTAGCAACACCATCCAACCATTTAGCCTTTTATAATGCTGGTCTATATTAGCACTACTGACCAGATATGCAATAAGTTTGCATAAGGAAGGCTTATTTTGCTTGGTTTGGATTAGTCAGTCCACCACTTGTCCTGTCGCAACCACTATTTGATGGATTACCATGACATTTATTTCAGATACCCATGTTTCCTGGAAGATGAATCCCTCTCACTGAAGTTGGTGGTCCCCTCACTTTTCCTCTAGAGCCACCATGAAGTTTATATTTGTGGTTTGTACTATAATATATTTCAACAACACAACTCTTTTATTTTGTCTTGTTTTAAGAAAATAGTTTCACAATCTCAACCAACGATGTTTACCGCTGCTTTGGTCCTCTTGTAGGGAGGCCAGCTCAGAAAATGCTTTAGGTTTTACAAAAAGAAAATGAAAATGGGGAGAAAACCCAAATTAGTTGCTGACATTGTGAGGAGGATGTGTTAAGTTAGTAACACAAATACTTACCAGTATGCACTGCAAATGCTATTTTCTTTTATCTAAATCTCATTTCACGTAGTAATATTGTTTTTAAATCCAAATTGTATCCCTTTCAAAGGATAAAAAAAGCTTTGTCTACAAAGGACAAAGCCCTGTTGATACTGACTGACTTACCGACACGCAACCTGCACATGGCATCAGAAAATTAAAGAAAATCCTTAGTTTGTCAGTCAAGATTCAAACTTACAACCATTTCAGATCACATCTAGTTGGATCCTTTGCTTCTCCTATACGTATTTCCATGTTGAAAGGAGGAAATTGTGTTCTTTCCAGAGGGTTAGTCATCATCTTTGCTTATAGAGAAGCCGGAAGTGGAGCTGGTTTGGATGTTTTTTCAGATGGCGGCTTTGGAAGTGAGACATCTTATCCATCTTGATCATCAGTCGTTCTTGTTTAAACCTCGTTAATTGTTTGTGTATGAAGGTTGTAAATGTTTAACTGCTTTCCCTCCCAGCCTGTAATCACAGCCAGGAGAGGTGATGAGCAGCTGATAAACAGCCAATCAGAGCTGCAGTCTACAGCCCGGTCACAGGTCAGGCTCTGAACTCAGACTCTGTTCATTCATTTACCAGTTTAAATCAGTTCGCTTTGAGATTTTGTTGTTGGTTGATTTTGTATGGATTTTAGTAACTATGGAGACAAATACTAACTATAAGCATCAAATGTTGTTGAAATTAGTCCTTAACAAAATGACTAATTCTTCCTTTTTGAGTAAAGTTTGCTAAAACTGCAGTGTCCAGCTGTTTTAGGAAAATTAAACCACAATATAAAAATTAGTTAACAGTTTTTTAAAGGTTCAGTGTGTAATATTAGGAGGATCTATTGACAGAAATGCAATATAATAACTATGTTTTCAGTGGCGTATAAAGACCTTACTTAACGAACCATCATGTTTTTATTACTTTAGAATGAGACATTTCTGTCTACAGACACCACAGGTCCTCCTACATGGATGTCACCATGTTGCGCCTCCATATTTCTACATTAGCCGAAAAAGTGTCTACAGAGCGTGTTTCAACTACATTGAATACGTACAGAAGAAGAAATAGAAGAAGAGGAAGAAAAAGAAGAAGTAACTTTAGTAGTAGTCGTGGTCAACTGGTTTATTAGAAGTAAGAAGAAGAGAAGGGAAATTTGGACAAATGGAGGACCACACGTATTCTTTAGCACAAGAGCCGACAGAGTGTGTCGGCCACCAAAGCTTCTCCTGAGAACTTGGTAGGGAGGGGGGAGCGGTGCTTTCATGTGGTGTTAGAATAATCAGAATCTTTTTCCCTCATTTAATCTTTATTGCAAAAAGAAAAATAAAGTGTACATGGGACATAAAAAAGTATACAGGCTTTGATTCATGCAGAATCACGGATTGCATATACATATTTTGCAAACATGTAATGTGTAATATGGTTATAATGGTTAGTTTGCTGTCCATGTAGAGTTTATATGCTCTGATAATGTTAATCCAACACATCTTTGTAGTCTATGTTGATTCCACATTCCGACTTAAGAGCACATAAACACACACTGAAGTCGTAAGAACAACTTACCAACTTGCTGACAGACCTGACAAAGCATGAATTCATATGTTTAACAAATCTGCATAACATTGTAGTTATTTCGGCATCAGTTTGATCCGTTTATTGCAATTAAATCACGGCAAAATGTTTAGTTTGGGTTCATACAGCTGTATTAATCCCGGGTTGAACACTTGGCAGTTGTCCAGTGATAAAACCCCCGCGAGGAAAGCATTGCGACGATTAAATTTGCGTTGTATGTGAACACACAGTAAAACATAGAATAATGCCACTTTTTGACTTTATATTGGGTAATGGAACAGTGGATAATACCTTGCGTGGTGTGAGAGACTAGGGTTCAGATCCACTGTGAGACACCAATGTGTCCCTGAGCAAAACACTTAACCAGAGGCGTGTGACCTCTGACATAAATAGCAATTGTAAATCACTTTGGATAAAAGCATCAGTTGAATAAATGTAATATGACTATAATATGTAAAAACAGCGTAAGGGTCCTTTTAAACTTGCTGAAACTGGATTTCTTACACTGAGATTTTTCAGTCTGCCAGCCTCACTATAGATGAGCTGAAAACCCAGAGTGACTGCTGACACTGGACTTAAGCTGATTATGGTTATTAGTTAGTTAAGTACAGGAGCTAACTGATGTCTGTGGGTTGTAAAATTACAGGTGTTTGGTTTCTGTATACTGTATTTAAGACATACTGAACGATGAACCTCAAGAGTTTATTTTATGAAATAAATAGGATGCAGTGTTTTAGAAAGTGGACTCTTTAAATGTGGTCATGTACAAACAGTTTAAAGAAAACAAACTGTGCAAAAGTTGTCTTTAAAAAGTCATACTATTTTCTGATCTGACTTTCAATGATAGCATTATTTTCTCTGTTCTCACATTCTCAGGTTTATGTTTGGGAGATGAAGAAGAAAAAGACCCTAACACGAAACTGAAAGGACTGTGCAGATGCTGAGGCTGTTTACTTCCTCGGCTGTCAGTCATCGTAATCCGATAATAAGACAGGCGGCGTCGCGCTGTCAGAAGTATTCAGCCGAGTCAGCTTCAGTTCTGCCAAAGTCACATTTACTCATGAAGAGATTTGAAGGCCGTGAAATCTGGTTCAGACATTCATTGTCTACAGAGGATGGATCCTAATGACTTTGGTGATCCTCTGACTGTAACATCCCGTTAATCTTCCTTTTTTACTTTGGTACACTAACTATTCCTGTCATTTCAGCTCCTTTCCTCCCACCCCTGATTATCCACACATTCCCTGTTTTGGGGGATTTGCTTACTCCATAAAGTTATTACAGTTCATCCTGATGGGAACATGAATCTCTGTAGCAAATTTCACCAAATCCATCCTGTCAAGACATTTAACTCAAAACCATAGACTGTGTATAAGTAGTGGACGTAGTCATCGTGACGTCACCTGTTGGTTTGCGGACTGCCGTTTTGAAGCCTCGAGTTTGGCCGATAGGACGCCGCCATGTTGATTTTCTGTAACCAGGAAGTGCACGGAAGTGACCATATTTGGACGAACCGGTGGAGCTAACAGCCGTGTGTGGAACTAGTTAGCTTGCTTATCTAGGAGCATCTCTAACTCGCGGAAACTGTCATTTTAACAGGGCTGACAACTTTGTCTAGCGAACAACAGTCTTGAAACTAAATGTGCTCACCAGAGAAAGTGAACAGCCAACTTATGATGAGCTTTTTCACTGGTGATGGTTAAATTTACATAGTACCGTGGGTACGAGTCATTCTAACCTCATTGACGGGTTGCCGTGGTAACGACTTGTCAATCACAGATAATCCCACCCTGAAGCATACACAGCTTTATGGTCTGTTTCCCTCTAAATGGGCCCATAATCTACTAAATGAACATCATGTTGTATCGATGAAGACATGAAACTAGCGACTGAGACCATAAACTCTTTATGAAAGTGTTTGCTGAGGTAATAAATCAGCTGAGAAGTCGGGTCATTTTACCATTATTTCTAATGGACTTCTTTTTGCAACCAGAAGAGTCGCCCCCTGCTGGCTGTTCAATAGAATGTAGGTTTACGGGACTTCCACATTGGATTCACGTCTCAGACCGGAAGCTTCCCGCTTGCTCAAAACCAAAATTATCAACCTCATAGTGGCTCTAGAGAAAGGCCAGGGGATCACCAGTCATTACAATACATCATCTGGAGCCAATAAATGTCTGTAGTAGATGTTAGTACAGCTGTTTTCCAACACTTTCTCATACACACAAAATATCTATACGTACGCCCTCAGCTGATATGTGATCACTCGGCACATCAGCAGACTACAGGCTGACATCCAACCAAGGATCTCAGCTGATCATCCAAGCGGACAAATATTGCGCTGCAACAGGATCATCACCAACATCAAAAACAGTCAGATGGCTTTGTGAACTGTATTACTATACGACGGTAAAGTAACCTCGGAAACACAGCATGTAAAATGTGTTTAATTCACATGTGCTTGAACTCAAACTAATGACTCATACATCTAAACCCTGAAGGCACAAGATGTGGGAGGGAGAGAGGGAGTACTGTGTGTCTTTCTTTGTCATTTCTTTCAAAAACAACAAATTCAGGAGTGAAGGAATGTTCCTCCAGAGTGGACCTGACAGTTTCCACTCTGGGCGGAGTGTTTGGTGGTTCCTCAGTCCGGTCAGAGCGGCCGTCCTCCGATGAGCTGTAAACCACTAAAAGCTGCTTAATTGTATTTTTACTGGACAAAGTCTCATTTTTTTTTAAATCTATTGTAAAATATTCAGAGTCACAGTGTTTTATGTGCCAGGCAACTTATATTTATTTCGAAGTCATCAGAAGGTGATTTGCAAAACAGCAAAGTAAAGACAGCCCTGTTGCTTGCAGGAGTACTAAAGTAAATTGTATTCCTAGTTGGACAAAGCTATTGAGTGTTTAAAGAGCAAAATATGTTTTTTGTTGTCCGTTGGCGGGATGCCCTGATATAATGGACTGTACATGCAATAATCTAATCCATTCTCAGCCATGCAGCCACAGTCAACACTTCCTTATACCTAATGACAGAGTAGGTCATTTGCCAATGACTCCCAAAATGTCTTTGACCAGCAACGCGTACGGGACCTTTGTTGTCATGGTAACAAAAGCAAACATGTGGTTAACGTTAGGGTTAGGATTAGGCGCCAAAAGTACTTGGTTAGGTTTGTGTTAAAGTAAGTTAAATTACGTTTTTCGGTCACATGACTAACTAATGAAACTTTTTTGATGGATGGTCTGAAAATACGACCGGCGTTCGAGTCCCAGGTGAAACCAAGTAAATGGTGAGTGAGTTAAAGAGCATTACGCTACTGACTTCCATCACATGATTAACATGAGTTGTGTGAATAATGTACTTATTTTAACCCATACCACGATGTTTACTTAACCTAACCAAGTAGTTTTGTTTCCTTAACCTAACAAAACTGTGACCGTTTCGCAAGGTTAACCACGTGTTTAATATCATGTGACATAAGTAACGTAGTTAAAGTCCAGTCGCCTGTTGCTGGATTGGTACGGGAAACACTCGTATGTGTCGTTTTGGCAGGCATGGACACACTAACTATTTTGTGGTTTGGGTCTGGAGGATTTTTTTTGTTCACAGAAATATCTAAACTCTGTAATGTCAAACCAGTATAATGTATATTTCCACTGTTTTAATTCCATCAGTACATCATGTCTCTGCTTTATTTATTTTTTCAACAAATCGGAGAAGCGGGTTTAAGACCAGAAGGTTTCTGGTTCGATCCTTTTCAGTTTTTATGTTAAGCTCAGCAAACCATTTCCTGACCTCAACTCTGTACTTAACTCTCAAGAAAGAAAGTGTATATCCCAAAATGTTGAACTATTCCTTTAAAGATGCTAATTTGAGGGAATTCATCTAAGAAAATGAGACTGCAAAACTCAAAGCTCTCCCTTGAGACCTAGAACGAACAAAAATAAAATAAATCACATGGCCTTCAGCTCCGTCATTTAATCTGCAGTTAAAAGCATAAATATCATGCAGCACTCTGATCCTCCAGCAGCAGCAGCAGCAGCAGCAGCAGATTAATAAAACTGCAAAGCTTATGTCGAGTTAGTAAAGACCTTCATTTATAATCAGCTGACTTCAACACTTTCTGTAATCCACAGTTTACTCTGTTTTGACACTTCTTTTAACAGACGTGAATCATGAACCTCCAGCTGCAACAGAAGCTTCCTCCTAACTTCCCCCCCTCATCACCCAAAGCCCGACACTCTGCCGTCCCTCCCTTTCCCGTGGGACAAACAGGGACTATTGTTAAACTGTTGGGTCATGTGACCTGTCCCGCCGCAGCTTTAGATGACTCATTTGACTGACTGCTCCATCATCACCAAAATGCAGATTCACTCAGCAGGCTGATGAAGTGGTAGATGTGATGTCAGCTTCATTACAGTCATTATCCCAAATTAAACAAATGACTGACTTTGTTGATTTATTGATTGTTTTAAGAGGTTTTTATGTTTATTTTGTTCTCCTGCTGGAGAAAAATAACTGTAGTCAGTAGTTCTGTCTGCAACAATCTAAAGGCATTTAAAATATAATAAAAACAAATCTAACATTTTGCTGCAGTTGATCCCGGATGACAGACTTGCAGACTGTTTTGTTGTAACATGTATGATTGGTAATTATTGCAGTTGACTTTTATTTAGGCTGAAAAACACAGAATCATAATTAGCATAATTTTATAGGAACATTCAACCAAAAACATACGTTGAGTATATTTACGTCCTGTAGGCTCTGAAAAGTTCTCACATGGAAACCCACTTTCTCAGCAAAATAAAAGGTATCCAAACATCCATAGGGACTTGGCATAACATAAATTTATATGGTCTTTCCAGTTTTCACTAGCAACAGAGGCAGTGTATTTAGAAATCCATGGGCTCAATGACGGAGAGCAAGGAGCTTGCAGTAAAAGTCCTTGTGTAAAAAAAGTTACAGTTATGTTGAAGCTTATTTGGCAAAAATAACTCTTATCAGTGTTTTAAGTTGCACTATGAAACTGGAGAAGTAATTGTTAGGTTATACATGCAGGACTAATAGTGGCCCGCTTTGTTTTTTGTTGAATGATACTGTTGTTGTTGTAGCCTTGGAAATAACTGTATGAGGAGCTAGAGGAGGGTGAGGAGAGGGATGTCTGGGCTAACTTGCTCAGCCTGCTGCCACCATGAGCCAAACCGAAAGGAAAGGACAGAGATTATGGTTGGTGCAGTTAGAAGTTTCTATGGATTTTTGAATTCCTGTATTTGCTGTGAAACGTGGTCTCTGTGAATCTGGAGCACGTAGCAAACTTTTCAGAGTGACTTTGTAAGCCTAAAGGGGTATTTGCTACTCAAAACTTCGTTTTTTTGTGAAATATTCCTGTAATTAAACAATCCTTTTCAAAATCTCCACTAAAACACATTAGATTATGGCTCTATTCCACTGGGCAGCAACCAGAGCTGATCTCGGCCATTCTAGAAAATACTTGCGCTGCAGTGAGTTTCAGAAGCCGCCCTGAAGCGTCTCTCCGCTCTGCTAAGTGGAGAATATGCGGCTAGTCTAATGCAACAGAGCAGATCCAACCGGGCGGGAAGACACAAATGTAATTAAAACATCCTGTGCAGACTTACGACTGTGTATCAACAATGAACACATTAAGAAGAGTACAAAAAAGAAATCATTTAACAAAAAAAAGCACATAAATCAAGGAAAAATGATCAAATCATCTAAATCTAAGCAAGTCTACAAACATACGGGCCTTTCAGACAGACTGCGACAACCGCACTGCTGCGCTGTGAAACCCATTATTTTCAATGGCTTGTGCTGCGCCACTGCAGTTTGTTGCTGCGTCAAACAAAGCGCAAGCGCAGCACAGCGCACTGCTCGGCGTTCTCGCGCACGTCGCGGTTTTGAGCTGACAGCGCAGCGCAAATCGCTTCCAATCTGAAAGGGCCTTTAGGGAGGCAAAATGCTCCATTTCTGAAACGTTCCATGTTGGGTATGAAGCCGTGTACTTAACAAAACATGGTTGCAGACGTAAAGTTATGTAGCCGTGCCCGGTGGAATCCAAGTGTACATCCAGCTACTTGAATGAACTTGAATTTGTTGATCTTCTCAAAGACAAGTTAGAAGTTTTCACAGTCATTTCAATACAGTTTTCTTGGAGCAGCATCTAGTGGACATAAGGGGAGCTGCAGCTGATCACAAGTTGGGCTAACACTCAGTTGTAGCTTGGTGTCTACAGTATCAGACACTTTATAATCAGACAGAGTCCCAGGAACATGATGATACAGAGACAGGAGAAATGGAGGGATAAGAGGAGCAAGATATCTCCCAGCAGGCTGTTCTCCCTGGGGTGAGGCAGAGGGATGGCGGGTTGAGGTGGGGGAGGAGGAGGAGGAGGAGGTGGAGCCTGGGGCATCTCGCAGTAAATGCCTGTCCAGCCCTGGTAGCAGTTGCAGGTGAACTTGTGTTTCATGTCCAGGATGTCGTGGTTGTTGAGGTGACCACTGACGTGGAAGCGGGGGCCCCTGGGCGCCGGGTTGCGGTGGATGTGGAAGAAGCGTGGATTCAGGTGCAGGTAAGCACCTGAGTCAAGGCTCTTGCGGACGCACCTCCCGTTCTTCTTGCAAAGTGCTTTGCTGCACAGCTTGGCAGCAGAGGTGACGTTGATGACATAATGTCCCAGTGGACCATCAATGTACTTCTTCACTGTTAGGCAGTTCCTCTGGAGGAGGCAGGAGACAAAAGACACTGTCATTAGTCTGTAAAATTACAAGATCTTACTTTTCTAGTAACTTAAAATCATCTTTGCATCTCTGCTGGGCATGTTTTCCACACCATACCATCAGATTGTTTACTTCTTACCATCCAGGCCTTTTTATTTGATTCATAGGCCAACGCCATTTGGAGAGGTGAGCTGAAATATGCTAAACCAATTATCATTAAAGAGACATTAGGACACATACAGGTTTTACCTATTTCGTTTGTTTGTTTGTAAGCCCTGTCTCCTTTAGCTGCTGTTACTGTGCCCTAACCCTTTCCATTCTGCCATGGAGTGTATGCAGTTTGCCCTTGATTCCAGACAAAAGCAGCTTCTCATTTTTACCTAATGACTGTCGATTTTGCTGCTGGAATTGCAACTGTCGCTGGCATACTTAATCAGCTGTAGCTAGCTAATTAATGTTAACTACATGCGGTGGACATGAGTCAATCTTCAGCTGACTTTTTAATTTCCAACTGACTAGTTTGACAGTGATAACCCTGAAAATGCACTTGTGACTACATACACAATGTCTAGCTAAGTGCTGTGAAATAATGCAAAAAAGACTGAGGCTAAAGCTAAAAATCCCCAGGTACAAAGTCAACATCTTCACCAGTTGGTGATCCATGTAAAATGTAAAATAAAGGAACATCACTGTACTTGTAAAGTTAGCCATTGTAGCATATTACAGTGTCATAAGGGAAATCTAACATAAACTGTTTTTTTTGCATTTGCTTTAACCCCACACAGTAATATAGCTAATGGTTTGCTAACTCATAGGTTTAGAAGTAACGCTAGGTTACAGAAAACAAGACAGCTAGGCATGCTAACATCCCCGGATTGTTAGAGCAGACAAACATTCTGTTCCTTCCAGTCCTCGTGCTTTTGTGTCTTTAGGCGGAAAGGCAAAGAAATATGTCTCTTGCTAGAGCACCACCTCACCATGTTAAGATCTCTAAATAGTGGGGAAAACATGTGCTTGCACGGCTAGGACTGCTGACAGTTTCCAGCACGTCGCAGTAATAAGTATAAGGTTTCAATAATCTGATGACTGAGCGGGACTGGAAATGTTCAACTCAAGTGATAAAGCTAATTTCTTTACCATTTCAGGTCATTTCTCAGTGAGGATTACATGACATAGTCTTTTTCTCCTAGATTGACATCTGAGTCTGCTGTAAACAGGATGTAAAACATTCCACAGTTACCAACAGAAACCTCTTTCACACATAAATCAAATGCTGGTTTTTGACTGTCAGAGTTTGAAAAAAAATCACTATTTTTGGAAACATTAGGTTCTGGAGGAAAAAATAATGATGTCTGTTCATATTTTTCATAGTCAGACAATACGAAGCCTTTATACACGGTGACAATCTGCCATTTATGTCATTAAAATTTATTGTTCCCTAAAATGCTTTGTGGCTTCTTTATGTAATATATGCCATAATGTAGGTATAATGCTATAACTGTTATGAGTTCTAGTTTTTTACCTGTGAGTTTGAGTTTTTGCCATTGTTTCATATGTCTATTTTCCTGTTTCTCTCGTTCCTTGCCCTTAGTAGTTTATGTCTCGTCTTTTATCTTAGCTCTTGGTCCTGTGTTTTAGTTCTTTGTCTTTGTTCCCAGTCCTGTACCTCGGATATGTTAGTATTTACTTCTTGTTCCTCAGCTGCATTATTTTAGTTTAGTCTGCTCTGTATTCTGTGTCTTAGCTCCTCGTTCTGTGTCTCGGTTTATGTCTTAGTGTTTTGGGTTCTGTCCTGTGTCCAGTATCAGTTATATAGTCTGTTGTGTTTTGGGGTTCACTCATGTCCGTCTCTCTCTGTCACTCATGTCTGTCTTCTTGATGCCTTAGTTTCCAGTTCAGTGTTTTTCTTCGCTTTGGTCTGTGTTCCTTGTTGGTGTTAGTTCAGTGGGGATGTGTCTGCTTGTGTCTTGATTCATTTATATTTATTCCTCTGATCTGTTATGTGTTCAGTAACCTGTGTCATGTCTATTCCCTCCAGTATCCCTCTGCCTGACTGTCTCTCTGTTCTTCCCTCTGCTCTCTCTCTGCCTGCCTCGTTAGCCTCGTTAGCCTCATGTCTTTCACCTGTGTTGCACCCGCCCTGCTCGTTATCCCTGGTATATATGTGTGGTCTTTCTGTTCAGCCCTTGTCTGGTCATTGTTCATGTTACCTTCTGTGTGTGGATTCCCAAGTGTTAAGTCTTGTTGCCTGTCTTCCTCGTCGTGTCTCCCTGTTTCCCTGCTCATGTCGGATTTTGGATTTTCACCGGTTTGGATTTCTGTTTGGATAACCTGTTTTTGGACTCTGTTGATCAGCCACTCTGCTTGTAAGTGTGCTCGCCTTTAGTTTGTATTAAACCCCATTCAACTGTTCCTCCTCTGCCTTGCGTCCTGCGTTTGGGTCCTCCAACCTGCCTCCACCCCACCCACCGTAACAATAACATAATAAGCATTTAGTTTAAGGCTGTTCCTTTGATCTGATTTTAAGTGAATTTATAACTTTTTGTGTGTGTGTGTGTGTGGGGGGGGGGGGGTTCTTTATTTAATTTAGTATTGAAAGTTATTTTAAATCCTTTGTAGTGCATGTTTGTTTTTATACATTTTACGGTTACCTGTGATCGAGCATATTCTGATGATCCCCAGAGGACGACACCTGACACTCCCAAGGCAGCACTCTCCCCAATGGTGTGAATCAGGTCACTCTGAAACAAAGTGACAAGGACATTTTCACAAATTAAACATTTGAATCCAACTTAAACTGTCCAGTTTACACACATCCATCTCTTCCACTGTTTCATAATCTACAAATGCTCATACAATATACTCAGCTCATGTGAAAGCATATGAGGAACGCTTTCTTGCTTATTTAAGATGCTCTAAGGAGGCATCAAAAAACTAAAAGCTGAAAACTTACCTCTGAAAGAACCACAAAGGTATAGGCGTAGAAAGGTCTGGAATAGACAAACACAGGCAATGTGAAGCCGGTACGGGCGATGGACGCGATCCTCATGGCTTCCTTGACTCGATAGTGGACAAACTTGACAGTGTTGGAGGAGGACTTGAGCTCGTAGTCCAGGTAGATGGATGGGTAGAGGGCCGTGGTCTCCTTCCAAAGCCACATTAGATGGTCGTTGCGTACGTGTTCGACGTTGGGGCATTCGCCGGTGTACCGTTGTGGGTACTGCTTATACCCATAGTTGTAGCAGTCTGGGAAAAGGTAAAACCCCCACAGCCCGTCCGGCCTGCGACCTTCAGCCAGGGCTAAGGTCAGGTTCATGAAGGCTTGCCCCGCCCTCTCGAAACTTTCCTTTGCTTCCTTCTCCACCTTGCTCTCAGGCCAGTTTGGGTGAAGTTTCCGGATCTGTTCCTTGGACTTGTTGCGGTAGATGTCCTTGGAGCCCCAGTTTCGGACCCACTGAGGCCTCCAGTTCTCCCAGTCAATGACACCCAGGCCTCGAAAATCTTTGTGGGGAATTAGCTTGTCAATGTCGGCCCGGGCCTTGCTCAGGTGTTTGGAGATGCTCTGGTTCTGCGGCAGTCCACCGTTGACAGGGACCCCGGAGTTGGAGTAGTACGGGTAGTATCCCAAGTGGCTGTGGTAGAATATGGTGACATTTGGTCCGCTTAGGGTTTCGTTGAGGTTCGCTACAATGTCGAAAACGCTGAGATCTAGGTCCACCTTGAATCGAAGGCGGCAGGACTCAGTAGGAGCGTTCCACACTACAATAAAAGGCCGATGAGGGATCAGAGGTCCCCAGGCTGGCTTCATCTGGTCACCTCGAACTTGGACTTTTACTCCAACGCCAACCCACAAGGCCAGTGCCAGGAGACGGAGCTCCATCAACGCCATGACCTCTGATTCTTCATGGGGCAATTAGTGGTCCTGTTTGAATAGAAAATAAACACATCATGAGCTTCAGTGAGCAGAAACAATCGGGCAGGTCTGAGTGATGATCACTGAAGGGAATGCTCCAAATACCACAAAACAAAAGGCTCCCCTGTTCTCAGAGGGCGCAGGACTATAATGAAAAGGATGCCGGTTCAAATCCCAAAGCAGCAGAGACAGTGTGGAGAGCAATCAGCATAAGCTCTCCCCTCTACCTTACTTTTTATAATTTATCTCCCATTAAAGCTAATCTAAAGAGATGTTTTTTCCACAGTCAGGAGGTCCTGCTGTGAGCTCTACAACAGGACAGAAATCATAGTCTTTCTGATTTCATACATTTCATACAGACAAGTTTTCCTGTCATGCTTTTAGAGGACCAGTGAGTAGGATTCAGTGGCATCAAAATTATCTTCTATTTCATTCTTCTGAAACTGTTCCCTCCAGCTCTTTATGTAACCCCCCCCCCCCCCCCCCCCCCCCCCCACACACACAGCCTCCCCATGTAATTGCTCATGGCGCCCCCTTATATGCAAGTAATTCACAATTTGTTTTTTCCAAAGTTGGGGGAAAGACATTGTGACCCGGCTCTTGGGAATTATGGCCAATGAGGTTGCCTCATTGGACGCCATGAAAAATCTCTTTGCAGGATTGTAAACAGAGCAGCAGAGCAGAAAACCGCCGGTGGGCTGAGCCTTCTCCGATCATTTCAACTTTTCATTCATCTGAGGAGGCGCTGGCCTGGAGCTGATGTTTTCTGATGACTTTAATGGCACGAGAACTTTATGATCGCTGTAATCTTGGATGTGGATCAGTCGGTGGAGAGCTGGCTGAAAAGACGGTGGAAGAAGGAGTTATAGTCACAAATTAATTGTTGAAATGTTTCCCTCAAAACATTTTAAGAAGGCTGTAATTTATGAAAAGGTTTCCTCATGTCCGGCTCAGCTTAGGAAAGCATTTCTTCAGGCAGTGTGTCCCGCACCAGTTTCATAATCCTCCCAGCTGGATGGTTTTTCTGGTGATGCTGATCCAAGACAAACAGAGTGTGGTGAAGCCACTCTGGCTGTCCTTCAAACCACCAGAAGGCCCAGAACCTCTGGAAACGCCGCCACTCCAGACCCCCCAGACACAAAGTGAGATTGAGTCTGATGTTTTCTCTCAGACAGACACAATGAAAACAGTACAATGCAGCTAAACTCAACTAATGAAAGCCAGATGAAGACAGGGAGGTAAACTGTCAGTGTAAGCTACCCCTCGTGATTTTTAGCCACTCTACTGGCATGGCTGTAGGAATAGCAATTTCAGTCAGTTGGTCCACCACTTTGGTTCAGGCTACAACTGTAATTGCTGGATGGATTGCCATGGAATGTAGTTCAGACATCCATGGTCTTTGGAGGATAAACTGTAATAATCTTAGTTATCCCTTAACTTTTCATCCAGCACCATCATCAGGTCAAATTTTATTTTGTATATTACTTTTGTTTACAAGCAAATATCTGCACAGACTCACTAGTGTGGCCGACTATTGAGGCCTGGTCAGACCAGCACTTAAAACGGTGAAATAAACTCAAGCTGTTGACCTATAGCAAGTCGTCTCGACAGTGCCGACCTCTGAGGGAACTGGAGGAAGCTATCAAAGCTTGTTAGTAGTGTTGCACCACTTTATTTAACTTCATATGAGACACAAGTCAATGGTACAAATACATCCATTGAATAAACTGTGTGAACATCCCGTTTGCCGCTGGGTGAGCTAGCCATTCACACGCTGAGCTAGTCAGTCACAGTAGCTTTCAGAGCTTTCTATTTTGTCTATAGACTTGACTGTTTAGTCAGGTCAATTTTATTTATATAGCCCGATATCACAACTTTGCCTCGGGGGGGCTTTATAATCTGTACAGCATACAACACCCTCTGTCCTTAGACCCTCTTGGAATTATTTTCTCAGGATTTTATATTATTTTCTTTCAAGCAAGCAATCTTGTGTTAGCTGGATTCCTTGTGGCAGCGGTATGTGGGGATGTCTTTTTCAGGGGTCCCAGGCTGGTCTGGATGGGTCGGTGCGAATGTGTTTGGATCAAGACCAGCTTGTACAGTGTAATATGGAAAATATGAAGCCAGCCTTGAATTAGCAGTTAATGATCCAACAGACTGAGTAACTGTCATTATTCAGCAACACCACACATCATGGAGTGTGTGTGTGTGTGTGTGTGTGTGTGTGTGGGGCTTTAAAACCACAGAAAGTCTGAGTCAGACTGCTGATTTGACTCTAAACATGTTCATAGATTATGCATGTGTGTGGTTACAAATGTGTCTACAAGACAAGTGTGTGTGTGTGTGTGTGTGTGTGTGTGTGTGTGTAGAGATGGCTATGCATTTACTAAAGGTCTTTGTTGAATACATCATAACAGACCTTATAAAAAGAGACTGAACTAAACCCAAAGAAAGTCAAAACAATTCCACTGAATTGTGGATAATCAGACATCATTCAATCTGCGGTTTGACCCAAAGGGAGAGGACAGGAACACTGGCATGATGCTCCACCAATTAACGAGCAGAGTGGTGGAAAACAGAAGAAGAACACGCAATTTCTTCTGCACTTCACAGTTTACAGTCTTCGTCTCCTTCAAAAAGCACATTTTTCTCCTGCGATGATGATGACGCACTGTGTGATCAGAGCTAAAAGAGAGTCCTCTTGGACTCATTTTTGTATTAGACATATTGACACACAACCCTGAAACCTGCAACAACACAACAGGATTCTACCAAAACAGATTAGACCGAATAAAATTTGCACCTGGCCCAACTCATCTTGGGGTCTTGCTGGATCCTTGAAGGCCTGAATAAAAGTCCTAGCTGAGAACATTCCCTAGCTCCCTTATCAAGAAATAGGTCATCATTGTACTCTTAACGTGGAAATAAACAAAATAGATTTTTGTTTGCTCGAAAACAAGTATTATTTGTGTGATCATTTCTTAACAAAATATAACTCATATGGATGCAAAAATGTCAGTCTGCTTCAAACTAAGTTCTTGTTGGATCATCAACATGTCTAACACACACACACTGATTATATCTGGTTCATTTCCAGTTTTCTCTAAAGTCTTGATTGTGTCCATGTGTGGTTTTCAGGCTGCGCTTTCTCTGCTGTAGTTTCCAGATGTGATTTTATGATTTTATTAACACCAGTATTCAGACACTATACTGCTGCTGCTGCAACAACAACAAGCTGCCTTTTACATTTTACTTTCACAGTTTGGTCATTAAATTCATCTGTCCTCCCATTAGTCCTTCTGTCTATTTTTAAATCCAGACTAATATATATTATATTACTAGATGGTAATTATTGATGCATTCGTGTGTAAATTGATTGTACATTTTAATGTCGCAGCTGGTATTGGTGGGGATTTATTTTAACAACTTATTTTACATTTTTTATTTAACAACGATTTTCACTAATTTAGCGGAGTAAAAAAGTATTTCCCTCTGAAATGTGGGAGTTGAGGTATAAAGTAGCAGAAAATGTAAATAATCAAGTACAATTACCGCTAAAGTGTACTTTAAGGTGGCGTGTGCTAATGTAATCCTCAAGGTTTCTACCTGCTAAATGTGAGTTTTTCCTTTGCACTGTGACCAAGGTCTGTAATATTACAGAGTACAGTTTAGACCTGCTCTACCTGAAACAACAACACTATTCCTGCCATTTCAGCCATGATTTGTATGTCAGGTAACATTGAATGACTTGTCCACAGACATTCAGCTTACTTTCTAGTTCACCAAGATATGTTATTTCATCAGAATTGCATACTCGACGTATAAGTATGCTTTAGTAAAGTTACTTTCCACCACTGGTTTTATCCCTCTGGAACACACGGCATCTTAAGTTTTATTGTTTAGTTGTTTGACAAAGATCCAAGTGTTGGCCTAAGGGTGGTGTTATAATGTTAGTAACAAATGTACCATTGTTACAGTTTGTGCTCTAATGGCCACTAGATGCAGCTTCAAATAAACTGAAGTGAATGAAACAAACCCAGAACGTCTCTCTGTAAAAGTTAAAAAAGTTTTCACACAAGATATTAAGTTAAAGTAGATAATTTCACTTCTTCTCATGAGAGTTTGACAGCAGATAATCATTGTTTGGTTCTCAGCAGCTAATTTAACCTCATCTAATTTGCATCTTTGTGTTCATTTTAGAAATCACTGAATTGACGACAAATGCCTCCTTCAAACAGCAGGTGCCCAATTACAGCTTTTAAACTGTGACTAGGCACAGCAGGTCAAGCTTTGGATTTCTCTATATGCCGAAACGCCGTGCATGGGGCTCTAATAAAAATTTATACTTGGTATCCCGAGTAGAAAGGCAAAAGTGTAGGAAAGGATTAAACTGTATGTTTATCTGCTCTAACGTAAGCTGCAAATGGAGTTTGGTTTGTTACCTTGATTGACAACTGTTTAATTCTATGAAACAATCAATACGGGGAAAATCAAACTATCAATCTCCAGGCTTTAAAACGGCCTTTCAGAAACCACACTGACCCTGTTGAACTGAAGTTAGCATGATATTGGACATCTGATGGTGTTTCCACATCTTCAGTCACTCAAAGCAGACAATTACAAGCAGAGTAATGTATCTGTGATTTGTGTTCTTTAAATTGATTTTTCATTTAATTAATTGTTTTTCTTCACATTAAGGGATGTCAGCTTTTCAGTATCAAATACTGTACTCACCGATCAATCCCCTTGAGCTTCACTCACAGAAGATCACCCATGTTACCAGAACATCATGACAATCCTCCAATGAAAGATTAAGAAACAAAAACTTAAACAACAACCATGGAAATATTGATATAGTTATTTTTCATGATGGAACTAATTTAGACATTTTAAGCAAAATCTGTTTTATGATAAAGATAACATACCCTCCCGTCCCTGCGGACTGTGCTGAGGATCCAGGCCTCCTGTTGGATGATTTCCTCGTCTCTTGTGTTTTAAACGTCAGATACAGAAGTCGTCCATTTTATGATCTGCTGAATTGTATCTTTGTCTCTGTCCTCCCTCTCTCAGGTCTCTTGTTGCTCTCGGGGGCAGAGATGCCCCACTATGGTTGGTTTGGCCCCTCCTCATCAGTGCCCAATAGGATTCTCATTTACTGGACCAAACAGCAGATGAAGGCCTGAAGACCCTTTTATGTACCCCAGTAAACAGACTGGGGTACATAAAAGGGTATAAAAACCAATCACAGACTACAATTTCTTGGGAAAAACGAAATGGAGAAAAAAGTTTATAAAAAGCAATACATTTTTCTGAAACTAAAGGCTAAAATAGCTAATAATAAGAATGAAAATAAGTGCTAAAACACTTTCTCTGATGGACCAGACACCAAACACAGTCAATTATCTGGATTTTTCATGTTGTTACAAAATCGAACTGTTCGATTATATTGTCTGTACATTTTATTTCTAAATATAAACATCAAAATGCTGTTGCAGTGCCTTTAACACATTGTCAGGAAAAAAAACTTCTGCCAGGAACAGTAAAAATGTTTCCTCGTATGTTGACCTCAAATAATAATAAACAAAAATGTGTTACTTTTTAATTATTGAACATGTCTGCCTCCAGGTCGCTAAACTCCCTCAATTCCCAAAGGACATAGTGTCAGTGTCTTCAGTGGTAGCTATGGCCCTGATTCATGACACTGTATTGATCCTGGGAAAGGTGTTGTGCTCCAGTCAGATTTTTCTCCTTCCAGCTGGGAAAACATTATTATACAGACCGTACAGCTCACACCGACATCAGCACATCAGAAATATTCATAATCATCAGTTTACAGCTGCACAAACAGACGGACTCGACACCAAAGTTGACTTTATATCACACTTTCTAACAGCCGTCATGCAATATCACATGAACCTAGCTTATATAAACTGTAGATATGATCGAAGTACATTCCTTCAGCTTAAGACCTTCCTTGAGAAACAAAGGAGCACAAACTGCAGATGATTTAGAAATCCCTTCAAACTTTTCCACTTGCATTTTTCCCTCAGCGGCCTCTAAGTGTTACGGGGTGTGGTGTGTGGACAGAGAGGACCCAAATGCTGCACTCAGAGGGAAGGAGGTTTATTGGGGGAAAAAAGGGTGAGAGGGACTGGAGTGGAGGGAGAGGAGGACGTCGGGGAAGTACTGGCACGGGGAACCAAGGAGACAGGGGGCCAGGGAGCCGGGGAACACGGGCCGAGGAAGCGAGGAGAGGCAGGGGAACAGGGAGGACGCCGAGAGGGAGGTCCGAAGGGGAGTGGGCCAGTGGATGAGCCCAGCCGAGCGGAGGACGAGGGTGAGTGTACCTGGGAGGGAAACAAACAGAGAGACAAGGTTAGGGGGAGACAATGACAAGGCACAGGGTAAGTTTGAAAAAACAAGAAACAAGGAAGCCTGAACACAGGAGTGGCACCAGGTATGGAGCAACGACGATCAAGCAAGGATGGTGTGGAGAACCGGGGTTGAAATACAGGCTGGGATGAGGTTGATTACTGGCAGGTGTGGCAGGCTGACGAGGTGGATGATGGGTTGCAGGTGCAGGTAGTTGGCTGGGCTCAGGAGCAGAGGGAGAGAGAGCACACGGGGGAGAAAACACAGAGAGGCGGGCAGAGAACAGGAAACCGAGGGAAAAAGCAGAAAAACTGATAAAAAGTAGAAAAAACCAGGACACTCACCGTCAGCCGGGCTGCCACCACAACAGGGCCCCCTCCTCAATGGACGCCTCCCGGCGGCCTTCCTATAGGACAGGGGGTTTGGCAGGTGAACACGGGGGGGAAGATGTACTGGGGTCCGGCTGACGGGGGTCCAGGGTCCAAAACCAAACTGGGAGTTCAGGGAGGGCTTCAGGACAGGGAAGAGTTAGGGGAACAGGCAGGGCAGAACTGAAAACTCAGGGCTAGACAGGGTGCCAGAGGGTAGCGCTGGGGGACCAGGGGTTCAGACAGGGTGCCAGAGGGCGGAGCTGGGGGACCAGGGGGTTCAGACGGGGTGCCAGAGGGCGGAGCTGGGGAACCAGGGGGTTCGGGCGGACGTCCCGAGGGCGGAACAGAGGGACCAAGGGGTTCAGGCGGACGTCCCGAGGGCGGAACAGAGGGACCAAGGGGTTCGGGCGGAACAGGGGGACCAAGGGGTTCGGGCGGACGTCCCGAGGGCGGAACAGAGGGACCAAGGGGTTCGGGCGGACGTCCCGAGGGCGGAACAGAGGGACCAAGGGGTTCGGGCGGACGTCCCGAGGGCGGAACAGAGGGACCAAGGGGTTCGGGCGGGCGTCCCGAGGGCGGAACAGAGGGACCAAGGGGTTCGGGCGGAACAGAGGGACCAAGGGGTCCGGGCGGACGTCCCGAGGGCGAAACAGAGGGACCAAGGGGTTCAGGGGGGTCAGGTTGGTCCGACGGGCAGCCCGAGGGCGGACAGGGGGAGCCAGGAAGTTCAGGGGAGCAGGGTTGGTCCGACAGGCAGCCCGAGGGCGGACAGGGGGAGCCAGGAAGTTCAGGGGAGCAGGGTTGGTCCGACGGGCAGCCCGAGGGCGGACAGGGGGAGCCAGGAAGTTCAGGGGGGCAAGTCGAATGCAGAGCAGGAGAGCCAGGAGGGTCCGGCGGGACAGGGGAGCCCGAGGGCAGACCAGGGGAGCCAGGAGGGTCCGGCGGGCGGCCCGAGGGCGGACAGGGGGAGCCAGGAGGTTCAGGGGGGCAAGTCGAATGCAGAGCAGGAGAGCCAGGAGGGTCCGGCGGGACAGGGGAGCCCGAGGGCAGACCAGGGGAGCCAGGAGGGTCCGGCGGGCGGCCCGAGGGCGGACCAGGGGAGCCAGAGGGCGGACCAGGGAAGCCAGGGGGGTCCGGCGGGCGGCCCGAGGGCGGGCCAGGGGGCCCGGCGGGCGGTCCGAGGGCGGGCCAGGGGAGCCAGAGGGCGGACCAGGGAAGCCAGGGGGGTCCGGCGGGCGGCCCGAGGGCGGACCAGGGGAGCCCGGCGGGCGGCCCGAGGGCGGACCAGGGAAGCCAGGAGGGTCCGGCGGACCAGGGGAGCCAGGAGGGTCCGGCGGACCAGGAGGGTCCGGCGGGCGGCCCGAGGGCGGACCAGGGAAGCCAGAGGGCGGACCAGGGGAGCCAGAGGGCGGACCAGGGGAGCCAGGAGGGTCCGGCGGGCGGCCCGAGGGCGGACCAGGGAAGCCAGAGGGCGGACCAGGGGAGCCAGGAGGGTCCGGCGGGCGGCCCGAGGGCGGACCAGGGAAGCCAGAGGGCGGACCAGGGGAGCCAGGAGGGTCCGGCGGGCGGCCCGAGGGCGGACCAGGGGAGCCAGGAGGGTCCGGCGGGCGGCCCGAGGGCGGACCAGGGGAGCCAGGAGGGACCGGCGGGCGGCCCGAGGGCGGACCAGGGGAGCCAGGAGGGTCCGGCGGACCAGGGGAGCCAGGAGGGTCCGGCGGACCAGGGGAGCTCGGTGGGCGGCCCGAGGGCGGACCAGGGGAGTCTGGAGGGCGGCCCGAGGGCGGACCAGGGGAGTCTGGAGGGCGGCCCGAGGGCGGACCAGGGGAGTCTGGAGGGCGGCCCGAGGGCTGGGCTAGGGGGCGAGACGACCTCTCCAGAGGCCGGGGAGCCGGGCAGGGAGCCGGGCGTGGCGACCTCACCAGAGGCCGGGGAGCAAGGCGAGACAAGCCAGAGAGTTCGGGCGGGCGGCCCGAGGGATGGACTAGGGGGCGAGACGACCTCTCCAGAGGCCGGGGAGCCGGGCAGGGAGCCGGGCAGGGAGCCGGGCAGGGAGCCGGGCGTGGCGACCTCACCAGAGGCCGGGGAGCCGGGCGTGGCGGCCTCACCAGAGGCCGGGGAGCCGGGCGTGGCGGCCGGGAAGCCGGGCGTGGCGGCCTCTCCAGAGGCCGGGGAGCAAGGCGAGACAAGCCAGAGAGTTCGGGCGGGCGGCCCGAGGGACGGGCTAGGGGGCGAGACGACCTCTCCAGAAGCCGGGGAGCAAGGCGAGACAAGCCAGAGAGTTCGGGCGGGCGGCCCGAGGGACGGGCTAGGGGGCGAGACGACCTCTCCTGAGGCCGGGGAGCCGGGCGTGGCAGCCGGGGAGCCGGGCGTGGCGACCTCACTAGAGGCCGGGGAGCCGGGTGAGACAAGCCAGAGAGTTCGGGCGGGCGGCCCGAGGGACGGGCTAGGGGGCGTGGCGGCCTCTCCAGAGGCCGGGGAGCCGGGCGTGGCGGCCTCTCCAGAGGCCGGGGAGCCGGGCGTGGGGCTGGCAGCGCGACAGCAGCGGGGGGAGTCAGGGATGAGGCTGCTGGGCTGAGGGCCTCGGTGCGAGGAACAGGGGTCGGCCGGACCACCGGCGGGGCTGAGGCCGGTCCGTCCGCCAACAGAACACGAGGAGCAGGGGTCGGCCGGACCACCGGCGGGGCTGAAGCCGGTCCGTCCGCCAACAGAACACGAGGAGCAGGGGTCGGCCGGACCACCGGCGGGGCTGAAGCCGGTCCGTCCGCCAACAGAACACGAGGAGCAGGGGTCGGCCGGACCACCGGCGGGGCTGAAGCCGGTCCGTCCGCCAACAGAACACGAGGAGCAGGGGTCGGCCGGACCACCGGCGGGGCTGAAGCCGGTCCGTCCGCCAACAGAACACGAGGAGCAGGGGTCGGCCGGACCACCGGCGGTGCTGTAGCCGGTCCGTCCGCCAACAGAACACGAGGAGCAGGGGTCGGCCGGACCACCGGCGGGGCTGAAGCCGGTCCGTCCGCCAACAGAACACGAGGAGCAGTGGCCCTAAGGGGGGATCGGGGGGGCCAGGCTGGGGGCTAGCGGCGCTAGCAGGCTGAGGGACAGGCTGGGGATCGGGGCAAACTGGCTGGGGATCAGGAGGAACTGACTGGAGGCTAGCGGCGCCCGCCGCTAGAGGGACAGGCAGGGGACCAGCGGGCCGCATGCTAAGCCCAGCAAGAAGAGCACCGGGGGAATTCAGGGCCGATCGCAGGGCTTCCTTGAGGCGACCCACCTCCCAAAGCAGCTCAGCCATGCCTGGAGTACGCAGTAGGCGCGGTTGTTGACCCAGAGCCCTCTCGAAGCCGACTAGCGCGTCCAGCCTCTTGTGCCAATCCTCCACCCTTAAGTCCCCGAGAAGACTGTCCGCGAGGGTCCTCACCTGGCAGAGATCCTCTGTGGAAGGGCTAACGGCCGCCAGGCCCACCTCCGGTCCGGTCCAGCAGTCTCCGAGCTCTGGCCGAGGTAACGGACCAGATGCAGACACCGGCAGGGGCGCGCTTAGGGGCTCCTTGGCGGGGGGAAGGGCCAGGGCGTGGAGGAAGCTGGCATCCCATGGTGGGATGAAATCCCTCAGGCGAGGCTCAGCCCACAGCAGCTGTTGGGCCCTGGCGCGGAAAGCCTTCTTCAGGCCGTCATTTATGGCTCCCTTCCACAGCTCTTTGAGCTTGAGGAAGTCCCGGAGCCAGGACTCAAATTCCAAGGAGTCGGTGGAGAGGGGGGAGGGTGAGTGAGCTGGGTCCATGCGTGGCTTGATCGTTCTGTTACGGGGTGTGGTGTGTGGACAGAGAGGACCCAAATGCTGCACTCAGAGGGAAGGAGGTTTATTGGGGGAAAAAAGGGTGAGAGGGACTGGAGTGGAGGGAGAGGAGGACGTCGGGGAAGTACTGGCACGGGGAACCAAGGAGACAGGGGGCCAGGGAGCCGGGGAACACGGGCCGAGGAAGCGAGGAGAGGCAGGGGAACAGGGAGGACGCCGAGAGGGAGGTCCGAAGGGGAGTGGGCCAGTGGATGAGCCCAGAGAGCACACGGGGGAGAAAACACAGAGAGGCGGGCAGAGAACAGGAAACCGAGGGAAAAAGCAGAAAAACTGATAAAAAGTAGAAAAAACCAGGACACTCACCGTCAGCCGGGCTGCCACCACAACAGGAACAAGGAAGCCTGAACACAGGAGTGGCACCAGGTATGGAGCAACGACGATCAAGCAAGGATGGTGTGGAGAACCGGGGTTGAAATACAGGCTGGGATGAGGTTGATTACTGGCAGGTGTGGCAGGCTGACGAGGTGGATGATGGGTTGCAGGTGCAGGTAGTTGGCTGGGCTCAGGAGCAGAGGGAGAGAGAGCACACGGGGGAGAAAACACAGAGAGGCGGGCAGAGAACAGGAAACCGAGGGAAAAAGCAGAAAAACTGATAAAAAGTAGAAAAAACCAGGACACTCACCGTCAGCCGGGCTGCCACCACAACACTAAGAAGCCATATTAATTTTCATTGGGAGGGAAGTGAGACTTCTCTCAAAGCATTGCAAGCTGCACGGGACTGACCAGCTAAACAAAATAAGTGAATGGTTGAAAGATTAAAAAATTGTAACAAATAAGAGTAAAATGTCCTATGCCTCTAATATTACAAATACAAATAAAAAGGAAGTGCTGTACAAACACACATAGATCTGTGGGAGTGGTGTCACGCATTTGTTCCAGACCCCAACCGATAAATCAGTGTGCAGATATTATTGGCCATTTAGGTAATGTGTTTCTGAAAAGAATGAACACTTTTCTTTTTTTTTTTAATCATCAAATATCAAATTCGGAATTGGTCTGAGAAAGATTATGCTGGTTCTTAAGTCAACACAGCAGAGAAACACTTAAATCAGACAAATATGAGCACAAGCACATGCAGATCAAGTAGCTAAGTGGGAATTATTGAGTGGTGAGCTACTTAGATACTGAGTATCTTGTTGTGTGTGACAAGGAGTGATGAAGAAAGGTATAACACAGACAAACAGCCCAAAAAGCTGTAGTAATAGTAAAGTTTGTCGATTTTTTTTTTCTTGTGTCCTAGTAGTGGGGTTTCTGTAGCCTGGGTGGTGATGGCGCAATGGATAAGACTACGTCTTTGGTGTAAGAGACCCGGGTTCATTCCCCCGCTGTGACCCATCCACCATTGTGTCCCTGAGCAAGACACTTAACCCCTAGCTGCTCCAGAGGAATGTATGATATATACAGCAATTGTAAGTCGCTTTGGATAAAAGCGTCAGGTAAATAATTAAATGTAAATGGTATCAGTCAGTCTGTTGCTCAGGGGTTAGAAACCCTTGCTGATAGGACTCTCACAGGACGTTAGACTGTCTTGTTTTCTTGCTTGTTTTTTCCTTCTAAGCGACGGCCTCTATTTCATCTTTACACATTCACAGATTAGACTGTAACTCCCGAGGGACACAGTCAACACACAGACAAATTGCAGCAGACGCTCGGTCTCATAATGCAGAGCTCAAATAATATTGGAAATGCTGAAGAAAGCGCGTGAATGACTACTTTAGTAGTAGTTAATGCTTTGTCATCAGTCCAAAGTATTTATATAGAACAAGCATGCATGCAAGTTTTCATTTGAGGTCACTTAGGCACATAAAAAACATTAAAAAGTGATTGACCGATCTATGTGATCTATGTTTTTGTCCATTTTTGCCTTTCTGTCCATCACTTTAGCCCAGACTGAAATATCTATACAGCTATGGATGGACTGTCATGAAGTTTGTTTCATACATTCAGAAGCCTTGGAGAATGACTCTGAAGTAGTCAAAAGCGTTAATAGATGTTCCAGTAGGCACAGTCTCATTTAAATACAGGAATAACAGCACATTTTCCGACAGTCTCTCCTTGAAGACATTCATAGTGTGGCGCTCATTTGTACCTATCAAAAGTGACAGAAATAGTTGTGAGAAGATTGTAAAAGTGAGAGAGAAATTCATACTCTGCTTACTTTCTCACCCCTACATGCCTGGCCAATCACTGTGTAAAGCGGCCTTGATTGGCTGATCTGTGAATGAACTTGTGGACAGGAAACAACACAGACAGAGATCATGACTCCCATCATGCCGCTCTGCAGCAGTTTTGATTAGATTACGCTGGCAGACTGAGAGAAAAAGAGCCCAGGTTACGTCTGGGCCACGGAGTAGAATTCTGGGAAGAGGGCGTCATTTCTCTTCACATTTGTCTGAACCTTTTTGTTTAACTGATGGATGAATTTCAGTCCATTTTGGTAATGTAGAAAAAGAAAGAAATCCTTTATTTAATTAAAAATGGTACCATAAATCCTGGAAAACAAAACAGTATTGGATTCTGATCTGTAGCTAAATATGCAACTGCTTTTCAATGTTTTCTTGTTTTATTTTATTAAAATATTGTGTCCATCTTTATGTGTAATGTAGCTATATATGGGGCAGCTCATCTGATTGGTGAAATGCATCATTTAATCCTGCCAATAGTAATTTTTCAAAGAAAGCATCAGGTTGTGATCAACAGTTTGGCAAAGCAACTATAAATATCATGGCTCCCAATCAGTGGCAGAATTTTTTAATATAGGATGGCCAGAAGGGGCCATTGGAAATCCTGGGGTGGTACTTCAAAACCATAAGCCATAACTGAATTTCAGTTCTATGAGCCGGCTCTTTTAAGTGTACAAAGGGAGCCTATGAGTCTGAGAGCCAAATTTAGGCCCCATCCACACTACTACGTTTTTGTTTAAAAACCAATATGATCTCCGTCCACATCAGCGTTTTAGCTGCATATCAGAACTGATCTCCGCCTATATTAAAAACATGAAGCAGATGGTCTACATGAAGCAGATGGTCTACTCCACAGCTGCAGAAGATTTGGCGAAAGAATAAAGTACTACAGACAAAGAACCACACCAGATATTTCTTTTGCATGGGCCAACAATGAGTTGGAACTGTTACTGAAAGTAACACGGGAGTTTAAAAGCGACTGTGGCGGCAGAAAACAGACTGGAAGTCGTTGCAAAGTAAGCAACATGCACAGTACAACCGTAGGCTGTAAGTGTTATTTGCATGGTACAAAATGTTATAATAACAATGCCAAAACTAAAACTCTGTCAGTAGTATTGTGTTTTTGCTTTGCATGACTTGTATGACCCAATCAGAGAGCCGAACGTGAGCGTCTACGTCATAGTTTTTTAACGTCCTCGGTTTTTGCCCGTCTGCACTAAAACGCTACCCTGGAATAAAAAAAAAAAAATGGGGTCAGCAGTGTTTTCAAACTTCTCCGTTTTAGGTGCTCAGTACTGTATTCAGCGTTTTAGTCTGGACGGGACGTGCAAACGTAGCAAAAGATCTCGGCTCTTCATTTAGTTGCTAGTTGTACTAAATGAAGAGCCGTTTGGGAGCCGGCTCTTGGAAAGAAACTGACAAATAAGATCTGGCTCCCTTCACAGAACCGTAATTCCCATCACTAGTGCACTGTGCAATAGCAGGCTGATGGAGGGGTTGGAATGTGACAGTGATGGCCCCTCTGGCCACGCCTTGAACGGCGCCCCTGCTCCTCATTAAATCTTTCATAGCTGTAATGAGGGACAGGTGCCCTGCTTAAGAGCTCATACAACATGGTTGGTAAGGGAGCAGAGAGTACTTTAGGTTCACCTAATGAACAATTTTGAAGACAGATTGAGCAGCTTCATAAATGTGTTGGTTTCATATTTCACAGTTTTCAGTCATTTGTAATACTTTTTGTGCATTTTGTGTGTTGTATGTTATTTCAGTATTAGAGTTGTTATTTAACCCTCTTTGATTTGTTGATTGCATGTAACAACATATACCCTAGCTCTTCATGTGTGCCTCCTGTGTCAATGAGATCACCTACTTTCATATGTGTTACAAACCTTCAGTTGAACATGCTCCCTCTCTGTGTGCATTTTGGGTGAAGAGGAGAGGCAGGTTGGACAGTCCTGTGTCTAGCACCATCTAGCGGTGCCATCTGTGAAATACACTAATACACAGAGACACATTGCTCCCAACACGTTTCAAGCAACTTGACAAATTTCACTCAATTTCAGTCATTTAAATAGCTGAAATTCTTCTTTTAAAATTACAAGCAATTCATAAAAACACAAATACTGCAAAGTTTAAATTATAGGAACAGAAAATACACGAGAATGCTGTGTAGCCACAAGAGTTTCAGGTTCTGTGGAAGAGGCAATCCTCTTGTTATTATATAATCACTCTCTTTATCTGTATCCAAAAACAACAAGACCGTCACTGGAGGTTGTTGAAAGAAATTCTGGAAAATGCAAATCCACTAGCTAAAGCAGATGCAGATGAGACAGACTGAAGGAAAGTAAAAAGAGCTGGTCAAATCTGACAGAAACACCTGAACAAGACAAGAATAAGACAGCAGATGATCCTCATTAAGTCCATCTTAGCTGTGCAGTGTCTGTTCTGCCTCAGAATACAACTCCCTCCCACATTACCCCTCACCATCTGTTAATATTAAAACCATGACTCTCATCTCTCTGTCACAGGTGTGCATGGAACAAGATAAAATAAGATGGAACTGGATTAATTCATGAGGAAAAAGCTCTGTTTCAGCTACAGTGTTGGTTCATGAGTTTGTTCAAGACAAGAAAACAAGACAAATGCTGCGTTATAAATTGCATAATTCTTCTTCTTAGCTTTATACTGCAGTTGCCCTTACAAAGCATGTACTGCTGCATTCAGTATGCATACAACTAGGAGAAAGTAACGCCGCACCTTTGACCCTCTTGTTCAAACTCATGTTGTGCAGAAGGTTGTGGTCAGAAAAGCATGATCTATCTAATCAATGTTAAAATATGCTGATGTTTAGTAAATATAATGTTTGCCATATTCACCATCTCAGTTTAGCAAGTTAGCATGCTAACATTTGTTACTTAGCAGTAATGACAAAGTGCAACTGAGGCTGATGGGAATGTCATAGTTTTTCAGGTACTTGCTTATAATCCAAAGTATTGGACAAATCAAAATTCTGACCTTGTTGTGGTGCTACAAAATCAGGAGAGCACGTATTCATCCTTAGAGACACTGGAGGAAAATTAGGTGTCACCAAAGTCATTAGGATTCATTGTCTGAGCAACGTGGATATCTGTACCAAATTTTCAGCTTATCCATCTAGAAAATTCTCAGATATTTCACAGCATAGGCTGTTAGAAAACTTTGACCTGATAGTGGTGCGCAATGAAAAATCAGGGGATCAACAAAGCCATTAGAATTCTTCCTCTGGGGACAAGGTAGGTAGGTAGGTCGGTCGGTCGGTCAGTCAGTTGGTCAGTCGATCGGTCGCAATATAACAGGTTATATTGAATTTGAGTTTGTAACTCCCTCCTGCTATACATTTATGTAGAAGCAATTATAAATATCCATCCATTGTCAACTGCTTATCCTGCGTACAGGGTTGCGGGGGGCTGGAACCAATCCCAGCTGACATCGGGCGAAGGGCGGAGTACACCCTGGACAGGTCGCCAGTCCAACACAGGGCCACACATACACAAAGAACCAGTCACACTCATACCTAGGGTGCATACTCCACACAGAAAGGCCGGGACAACCGGGGTTCGAACCCACGACCTTTTTGCTGGGAGGCGACTGTGCTAACCACTGCACAACTGCACTGCCCTGCAATTATAAATATGGTAAACAGAAATAAATACATTCGGTGAAACTGAGCTCAAGAATCTGACAGCTTGGCAATCCAACGTAGTTGTAGAGATATTTCTGTGTGGACCGAAGTGGTGGACCAACCAACTTCACCATCACTAGAGCTATGATGCTAGAAATATCTCAGCAACTACTGATCAGATTGTTATGACATGACCTGATTCCATTCCAGCTTTCCAGACAATGGACCCTGTAAATTTCAAAGACCCAGTGATTTTTCCTCTAGCACCACCTTCAATACAATCTTTCCATTCTTATCTTCACTGCGGGTAAGACTCTAAGAACAGATAAATCACCAGGATGTTGTTGCTGTCCAGCACTTTCAGACTGTGTCTGTAATGAACACTGCAGCCTCTATGGGACACTAGCAGGATGTCACTCTGGTTACAATGCAGGTTCTGTGATAGATGTGAATGGTCCTTCAATTCCTCTTGTTTGGCCTCCGTTCAGTGTTTTATACAGCAGAGTGAAGAAGCAGCTGGTCTACGGCTTAGTTTTGGTGTTAATGCTGCTGACAAGCTTTAACCCTGCAGTAGGCGGGCGGGACCTGCGGGACGCCGACATCCGTCCATCTGCCAAAGCCGCCTTCACAACCCTCCCCCTGATTTTATTTGTATTGATAAAGGAGTGTCCGAACTTATTTAAAAAGTGTATCAAAATTAATTTGTCATGACTTTTAAAGTCAGAACAGGACAGCAGCTTGTTTTCAGGGAAGAGATGACTGCAAGTCTTGTTGTTCCAAGTTTGGGCAGTACAAAAGTGTAAATGAATATTATCTCATTTAGGGAGAGAAGGGCAGTTGCAGGACAGGCAGGAAAGTTCAAAAAGCTGAAGGTGATCTGGCCAGTATTTGTTGATCTTGACCTGAGCCACAGAGATGGGTGCAGCAACAGATTGACACCATCAATATTCATTTTATTCAATGTTTATTTACACATGGTGGTCCAATGTGAGTTGTTTACTCTGTTGCTGTGAACACAGGACAAAAAAGCAGATGTGTTACAAAAAAACTGCCACAAACAATAAACATCTTAAGTAGAAAAAATTAAGAAATAATAATAGTTTTACTTTATAGAACTTTTCAATTCAATAGATGCATTTCTCATCAGCTCTACTGGCCTTTGAAGAAGCTTTCAGCTCATTGTTTTGGTGTTTGAGCCCACGGTTGTACTGTTTTTATTCTCAGTGAGAAGTGTTCAGAATCTTTTTCTTCATACTCTTTATTTGTTATTGTGATCCCTTACAGTAGTTACTTCTCAAAAATCCCACCCCAGCACATGATCCCAACATCCCAAAATTAAAAAAACAAAACAAAAAACAAGAGTAGTAATAGATTTGATTAAGAAATTAAAGTAACAAAAAAAAGAGTTATTTCAAAAAGGGTTATTTTATAATCTAATGCTAAGTCATGCTAATGATGATGTGTATAAAATAAGATATTTTAAGATTTACCTTTATTAAACCTGCGTATGAGAAATTCAGGTTGACACAGCAGCACAGAGGAATGTAACACAACAGATTAAAAGTATAATCATTCTACGTAGATGGATAAATAGGCTATATACACAGTGTATACACAACATATACAATCAATATATGATAACAATTATTTACAATCAGATAAATCAAATCTATAATCACAAATAGAGTCGGTGTCAGTTGGGTTCTGTGGCGTTGTGGCTGATAATGGCACAAATGAGCCTCCAAAGCGCTTCAGGGCTCTGGGCTGGATGAGTCTGTGGCTGAATGTGCTCAATTATGATTGTTATATTTTATTAAGTCAAAGGGAAACAGTCTAGTTTTTTTACTTCATTTTTCTAAATGCACAGTACAATTTTTTTATTACAATTTCGGCTCCTTTTCTCCTGGAGAAATTTAGCACTATTGTATAATTTCTGTTGTGCAAACTTGGGATATTTTAATATTTTCCCCACAGAAGGCATCATATGTACAAAATATTCATCAGTTTATAAATTATTGATGAGCAAAGGCATCTTATTTACATTTTTACGTCCACCATCTGGCTCCTCCCCGCGCTACGTCACAATACCCGCCCCTCCCTCTCCCTCCGCAGAGCTGCATTCTGCTGCTACATCGGACCGAACCATTTCGTGTTAGCAACGACATCCTAGCGACACATAATGGACCCAAAACACACCCGACACGCAGTTTTAACTTAAAATGAACGATGAATCATATATTTCTGTGTGTGTGCTCGCAAACCTCACGATGTGAAGCATATTACAGTGGATACTTGAAGAGTTTCCCCAAACTAACACCTCCCCTCTCCTCCGTCTTTAAAGTGGTCTGCTCCGTCTTGCTGCCATGTTGGATGTACGCATCGCTGCTGCAGCTGCTGGAGTTTCCGAATGAAAGTTGAGCGTTTATCCGCGTACGGACACGTAGCGACTCCTTCATTTTTTATTTAACACCAACACGGAGGAGTTATTGTTCTTTCCTGAGCAAGAGCAAGCCTGGAAAACAGCTCCCCGTCCTTCTCCGCCCTCCAGCCCGGAGTCGGACTCAGCGGAGATGATCCGGTTGCAGGCCATAGCAACCGGAGCCCGCATGGATTTTCTGTAATTGGTAGTGTTTGCCGAGTCCGTCCGGGGAAAACTGCATCGTTTAGTGGGGTTAACTAGAAGACTTCGGAGCCATGAACAGCCACCAGCCGCCCCGAAGGTCCGCTAACGTCGGCTCCATCCTCCTGACCCCGCAGGAAAACGAGTGCCTGTTCGGCTACCTGGGAAGAAAATGCGCCGTAAGTTCCCCCCCGGTTTGTTTACCACCTGCATGTTCAAGGAAGGTGCAGGTACTTTCACCCACGTCTCATAAACAAAACAAAACAAAACAAAAAACCCGCCAGCCTTTGCGTTCTCTTCACCCCTCTCAGGTGATACGAAGCAGCAAAAACCTGTTTTGAAACCGCTGTGGCGTTCATACCGGGGCCCCGGTGTTACAGGAGAATCGGTGACCCCACACACTCCTTGACGTGTTTTCTTGCCCTTCTGTTTGCACGTATTTTGAAAGCTTAAACGACCTCATATTTGTCTGGTTCGTTAATTAGCTTCTGTTGTATAAAACCTTTTATTTAAAAGACACAATTAGTCAAGCAGATCTTAACAGTTTGTTTGTTCGCTTCCACCACAAAAAGTCCAGACTTGCAAGATGACCAGTGTCACTTTTAATAATATTGAACTATTATGCAGACCTACAAGTTACTAACATTTTATGTTTCTTAAGTAATTGTAATTTTAAAGTAATTGTTTACATCAGTACCACATGCATTTTATTTGTATTTTGCAGTTAAGTTATCAATAATACCCGAAACACAAAATGTAACATTTATGATAATTAATTACAAACAGAATACCTTTTGGGCTTTGTACTGCTGGTTTGGACAAAAAGACAAAACTAACAGTAGGAAAAAGTTAACTTGGGGGTTTAGGAAGATGTGATAGCGAATTTCCACTATTTTCTGACCAAGAAAATAACTGCCAGCTTCATTGTCAGTGAAAAAAATTGAATTTACTCAGACAACATACATGTGGCTAATTGCTTTAATTGTCATTCCACACTTTGAACTGGGTCAAACTGGGTTGAAGTGACTCTGAAGTGTCTCAGTGGCATCTATGGTAACTGCTGGTTGAATGTGATAATTGTTAAGGACACTTCTAAACCCGCCTCTGTATGATGAGAAAACACACGGCCACCTTTGATGAAGCTGAAGGAAATGCTGCGCAACACAATGATGCAAACCTTTTTACAGATGACGCAGCATTCTAATTAAATCACTTTTACACGTGAAAACCAGTAACACCTGGATAAAACTCCACTGAGCGTGGTTTAACCCTTCCTGCACTTCCACGCCAAATCATAACCAGCCGTGAAAATCCTCTCAGATAAGAACAAAAACTGTGAGTCAGATCTTTTACTGGCTGATGTATTGAAGTGGTTGCAGGACAGCTCAGCAGGTTTTAATGTCAGCTGCTGCTTGTTGCAGAGGCCAAACCATAGACAGTAAGTGGTCGTAGCCACTGTGACGTCACCCTTTGGTTTGTGGACTACCGTATTGAAGCCTCAAGTTTGGCATTCTGGCCATCGGACACTAATTTTCATTTCCCTGAGGAAATTCAGGGGAATCCAATCACACGTTTACTGACGGCTTTTACAGAGGTGTGTCATGTAAGCCAGAGACTCTTTTGAATGTCCATCAGAACATTTCAAAGTAAAAGCTCTCAATAAACTCAACATGAAGCGTTGCTGCAAAAAACGTTCTTGTGCTTTTATTTTGGAGGCACAAACACTTCAGAGGAAGTGATTATGTGAGTAACTGTTGCTGTCATGACTGAGAATATAATTGCTGGCGGGCCGCCTATTGCCGACCACTTCACTAAAGCATACCCGCTTTAGCCTATCGTCCATCTTCTTCTAAATGGGACCATAATTAACAAAATGAGCATCCTGCTTTATTGAAGAAGACTTGAAACTAGCAAACCATAAAGTAATTAGGAAAGTGTTTACTGAGGTAATAAATCGGTTGAGAAGTAGCCTCATTTTGTCTCATTTTGACTGCAATAGGACTTGTTTTTGCAACCAGTGTAGTCGCCCCCTGCTGGCCATTAGAAACAATGTAGGTGTTAGGCACTTTCGTATTGGCTTCACATTTCAGAATCGGAGTTTGCCGTTTCGGCTGAACTACGACTGCAGGAAGCCGATGCATGCAGGGTGAAACACCTGTGCTTAGAGGTAAAACTAAGACTGGTTGGGTAGATCTTCACTGGGTATGGAACCTGAACCCCTTCTAGTTTTCAACCACAACTGTCTCGCTCTTATTCCCACCTGCAGTCTTCTGAATATTTAAACCTTGAAGTAAGCCAATAGGTAGGTAAGTTTATTGTCACATTATAACAAGTTGTAGAGTGAAATTGAGTTTTGTAAGTCCTTTCAGCTACATAGCAGACAATGTACATCAATAAAGAATAAACTCATCACTGGAGCAGTGCTGAGGATGAATTAGAGTTTAAGATAGTTTGGGGGGGGAAGCTGCTCTGCAGTCTGGTGGTGCAGCAGCAGAAACTTCTATATCTCTTCCCAGAAGGCAGCAGGGTGAACAGGCTGTGGCTGGGTGGGTTCTGTCCTTTAGTATCCTTTGGGCTCTGCGTAGGCACCTCACCGATATCACTGATGCTCAGGAGATGGGTACCAATGATCTTCTGAGCAGGTTTAATCACCTGCTGCAGAGCCCTCCGGTCCTGGGCCGTGCACATCCCATGCCGGTTTGTGATGTTTCCAGTCTGGATGCTTTCTGTTGCTCCTCCTGTAAAAGCTGACAAGAACTTGGCGTGGGAATTTGGCCTTATTAAGCTTCCTCAAGAAATACAGTCGTTTCTGAGCTTTCTTCACCAGCGTGGAAATGTGAGACGACCATGTCAGATTCTCCGTGATGCTGATTTCCAAGAACTTGAAACTATTTACCTGCTCCACCTCAGCTCCAATGATGTAGACAGGAGTGTTTGTCCATCCTAAAATCAACGATCAGCAATGAACCAGGATTTACTGTAATGCCCTTTTTTTTCTGTAACAAAATGATCACAAAGGCATTTTAAAAGTTTGAAATTGCACACAGGACTATTTTCAGGCATTACCAGTAACGTAAAGTGTAATTGTTTTGGCTACTAGAGTTAGTCTCGGTTAAAGAGCAGCATTTAGGATAACTTGTGGTCAGACTTCATCTCCTGTTCCATAAAAACACACTGATGGCGGTAGTCCGGAGGGGTATTTCACAAAGCAGGATTAGAAAGTTAAGCATATGAAACTCACAACAGTTCATTTAAATCTGGTGAAACAGATTTGTATCGGAAAATTAAATCTGATATTACATTTGGTATCAGATTTCAGTTATCCAAGGTGATGGTTTCTTTTAAAAAAAACACAATTTCAGAAAATATTAGCTATAAGCTTCCTAAAATTGTGTGGCTAAGTTGCTAATCCGGATTTGTGGAGTGCCCCTCTGCTCTTTAAACGACTCTGTGGTGGATTTATCCAGAGGCAGATAAACATGAAAAGTTTGTTGGGAGTGCTTGAATTAGATGGATTTGGATTTATGACTGTTGGATGTTTTCAGCTGATTTCTCAACCTTTTTTCTGAACCATGAGCAGATTTATGTGGTCTCAAAATTGGCTTGACCTCATGAGTTATTCATGACAAATACATTTTTTTGTTTTTCTTTTTCCCAGGGCCAATGCTTGTTAGGACACTCGTTCAAGAAGCTCAGTTGCAGGACAAGATGTGTGTTCATGTTTGTGAGTTGGATAAGAAGCGGAATTTCGCAGGAATGCTAATGCAGTTGTTATTGTTGTTGAGAGTCTTTTTCTCTGATTGGCTCAGTATGTGCTCTGCCTATGCTAGACTGATTTGATTGGATGTATTGAAATTAGGTATCCGTCTGCGTAGACTGATATAAAAAAATTTAAATTTATGTCAATTGAGTAATGACTGATTTGACTATTTTTTTCCGGACTAACTCAAATAAATGAAGGAGTAAATATAAAAACTGATTTGGTTTTTAGTTAATTGTCTAAAGCTCCAAAGTGTGGTGGCGCGTGAGCTGCCTCTACGGTGCGCGACAGGAAAAATGTAATGCTGGTGTAGTAGTGTAATAACTACAGCAATTATTTTTTGGTCGAATTTTTCATGAAATAAAAAACCTGTATAGAAAACTTTCCTTTGTAAATTTAATTTAAAATTAAAAACTTTATTATTAATCGTTCACAGGAAATAGCTACTCGCACACCTCTCTCTATCCTCTCCCTCGCTCTCTCAGGTTGAACCACCCGCACTGTACTTACAAATCCTCATATGGTTCCTCTTTCTGTCCATGTTATTGGTTTGGTGCGATTTCTAAAAAGAAAAAACAGTGACGGGGATGTTTTGATACGTTTTTTTTTTTTTTTTTGTCATGAAAATACCCCCCACCTCCCTCTGCACGGTTTACCGCAGGTGAAATGTTGTATGAGAAGGTTTTACTGCCACTGTAACTTGTTAAAGTAATAAATATATAACATTACATTGCGATGCAGAGTTGCAATGAAAAGAAGACTTGTGCATGTTGTGTGTGCAGTGAGTGGGTAAGGGGAGAGTGACTGATTTAAAAGCTTGATGATTTTTGATGATTATTGCACCTTCAGAAATATCGGCTGCCTTCTCGTCAACACTCACCCGAGCAAAGTGTTGATAATTTATTTGTTTATTAGATAGATTATTCGCGATGTGTAACCAATCAGATGTGGGTAGGCAAATAAGGAACCGCTGGTCTAAAACATTGATATTGTCCTTTGGGTTTGTGGTTGTTAGATGCTAAAGCGCCAGCTAATGTAACCTGCAGAGAGTCTGCGGTGTTGCTGTCTGTGTTCATTGCTACATGCTTTCCTTCAGTGAGAATGTGCAGATCCTAAATGAGGCTTTTAATGGCCGACCTTCGACCTTTCCTGTGTGATGCTGAGCTGTGATTTCGTGTTGAAAAGTGTTTCCTGCTGGTCTTCTGACCTGCAATCATAAATCAGAGCAGGAAACTGGTCCATTGGCATTTCCTATTTCCTCTCTCGGCTGCTTGAGTTGCTGTCTACCACACAGGGAAAATCTGGCAGAGGATTGAACACGGTGGAAATTCTGCAGAAACCTCAAAACCAAAAACCCACAATACTGCTGAGGACAGCAGCTGGTCTCCGCTTCCTGTCCTGTAGAAAAAGTTAAACACTGTGGGGAAATGTCAAATACACTCGATTTGAATTGGAAAAACTCACTGTAACGTTAAAGAGCTTTAATTTTAGGGTGTTTATATCCATAATATCCACAGTACAGAGTTCCCAATTTTCAGGACAGTGATCCTGAACATACAGACGCAGCAACATGGTTTTTTTTTAGGGCCTAACAGTGGAGTGTTTCGCCCAAATCCTTCGCATGACTGCAACCCATGCCATTGTGAGTTTTACTGCTGAAGATCAAACTTAAGGCAAAAGGCCTCTGAAACAAGAAGAAAGTGAAGTTCGTGAAGTGAAGGACTGACAGATCATCAACATGGAAGAGATGCATACTGTTAGTGTGGGTCTGTTTTTCCTGGTTTGGCCCCTTAGTTCAAATCAAGGCAAATCATAATGCTACAGAATACAACTATAGTTTAGACAATAGTGTGGTTTATCAGAAATGCTAATAATCTGTCCCCCAATTAAAACCTCTTGTTGTCGTTTGCTTTTTTTTGCCACTCTCGCGATGGCAATGTTGGTCCACCACTTGGGTCCAGACTGAAATACCTCAACAACTATTAGATTGGCACAAAGTTCTGTTGTTCATGGACGATGAATCCAAATGACTTAGGCTGGCCCTGTTTCTTCCTCCTCGCTGCTCCGATGCCCTCAGCTCTGGTGTTGAATGTTAGCAAGTGGAAAAAGGGGAGGGATACTTCTTCACCAGGGGTAAACGTCTTTTACAATTACTCGCTGAATCGATGAAATAATCTGTAGAATACTTGATTACTAATCTCATCGTTAGCTGCAGCCCTAGATACCAACAAAGAAACCAGTTCTTCTGTCATCTCTTAAGTGAAAAGTGTCCTACCTGTCCTGAATGTCCACACAGGTGAAATGCATGCCGTCATAGAGAGGTGTGAGATGTGAATCAATAAAGAGCATAAAAGGGGATAATGGCGCACGCTGTCGGACAGTCTCTCCTTGAAGACCTTCGTGGTGTTGCACATGGTGTGAGGGAATGCTGTTTCACCAGTTTACAAGGGTTTTTGGTTTTAAAACTCTTTCACAAGCTTCCCAACTTTTTGGAAGAGATTTATTATATCAGGGGAATGTGCCTTTAATTCAGCAAGTTCATTTTGAAGTACAATGCCAAGACAACAAATGATCACAAAAGAGTGTACGGGCATAATATCAAACATAATTTAGTCATTTTCTTCTGCACATTTGAGACTCCATTGTGAAGATTTTTGCATATGTGACAGGTAATCTGATTTGAAAAGGTCTCAGGTTTGCCTAAATGACCTGCTCTTCGTTTCTCACCTGGTGAAACAGCTGTGGGCTTTATGTACTCCTTATCATTGTTTAAATGTTTTGCATCATGGATAGAGTTCCGCTTCCTCGCTGGTTGCTCTGCTGCTGCTTTGTGACACGTTACACAGCTTGGGGGCTTTTAACAACTCTCCTGATGTGTATTTAAATGTGGACACGCATTAGAGCGAGATCGCAGCCATGCAGTTAAAATTCTCCTGACTGAGCAGTTACTTACACTCGCTGCAGGACTCAACACACCTGGTTATTAATTGTATGTATTGTTAATGAACTGCGCAGGCGCTGATATTCACCGTCCTGTCCTTTTGTCCTCTGTGTGTTCAGACTCTGTGTTCGGCAGTGGTCCAGGTATACTGTGCAGACCGGAGCTGCAACTGGGTGAAGAGGTGCTGTGGAGTGGCCTGTCTGGTCAAAGACAACCCTCAGAGGTCCTACTTCATCAGAGTGTTTGATATCAAGGTGAGTGGGACCATCTGTAAAGCTTTAACTAAACACCAGGTAGATAGTGTAATGAAGCATCTTAATTTTGGGAAACATGCTTATTGGCTTTCTGATTTAGATGAGAAGATTGATACCAATTTTACAAGGGTAATGAATGCACAGATATGTGACAGTTATTGGTCCTCGTCTTGCTCTCTGCCAGAAAGCCAATAAGCTTATTTCCCAAACATTTGCATTAGGTTTATATTAGCCAGGTATAATGTATTGAACATTTCATTAGAAGTCGCATAAACGTACTTCAAGTAGTCTCCTTAGGAAATGTCCTGAAAAATAGAAGCTTGTAATCAGTCAGATGTTACATTAAAATACTTGAATACAAGTAAAAACTCAATGTTTGAAGTTTCATATTGATGCGGGTAACAAAGAAAGGTGAAAAGGACTGACTGACTGGTTCTATGATTGTGAAGTCACCAGATCTCAACCCATCTGAACTCCTCTGGGACACCTGGAGTGACTTTGTTCTCCACCACCATCATCAAAACAGCAAATGAGAGAATATCTTTATGAAGATTGCTATTCATCCCTTTCACTATACAGCTTAAAAACTTTTCGGGGGCACGTGGTGGAAAAACACAATGTTGATCAGCAAAGCTGTCGTTTTCGATCTTATCACAGATTTATCGTATCAGCATATAGGTCGGCTGACATGTAGCAAGAAACTGAAATACAGCCTTTTTATACCAACAGATTTGGCTTCGTGCGTATCTTGGTTCTTAAATTTCAGGGATACATGTCTGTTTTGTGAAAAAATGGGCAATAAAACAATAATGATCATTATTGCAATATAGTATTCCTCAATAACAATATAATAAATGTTCAATATATCAGTCAGTAAATATCTGGTTTAATTCATTTGAATCGCAAACAAATTAGCACTTAATTTTTCTATTAAGATATTTATTATTATTTATGTTGAAAAAGATTTTATCATAATGGTTTTGATTGTTCTTCCTCAGATTTATGAAGTGATCCACTGTTTTGGCATCAAGTGTTTTTCCCATTCTGACCACATAATTAACCATCTGGTTTCATCAATTTCCACTCAGGAGCAAAAATCTACCTTGAAACTTGAAAGAAATAATGATTTGATATATATCGTGGTAATTATTGATATCAAATGATATGAAATATTTTAATCATGATAACATTTTTGGCCATATCGCCCAGCCCTAGTGTGACGAGATCTTGCGGCACGAGATTTTGTGAGATTAAATTGTAATGAAGATTCTCGTCAGGTAAAAAGCTGTCTTGCGAGACTCACACAAATGATATTTTAATTTTCTCACTGATAAAATAGATTCATGGAGTGAATCAACTCCGCCCAGTTGATTGACACCGGCGTACACTGTGATAGTAATCAACCGAGTCCAGACAGATATGACGAGAGGTAACGTAGCTGTTAGAGCAACATAAACCTCTAAAAACTGAAGCGCAGCCTGCTCTGTTTGGGACTGTGGGGGCTTTGAGCACTTTATCTGAGCTGCTAAAGTTCACGTGTGTGGATCTGTGGTGAGATTTCTGCCTGATCAAAAGTGTTTCATTTAGTTTCGGTTTCACATGCAGCATGCAGTCCCAGACTGCGTCGGTCAAACGGTCTGAAGGGGATAACGTTACTACCAGCGGATCAAAAAACGTAATGCACAGACTTCTTATTAACTGATGACGTTAGTCTGGTAATAGTCTGACTTTTCTCTGGACACGTCAGAGAACACAGATTTGTGGAGGAGATTCTGAATGTGCAGAAAGTTTTGAAGCACAGAAGTTCAAGTTCAGGAGTTTACAACTAATTTAAAATTAAGTAATTTATCATTATGGTGAAAAAGTGTTACTTCCCCAAACAAAGACACAAAGAGGAGGGAAGACCAAATCATGAATCTACAGGGATGATATTAAAAAAGTTGTTCTACAGGAGAAACAGATAACCGAGAGCTGCAAAGACTTATATTCTGTTATAGTTTCATTATAGAGTTTGAATTGTCTCCTGCCACCAGAATTTTGTGTTTCTCTTTATGTAAAAAAATTTTAACAAATCACCATAAACTAGTGCAGAAAAATTCATCAGAATGCAGGAAATAAAGTGTTTAATACTAAAAAATTTTCATATAATTCAGTATTAAAGATTTCTTAAAAATAGTGTTAAAATCTCATCTCGTCTCGTCTCGTGAACCCAGTCTTGAATCTCGTCTCGTCACACCCCTATTAGCCAAAAACGGCCAACTTGTCCATTAAATCTGCTCATTTTCTCTTCATTCTTCCCTCTGTCTGTTACGCTGACTGAATCTATACACTGTTGGCAGAATAAATTAACACGTTTTTTTTTTCAAAGATGATGTGCAATCAGGTGTGTAACTCTAATGGATCAAATTGAATTACCAGCCACTCATGTGTGTTTACTTTGTCTGACTCTCATACAGGCTGAGTCTGTGGACAAAATATCACTTCGGTTTCAGCTAATTTCTATTAAAAACAAACCTGCCGTTACTTTAAAGATGCGTCCAAATGTATCGCTGTTAATGAGCTCTGTCAGAAAATCAAATCAAGAAACACCAACTATTTGAAAACGCGGTTTGTCAAAAGGCAAATCGTGTGAATTTGGTAATTTCTTGTATTGAAAATGACAGAACGTGCGGGTGATTTGTAGTCCGTGGATGAAAATCTGATGATGCGTGTTACAGATTTGGTTCTTCTGAACTCCCAAGAATAATCTACTCTGTTTCTTTCTCTGTCTTTGCAGGAAGGGAAAACCATGTTTGAACAAGAACTGTACCACAACTTCTCTATCAGCAGCTCCAGATCCTACTTCATCATGTTTGCAGGCGATGTAAGTGTGCAGCTCTTTGTCATTACCTCAAAAACAAATTGCCCACAGCTGCTGGACTCACTGATCAGGTCTTACAGTTTAATAAGGTGTGAGATCACTGAATGCGCTTTCACACAGTCACATATTCACATTAGGGTGTCTATTGTATTTTTTTTTTGCTGCTGCTGCAGCTGTTTTACACACAGGCAGTAATGTGAAGCAGCCGCAGGCCTTCAGGATGTGTCTGCTCTTTAAACAGTTGCAGAGCAGAGAGCTTCTGAAGGTTGAGTCGTTTTTTGACAAAAGACCCTCCTCGGCTATAAAATGCTGCAGGAGGACCCGAGCTGGAGATGTCTGTACTTAACTGACTGATTCTTTAGAGGATGCACTTCAGGAAAAGCCAAAATGTTTTTAAATCATGAGACCTCTAAACAGTGTAGTGTATGATCATGCCCCGGTTAGTGAAACAGTATCACTTACTCCAGACGCTGCCTGGTGATAATTAGGTATGATGTGCGCAGACTTGATGTTCTATAATCTTTCTGTTGAATACTTTTTATTTAAAGAAAGGTGCCATCTGTGTCTTGTTCTGCTGTTCCCTCTCAGACCTGTCAGATCGGTCTGAACTTCGCCAGCGAAGAGGAGGCCAAAAGATTCAGAGCGGCAGTTAACGACCTGCTCAACCGACGACAACGCAAAACTGGTACGTTTTTATTGTTTCATTTTGTCTCTCTGCTTCATCAAGCTGTGTGACCTTTAACCTTTCACACCTGTGCTTAGAACACTTACCACCTCTTCTGCTAACAAGACCTCAGCCTCAGTCCCAAACCTGGCTGCTTTGCTCATGTTCCCGCTAAGGTACTTGAATGGATCTTGAAATTAAAAGTATAGGTAAACAGGACATTTTAGAAGGAACCAAACGATCCCACACGCTGACGGACTCTTGTTTTTCTTGTTCTCAAAGTAAGCACAAGATGCTTTGTTCTCTTCTCCGTCAAGACTTTTGCACACGTTAATCATTTATATTGGAGTTCCTTTTTAAGCTTGAAGCCTTGACTGACTAATGATGTAGAAAATGCACCTCACCAAAATAAAGCATTGCAGCAAAAGTTGAGGGATCTTCATTATATTAATTAATTAAAACAAAAATAAATGACCTGAATAGCATTTGTCGTATCTTTTAATAGGAAACTGTTGCACGTTGCCATCCAGGAGCCTGGTTGGCTATAACATGAGGTGTGACGTTATGTTATTACAAGTATTAGGGATGGAAATGAAACTAATGACGGGTAAGCATAATTGAACAGACTCTACAGAAGAATAGTGAAGGTGCACGTATAGGTGGGAGTGTGCTTGTGTAGCCTGAACCTAACTTCTATTTAGTCCTTTCTGGATGTGCGTATAAACTAAACTACAGACCGCAGTCTCTAACAGTGACCGCTGTCTCATAGGAATGGGTCTAATGTGGGTTGAACACATGTCAGTATAGAAGGCTGTTACTTTTAAATTTGGGTTTACTTGCGCTATATACTGAATGGTTGCGTTCAAATTAATTTGAACTAATGTACGTGTTCATTTGAACTCTTTGAAAGTGACCCACATCAGATGTGCGTCTGCTGTATGAGAGGGGTATAAGTCACAATATCGTAAATGTAAAATCTGTAAAGGTGTTTTCTTTGATGAGGACATGAGTTAAGGTTTGGTTTGGGACTTTTCTCTCTGCTGTAGTAAAACCATCAGCCTGTCTCTGTGTTGTAAGTGAGGGTCCTCTGTGGCTTCCCTCCAGCTCCTCTCAGCATGCTGGCACTTTTGAAGTACACCACTCAAACTGTGATGGTTACTGAGGGTCAAACGCTCACAGAGCTGGGACACAGAAGGTGTTTTTTTTTTTTTTTTTTTAGGAGGGGAGTTTTTCATCGGACTTATCACAACTGAGCTTTCAGATCTTTTGCTTTTTCTTCTTCCGCTCATGTTGCAGACTTCCTGAACTCTCTTTCTGACTGCTTTGCTCACAGCGTCGAATAAATGAAGCAGCGTTTGTTCTCTGACAGCTTTTACACCTGAGGGCTTTAAAACTGTCATCTTCTCTCTAGCCGCCACAGAATGATGCTTACTGAACTGTAACACACTTTCTGACTCTTGAACAGTTCACCCTCTTCTCTCGCCTCTTAGAAACTAAACATCTTTCATTTTACGTGTTCTTAATTTAATTAAGTCCTGTTGATTTTGTTCTGAAACTATAATTGTGTTAATTTTTCTTTTGCAGAGAAGAGAGGTGACACTAAAAATGGTATGTTGAACTCTCAATGTTGATAATTCAGATTCAGTTTTACTTACTTACTTAAGCTCAGAGTGACCCACAGTGGCTTTTTATGTCCCGTTATCTTGAGATTATGACATGGTTATCTTCGCCTATTATATAATAAATGATCCTCATATTTACTTTTATAACCCTGTTATTTTTTTATTTGTTGCTTTCGTATCAAACAACAAAAACACCAATAACATGAACACAAGATGAAACACGAGAATCTATGTCCCCCACAACAAAATGCAAGTACAAGTATGAAACAAAAAAAATTGAGAGAAAGTGAAGTTATAATCCTTAAAATATTAGTTGTAGTTAAAGATACAGTAGTGAACTCCTAATAATATGGGGCATATTTGCTGAAACTATCACTATATTTCAACAGCCGTACGTGAGAAAGAATAAAAAATAATAAAAAAGAAGAAAATATTAACAAATACATCACGTTCCTCTGGCTCCACCTAGTGCTCCTGCTTCTAGGTCAAAGCAACCAATCAGAGCCAGGATCAGTCTCAAACGCACTGTTAATCACTGCTTGTGTACACACTGCGCAGTCCCCCTCCTCCCACATGTTCTCACTCAGTCCAGCTCAATATCTTCAGTGCGGCTTCAGACGTTTTGCAAACACAACGGCTGAGAAACAACCACAAACAATGGAAGAACTGCGCGTCCCTCCTTTACCAACAACGGCGTATAGTACGGCTCCACACGGGGCTTCAAACTCATTATGTTTGATGCCACGGCGCTCGTATCGACGAGTGGCAAAGAGGCATGACGACAAAACCTTTAAGGGGAGACAGTGATGTACTAGCCTCTCATCCCGCTGTTAGTTGTTTGACACGTTGGAGAGTTTTCTTAGAAAAGATAAGTCGAAGCCAGAGGGGCCAGGTCTCGCCGTGGAGAGCGAGCCCTACATGGCATGAGGTTTCACAGGGCGACCAGCTCCTTCTTGTAGGTTTGGTGGGAGGGGCTTAGCGCAGTGATACGAGATGCAGAAGGTTTTGCATTGTATGTTCAGTTGTTACCAAGGCCTGCTTTAATGTAGCACCACCTGTGATTACTGGTGGTAATACCAAGAACTTAGTAGTCGAGTAGAGTAATTTCTTTGTTTTTTTGCTGTATAATATAGGCAAAGGTATCTTAGTGCGTGCTACTGTGGCCCTCCACTGTGTTTAGTCATGAAAACCTGTGACCCTACAGTATATGTCTCCATGTGAATGTAGAAGCAAGAAGCTGATTAGAAGACGTGCTCATCCTCATTGAGTGTCTCCTACAAAAATAGATTTTTGCGTGACTGGATGACAAATGCCAAGAGACTGGAGTGTTGTGGTGTTTCCCGACACATTAGCAGCATTGTTTGTGTGACTCACACACTGACACAGAGTGGAAGTCTGCTGCAGGTTAATCTGGTCAGCAGGAAGCCCATCTGCGCCATATGTGGACCACATGGTCTCTGTTGTTGTTCTCTTTAAAGCCTGTTGTGATGCACATTAGGCCTAATCTGTAATCCCTATAGTTACTGCTGCTGAACATTTGTTTTGTATATATTTAATTTTATCATTCATCAGTGAATTTCTATTTTATTAGAAGAAAGTGCACATGAATCAGCATAAAACTTCTCACCTTTCAGCGAAATTTGCTGTTTTGAATCCTAAACTTTTGGGATTTGTGTAGATTTGATGGGGGGGGGGGGTCATTTATGATTAAGTGTTAGCTGTTCACTAGGTGACCAGTAGTAGCACCAGCTGCTCTTAATTCCTATGCTGCTACACTGAAACATTGACCATTGAAGTTAGGGAATATAGCACACTGTGGTTTCCATTAACATTTAAAATCATTAATCACAGAGGGTAGAGGAGACAAATAGTCATCGACTTGAATATGAGGCTGGAGTGTTGTTAAGATCTTTTTAAGATGCCCAGTTTTAAAGTGAGAATATCCACTCGCTTGCAAAAAGAAGTCCGATTGTATAAACTTCTATGACAAAAGGACCCTACTTCTCACTTGAGTTTTATTTTATTGATTCATTATCTCAGTAAACACTTTCCTAGCAAATTTATTGTCTCAGTCGCTAGTTTCAAGTCTACTTCAATACAGCATAATGTTCATTTTGTAAATGTTGGTCCCATTTAGAGGAAAATAAATGACAAAGCAGGGTATTCTTTAGGGCGTGGCTACCTTGTGATTGGCAAGTCGCTTCCACAGCCTGTCAGGTGTAGCAATTCGTGTCTCTCCCCACCTCCACCCTGTCGTCCAAATATGGTAATTTGTGGTTTTAAAAAAACGAGATGCCAAATTCATGGCTTTAAAATGGCTGTCCACAAACCAATGGGTGACATCACGGAGGCTACGTCCACTTTTATATACTTCTTTTCTCTGGAAGCAGTTCAGCTGTGATTCCACACCACCTTGTGGACAGAAAGCCAAAAGGGAGAGCAAAAATAAGTGTTTTCAGATTTAGCCGGCTTAATTTGGAGTTTGCCTTCACCTGAACACCATCATGAGCAAAGTTGTGGGTAATGGTCCCAGTGCATCAGAGCTTTAGTTTAGATCTTCTCCTCTGCAGCTGTGTCTGCATGTCATCCCAAAGAAAACGGTTTACTTTCATTAAGCCGACTGTTGGCAAACACTGACGCTGTAAAGAGCAGGATTAACACATACTGAACAAATCGGTCGTCTCTTCAGTCAAGTTTCTCTCCAGGGGCACAGATTCATTTTGACATTTCAGCTGTGAAACATGAGACTAACAGCGGGACGTCGTTGCTCTGGATTTGCTTTTCTGTTTGGGAAATGTATGTGTCTCAGCCTCCCCAGTCCTCTTCACTTGTATTATTCTCATCCTCATTGTGAGAACATCAGTAAAATCACTTTTGTAGCGAAGAAGCTGCTCATGTTGGGATCATCCATATTGTTTGGGGAAATTTGAGAGATCGCCTCTGTCTCTGTTGTTACCTGATGTGAACTCTTATATCCAGCTCTGAAAGCTTCACATTTGCTGTTCATTGACAAACTGAATGCTGTGGCTTGAATCGATGCTCATTGTCGTATCTAATCCAACCAATACGAAGTGTGGTTGTAAGTTTTTGCTGGTCTGGTCTGTTTTAGAAAAGAAGCCAAAATTTTTGCAGCGACTCTGGCAGCTTTTCGTATTGAATGTGTTAATGAACCAAAGTTCGAGTCTGACTTATTTGGAGTTCAGCAAACTTTGCAAAAGGATCAGGAGGACAGCATTTTTGTGACATTATAATTCGATTAGGGCTAGGTGTCAGTTGAAATGTTAAGACGATGAAACGATACCTGAGTTTGAGTACTGATACAAAAATGATTCAGAAATTATGAACAAGTTCCCAAAATGCCTTATAAAAATGAAGATTTAAATAAGGAACTGTCAAATAAAAGTTTACAAGATTGTGAAGCTCAAGCAAGCCTTCCGGTTACTTTAAAAAAAATTAATAATAATACATTTCTGTAGCGCTTTTAAGGACATTCAAAGGCACTTTACAGAAAAATTAGAAGTTATGTACATTTAAAACTGATAAAAAACCTGAATAGCAAAATATAAAATGTATGAACAGTAGATGAAAACATGTGGTGCGGAAATATAAGAGCGAAGGGGCGACCATATAAATAACAAACAGCAGGAGGTGCAATATAACATTATTTGAGGTTAAAAGCTAGTCTAAAAAGGTGGGTTTTTATAAGTGATTTGAGTCTATGTCGCTGCAATCTCGGGTGTGTATGGGTAAGGAGTTCCATAGGGAGGGGGCTGCATAACTCATCTTTGATCACACAGAACCAACCCATACAGCTCTACTTCAAAAGGTGGAAACGACCACCCTGGTCCTCAGAAGACGGCAGATTTGAGGCAAGCATGTTGGTCTGGTCATAGACATCCGGCATTCATGGGGAGTCCTGGGATTTGGACTGGGATTAGCAGTGGATTAGTGATTGTCAGATGCTGCTGTGGTTTGTGGAGATTATGAGAATTCAAAGACTGAACGGTTCGGACCAACGCTAGGGGGGAGACAGCCAGTTGACATTTATATAAGAAAAGATGGATCATAAAAGCTCAGTGCAGATGGATCAGATCCCCGTTGGTAAACATGAAACACTGCAGAGATTTTACAGAAACCCTTTGCTATATTGATCTCCCAGGTACCAGGGATTACTGAAGGTATATAGATTAGTGTCAGTAGGGGTCGGTTAGATTACATACTACAGTAAAAACCTTACTAACAGTCAAAAGGTACGCCAGCATCCCCCTGTAGGATGCAGTCTTCATTACAGCGACAATATCAGGGAATCCACACAGGTCTTAAATCCTAATAGAATTGAATTCTGTTTTATCAAAATCAGGCCTTAAAATGTATTAAAATATTTAATTTCATTTGCAAAGGTATTAAAAGCTTGCTTTCTTGCCTGCCAGATAATCAATTTTATATTAAAAAATGTTTGTGTGTGTTTGGCTGTCGGGGAAATTGTAACATATTTCATAATAAACTCGTCTTCGTGCTTCTTTTATAAGAAGTTTCAGTCAGTGCTGTCCGACCAGCAGTACACACTACACATAAGATAAATAAGTAGAATAAAGGAAGTCTAGTTTAAGTAAAAGATTCTTGAGTTTGAGGCTTTTCATGTGCAAAAACGCTGCACTGCCCTCAATTTTATAACGACAACGGATAGTTTATCTTAACATCACCGTGTTAATGTTATAAAGTCCTCTGCCAGGAAATTGCGCTTGCATGTATTTTACTGGTTAACGCAGCATTTTACTGGATGATGTTACTGCAAAAGTTGAGCCTGGATCAGCTGTTTTGCAAATATGTTACATTAAATGGTCTTAAAAGGTATTTCGTTTAACTTTGTGAAGCCTGCAGAAACCCTAAACAGCAACATGTTTGACACAACAAACAACATGCTGATGATTTGACTATTTGTGGAATCTAACCAGTAGTGGAGCTAAAAATGTAAAGCCTGTCCTGAGGGATGGTCATTGTTAAAAAGGTTCATCCCCTGGGGAGCAGGAATGGGATCGAGGCATATCTTAAGAGTCTACTTATTACATTTTAATATTTGTGTTGCACAAGTGGAAAGTTTGCTGTCAAAAATCAACCACAGCTCATAAACATTTCTGCTTGACCGCCCTCTCTCCCTCCCTGTGTTCAGGTCCAGCTCTGCACATGGCCGTGGTGGACATCAAGAACCCGGAGATCAACAACGTCCGATTCCACAACTCCCACAGCCACCAGCAGCCGTACCACCTCAACAACATGCTGAGCCACAGCGGGCTGTCCCGGAAGGACAAGAAGACCAAAGGCAAGAAGAAGAAGCTGACGAAGGCTGACATTGGCACGCCCAGCAACTTCCAGTGAGTCGCACCTCGTATTTATCATTGTTGAGCGCTGCAGCAGAATGATGATGAGATAGTGTTTTAGTCCATCTAATCTGAATAATATTGACTAATATTTTCACGATTAAATGATAGAAAAAAGAAGAAAAAAAAAACTGTAGTTGGGGGACGAGAAGTGCCGTCAAAAATTGAAGCGAGACATCCTGACTTTTTGGCCCCAGTGTGGGTAAAATGCAACTCAATAGTGTCTTTCATTAGACCCTCTCTGATAAATATCTATATCTTTCAAGCTCCATACCTCCATAACACAGGCTTTCTGTTTTCTCCATGGTGAGGCCGAGACACTCGAGTGGTGTCATTGAAATGAATTACTCCTCCAGAGACACAGAAGACTTCATGCAACAGCATTCTCAGGCGGAGTAGTAGAAGTACTCATGACTCGTGGCATTCCCCTTTAAACCAGAAACTCCCAATGACTTGGGAAATGATCATTAGGAATGTTAATGTGTGCAGAGTTTGCTGTTAATGTGCTAAAACTTGCTCAACTGGCAATCGGGTCATCTTACAAAAGCAAACTCAGCCTAAAACAAGTGACAAATAATTAACTTAAATGTTCTAGGAAAAAAACTTAAAGCCTCTCCAAAATGTTCCTTGTAGTGTGTGTGTGTGTGTGTGTGTGTGTGTGTGTGCGTGTGTGTGTGCGCGCAGTCATAGACCTGTACCACCCTGTCTGATCCAGCAGAAACCCTCTGCCTGTTGGCAACAGTAAACCTGTTTCGTTGCGGTCTGAAATCGCTCAATGACCACACTGTCTCTGTGACTGATGTGTCAGTGTGTGGGCTCACTATTTAGCATGTGCACATGATCGCCCACATGCACATGCTGAATAGTTGATGTACTTCTGTATATTTATGTGTTTGTGTGGACGTGTGTGTGTGATCTCACCACATATCTGTCCCCGTCTTCTTCAGGCACATCGGTCACGTGGGCTGGGATCCAAACACAGGTTTTGATGTGAGTACCCCCTTTCACACACACACACAAACACGCACACAGGAGCACAATAGTGACCTGTGTGGTTGCTGCATGATGAAATCACACAATAGGCTCTTTTTGTTTCCTGCTCATACTCATCTCGCTGCGTCTCAGAAGCTGCACACGGACACAGAATGTTCCAGAGAGAACCGGTCTGCTCAGAGTGGCATACTGAAGACATTATGTAAATATATTTAAATACAGACTCATTCAAAGCGCTTCTCTCTTCCTCTTCCACAGTCTCAAAAAGCTCTAATTTCATAGATAATTAGCACACTTGAAATTAATGCAATGTGGTAATTGTGCACCCTACGCTATTCCCCACCCCTCTTATGTTGTTAAATTAAAAGTTGTATTGACTTGTTGTTGTTTATTAGGCACGAAGCACCTCATGAAACTGGCTTTTAAACCCGCAAACGCACTGACTACGTGGTCGTCTCCACAACCAGCACATCTCTGTCACAAGGGGAGCTGTAGCTGTCAAGAAGCTCCTCTTTGTGTTCATCATCAGTGATGATGTTGCAATGAACTAACAGCACAAATGAAAGTATTTTAACTGTCAGCAGTTCCCTTCATAAAAAAGTGATTTGGTGCCACAGCTGAAAATAATCTGGTTTATTAAAGCAAGGGCTGTGGTGAGATCACAAGTTAGAGTAATGGGGCTTTTTTCATTTTTTATTTCCTCTTATTGCTGCAGAGTATGCAGAAGGCACATCCAGTATAGCTCCTATACAGGTGCTTCAAATTTTGCAATTAACAGGACACAATTTAGGATACAAACACCCATAAAAAAGAGGACAAAGAGTAAAAAACAGGTTGGCAAAATGACACACTTAAACGTTATGTGATGTTATTTAGGGTTTGTTTCGTAGGGCAGCTGACATTTTGAGTTTTGAAATGATAAAATGTGACAATACTCTTAAGAGGTTTTAAAGCACACTTCATTTTTCTGTCTTGTTACTGATTTCCAAAAACAATAAATATGAAAAAAAGTTCTACTACTGTCTCAAAAGACGAATGTACGTGTTCTGCAGAGTTTAAGTTGTATGTTGGAGCATTATTTGTTTCTCCACTAGATGTGATGTCAAACATTTCAGGGAAACGAGGAGAAACCTTCAACTGAGTAATGTGAAAACAGCATCTAGTGACAAACTGCGCACGTTATTACATCGGCTGTTTAGGAACTGGTTTCTCGTAGCAATTGAAGCTGCTGATGTCATCGTTGAGTTTGTCCGCTAACGAACGTTGTGTTCAGACTGGGGGGGCTTAACGAGCAGGAGGCTGATAAAATACAGTATCCCACATGTCAGTCCCACACCAGACAGTCCCAGAATGCACTGCAGTGTGACAGAAACGAGGTGGGAATATTTCCAAGGAGGAGAACATAACAGAGTTGCAGGTCAATGTTTGATTTGATGAAAAGCAGCGGAGTGGATTGTTTTGTTTGGAGCTTGTAATTCTACCTGCTGGCCAGCAGATGTCAGACTGACACTGTGACTGACTGCTGAGTATCATCGCCGCAGAGGAAGCAGAATCTGCTTATTTACAGAAGAAACGGTGACAAATGTATAATAAAACCAAGTGAGGTATAAATAAACTAACATGTATTAACAAAATCCAGTGGGAAAATAACTGAGTGGGATTGTTAACAGGATGTATCATCAGTGTTGTCATTTAAGGTTTGGCAATTGTTTGTTGCTGTGAAGTGGAGGCTGTTTAGGAACTAATATAAAACAAAGTTCTTATTAAAATCAGGAGACATTGGATCAAAGTAGAGGACTGCTTTCAGTACTCAGTGTTACTACTATAAACATGTTCCTTTGGCTTTAGGGACGGTAATGTTGGTCGGTCTGTCTGTTGGTCCAGACTGAGATTTATCAACAACTACTAGATGGATTGCTGTGAAAATGTGGGCAGTCAGTCAGTTGACGTTGGTGGTTCAGGGTGAAATAGCAGATGGATTGCTGCTGATATTAAAGTTCCCTAGAGCAGAGGGTTTTGAACTTGGGAGGGCCTCAACTGTTTCGGGGCAGGCTCAGTGAATGGAAGTGAAAAGTTCTTACGTTATCAAAAAGAGATCATGAAGAATAGACTAAATATGTGTGATTGGTTAAAGAGGGGAATTTTACAGTGTTTCCTACTTTACCAGAGTCAGAAACCAGTAAATGCTTTAGGAGACACTTCATGTATTTGGCGTAGTCTGAAGTTATGTTAAACATTAAGGCTATCTTTTCTCAATAGTTGAGTGTCTATAGGACCAAATAACATAATCATGATATCTTAGGCATCCAGGCGAAAACTAAGCAAGTAAAATATGGGGGGTTGAGGGGGCTTTTTTCAAGCTTTGTCTGACGAGAGGCCCACAGTCTCAGACTTTGAAAACCAATGCCCTAAAGCAGGGGTCGGCAAATAAGTCTGGCATTGGGCCAGAATTTTTTCAAGCTGTTACAGGACGGGCCAGAACAAAGTCAAATTATTTCAGATCCTTGTATACTCATGTACGCGCTTAGCTTAGTCGGCACTGTGCAGGACTCCCATTAGGGAGTTAGCATTTGGCTCAAAGCAGCGTTGTGCAGAAGTACAGCCTCACGGAGTCAATAGCATGGCTAAAGACTGACCTCTAACTGTTACAAAGCCGCACAGTAATGGGATTCCTTCCACATGGCCAGATAATGCATCTTTCCTCATCCAGCATTTCATACAAGAACACAATTTGTTGCAGCTATTTTCTGCACAAATGGAAGTTTGACCACAGGAGTCATCAGTAAGTATTTTGAGCTGACAAGTCATTTTTGTGTGAGCTTTAGTTAGAAGTCTTATAACTGCAGTCCTGAACAGTGTGTGTGTTTGTGTGTGTGCGTGTTTAAAATGTTCTCTGTTTTGTTGTTGCAGCTCAACAACCTGGATCCTGAACTGAAGAACCTGTTCGACATGTGCGGCATCTCTGAGGCTCAGCTGAAGGACCGAGAGACGTCCAAGGTCATCTACGACTTCATCGAGAAGAAAGGAGGGGTGGAGGCTGTCAAAAACGAACTGAGGAGGCAGGGTGAGAACGCGCACACACACGTACACACTCGGATACCTTTTGATGTGTCAAACTGATCTTGAATAATAATGAAGGTGGCGCAGCATTTGATTTAACACCATCTGTGATGTAAACACAGATATTGTGGCGTAATTATTGTTAATGATAATTCAATTAATTGATGAGTTGTTTATTTAAGTTTAGTGGATTTTGGACTGTTGGTCAGACAAAACAAGCACGAAAACAAGTTGGAAGATGTCAGCTTCAACTTTGGAAAATTGTGATTTTTTTTTTTTTTACAGAATAAATAAATTATTTAGTCTTAAAAAAATAATGTATTTAGTTCCGTTCCCAGTTAGGTAGTGTTGTGGGAAACCATGCTCTGCCTTGGTTTCTGTTGCTGGACGGTCACGCTCTCTCTCTTGCTCTCTCTGCGCAGGGCTCTGCTCATTTTTGACAGATGGAAGAAGGCCAGTGCTGCTGCTTGTCAGTTGATTTTGCAGATAGCTGATACATAATACATTTTAGTTTTTACAGTTTTTCTCCCAAATGACTTTCCTCTCTTTTGCCAAAATGTAAAAACCTCTCAAACAGATCTTAAAAGAGTAGTTAAACATTGTGGGAAATACTATTACTAACTGCTGCTGCAACGGTGAGTCGATTATTCACATAGTCTGTCGACTATTTTGATAATCGATTAATCATTTCAGGCATTTTTTTTTAAGCAAAAATGTAAACAAATTTGCTGGTTTCTTCTTCTTTCGTCAATTAAGGAATTGCTGCTATTCTTTGTCATTTATAATAGTAAATGACGAGTCTTTGGGTTTTGGACTGTTGGTTGCACCAAAGAAGTACTTTGAAGGCATCACTTTGGGCTCTGGAAAATTGTGATGAGCATTTTTCACAATTTCTTCACATTTTATAGACCTAACGATTAGTCGATTAATCGAGGAAATAGTCTGCAGGTTAGTCGATAATGAAAATAATCGTTAGTTGTACCCTATTACTAACAGATAGTTAGATGAGGAGTATGGTATTGATCTTCTCATCAACAGAATCTTCTCTCTCCACCAGAAGACTAATAAGTGGATTTCACTTGTCGAACCTTTTCTTTAAACTCTTGTGGGACATTAAAACATGAGAGTCAGTTAAATGTTAGAGACAAACGTGAAAATAAAGTTAAATATTTAGGTTTCCGTACATACAAACTATGAGGTTTGATCAAGTGAAAAGACAAAAGCTGTTTTTACAAAGGACAAGTCGTGCGAACCAGTCTGAATAAACTGATTTCATTTATCCGACTGTAATGTTTGCGCTGCATTACGCAGAGTGATTGACAGCTGTCATCTACTTAAGGTGTGAGTGCACTGGTGTTTGTGCAACATTTTTATGATAAATAATCAATATCAATCACAGAACATGACGGGCGAAGTGTGTAGTGTAGCATCGAGTCAGAAGTCAGGGATTTTTAAGCCTAAAATTAATCTATAAAAACAGCAACATAGCAAAAATTTGTTTTAAAAAGAAGCAAAATAACTTTTTTTTTTTCAAACTCATTTAAAATCCCCTCACAGTTTTATCTTGAACTATCATTTCCTGCCTTTCTCCTGTATTTTTCTTTCCGACAGTAGATTTGAGGTGTGCAGATGAAACGGTATGCTCTGTCTGTTTTTTTTATTCCTCGTGACAGACTCTGCTTCTTCTGTCATGAGTCTCTGCCCATGTTTTATTCATGTTAAGCTGCGCTGCTTTGAAAGCAGGACTGATCTGAATCTCAATTTAGGATGATGTAAGGGTGTCTGGGTGTATGATGATTTTAGACAACGTGTAGAAAGATGGTGGATCTTTTCAAGTTGTCAGAGTACTGGAATATTATTGGCTATCTGTGGTCGTCATGTTGACTGACTACAATAAGGACGCTGTTCTAGTACAGACGAGGTGCTGCAGAAATGTAACTTTCTTCATACCCTCAGTCTGGGGCTGCAATTTACAATAAGTTTCATCATCGATTAATCAGCAGATTCTTTTCTAGAAAATTGAATTGACTGTTTTTTTTTCTATAAAATGTCAAAGTATCACAATCTCCTAAAAGCCCATGTTAACATATTCAAACTGCTTGTTTTGTGTGACCAACATTTAAAAAACTAAATATTTTCCAACCCATTCTCACTCCCAACTCGTCACATATGGACGCGTGGTCGAGACCCGTCAGCGTCAGTTTGTAAAGCACTAGAGATCCCAATAGTGTCATAGTTCAGCGCAATGGGGGAAGCCCTGTAGGTAAAGGTAGGTATATGATATTTAGCAGAAAAGACCGAGTAACTAGGTGGTTGGGGTGGATGGAGGGCCAGTAAATCGACTTTCAGCCAGGAGACAGGTGTTCGTTTCCTGTGTGAAACAAAAAGTCAACATTAAATAATTTAAGTTACGTAAATTGTGTAAGTTACGCAAGTAACGTTACTTATATTTCTTAAGTTAACTGACGAACATAACGTAGTTTTTTCTTTTTTTTATTTCTTTTTTTTTACCCAAACCATGGAGTACTTTTGGTGCCTAAACCTAACCAAATTGCAATGTTTCACAACATTAAAGGAAACCTATTAAACTGCTTTTCCACTCCTATACTGTAGTTCTGTGACTCCTGTATTGTAGCTTTGCATGACTCACATTTAAAAAGTTTGGGAACAGGTGGCAGGTGGCGCCTGTGTGACGTCATCTTAAGGTTTATTGATTCGATCTCGTGTCTGTTATCTTCTCCTGCAGCACCCCCTCCACCTCCTATTCGTGGCGGTCCCCCTCCTCCTCCTCCGCCCCCCCACAGCTCAGCTACACCCCCTCCTCCTCCCCCGTCAAGAGGAGGCAGGGGGGCCCCTCCTCCCCCTCCGCCGTCGAGAGCCCCTGCCTCAGCTCCTCCTCCTCCTCCCCCCACTAGACCAGGAACTCTAGGTGCCCCGCCTCCTCCACCTCCTCCCACCAGGGGAGGTCACCAGCCCCCTCCTCCCCCCCACCATCACCACCACCACCACCAGCCTCCCCCTCCTCCTCCTCAGTCTTCCTTGCACTCGTCCATTGCTCCGCAAGCCCCACCCCCTCCACCTCCCCCATTGGCCCAGCACTCTCCAGTAGGCAACGGAGGCGGCGCGGCTCCTGCTCCACCACCTCCGCCGCCGCCTCCACCTCCCCCTCCGCCCCCAGAGCTGGATGGCGGTGGAGGCGGAGACTCCCCTCATTCGCCAAGTCCCGGCGGGAAGTCGGCACTGCTGGAGCAGATTAGAGGAGGAGCCCAGCTGAAGAAGGTGGAGCAGAACCACCGAGCGCCGGCTTCCGGGATTGGACGGGACGCCCTGCTGGACCAGATCCGACAGGGAATCCAGCTCAAGACCGTAAGACGATCACGATATCCCACGTCATAGATGTGATAGATATCACACTCTCTTCTTAGAGTCAGTCGATCAGATCTTCAGCCTCATGATCATCACATTTGGAAGTTTTCTTTATTTGCACCGCGTAGTTACAGTGCAAACAAGAACTCCTTATAGCTAATAGACTTTTCATGGTGCAAATTTGCCAAAATGGAAACAATCGTAGGCTTTAAAAATGTACCAAAAAAATCAAGCGTTCAGATGGTTAATTAACATTTTTAGGAATTTCACTTTAAGCTGCACCATTTTGTGTTTGCAGTCTTATTCAAAGGCAGAAAACAAATGGAACAAAAGTGTATATTATGATCTGATTAATGAGCAATCGTCAAAATCAAAATGTCACTTAAAAATCCATAAATGGGTGTTTGTGGCGGGCTAGAGGCAGCAAGATGCTTTCATTTCCTGTATGTGAATATACCTGTGATTTAAATGTTTAAAGAAACACAACATTGTATCTGTAACAAACTGGACCGGATCTGTTTTTGTGGCTCTCCAGGTGCCAGATAATCCAGAGTCCGGCCCTCCAACGCCAGCTCCCACCGCGGGCATTGTCGGCGCTCTGATGGAGGTGATGCAGAAGAGGAGCAAAGCCATCCATTCCTCAGGTAAGCCTGTCGTTAATATGTAGGCCATTACCTTTGACAGCGTCTCTATTAGTGAGCTTTTGATGTGCTGCGTGGTGGATTTTATTTCCTTTTGAACAGAGCCAGGCTTGCTGTTTCCCCTCTGTTTCCAGTTAGCTGGCCTCTGCCTATAGCTTCATATTTAACAGAAGGACGTGAGAGTGAGATCGATCTCGTCATCTAACTCAGCAGGAAAGCAAACTATTCCTTTAAAGCAGAACTCCTCAGTCGGGTTTATATTTCCTGTTCATCTTGTGGCTTGTTATTGTGAAACGGTTGTTAGTCTCCCGATTTCCACACTGTCTTTTTTTTTTTTTTCCCCAGACGAAGACGAGGATGACGACGAAGACGAGGACTTCGAAGACGACGACGAGTGGGACGACTAGTGAAGATTTCTCTCCTCAACCCCGGTCCCTCCGCACCTACCGCTGACACTAAAATATCTTCTAAAAATCTTCCAGCATCTGACTAAAATGTTGTAAATGTTGTATGAATTGGCTGTATATTTATTTTTGCCTTTTTGTTTTGTTTTTTTTTGTTTTTTTTATGACCATTATAATTAATCTGTGCAATACCTCATCCGTTAAATCTGTGTTGTTCGTTACACACCCTCATCGTTAAAAGACACTTTCCCCCGGACGTCTGTCATAAAAAAGCACTTAACACCGCCATCAGCACAATGTGGAGACACCGCCGGCGTCATGTCATTATCAATAATCAATAATATAAACACTAGCTGCACCACTGAGGGGAATCTGAATTGCGGTCTTCTTGTGCTCCTTGGGAAATATTTTTTTTGTGTTCATTTCTTCGTGTTTTCATTCCTCGTGGAAAAACAAACTGAAAGGGAGACGTACGTGTGACCAAACAGGCAGGATCCTCTTTGTGTTTGACTGTGGTCGGTTTAAATGCGAGATAACACTATTTTCTTACCGTGCTTCTTTTCGTACCTCCGAGTTTCCTAATAAATCGTAGTTTAGTCGTGTTATTTTTTCATAAATACTTTGACCAAAATGCGGCGGCGGCTCAGTCGCCTCATGTGGATTTTCAACTTTTATTTTTTATGAAATTAAAGCCGTTTATTTGCACACAGTTTATATGATAGTTCAGTTTTGTGTTTTTCTGGTGTGTGTTTTGTCAAATAATTTGTAGCCTATTTTTTATTTCAAGCAGGTCACAGCGAAGGTGGACACTTTTAAAAGCTAAAGGTGACCTTTAAAGAGGAGTACAAACATGAGTGACGATGTTTCAGTTAGTGACTTTATTTTTTTTGGCTTAATACAAAAACTTGTCCACACCCATTCACTCACACTGTGGCATTTGTGAAATGATGAAAGTTTTCTTCTTAATGTCTGGTTGATTGATTTTTTTCATTCCGTTATTTCCAGCTGTAGGAAACAACAGTGGTCTGATCAGTATTTCAAACAAATATCATCACGCAAAGCACTAAAAGATTTAAATAAATAAATAAAAAAACTTTCATCCTCTTCAGTTAACAAACTATAATTTTATGCAATGCGACTGTAAATGCCTCCTTAATGGAAAAATAATTTAAAAAAGCAAATAATGAACCAAATGTGGCATTATCAAGCAGCTTGTGGGTTTGGCAATGCCTGTGATCCTCCGTCTGTAAACGGTGTAAAGAAATAACCAACGCTCGATTTAACTGTTCGTCTTAGCGTTTTTACCGTCCTCCAGCGAGGCTTAATGCTGCATCGAGAAGCCGAGATACTGACAGAACCTGTGAAGAGGGGTGGGGGGGGGCGCAATGAAAATACTAAATTGTATACTTAAATAAATGTTAATATTTACAGAGAAAAGTGTCTCTTGTTTTTTGTCTGCTTCTGGTTGTTTGGTGCAGGATTCAGATAAATGGTATTATAAGCATCAAGATTCCTGTTCAATCTATGCTGGCACACATTCTCGAACAATGTACAGTGTAAACATGAAACACAATATTAAACATAAATATACTAATAACACATTTTAAATGTATGTTCACCTCACAAAACATAATAAAACAGTATAGCAATAAATCTAAAATAAAGTAAACAAGAACTAAAATAACCGTGCATAAAATCAGGGTACATAAACAATTGGAAACAAAAGATTGCTGTGACCAGATGAACGGCGATCACGTTGGATGTGCCAGTTTAAAAATGTGTATTTTCACGCGGGATTTAAAAATGGAAAGCAAGTCAGTGTTACGGATGTGCGAGGGGCAGAGCGGCTGAAGGCTCTAAACCCCACAGTGGTGAAACAGGCAGGAGGTGAATAGAAGATGACTTAAGTCTTCTTTAAACCACTAGGAAACATTGGTCAGGTACTTCAATTTTGCTGTAGTGTAAGAAGAATATGATTATAAAAGCTACATACAGGTAATTACAACAAGACCAGCAGGTAGTCCTGGTATGTTTTAGGAAATGTGTGAAAGCAGAAAAGTGATGGTATTCATATATCAAGTTACTGAATTAAACCATCAGAAATAAATGAAAATGGTCATCACCCATTTTATATAATGTAAAATATATATATTTATATGTATAATATATATGGTATAATATATGTATAAATTGCTAGTATGGAGAAAAACAAGAAGCCAGATTAAAAAGAACATATTTATAACAGAAGAAAGTAATTAGCATATTTTTATTGGAACACAATGGGAGGGTTAAAACTGTTACATTTTTGTTTGCTGAAAAAATAAAAGCTATTTTAGTGTCAGTCGTCCTGTAATGTGCAGTCTTCTCTGGAGAACTAAAGAAAAATCCTCTCCTTGTTCTAATGAGTCAGTGCACTGCAGTAATTCCCAACAGGCCGTGCTTCTGCTGTTGGATGTGGGCACCATGTGACACCATCTTCTGGTGACAAAATGACATGGCAGCCTGTCCTGCTGTTAATATTTCACCCCAGGAGGAAAGTTAAACTGAAAGATTTTTTTTAAATGAAAACTGTAATTAGAAAGGTGAAGAAACTCAACTCAACAAAATACCCTGCAAATTCCTCTGTTCTGTTCTTAAAAATTTTGCGCTCAGAGGCGTTCAGAGATCCCGTGTCTCTCAGCTGCAGCCACAGCTTCTGTTCAAGCAGCCTGCAAATATTCTGGGGAAAAAGCTAAAAACAAAAACTGTCCCATCTGTAAAAGAAAATTCTCTAAGAGACGATCAAGATGTGAACTTGGCACTGAAGGAACTGGCTGAATCCTATGATAGAGAGAAAGCTGGATCATCTGAGCAAAAGCTGGAGGTGGTGATTCGCCACTGGAGTCACAAGGTGGTTCCTATTGAACAAGCAGTCGGTGACCTGAAGGACCAGCTGAAATCTGACCTAAAGTCTCTACAGGATAATAGGGACAAGTACAAACAAGTGGATAAAACACACAACGAAGCTGTTGTCCGCAGAGAATCAGCTCAGAGCCGAGTTCAACAAGCTTTCGCCAGTGCCTGAAAGAGGAAGAGGAGTCCAGACTGGCAGCTCTGAGGAATGTAGAGGAGCAGAAGGGATATCTCCCCTCTGTCAGACAGTATCTCTGCTGAAGATCTGCAGTAGCACAAAGTGTCTTTCCTCAGCAGTTATAAACCCGCTCAGACCAAAGTCCAGCTCTCATTGATCTGCAGATGGTCTCAGGAACGCTGATAGATGTGGCCAAACGCCTGTCCTACAGAGTGTGGGAGAAGGTGGAGGGGAAAGTCCACTTCAGTCCTGACAATAGGCTGCTGGCTCTATATGTCTGATGATCTGACTAGTGTGAGATTTGGAGATACAAAGCAACAGCTCCCCAACAATCTGGAGAGAAACACTAAGTAGACCGGATGTTCATGGCTCTGAGGGCTTCAGCTCAGGGAAACATAGCTGGGAGGAGGATGTGGGAGACCTTCCTCGCTGGAATATATAGGTTTGGTTAAAGAGTCAGTTGAAAGGAAGAGAGAGCGAAATGACTCACCACAGTTTAGAATCTGGTGTTTAATGCATCGCAGAGGAAAATACACTGATGTCTGGTTTTGGTGAGACTGGCACAGTCTCAAAATCATATACAGAAAGCCTCATCTCACCTTGTTTTGTTTTTTTACATGTCACAATTACTTTTCACATTAAGTAATTCAGTGCATGCGTTTTTTTTAAAAATGCATTTATATTAATTCAGATTTTTTTAACAAAACATGATGTTTTACTGTGCAGAATGGATCAATGTAATAATTCACCTGTTATTTGTTAACCACATGTGTCATGCAATGTAGACTTTCTGCAGAAATACCATCACCATGTTATACACAATATTTTTATTCTCTCTTTACTGACAAATTTGCAAAAGAATGGAAGAAGTCATGGCCTTAAGATACTGTTAAATTACACTGTATATTACTGAATAAATTACATTTTCAGGATGTCATAATATATACTTCAAGATAATCAAGATATGGAATTCATGCCTAGCCAGGAGATTTTAATCCTGCCTCCCACCCCTAACATATACACACCCACACACACAGTCTAAATATATTTATCCTAATATCTCTGCTCACATTTGTTGCTCCAGGTTTCGTCCGAATGGTTGCATGTGCCACTACTCCATCCAGATCTGGAAGCTGTTGTTTTTTGTGCCGTGTGAGATTGGAGCTCAGACTGTAAGATGCTACGCTGCCAAACACAATGTAAGTTCTTCAACCGCTGGTGGTTTGCTTCTGCTGACACAGAACTTAAGCAAGATAAATGTATGTGAATATATGTTATAATGAGTATTACAGCAGAGAACTTGCCTCAGACAGACATCCCACAGTGTCTCTCAGCACTCTGTAAGTGGAGGATTTCATTTTCCTCCAATTAAGCTTGAACATTTACGTGGCATTTTATTAAAGATGTGAAGTGTTGTAATGAGAGGTCACTCAGTCAGACTTCACTCCCCTCCTGCTACTCTCGGGTTGGGGGGGGGGCGTCCATATTTACTTTGAACAGCTGTTTAATGAACTTTAGTGACACTGTGTGTGTGTGTAAGCACACTGGATTAGAAACTAATATATAACTCAATGACAGATGGATATGAATCTTTTCTGTTTCTCTGCCAGCTGATACACCACTGTACTGTAATTACAGCTCATGAACATAAGAAATATAACCAACTAATAGCTTCCTAACTATTTTCTTTTTGTAATCCCAGTAAGTAATAACTGTGAATGATAATGCTTATTTAGTGATACTGCTGTGTCCAAATTATTTGTACGTTCCTCATGCTGCATTGTGAACGGTGTGTACTTAAACTACGACAGCTGTGCTGAAATTTAGCTTGCTAGGATGTTGGCCTGCTAACATCTCAGCTAAAGTCTCAGCACGTGTCGTGGTATTTTTTTTTTGGACAGAATAATCTTTGAGGAGACGTACATGTGTAGCCGGGTGGTAAATCTATTCATAGGCGATTTTCCACTTAGGTTTAATATATTTCTAAAAGTAGAGTAATGTAAATACATGTGTTTTTGTTGTTTTGTTTTGAGAGTGACATTGTCCAGTTTGTGCGAAGTAGATTGTAAGTGGATTTCCACAGTTTTACATGTGGTGGCAGACTTTGGTCACAAGGCGGCAGCTTTGAGTAGAATGGTTGTTGTTTGGCGTACGAGGGATTGGTGCTGAGACTTCGTAATGTAAAGTAACGTTAGTAGGTAAATGCATGCATATCTTGTAAAATATTCCCGTACAAGTGTATAAAATGGCATCAACTGTCAGTATTTAACAAGATGGTTTGATTTAGGCACTACTGGAATTGTGTGCTGAGATTTTGGGCGCCAATCGTCGACACCTGTGTACTAAATGACATGGTAATGCTAACGTGCATAAAGTCACACCGTGATATTGTACTTTGTTACTTGAGAAATGTTACAGTTTACAGTAATTGTGACTCTGTTTGAAAGTAATTGACGCTGAAAGTGCGTAGAGTTGTGCGATCTCTGGGAAGTTGGTAGAACTTGGTGAAGTGTAATTGTCATTTACAGTCGCACATTTTATACACTGATGTTGATGTAAGACGGTTTATGGTTGTTAAAATAATTTATTTTATGTTTTCTGCGGATAGTCATAGCCCACTGCTGTATTTCTACTATATTTCTACTGTAATTTTATTTTATTTCTCCAAACATTTTTGGCTGTTAGAGATTGTTACAAAACTCAGCATTTGAGCTGGTTACGTGAAAGACTCAGTAGCATAACCTACCACTCTGTCAAATGACCTGCACATGTGGTCTAAAATAAACCTGGAGCTTCAAGAACCCCTGAAGTAATTGCTTCCTGTGTGGCATCTCATTTCACGGGCTACACATGGAGACCAGGCGATTATTCCTTTGCAAAGCAACTTAATAATTTTTTTTTATAGCTTCCAGAATAACATCCCTTATTGTCCACGCCTGTAATTGAACGGCTCATAACTGACGGCAATCAGTCATTCGCAAATCTCGCTATAACCTTACTTTCCAATGTTTTAGTCAATCTAAAAGTACAGCTCAGCCAGGCACACAAGAATTTTGTATGTGTCCTGTAGCAAAAGAGTTAGATGAGAGGTAATTTTGACATTTAATTTTAGTCAGTTTGCTTTTCGCAAAAAAAAAAAGAACCTTCAAGATAAACCAATAATTAGCTATAGTGTGCTTCATCTGTCACCTACAGTGTAAGCCTGTCTGTATCTCTGTCATGTATTTCAACTCTGTGTGTGCTGATGGACAGTAGGCAGCAGCTGCGGCTCACATAACAGCTCTCTGTGTGAGTTTGTTGTAGAGTTTAATCCCTCTGTGAGCGGTCTGTATTAGAAAACACAGTGGGTAGATCCTCCTATCAGGTCACCAACATGAGAAGCTGTTGAATGAACTGTAGTTTTGTCTTTAAGAGGTGCTGTGTGTAACAAGAAGAGTCTGATGTGGGATTTACATTTTCGTAAGTAAACTACTTTTTGAATGATACATCCTGACAGCCTAGTGGTTGGGGCACATTTGGATGTTGTAAGTCTCTCTCTTGAACCTCTTTTCTTGCCTGTATGTCTGCTGTTAATAGCCAGTTTTCCGTTTAAATGTAGTGCAAATCTGAACAGAATTTTCCGGAAATCAGCGTAAGTAAATTTGAAATTTTCCGTATTTCCATCCACTCCTGTTATGCAAATATTTGAAGTTGATCTGTCGAGATTAGCAGTAGGGGGCACTAATGTTCCAGTCAGGTGCCATTATATAATTACAGAAGAAGAGTTCACAACCAGCGTAGTTAAAAGAGCTGGAATAGATGGGAAAATGGCATTTGTGTTTGTTTTGTGTACTAATTTAAGGAAGGTTACAGTCTCCTCATTGCTCTTATGTTAACATAATGCCTCTAGTTATGTTGTGATTTATTTGCTTAGTCTGTTTCCATTGCACTTTTTACTTTTATCAAAACACATTTTTTCACCTCAGCCAAGCGTAAAAAAATTGTGTGCAAAATTTCAGCATATATATCAATGAATTTATAATATATTCAGTGTTTCTATTCAGGTTTTTTTATATGCAAAATGTAAATGTTCATAAAAACAGGAGGATGGAAACACACCTACTGTCAAATAATGGAAAAATGCGAAGACACAAGCGAGACACAAGTATAAGCGGCAGAGAAACAAGCCTCCATCGTTGTTCGAAGCTGCTGCTTTTCTATCATTCAGGGTCCAGCTTTGCAAACTGAGAAAAATGAATCACAAAATGAAACAGCCTTGTTTGATGAAAAATAATTTTACTAAATATGTCACTTTTTATATAAAAACTAGAAAGTGTCTTGTGAGAACACATTTATTCACAACACAAGCTTCAACAAAGCCAGCCACCAGAAGAAACCCTGTCGTGGACCAACATGTTGGACAGAAAACAAAAAAACAGCAAAGCCAACTTTTAACCAAAGTACTTTTATCTGTAAAATATGTAAAAGAACATTATTCTGATTTGAAAACATGTATGTAAACCATTGTTTCTGTGTCAACAAAGAGCTGTCAGAAAACCTTTTCGTGAGTTCACGTTGTGAAAAACATGCAGGCTGAGTCAGAACATAAACTTTATTTCTCTACACATCAGTATTCACAGTAGCTTTCACACAGTAACAAAATACAACAGTAGTGTCTGAAACAAATGCAGTCTGCTGCTACGCTGTGTGACACGTTAAGTAAAATACTGTTAAAAAGTGAAATAGTGTGAAATAAAAATGAAATATTTCAATACAAAGTGAGAACAGTTGTGAGCGGTAGGTGAGTTCAGGCCTGTGACAGATCCACCTGAAATGACAAACATCACACACACGTTAAGTTACAGCAGATTTAGGACTGGATGGATGTTCAAGAGAAAAAATTCTTCATTCAGACATCATGTTTCAAAACACAGTCAGAGGTATTTAACTATGATCTGTCAGCCAATGAGCAGCTGGAGCTGACTGGACTGTCCTGAGGACACCAGGCTTTTGTTTGTACTTCCATCAAAGCAAAGATCAAATGGGTACTTTTCTATTTTATATGGAATTTTCTTCTTTACTCTGTTTATTATCTGTCTCCATTGAAGGCTTGAAGGGATTAAAAACACCAGATCTTCGGTAAGGGCTTGTTTTTGAAGGATTCATTGTGTTCCTTTAGATTTATATTGTCACGGTTTAATCATGTTACTCAGATTCTGCTGTTGTCCTAATGCATTTCACAAAAGCATGATAAAGATTTGATCATGATACTTAATATTTGTTCCTATCGTGTAAACCACTTGTGTTTAAAGCTCTCTGAACTCAGTGGAAATCTGAACAACAGTTTGTTTTTTCAGCCTCTTCCCAGCAGCTCTCTGAGCCATCAGTCTTATCAAACAGCAGTGAAGAAGTAATGCTATTTATAACTTGAGAGTGACAGAGGTGCCTGATGACAGCACTGAGGGGGTCTAATGGCTTTTGGAGGCTAAATTATGTCTCTGATGCTTCCTTCAAACCTCGAACGTAGATCAGCCGGACAGACTCACAGGAAGTCTTACCCTTTTTAAGGACCTGATGCTGCTCCCACGAATTGCCGCCATCAGGTCGTCGCGGCTCGACCTCTGCGGGGGTGGCAGGAGTGACGATTCGTCTCGTCTCTTCTGCGGTGATGGCTTCAAGGCGTTCTTCAGGTCTTTAAGAATGTCTGTGCTCTCTTTTTCGTTGGCGCCGTTCTTGAGCTTCTTTGACTTGGGTTTTCTTTGGTTTGACTGACTCTTCGTGCCGTTCGAGCCTTCGTGCTGTTTGACCATTTCGGCGATCTTCCTTGTCGGCGGGTCTAGAGATGGAGGAGGAGGATTTCTGTTTTGATTCTGAGCAGTCTTAGAACATTGTGATGGCTTATTTGGTGGTCTGTTTTCTGCAGATGAACCAGAACCTTGTCCTGACACCTCTGGAGGACTCTCTTCCTTCTTCTGTTGGAGCCTCTTCTGTCGCTGTTGGTCCTGGTTGCGCGTCAGGATGCCGGTCGCTGTCATCCGCGGTCCCGGGAGGTCAAACTGGTAACCGAGCTTGAGCAGAGTGGTGTTTTCCCTCAGCAGCTGGACCATCTCCATCTCCACCTTCCCCCCGCAGATGTGCCTCTGGTTGTGAAAGCGAAGCTCCACTAGTGTCCTGTTGTGCTGCAGCGCCGCCAGCAGAGCCAGGATGCCCTGACCCGACACAAAGTTGGACTCGATGTTCAGGTTTCTAATGAAGCGGTTCTCACGGAGCATCTTGGAGATGGCGAAGGCCACCCGGTCGTCGGCGTGGGTGTTGGCGAGGCTGAAAACGTGGACATGAGTATTTGTGCACAGGGCCTCTGCGAAACGAAGCAAGGTTTCCTGGGTAATATCTTCAATGTTGTTGAGGTTGACTTCGATCACGGTAGGGTCATCACACAAGATCTGCTCCAGAGTTTCGTCGATGATTATCGGGTTCCCGCTAGGTCTGTCAGAGTTTGCATCCAGGTTTTTGTCTGTGGTTTCAGTCCTCCTCGATTCACTCTTCAAGCCTTTGGACAGACTTTTCTTCTGAGGACATTTACTCCTTATAGGAGCCTCCTTTTTACACTCGTCTTTCTTTTCCGCCTCATCTTTCTTCGCATCATTTTTGCTAAAGGCACCTTTCTTCCCCTTTTGCGAAATCTTCTTCCTGTCGCTGTCAAGAGTCTTGCCGCCGTCGCTGGTGGTAACAGTCACTGGCTCCCCCCTGCTCTTATCTGGGCGTACCTCCTGCACACGATAACAGGACAGAAAATAAGGTCGAACCCTGACATTCTCCGGCCTCTGACTTTTAATTAAGAACCCTCAACAACACTGGCAGACATGAAGCTGACATTTTCCAGACTCAGACTCTTTATTTTAAGACTGTTTTTCAGCAACACATTACACACTACATCATTATATATATCATACCAGTGGGTTTATGTTTGAACAATTGAAAAACTTGCATCTGAAATGATAGAGGACGACATAAACTAAAAGGCTTCGTATGAAAACCACATTTGATTTTTGACCAAATATGCACGAGTATGACTTGATATTGTAATTTGTATGTGAATTCAGCAATGTGAATCCGAATGACCTGCAGTGAATTTAGTATTGATCTTCCTCAAAGTTGGAGGACTTCTAAAAACTATTAAAATTTGTTGAGTCATAGTTCTTCTCAAGGTTTCTGCCTCTTAAAATAATGGATTTTTTTTGGCCTCTGTCAAAGTCTGTTGTTTCCCCACCTGCTGAAAAAGTGAAGCCTGTTAGCGCCAAGTTAGCTAACATCTCCACCCCACTTCAGACTGAGCTGAGCAGGAAAGCTTCAACAGCAAACTGCGTCTTTTGGCTGCTATGTAACTTAACATTACCTCAATTTATAGAAAGTAACTGGTAGCTGTATTTTATTTATTCCTACTTGTCCAATGTTGAGAACATCAGTTACAATCTGAGAGTAAAATGGTGTAGCCTGCAGCTCTGTCCTGTACAGACTGGTTCAATTATTTTTTAGATGAAAGAGTGGTTGTTGGGAAAAGAAAGGACGGAGGTGACCGGAGGAGCTGAGGTTAGTAAAGCTAATTAGTGATGCAAACTAGTCCTTATAAGCTAATGAGGAGACGTTTCTTTTTGGATTTTAATGTGCAAATAAAATGCACCTCAGAAGGGAGGAGGTTTCTCATGTTGCACACAAAAGGCAAACATGAACAATCGTATCTATAACGATTCTGAGGTCATATTAACAGGGTTTTAGGGGGTGAGGCCCAAAACTGTGCAATAAATGTTAAATCACTGTGGAGAGCGTCATAACCAACTAAATAACTTTCCCCAAATCTAAAGGGTGTAGTTCCTCCCCAGTAGACTCATCTTTTACTGTTGGTTATTTATTATCTGCTCTAGCTTTTCCAACTCTTTGTTCAGACATATGGTGAAACTAATGGCCCGATATGATGTGAAATTACATATTTGTCATTGGAAAATGTAAAGTTTTCTCGGGGGAGGACCCCCAAACCCCCCACCACCCTGACCATGACCACCAACACCAAAACATTTAGCTAAAGGACACATTAAAATGGGTAAACACTGAAGTTTTAAACTATTCTGATGTGCATTGCATTGTCAAGGACACAAGAACAATACTGCTGAGACATGTTGTGTTGGGGTTTTATATTCAAATTACAAAAATTTTGCTTCACCTCCGCTGCTATAACTCCATCCTAGGCGAAACACTGGATGACTTTTGTTATGAAGTGGCGCTTTATAAATAAAATTTAATTGATTAACAAAAAGAACGGATATTCTTTCAAACTCCACACCTCCAGTCTGTAATGCAGATAGTTATACATTTGTATTCTCCAAGCCCAAGCTGAGATAACCCTGATGACATCACTATGACATCGTCAGGGATTTTTTTTTTCTTTTTTAAGAGAAAATCAAGTAATTAAAATAAAAACAAACAAAACAATCTGTGATTTTGCGTTGTAGTCCAACTGACCTACAAAGTACAAGTCAGCATTACATTCTCTTTGATCTGGGCCATGCCCCCTATCATTTCTGTCAAACAGAAATCAACTGCTGGAGGTCTGGAGAATTGCAAAGAGATTAGTGTAGTTGTTCATCAATTGTGGATGTAGAAATATTGATTACTGCACTTTTAAAGATGTCAATTAAATTAATCAATAAAATGTAAATGAGTTTATTTGACTTTAGCTGTTGAGCTACTGTAGTGTCAGACAGTGTTCCTTTTAACAGACTGTCATTTTTATAGTGGCATGTCATTCAAATTTCTCAAATTAAAACTAAAGATACTCCTGTCTCTTTGCATTACTGACATAAACTGCTGCTCCTTTTCCAAAGTTTTAGATTGATTTCCAGCCCTCCAGGCAGCCAGTGGTTTCAGATTTCTATTAAAATCAACCTGAAGTGACTTGAAACTTGCTGCAAAGAGACAATCCGTCACATCCAAAATGTAGTCAACTTTTTTTTACTGTCACAGTTACGGATCATTATGTGGTGAATGCAGGTGCAAGCAGGGACCATTTTAAATCAAACCCTGAAGATAATAAACAAACATGGATGTTGTGAAAAGTGAATTTGGTAGTTTCTAAAAACTCAGATGTCGGTGCATCCTTTACGGCACCCAAAAGTAGAGTTTTGAAAACAATCTCTGCTTTCCTAAAACAAAAACAACTTCAGGCAGAAAGACTCTCTTGGTAGTTAAAACATGCAGTTATGATCCTCTAAGTGTGCCGACAGAGTATTGATGTCCCTTCTTACCTGTCTGACGTTGGACTCCATCCTTTGGTCCTCCAGCAGCTTCTTGTTTTCATCCTCCCAGTATTTCTGCAGAGCGTCCCTGTCGAAGGTCCCTGATGGAGTTTTGCCGGTCTGGTCTTTCTGCCTCAGGCCGATGGGGACGTTGTCATCCAGGTCGACCAGCTCCCTCTCCAGCTCCTGGAGCTCCTCGGAGGACAGAGTGGCCAGCAGCTCGTCTTCGTCCACCTCCTCGTACTTCTTCAGCTCCCTGCGGTAGCCAAAGGTACTCATGGTTCTGCGCTCGTTTCAGGACTCTATGAACACTTAAATGTCTTAACTGAATCTGCTTTTGCTCGATGGTTTGTCCTCCATCAGATCCCTTCAGACCAGGGATACAGGTGCCATATCAGAGTCCTCGTTCATCTACTGATCCAAACTACCAAAGTTGCCTGACAGGGAGAAAGGGGAGGGTTACCATGCTGCTGATGGTCCTGTCTTTTTTTAGGGTGTTGGGTGGGGGGGTCAATGAGATAGGCTTACTGCAGGAATGTGAGCCCTCTGAGTGGCCTGTGCCGAGAGCTCACCAGCAACTCGAAAGAAACGAAGGAAGCAAAATGCTGTGGGGAGACACCAGAGATGCAACTCTGTGGTGTTACGCAATATGTCAGGACACAGAAACACGCGTTGTCAGGGAACAATCCAGTTGCAGGGAAACACTTGTTCTCCCTGAGGATGGTGGGATTATGCACAGTACATCTCCAACTTTGTTATGGCCGTTTGCTGGAACAGAAACAAAGTGGTGGCTGGTTCTTATCTCCACAATCTGTCATGTCACATTCAAACCTTATCAGTTCACATTCAAACCTTATCAGTCAATAAAGGTTAACAACTGTTATAAAATGACTTGTCTTAGTGCAGCTCAGATAAAAACTAAAGTACAAGACATAAAACAACCTCACCTTAAAATCTATTTAGTGGCTGTTCATCAATAATAAACTTTGAAACTCAACTTTTGAGGCAACATAAACAAGAAATTCTGAAAGTGAGGTGAGATTGTTTGGTCAACTGCTGTTCCCAAGGTCAAAAATGAACTCTACAATACGAATAAAACTTTAAAAAGATAAAATCTAATCATGATGATGTCCAGAGGCGGCACAGGAATCCAGTCTTTGGTAAAACTTTATTTAAATTTAAGGGCCATGATTGTTGGAACTATTCTGGTTGTTTTTGTCTGTAGTCTCCACTCTGCTCGAGTTTCTTGACCACATCTAACTACTTTTTAGTGAGTAGTATTAACTTGATGGACCAGCCCCAGATTTCAGTCTATAAAACATGTTATTTGAAAGAAAAGCAATTTCAAACCCGTGGTAAATTTACATAATGTCAAATCTGTAGATTATTGTTGTATTTTGCTGGACACAATTAAAATAACTCTTGTACATTATAACAGAAAAAACACCAATAACTGCAACCTCAAGTCGAACTAAACCTTTTTAATCCTTTTTATTAGCTGCAGAGCTGTTGTAATGAATCCTACCATATAGCATAGGTGTTGTCATTATTGTGTCCACCCCTGTACTCGTCACACAAGTAACATTTGTATGAATGTGTAGGACTGACCCCAAGTTTTTTTGAGGGGAGGGTAGTTTGTTGTTTGGTTGCCAAGACAATCATCACAGCTCAGTAACAACAACATGCATCCATCACTGAGCATGTTTAGTGAGCTGCTTGGCACTTGTGGAATGTTACGCGAGTGACATAAAACCGCTCTCATCCTAAATCTGCTGTAAATTTGACCCTTGACCTGGATTATTGCAGATTAGCATCAGTCATCCAGCTGTGCAGTCCAGACTGGGAATGGAAACAGTTTCAGTTACAAAACAAATGAGCAAACTGATTAATATTTATTTGATATTCATTCGTTTTTAGATTCATTTCCTTCCTTCCTAGGTTGGTTTCAGGTAATTTCTATAAATGCACAGAGATAATTTATCATCTGTTTATCTATCTTTATTTATTTGTTTATGAATTACACATATCCGTGATTCTTTGGAATAATGGTGCGTGTCAGAATTCCCAGTTCCCAGTTGGAGATTTCATCTGGAACGCCCCTTTTAAATCGGATTTCCTTTGCTTTACCCCCAACTTTGTGATCCAAGATGGCTGCTCCGTGTTTCAACAGTTAGTGAAAGCTGTAGTCTGTAATGTTTATTTGCACTTCTGTGTGTTTGTGTCTCATATAAGTCCTGTCCAACTGCTCTCTGTGGACGTGTTGCTACTGTGTTTAGTACGCATGAATACCTCTTAATGCGTTTTTATCAACCAGCGTTGGTAACAATGGCTAACCTGGCTATATGTGAACAACAGCTGGCCGAGCGAGGTTTTCCGACGTGTAACTGGAACGTGGTCAACTCGGGCGTGACGTCATTCGTAGCTCCGACCTCCCAAGTAAATGGAACGCACCATAAGTCCCAAAACTCAAAGCAAACATTATTGTTTATATTACTACTGTAATGTTTGTGTTTTTTAAAGCTACACTAATCAATATTTTTATTTCAACAATGGCTCAAAGGACAATGTGCAATGCGAAAGGTGTCACTTATAAAGTAAAGATGAATGCACAGAGAATTGTCACCAACTTTGCAGCCCCAATGAGCCTTTTAGCTTCTTTTAGCTCCTACTTTTAGTTTAACTTAAGCTTACCGGCTGGTTTAGTGCCAGTGTTTCTAGCAGCAGCAGGAAGCTGTGATAAACCCACTGTACACTACCCTGCCCAGCCTCAAACAACAGAAAGACACAGTTAGAGACTAGCTGGTGAAGAAAGTTTAAAATCTAGCAGCTAAATTCCCAGATATTTTTCTCAGGAGTTGGTGGAGACCAAACCCGAGCTAAAAGGTGTGTGCATATTGGACTTACATACATCAAATGGACACAAACACAACAACATGATCGTGTGTTTGCTGGATATTCATGTATTGGCAATATGTTAGCCACATATACACTACAAGGTAATAAATATGTCAGATGTTGTGTTTTTAGCTCGTTCTAGCTCTAACCTGCTCTAACCTTTGTTGATTTTAACACAGTCATGGCTGCTGGATGGAGTCATGTTACCTGAAAATCCTGAGATATGTTACTTACATAACATGTTTTATTTAATTTGTCTGTGTTTTGTTTTAGGACATTAACACACTTGCTGGTTACAGCTGCTTTTCAGAAGGTGTCAACAGTTTGGAGGTCATTCAAAACAACGTGACCTCTTCTTGTTATCAGGTTCTCGGGTGACCTGCCAGAATGTGGAGCCACGTTGTGTTTGTTGTTGTTTTTGCAGGTCAGGGGGTTAAATTTAGACCTGCTTTCACTGTGTGTTACAGACAGGAAGCAGCTCACACCTCCTGACTGTGTTTACTGTCAGTTTGTATTGTTGTGCTGCACAATTGTTACTTTCAGGGCTGAAGGTCGTTCAGCTGCAGTTCCTCTAATGGCCACGAGATGGGGGAAAACCCAACTTCTCTCTGGCAAGACAAAGTCATTTTGTCAGTCCATCACTTGGATCCAGACTGAAATCTCTCACCAGCTATTAGATTTTCACAAGATTTGGTTCGGACATTCATGGTACCCAGAGTATGAATTTTAGTGACTTTTTATGTAACGAAACAAACACGTCAAACTTAAATGTTTCCACATCAAACACACACACGGATTGGCCCAAAATATTATAGTCAGTTTAGAGGCAATGTATCACAATAACACAAGTTTAATTAAATACAGTACAGATGCAGCACAACTGTTAGAAATGTGACAGCAGAAATTTATTTCTCAATACTGATTATTCTTAAATTATAGCCGGGACCTTTATTTACCTCCACTCCACCTTTATTTGAAACAGGCTTATATTAGAGACTGGCCTTTTTCTAATTTCACCCGTTTTATAAGTATATTTGATCATATTTTTCGTAAGAACCCTCCCTGTTTTCTGATCTGCTCCTGTTTTCAATTAGCTGTTGATACAAATTCAGTATAATTACATGTAAGTACATTTCCACAGCACTCAGTACCAGTATCAGTGATGTCATACACACTACACAAACACCTTATCTGTTTAACACTAATACTGTTTTTATTCACTGATTAATTCTAATCACAAACTACTTTGCTGTTTTTTTTTATCTAAATCTGATAAATTCCCTCAAGTGATGTCCCTCGAGTCAGCATCGGTTTAAAAAAAAACAAAAAACCAAATCTGTTGGTGTGGAGTTTGAAAGAAGTGAATTTACCAGACCTCTGTGGCATGCTCCTCATCTCCGCTTTAGGCTAGTTCTTTTCTCACACACACACTGTAACAACAGATCCTCTGCACTGCAATTCAAACATTTTCAACATTTATGTGATAAGGCTACATTAGCCACAACTAGCATTTCAAGCGCAAATCTCCAAACAAAGTGTTGGTTGTTGAGTTGCATTGTGGGTAATTCTCCCAGTCAACAAGGAACAGTAGGGAGTATGAAACACTGGGAGGCTTTTAATCTCAAGTAAGTTTTACTGACTCAAAACAACAGCAGAGGGGAAGCAACTGGAATGAATTAGTGACAGATTCTACTTGATCCTCTGACATTATGTAGATGCCTGTTTTTATTTACAGTTTTCATGAGGCCTTCCTGCTTTTGGTTATGTAGTGGTCTGAACAACACCTGGTCTGTTATATTTCCACAAACAGTTAAGCTAAGATTACACTTTCTCCAACACTTGAGTTCACACAGTACAGATCTGGGCCTGTATTCATCAAACTGCTAAAATTGTGGACTTGAGTGAAAGATATAAGTAGAGCGTTTGACTACGAAATGTAACAAAGCGTGTATTAAAAACAGAAACGCTGGGGCCTTGAACACCCTGTTGTTATGTACACGTGGCTGCTGATTGGGTAACATATCTGACACACCCACCAAACAAGAGAAAACGTACCTCAAAGCCTAAGCAAGATTGTGCACACCCTTTTCAGATTGAAGGTGCTCCTGTTCTAGAGCGACTTTCCAAAACAAAGTCCTAGTCTACTTTTATATTTATGCTTTTTAAATATATTAAATTTTGTTCTTTTCTTGTGTTACTTGCTATTAAAGATATGAAAGATTTCACACAAATAAAATTTACTTTTTTGATATGTAAAATTAGATTTTTTTGTAGAAAAAAAAAAGAGTAAAATGTAAGAATGAAAAACAGGGCAAATCCTTCATTCTATTACAACACATAGTAATTGTCAACAGTATATACATACAAATAGTCATATTGTTTAGCAGTATACCAAAAAAAACAATATACTTTATACTATAAATTTGACATTAGACACATTAAATTGTGTCTTTGGAGTGTCACTGACAGTTAAACTTCACAAACAGAAAGCAAAATGTCTTTCTAAAGATTTAATACTCTTGTTTTCTAATATCCTTTTGAACTTATTCACTGCCATCCCTAATTTATGATTTTTTTTTTCCAGCTGTGATAAGCGCCTCCATTTCCTTTGTGAGTTGCAGTAGAAAGAAACGTATCAACCGTATGACTGGTCTTAGTAAAATTCATTGTTACTTTTCCAGTGTGAACACACTATACTAAAAACCTGCTTTGAATTAGTATGCTGAATGGATTTAGGACACGGTCCTTGCCCCTATTTGGCTATTCCTGCTTACATGTGATCAATCATGTGATCACTTGAAAGTTGCTCTTAAAGGTGTCTCCTATGTTGGCTCCTTGGGGCTTTCTCAAGTGTAATTTGTAGCAGTTTGAGAAGTACAGGCCCTGTTAGATAAAACACAAAAGGAAACAAACAAAAAACAAGAAGAGTCATCACTGACATTTAAGACTCAATATAAGATAGAAATCGTCGTCCCTTCAGTCCTCCCTGCAGATGATTTTGGCGTACAGGTCGTTCTCTTTGAACAGCAGGTAGTCCTTCAGCCTATTGGGAAGCTGGACGGACATCAGACCGCTGCAGCTCAGGTGTTTCCTGATCACCACTCTGCTCAGGTGCGACAGAGAGCGAGGGTTACCTGGATCACAGGAGAACAGCAGTTAAACCAAAATTGCAGCCTCTTAACCTGATTGTTTTTACCACACAGTTAACTCACGCATGGTCCTGTGAATGTGAGGCCACTCCTTCTGGTTCTCCAGGATCTTTGTCAGCTTGCTGCAAAGACAAACCTGACCCACATATTCAAGGAGGATCGACACGACTCGGCCCACCAGGTTCACCAGCCAGGAGACGCTGATGAAATCGCAAAACTGGACGACAAATGACATTCATTTCACACGGACAGGTAGTTTTTCTGTTTCGATGCAACTGTAGAGAAGGTAACACTTACATGAGCAATTTAACTAAGTGTCCGTGTGATAATTCACTCCTATTTGCCAAAGATACAGTACCCCAAAAATTATAGATGCTTGTACTTTTGTTTCTGCATGAAGTTTTTTTAAAAAACTCTGATGGAGACACATGCTCTGCTCCGTTTTGTACGTATCAGACAAAACAATTTATTTTGACTAATCTGTCAGGGAAGAAATGTGCAAAAAAAAACAACTAGCAAGTGGACCTTCAGTCAAGGTCATTTTGTCTAACTGCTGTTAGAAATGACAAAAAAGAGCTTTCGCACATTTATTGATGTAAAAATATCTTGTGAGATCAATTTAGGAAAGAATTGTTTTGGATTTTGCTGTTGTTGGTTTTGGTAACGCCTTCCTCTTATGTCTTGGTGTGTTTCATTCCCTGTCTCTATGTTGACTCATCTCTGTGTTGTGTGTTCCTTATTTGTTCATTTGTCATGTTTCCTGTTTTACTTTGAAGTTGTTCTGTCCTTGGTGTCATTGTCTTGTCTTACTTCCTGCCTGATTATCTTATGTGTATCACCTGTGCCACGTTCTCCCCACCTGTGTATATAAGTGGTTGTCTGACTGTCACTTTTTTCATTAACGTTTACCCAGTTGCTACATTTTGTGTCTTACCAGTGTTTTGTGGATTTATGTAATTTGGTAATATTGTTTCTGCATCTCAGACTGCTCACCTGTAAGTTTTCATCTGTTTCTTTTGATAAATTCCACTGGCTATGCCTCCTCCTCGTTAGTGTCTGTCCTGTTTCAAATCCAGTATCCCCTATTTGAATCTTATTAGATTTATGCTAAAATACAATTAAAAGATGCCTGATCATGTTTTGTTGGCTGTGAAGCAGAAACACTACACTTTCAATTAACGTTCACAGCCGGTACCTTCAACAAAATGAAATATTAATCAATGAATCTGACACATTCAATGAACAGCTGCAGGGTACTGAAGTGACAGTAAAACTCACAGCAACTTTTTCCTCCTGATTTTGTGAGTAATCAGACTCGCTCAGGTCCTCCCAGTCGTCGTCATGGTTACAACAGAAACACTTCCCGGCATCGTAGCCGTTGTTGAGCAGCAGCCTCATCATCACCTCGTCCCTCAGGCAGTACTGCAGCGCTGTGGGGAATACCGTGTTGTTCAGCACCGTGAAGTAACAGTTAACGTCTGCCTTGGCCGCCAGCAGCAGCTTCACGATCTCATAGCGCCCTGACCTGACCGCTACAAGGAGGCAGCACAGCGGGTCCAGGTCAGGTTTGGCTCCTGACTTCAGCAGAATCTCAGTACAGGTTGCATCCCCGTTGGAGACAGCAAAGTACAGCGGGCTTCTCCTCATGTCTCCATAATTTTCAGAAATGTGAGGGGCTAACAGCGCGTTCACATCAAAACCTTTCTGCAGCAGGAGCTCCAGGCAGTGGACGTGGCCTCCATCAGCAGCAGAGTGGACAGGGCTGTGGCCGGACAGCCGCAGGGCCCGCCTAGTGGTGATCGGGATCAAAATCCTCAAAGCTCTGATGGAGAAAAGGCGTAGCTCATTCTAAAAGCATCAGAAACTGACCTACATGAAAGCTGGACAGACATTTAACTTAAAATATTCTCTTGGAGGCGGAATTATGGATCAAATTTGACCTGTCTGATCATTTATATAGTATCCTTATCTCAAGGCACTTCATATAGAGCAGGTCTAGACCATATTCTTTATAATTTATAACAATACTATACTGTAACACTAGTAGTTCCTTTTTTTGAATGAAGCCTACACAGGTTGTAACTGCAGCATCTGTGTTCGACCAGTCAGAGATGTTTAGCCCTTCAGTCTTCTTTCTGATCCAGTTTCCTGAATTGGTTCAGACCAACACTAGCCCAGCTTTCGTTTTTCTTAACGAACAAGCTTTGTGGATCACGTTGTCATCTACCTACTCACAGGTAGTGTCCTTCGTAAGCAGCATGGTGGATTGGCAGCTGGAAGCTCAGGTTGTGGATGTTGGGATTTGCTCCATGCTGCAGCAAGATGTCGATGCAGTCTGGATTTCCCGAACCTGCAGCGTCGTACAGAACGCTGTCGCCATTTGGCGCCTGGGCGTTTACATCAGCACCTAAAATGTAAAAGCCGAAAAGATATAATTTGGAGCAGAGGTACAAAGATGGTTTTAAGATATACAAGGGCGTCACGTTGTGTTAAACAGCGGCGAGGACATAGGGGCTCCGATTAGGGGCGTGAAGAGACATTAGCTTGTGAGACATCACAAGTCGCGATATTAGGTTCACGAGAACGAGACGAAAATATCGTTAAACATTGCCGGTTGAAAACCGACGCCCCTGGTACCGAGGGGCAGCACACGATCGTCAAAACCGCTGAATTACTTTTCCTGTTTTCGCCGTTTTAAGTCCAAAAATCATCTGATTTGTGACTGGTCACCATCTTGATTATTGCGTTTTGGAACACACGGCCTTCTTTGCGGTCTGCTGGCCGACTCGTAGGAGCTACATAGACATCCGGTCGGTTTCTCCTATAGATTAACAGTTCTCCTGTAATATCATCCCTGCTGAGGCAACACATATGTAAGCATGATTTAGTCTTCCCTCCTCTTTTGTCATGTTCAAAGGGAGAGAACGGAAAACTTGGCCAAAAAGAAACTGTGTCGAGAAGTTGTTACTGATGCACTCTGGGCCATTTTATAATCAGTAGCTTGTTTTTTTTGGCTTAAGTTACTTTTTTTGGACAATGCACATTTGTTTCTTCTATATTTTAATTGCACTGCATGTTTCCTTTAATTTGAAAATAAACCTTTCCAAAGGCATTTGCATTTATTTAACTGCAAGTGTTACAGCCACCTCTGGCTGCCTTAAAGTAATTGTGTTCCTGAGTGCTTCTGGCTGTCATGCAAATCCCAGCTGTGTGAGTCCCTGTCGAGGATTGGTTCCTCTCGAGCTGCGACCGCCTATTTCCTGGTTGCTGTTCTCTGGCGTCTGTGATTGGTGTGGCTGTGACTCGACCGACCCTGCCAACCAGGACTCTCCAATCAACACCAGCTGGACTACAAATAGTTTGTGTGTCCACAGTTTGGAGCGACTGAGCCAGCGATCAGTTCGTCTTGCTGTTGGTTGTGTACCTCTGTTAGGTAGTGAATATCTAGAGTGTTTGTATTTCCTGTTTCTGTCTGTTGCCTGTCTAAGTGGCTTCAATCAGTTCGACCCTTTGTAAATCACATAGTGTGATAGTGCACCAAGTGTTGGGCGCTCTTTTGTTTGAGCATTGCTTGTTTTTTTACTTTGCATTATTGTAAAGCATATCGGTGCTTTATTAGTAGCTTTAGGAATCTAGGGACACTGGTTATACTCGTCATCATTGGTCCTTCTCTGCCTGGGCAAATGGTTATATTTGGTTAATAATGGTTATATATACACCAGCCGTCGGGTGACAGTCGTCTACTATTAGTCATGTAGTGTGAACGCCACAACAACTTCAAGATTCCCATCACAAGACGGCAAGTTGTGTAGTCTGAACAGCACGGCGAACGGCCGACGCAGAAAATCATGTAGTCTGCACGAGTTTTAAAGAGAGTTGGTGATAATTTTTTGTGCGAACAGAACTACAAGTGAACCCTTTTAAATGGCACAGTCACTCAATGCATTCTTGTTAAATATTATTATTACATTTATTTTAATGTATGGTTATCTGTTCACCGTGTTTGATGAGGAGCTCCAGGACTTCAGGGTGGCTGTACTCCGCAGCGATGCCCAGAGGAGTCACTCCATGCTGGTCTGTCTCTGAAACCTGACCTCCGTTCTGTAACAGCAGCTCCACAACATGAGCACAGCCAACCCTGGAGGCCTCGTGCATGGCCGTCCACTTCTTCAGGCACACCTGCTCCACCTGAGCTCCTCCAGCTATTAGACCGGAAACCATCTGATAAGATCCAGCTCTGACTGCTACAGGGGGGGGACATGAGAGGATGAGGAACTGATGTTGAGGATGGACAAAACATTTTCTCTTGGGCGTCACTTTATGTCGGCTGTGAAGGATAGAATATACCAGACCTAAAAGCAGAGCGGATTCGTTCTTGCTGTTGGTGGTGTGAGGAGAAGCTCCGTGATCCAGCAGCATCTTTACATTTTCCACCAAACCAGCTTTCACTGCTAAAGTCAGGAAGGTCTCACCATCCGAAGTCTTTTCTTCCAGAGTCAGATTGAAAGACGCTGAAGCACAGAACAAAAAATTAAACTTACTTTAGTGAATTCAGCTCAGACAGGAGAGTCAACAATCATTCTCATGACACATGCCGAGGCAGATGATGCACATGCTGACAATATCAGGCAACATGAACAATACACAGGAAGCAGTTTGCAACTCATTTGGAGTATTCTGGTGGCCCTGAGGTTTAAGATGCTGACCATGAAATCACATCACCTCTGGTTTGAGTCCAAAGTAAAGGAAAAAATCCAAGGCTTTGTTTTAGCTATAGAGTGATACATCTTGTCTCTAAATTATCTTTGTTGGGAGTTGCACATACGCAGCTCCTATTTAAGGACTACTAGCCAATCAGAAGCAGAGAAGGGCGGGTCAGCGAGAAGCCGGTAAACAGCTTCGGTTCAGCTGTACGTGTTGCCGACCAGCTTGGCAACATGGACTGGAGCGAGAGTTTCAGAGCGGTGAGTTATTAATCTGTAACAAAATTATCTTTCATCCATAAAGTTTTAACTGAGCTCTGTCTCTACATCACAGGAACAACTTTATGTCCACTGACTGCCTGGAGGGTAGCTAGTGTTTGGAAGGGAGAGGAGAGCTGTGTGCTGCAGCTCAGTGTTTTTCCACCTGTGTTTTTGAGAGCGTGTCGGACTAGCCGCTTGGCGAGCGTTATGAGGCTCATTTTGCTTTCATCCCTGTGTTGTCACAGGAAAACGGCTGGACTATAAACGAGCTGTTTTCAGACAGTGCAGAGAAGAGTTTTCTGTGGGAGATGGGAACTCCCTTTGGGGTGGACTTTTTCACTTTGCAAACCTGTTACATGCACGAAAGGTATATAACTCAATAAAGGAGAGGAGGGGAAAAGCATAAAAGCAGAATACCACCTCTTTAAATAAGTTGTGTTTTAATTACTTTTGATAATTTATTGTAAGACTATTTAAAGAGTAACCAAGAACCAAACCAGCTAGATGGATTACTCTACTTTTTTAGGTGTAAAAGGTGTTCAGTCCAGAATCTTGAAACTGAACTGAATCACCATAGTCATGAACCAGACACTAGCTTTTAGCCGTGGAGCACCACTTACTGGTGATTGAGAGCACCTCTGTCAGCTCAGCTGTGATTCACAGCACGTTAAAGACAGCAAAGGTTACACTTTGTTACAAACAATTGGGTGGGTGGCGAGGTTGCAGTGGTTAAGACACGTCTTTGGTGTGAGAGATCCGGGTTTAATTCCCATTGCGACCATCCACTAATGTGGACACTTGACCCCTCGTTGCTCCAGAGGCGTGCGACGTCTGACATGTATAGCAAATGTAAGTCGCTTTGGATAAGAGCGTCAGCTAAATGAGTGAAATATATATCAAAAAATAATGCTGAGCTATTAATCTCCTACAGTGATTATACATTATTAGACATTACATTTATCTGACACTTTTATCCAAAGCGACTTACAATTGCTATACATGTCAGGTCGCACGCCTCTGGAGCAACAGGGGTTAAGTGTTTTGCTCAAGGACACATTGGTATATGGGTCACAGTGGGGGGATTGAACCCAGGTCTCGCACACCAAAGGCATGTGTCTTATCCACTACACCATCACCACCTACAGTTTTAATACTATTAGTGTCACTTTCTTGTCCATAATCACTTCTGACTGTCATGCGAAAGAAAAGGTTTGACGTCTTACCCACCGTACAGCACAGTCTCCAGGACCAGGACCAGAGGCTGGACCACCGCCCTGTGCAGAGGATACCAGCCACACTCATCCACCCGACTGAAGGCTGCTGGGAAATCACAGAGCTCCTGTAGTGCCAACATGTCACCTGCAGGGACAGTCTCAGTGAGTTTTTACCTTTTTTTTTTTTTTTTTTCTTCAGTAGATTTTGTTACTACAGAGCAAAAGATTATCTCCGTCTCACACCAGAGTTAATGCTTGTCTTCTCCTACTTTTCCCATCAGCCCTTCACTCTCTTTGAAAACATGTTGAAAATAATTTTTTCATCAGTCTTTCCCTCCTTTTACCGTCTGCCAACAGCAGATACAAGATGTCTGTGGGCAGCCATGTGCCATGGAAAGCCAACAGTTGGCAGGTTTTCATTCCCACCAAAGACTCCACGCACAGATTAGTGTTCTTTCAGGTAGAGGGGAAGAAGACATCAAAGAAATGACCTGGTAAGGTGTTGGCTCTCTGTGACGCATGGCTGACCACCCCTGCAATAAAAGCTTTAGTTGGGTTTTATGCTGTAAAGTAGTGAAGGGAATTACAGCTCTTTGAAGGGAGTTGGATCTTATGGCTCTGTTTTTTTACTGAGAGCCAGCTCTTTCGGCTCCCAAACAGCTCTTCATTTGGTACTAGTGATGTGTCAGTCGCAAACAAGTTGGCTCTATGAGCGATTGCAAACCCTCCTGTCTGAGGCCTGTTTCGGGGGGGGGGGAGAAATGCATGAGAAATTACAACAAATTACACTTTTAAATGGAGCAGAAATAGTTTTGTTTCACATTATATCATACCCATTATTTAAAAATACCATGTGTCTGGATAGAGTTGTGTAATTATTTACTAACCATACTTTCATTAGTAGGTGTTATTTTAGTTATACAACCAGGATATTCATCTATTACTACATCTATTACTATTCATCACAGCTTAAGTGCTCCTTGTCAAAGACTCATTCCCTCATTTGGTGTTTAAATGATGGTTGTGGACAGTGCTGTCAAATATGTTTCCTACCATAGGTGTTTTCATTTGGGTTGAGATCTGATAACCATGAAGTCCATGCACATTCATTGAATCCTTCAGTCACCGCTTGTGAGTTTAAAGGAAGCTTCTGTATTTTCTACATTGAGCTGTATATGTATTTGGATCCACTTGCAGCCAGTCTCATCGACTAGGGACTTATGTTTACTGACAAATCCAACTTTTTATTGACTTTTGGTAGTTTGGAATACTAACAACTCCAGGATTTTACTTTTTACCTTGTTTGATGGCTTCAACAAGCTTCAGAGCTTCACTCCTGAATGCACAAATGAGAAGATGAATGTAATTTCTGAAAAAGGCAACCATCTCAAACTTTGATATGGACGGTGAAGTTGGTTCATGTTGCGGTACCTCTCTGATCCTGAGAGATGTTCTTTCTGACACGACTCCTGAATGCTCATCTGCACGTTGTAGTCCAGAAGTTCGTCTTCATCCACGTCATCAGCTGCATCCATCCTTCTGACATCAAAGGAGTACACATAGTCACAACTTCACACGATTCAGTTCCTCAATTTCTAACCGCACAAGCAATCACATTAATTGTTAAATAAAAATAAAATAAAATTCCTCTTGTTTAAACTCTCTAAACACTCTCTAATAATCTATAGATTGCTAACCGAACTAACTTCACACATTTTATTCAAGTAAAGATTTATCTTTGTTTCTAGACGTGAAAGTTCTGCTTTACTTCAGGGTTTCCACTGAAATCAACTGATCTTGACCTGAAATTTTGTTGTAAAGTTAAGTTACAAATGTTGGACTGACAGGACGCTGAGAATTTAGTGTGGAACTGGGACACAGCTATCGAGTCTCTGTGAGTATACCAGTGTGTAGTCACAGAGACACATTCAACCAGCGGTCTGAGATCAAATTTTGTTTTTAAATCAACTGCTTTCTCTTTCTTGATCTTTATTTATTATCCGCTCCATTTTCAGGACACTTTAAACCCTGACGTCCTTACTGTTCATCATATTTAACATTGGTGATCCAGGATCCCCAGCGATTACATAGTCTTATAAACTTTATATCATTCTGTATATGAGAGCTTGCGAAATACAACAGACATGATTAAACCTAAATTTCTTAATTCTCACCTGATAAATGTGTCTTGTATTGTATTGGAGTCATAGGACGAGTCAGCAGCATGGTGTTTGCTTCATGGCAGAATTTCCCCCACCCAATCCCAGCCTTCCCCCACCGTCACACACACACGAGCTTATACACACTCAACTGCGCTATTTATAGGTGTCACCTGTTCAAGTGTATTTAACATGCAGGCCTTTTCACAGCACTTAATGGAGTGTAATGTCACTCTGTGCACATTTTCCACAGCTAATGACAAACAATAATGAGCCGGCCAATTGTATGAATATTTATTGTGTCATTATGATTCATCAGACCACGACAACGTTTTCACTACAGTGGAGATCAGTAACCATGTGCTCAAACGTTGTGGGACAACAAATCGATGAGAACCTGTTGAAATAATAAAGAGGCTTGAAGAGTGAAATGACTGACAGCTTTCCTCCAGCTGCTGCAGATTTACAGCGCTGACCTTTGACCTCTGTGCTTAATGAGCATTTTGATGGACAAATTGAGACTGTTAGCTTAAAATTTGCACTTCCATCTGAACAGCTGCGAACATGAGTTTTTTTTTTTGCATGTTGTTGTCTATTTACTACAAAACTCTTAACGCTCAATTACATACTATTAAACTGGGGATTTGTAAATGTTTTTCCTATCCTCCAGGCTGCAAAATCAAGAAAGTACCATATAGATTGACATTGATAAAGACTAAATGTTCAGTTTTGTTTTAAAATCTTTAATTTATTTAATATTTTAAAAGTTATTGTACATGCATTGAAATTCCATCATCAAAATACTGCACATTACAGGCATCAGGTGAGGGACAATCATCAAAATGACGAAATTCTGAGACTAAAAGAATGCAGCTCACAATTCATATACAGAGACACTGGATATTTACATTGTAAAAAGAAACATTCAGATATATGGCTGACCGAATAAGAGAACCAAAAACGTCTTAGTATGCCTCTCAATACTTTCTGACTTCCTGTCTGTGGCTCTCAGCCTAAAGCCCATTGGTTCCTAGTGAAGACATAACTCTTTAAAAACACATCACAAATATAATGTTTCATTTTTAAAAGAGGCTCAGTCATTTCCAAATAACAGCTTGTCACTGTAGTTTTTAATGTTACTCAAACAGGAGGAAGTAGTGCAGTTGTTGGGCACTAAAGTCGGGACTGAGTCAAAATAAACTACAGTGTGTGTTCACGGTGATGAATGAACATGTCACTCATGCAACAGTGAGGCTCACTGATGTGTTTTTAATAGTGAAAAAATGACTATGAAGCTCTATGGCACAGAGGAAGAAAAGATATCGGGCTTTGATACAAACAGTATTTGTTACTGAATACATTAACTGTTTGGGTCTGCGTATGGGTTAACTGTAAGAAAAATATTAAATATTACTGTTTAAGAATTTTTTGCAATAGATGTTGATATTTTATAACCAATTGCAAGAGGAACATTTTTCTTGAGTGTGGCGCTAGATGAAAGGTCACAGGGGTCACTAAGAATATCCACTGTAAATTTCATTAAGCTCTGTCAAGTAGTTGTTTAGATATCTCACCACCTGTAGGCCATACTAGGGGGAAAAACAAGGAATTGATTTGGAAAAAGCATATTCGACCTGCAGTAAATGGTCTGAAATGTAGATTTTGTCTTTTACAATCACATTTATGCAGACAAGTACTTGGATAATAATAATAAAAGTTTATATATACAGTATTATGCATATCAGAACCAGAGATTACAACCATTAAAAATCTGTTACATCCTTTGAGCAAGCGGGACTCTTGCATCGACCACAAGTCTTTATACGATTTGTTCAGGGTCCTTGCTGTAGAGGTCGAACTCGTGGTACAGTATGAAGCGCTTCAGTCTTGGAGGGAAAACATGTGAGTTCATGATTTCCGGATTGTTGAGTTTCTTCAGGGTCAGACGCCTCCGGATGTCCAGTCTGCAGAGGTGCTTGAGGGAGCGAGGACTGCCTGGAGAGCAAGATTCAGAAAATAATTTTTCCTTTATTAGTTTATACTGTAATAAAACAGATTTGTAAGGATTATACGCAAAGGCCTGTTCTCATTCCCGCAAAGGCCTGTTCTCATTCCCGCAAAGGCCTGTTCTCATTCCCAGTGCATCAAATACCTGGTCTTTGTCACATCCTTCGATAAAGTATAATCCTTGCGTAGGGTCCGTACTCGCGGATGCGTAAAGTATAATCCTTGCCTAAAGCTTGATTTATACTCCTGCGTAGGGTCAAGTATAAATGCCTGGCTACGTGCGTAGCCTACGGCGTAGCTATGCACGTAGCCAGGCATTTATACTTGTGCGTCCGTGGCCGTTTCTCAATCTGCGTTCTTGTCTGTACTTGTGTTCTTGTGGACTTCGTCATAAGTCGCAGCCAAAGTACTGTTCCAATTCAAAAGTCCGCATCCAGCCAAGTACAGTAAAATACCCGGATGTGTTCTCGCTCCGCCCGTTTTACTGAGCCTGCATCGGTGTGTCACCACCCCCAGATATCCCAGAATGCATTTCGCCGCCAAAAAGCGGAAATGTCGGACAAGAAAAATCAGAACTGTAACTTATAATATTGCTGTTCTTGTGTCTCACATAGTAGTTTTAAGAGTTTTTTTATGTGGGAATATAGTTGTTTAAACAACAAATATAACAAAGATTAAAAAAATTGCTTCGACGTTTTTGGAGATGTGAGGTCCCGCCCGCTAACGAGTCCGGCCGTCATCAAGTCCGCTTCTGTTCCAATTGCTGAATGACTGACTGCGCCCCCAAACGCTAGTCAGCAGTAGCGCTACAACGTCCACTGTGTTGACTTTTGCTGGCCGAGCAGGCTCTAATTAATCGTCTCCAATCTGAAACCGGCGGCCATTTATGAAACCGAATTGACCACGGAAGTATGCTTTCTCTCCAGCCTTCGTTGCCTGGCTGATGTGTGGCCACAAAGCTTCTCTTGCCAATCTGTCCTCCTTTTGTGAGATCCTCCACAAACTTAATTCCAGCCTCATGGCAGACCTTCGACTCCTTCGTCATCTTCCAAAATGCATCACTGTGTTGTCGTCCTCAGAACTAGGCAATGATATAGGGCGTTCTGTTTTCAGCTTTCTGGCCGTGTCCACGATGTCATCCACGTTCTTCTCCCAGTGAGGTGCTATTTTGCCAAGCAGTTGAATCACATCACTTCTGGTTTCCTTGTTCACTTTCTCCTTCATTTCTTTGATTCTTAAATTCCATCTCCGTTTATATCTGTCATTTCTCTTGGCCTTTCTTTTAGCTCAGTGTTCTCCACTCTTAGGCGGTCCACTTCTTTTTCTATTACTGATATTTTCGTTTTGCAGTCTTTGACCTCTGCAGCGTTAAAGTCATATGCTTTGGTTAAGCTAGCTATCATAGCACAGTTTTAATTAAACAGCGTGCTAAGATCTTCTAGTTTTTTTTTTCTTGCGTGTCAAACCTCACAGCTAGTGTGTTAATTGCAGCAAGGATTGTGGAGTTTGATACTTCATCCTCGTTTAGCTTTGCTATCTTTCGAACATGAGCTCCTTTAGATGGAGTGGAGGGAGTGAACTCACATGTGTCTTCCAAGCTTTGTTTATCACCTCTCGGTCTATCCGTGTCCCTTGGGTCTAACATGGCATATTCATCATCCTGTCCTCGAGAGAGAGAAGAAACGTCTTCAAACTCCGTTTGAGACATTTTTTGGATATTTTCTTTCTTTTTAGTTTCAAAAGTAGAGATACTTGGTGGGAATACGAAATTAAAGAGTGTTCTGAGGAAATTAAGCAAGAAAGCTTCTTCCGTGCAGCCGCTCACTACGCCATCTTGCAAGAAGTCGCCGCTAGTAAAAGTTACTTCAAAGCACGGGCACTTCCTGCCAGCTTGGAGGCATTGCGAGGCTACCCAGCCGACCAATCACAGAGCTTGCGGTCCGCGTCACCTGGACGTGTAGTTACATTTTGGAGGAGGTGCACGTCAGGCGACGGAGTAGCCTCTGCGTAGCCCCGTAGCCTATGCCGTCATCTACGTCGTCGATTCGACACAGAAGTATAAATTACACTTAAGGCAATAAATACATGGGTGGGTTGAAACCAGACTTTCATCCAGGAGACTGTGTTTGTTTCCCGTGTGAAACAAAATGTCAACATTGATTCTTTTTAGTTAGATTAAGTAAGTTACACAAGTTGCAACGTTACTTAACTATTATGCTTTTCCTTATTTTATGACTTCTCTACAATGTTACAATGTTGGATGATCATGTTAAACATGGCCAAAGCTTCAAATAATGAGGTTAAAGTATTTCAAAGAAATCCCTGTGAGCTGTGATCCTTTAAGATATTTCAACCCAAACCATGATCTTTTCATGAACTAACCAAGTAGAGAAGTTGTTGCCTCTACTAAGCAAATTGTGATGTTTCACAACCACTAGTTTTATTTTGAAAGTCTAATTAGACTCGAAGTCCAGTTAGACTTTCAAAATAAACCATGTGACATGTTTATTCTTGCTAACCCTACACTTGCAAAAACAATGCTAAAGGGCACCCAAGGCGTTAAAAAGCGACACCAAGGTTGTTGACCAAGCATCCATGTGTGACAAGTTGGGAATGAAAACTATTTGCTATGGTGGTAAAGGAGAGATGATAGGAAAACATTTTTGTTCAGGAAAGACACTATATTAAAAGTCTGACACTCCTGCTAGTGTCCCCAAAGGTAAAGTGATCAACATAATGATTTTTGAGTCTTACTAGTGGATCTAAAAATTTGTCCAGAGGGAGGCACAAGCAGAAAGCTCATTAAAATTGAGGTGGGGGTGTTAAATATCATGATACTCTGTAGTCGTTGAAAAATCCTCTTCTTGATCAAAGAAAAAAGACATTACCAACAGATTAACAAACATCCAAACAACTGCTTCAGTCATGTGGTCTTTGCTGTGTGATGTAGCAACTCTGATGTGTGTTGAAGGTTAGTTTTAGTTCATTAAAGTGTGATCATTTCTTCAGATTTTAGTAGAGGCGGTCTTTATCTCAGGTGAGGCGGTGCACCTGAATCTCTTGCCTCCAATCTGATAATTGTCATAAAATCACGGATTAACTCACTGAGGATGTCACATATTTCAGGCCACTCTGCCTGGTTTTCCAGGGTGAGTCTGAGTTTGGAGCAGATGTGGAAGTGGCTGACGTAGTCTAGCAGGATCCGGACGACGCTCCCAGACAGATGCATGAGGCAGCAGAGGCTCATGAACTCACAGAACTGAAGAGAGAGGATGGACATCATCGTAAGGTTATTAATGTTTTCTTTTATGTGTATAAAAGTAAAAAAATTTAAAACATATTTTAAAGAAAATGAACACTCACTAGAAATATGCAACTTATATATTCTATCTATGTTCAATATTCTTCTTTTCCTTTATAAATGCAGATTTTCAGCAGGCAGTTGTATTTTTTAAGAAGTGGCTTCCACTTGTGGTCTTTGTCAGTAATCATCCCAACCCTCAATTGATGTTTCTCATTCACACTGGGCAATGGATTTAACCACTGATCGTTAATATCCACTTACTGAGAAATGTGTTTAAATTATTTGAAAATAGCTTTAAAGATGGTGCATGCAGTTATAGTTAAGATAACGGGTGAAAACAATCATACTAGAATTGAACACTTGAGATTTCAGGTTTATTTGGCGACACCTGTGGTTACGGGCGGTAACAGCAAGTGTGTTTAAATAATCCGGGTGGCAGAGACCAGAACGCTGATATTGATTGACTGATTTGCTAAAATGTCACATCGTTTGTATGGCAAATAAACTGGTAAAGGTATGATTAACGTTAGGCCACGAAAACACTTAGTTAAGGTTAGGTAAAGATTGTGGTTATGGTTATCTCCTGCATGAAAATCAGACACACTACATGTCCACGCACCATCCCAACCTTCACACCTCTAAGTGCAAATGATTCAGCACTCATCAACACTGCCACAAGCAGCCGCATGACATACATTTTGTCATCTGGCAATGACTGCAAATTGGGCGGATCATCCACAGCCCGATGCAGTCAAACTGTGCACATGGCCCAAAAGCACACATTTAAACACGTCCGCCTATGCAGAGCCCCATCCATTTTGGAGTCCATCCTGTCTTTTGCCACCCGCCTGACAACGTAAAGTAGCTGCCTGGGAGCAGGAGCTTCTTGGTAACTGCTCAGAGCCGAGGAATGGTCCAGCACATAACAAAACATAATTCATATAAAATGGTGAATTGTCCTTATTACACTTACGTTTTTGTACAAATTAAACAAAATATGTATAAAATGGTAACTAATGAATGACATGAAAGATGCTGGTGCTGGGATTTTGTTACTATTGGCAGAACCAGGCTAGATGTTTAGACCTGTTTCTAGTCTTTGTGCTAAAGTGAAGCTGCTGGCTTTAACCTTACCATTTAATGGGCAGATATTAGTGTAATATATCTTCTCCTCTAAGTCTCCGCCAGAAAGCCTGTAAGCATATTTCCCAAAATATTAAGAAAATTGCTTAAAGGAAAACAGTCACTCACAGGAATTTTCCCCTCCACCTCATCCGCAGCACTAGAAGCATTGTCATGGTGGCAATGAAAGCACCGCTCCACCTTGTAGCCGTTGTTGAGCAGCAGCCTCATCATCACCTCGTCCTTCAGGCAGTACTGCAGCGCTGTGGGAAACACTGTGTCGCTCACTACTGTGAAGTAACAGTTAACGTCTGCTTTGGCCGCCAGAAGCAACTTTACAATGTCGTAGCGCCCTGACCTGACCGCCACCAGGAGGCAGCACAGTGGGTCCAGGTCCGTCTTCGCCCCAGCTGCCAGCAGGATTTTGGTGCAGTCTACGTCCCCGTTGGAGACAGCAAAGTACAGTGCGCTTCTCCTCATGTCGCGGTAGTTTTCAGAGTTTCTCGTGTTCATGCGGTAGTTAACGTCGAAGCCGCAGGCCAGCAAGAGCTCCAGGCAGCACCTCTGACCTCCATCCGTCGCAGAATGGACCGGGCTCTGACCCGCCTCTTTGATGGCCTTCTTGGTGGTCAGAGGTATCAACATCTTCAGAGCACTTGGAGAAAAGAAAACAACAGTCCAATCACTTCATAATAACAAAGAGTTCACAAAGACTTTTGAGTCTGAAGGCCCAGTCACGGCAGCTTTTAAAAAGGCAAACTTTTATGGCGAGTCAGTTGATTTCAGTGGAATCATCACAATCAATGGATTTGCTCTCGAGGGTGACATGTGAATTTATGCTGCTGAACAGTAACAAGCTTGACAGTGCTGACCTTTGAGGGAACAGAGAGCTGGAGACAGAGGATCAACTGTTCCACAAAGGACGAACGGTTTGCAGACGGTTATCAGACAGGAGTCAACAGTGCAAATACATGTTTCAAATAAAGTTTGAACTGATTGTCCGGTTAGCGACTAAACTAACCATTTTGCTCTAAGAACTCATTTGTTCCCTGCTCCATTAACTCTGTATTGACTGAAATGATTGATTGATTGCAACGATGTACAAATGCCGGGGGGGGGGGGCAGTAAATGGCCTGGTACAGAAGCACTACAGGGAACCTACTGTGACAGACTAGGGCTAGCATATTGCTGGTTTGCTAGCGTGTTAGTTTAATGGTTCTCCCTGAGGTTGTGCTACTGCATGGTCCTGACTCGAACTGGCAATCTCGGGTATCAGAATCAGAAGGAGCTTTATTGCCAAGTAGTGTTTTACACATAGGAGGAATTTGCTTTGGTGATAAGGTGCTACACGTAGACAAACATACAGAAATAACTGTAGAAATATATAAATATGGAATAGACAATGCAAGTTATATAAGAATAATAAAAAGAATAGAGAAAACTATTTGCAGAGAACGAACAACGTCGCAGATATTTACATGTGCATTATTCTGGGTTTGTGTAGTGCAGACGTATTGCAACGGAAGAGAATATTGTGTACATAAATATATAAATTGACAATATAAAAATATACAGCAACAAAGATTAATCATTAACAACAAATATGTGCAATGTGCCAGGTTTGTGCATGATAGGAAATGAAATAATATTTACACGTGCAGATACATTTGTATTAATTGCAAGGGGGGAGTGGGAGCTGATGCGCTTCCATTACATTAGCCATTAGCTCTGCAAGCATTCAGTGTCACCAACAGTCTCACAGTGTTGGACAAAAGGAGCTCACTCGTAGTGTCCGGCGTACGCTGCCTTGTGGATGGGCAGGTGTCCGGTGATGCTAGGCAGGTTGGGATCGGCTCCGTTGTCCAGCAGCAGCTGAATGCAGGCAGTGTTTCCTGATCCGGCTGCATCCTGCAGGACACTCTCTCCATTACAGGCCTGAGAGTTCACTCTGCTACCTGAGCAGGGAACAGCGGGAAGAACCAAGAGGAGATTGGACTGATCATTTGAGATACAGGTGTGTAGAGGGGAAGTGAATGAAAATTGAACAAATTCCAGAATGACTGAAATATTAACCTTTATCAAGTCAATACTTAGGTATTTTAATGCACTATGCTATGTTTTCATTCTTGCGTTTGTGAAATCTGACAAATTCATCACGTCTCCAGTCTCTACGCCTGCAGTTAAAGTCAGTTTTATCTTCAGACTGACCACAGTTCAGCAGAATCTCAGCGACGTGGGAGTGTCCGTGCTCTGCGGCTACGGACAGGGGCGTCACTCCTGTCACGTCCTTGCTGTTTACCCGACCGCCGTTCCTCAGCAGCAGCATCAGGATGTCCACCCTGCCGACTTTGGCGGCCTCATGCATTGCCGTCCACTTCTTCCGGCAAACCTGCTCCACCCAGGTGCCTTGAGACACCAGCGTGTACGCCATCTCGTAAGAGCCGGCCCTCACAGCTGAAAGGTGAGGGAAAAGTGTGTCTTAATCAGCTGTATATATTTATAGAATGACAAACCACCCTGAGGCTGAGGCACCCCCAAAGAGTGTTGTTTCTCACCAATGTTACTCACTTTACACATTTATCCCACTAGTGATAAAGATGTTCGAATAACAAAGATGTTCCATTTTTACTTTACTTCACATTTCCATTACTGCCTCATGGGACCATTAGCCTTGTTAAGCACTTCCCCCAATGCTTTAAGGTGTTACCGAGCAGCAGCGGTGACTCATTTTTGCTGTTGGTGTTGTGAGGCGAGGCTCCGTGCTCCAGCAGGCTCTTCACATTCTGCACCAGTCCGGCTTTAACTGCCAGTGTCAGTGGCGTCTCTCCTTCCACGGCCGTCCTCTCCTCCAGGCTGAGCCCCTGAGCTGCCACTGACACAAACACAACACACAGAGGTCAACGTGTACATTCCTGGAGTTCATATCGTTCTGCCAGTCGCGCTAACCTGGCAGGTGAGCCGGTAAACCGGGGACAACTCATTGTCTGCTGACATCCAGGCTGAATTAGTAGGGGGCGACATCACGTGTTATTTTAGGCAGAGACAGCTGGAAGGCAGCATCATTTCTCAATGAAGTATTCTGTGCATTAATATTATTTCAAGCAGCCATTATTTTGATATCACTAGTCCTCTTGCTCTTCCTGCAATCAACTTGATGTGCTTCATCTTCGCTTACCTTATTTATTTATTTATTTATTTATTTATTTATTTGTGTCACCTCAAATGTTAAAGGGGGGAGGTGGTTATGTTTTCACCACTGTCTGTCTGTCACTTAGCATCTGAGTAGCTTATCTGGGGTTTACAAAGGGTTTAGCTAAACAGTAACTATCGTTTTTCTGTGACTTTTAGCCTTAGCTCAGTGCACAGTTTACAGGTGTCACACCTTCCTACATTACTGACATAATGACCTCAAGTCCTCCCTCAGGTACTGGACTTGTGCTGCTGCATTAATGCACTAAAACACTTGCTATGAAGTGACCTCTTCAGTTAGTCAGATAATCAGTAACCCTTAGGCACTTTTGATGGTGTCAGCTGACATAAAATAATACATGGGAACATTTATTTACATTTTTTATTTCTCACTGTACATTTTAAAGGAATTAATCAAACGGTCAGAGACTTAAAGAATCCCCTTATACTGTATATATTGACTCACATCTCAAGACAGTCTCCAGAACCTCCAGGACTGGCTGGGATGCGGCTCGGTGGAGGGGAAGCCAGCCGTGACTGTCCGACTCCCTGAAGGCCAAGGTGTGCCTCAGCATCTCCCTGAGCACTGTGACCTTACCTGGCCAGGAAAGAAAAATTGAAGAGATTAAAGAACAGACTCGTTTTCCCCCTTTTCCTTCTCTCATACCTCATCTCGCCCACTTCTTTGTTTATATATCTCCCTCTCCCTGTCTGTCTGCCGGTCTCCTGATGGCTGGCAGTCCTCAGCTTCAGCTGCCGGCCGTGTGATGTTAAGAGGAGAGCCAAACACAAAGACAATGCTCTGTAATGATGTAGGTATTTCCAGGGTCATGTCCAACCTACCTTGCTCGATGGCAGCCAGGACTCTCAAATTTTCATCTGTTACTGCGGCTAAACTAATAGCCAGGAGCAGAGGAAGCACAGGGCAGTCAGCTGGTCAGCTTTGATCAAATTATATAAAAAGAAATTCTGGAGATGGGTGAAGTTTGGATGTGGCTTCCATACCTTGCTGCAGATTTCAGAAAGGCCTCTTGGCAGGAGTCCTGAATATTGAGCTGGATGATGTAATCATTGATCTCCTCCTCACCATAGTCTTCATAAGTGTTCATCACTCTACAGGGAGGAGACATGATTCCAGTTTATAAGCAGCTTTTCAAGGACCAAACTGGTGGTTTGCATTTTTGAGCGCATTAACTACAAATCATGTATGCTTAGATTTACAATATTAGATTTTTCGGCCACTTGTGGACAGAACAAGTTGGAAACAAAACAACTGATATCAACAGCTTGCTATTTTCCCATCCAGAAGACACAGAGCTAATTGATCACCCCGTTAAAGATGCGTTTGTATCCTCCTGTTAGCTCTGTTTTGGTCTCCACCATCTCCTGAGAAAAATGTCTGTCTCTAGCAGCTAGATGTTCAACTTTCTTCACTGGCGAGTCTCTAACTGTGTCTGTCTGCGGTTTGGTGCTGATGAGGTAGTTTACAGTGGGTGTATCACAGCTCGTATGATCAACTCCCTGCTGCTGCGGGAAACACTCAGACTGAACCAGACAGTAAATGTGCCATAAAAAACACAAACAAGGAGCTAAAATGCGCTAAAAAGCATTAAGTGGAGTTTTAACATCCCGCATACCATTCTTTAAATTACTCCCATCATTTAGTATTGATTTTCTTCCTTCTGAGTGATGATATCATTGGTTCAAACAAGCTGATTCTGTGCCAAATGACCCTATCAACTTGCAGAGTAACATTAACACCACTTTAATGTTATTGTGATCTAAACGATGACAATTACTTCTTCAGCTGGAAAGCTGTGTTATTCTGAAATAATTTAAGATTAAAAATGTCCTCGCATTCCTCACAGAGCTTCTAGACCTGCATACAGTTTAAATACTCCAAGGTACAAGCGGGTGGACAAAATAACAGAAACACATCAATCCAAGACAACGATGATAGCCTTTAAAAAATAACCATGGAGTTGAGTCAACACATCTTACGGCAGAGTGTCAACAGAAACAAAAGGCAACGTTTCATTTAGCAGATCTGCAATTTCCTAATCGTTTCCCAGGAACTTTCCTGGAAATGAATGAATATGAATGTAATTTAAATTAATCAATTCCACTAGCTAGCATCAGCTGAGCATGCCTATGTGGAATTTGTCCATAGGCAAGCAAACAATTCCACACTAATGAAGATTAAAGATCCCAATTATGAATTAGTAATAAGTGAATATTTTCTTAAAATTTCTTTAAATTGAACAACTGAACTAAAATTTCTATTTACCCTGTAATTATCACCAAATTACATAGTTCTTTCGAAGAAACCATTCTGAAATTACAGATTGTAAATGAAGCATTAGGGAGGACAGGGAAAACATTATAAACTTACTTTTGTTTGAATATTTAAGTCTCCCCATGGACTAAAAGCATGAAAAGAAAACATAAATTTCATGCCAACGCAAAACTGCAACAATTGCAGATGACAACAAAACATGGTATAGATTGCAGACCTACAGGTGTACAGGTTATTGTGTCCACCCCCTTTGCAGACAAAATGAAACATTCCCTGCTAACACATTCACTTTAAATGACCACCTCCCAGCAAAATAAAAAATCCTAATTCTGACAGAAACATCAAGTAGAAAAAAATCAAATACATGCATGTCTGTGCAGATGAACCTAAAAATTCTCACCTGCGAGGTATGTTAGCAGCTCACGCTGGTGGGTAACTCTCCACTAACAGCGTGTGTGTGTTTATATATTTAGTTGTGACCTGCCTTCAGATGCCTCGGAGCACTGGCTGCAGAAACACACTGAGGGGCATGTGGTCAACACCTGGCCATGCTGGTCTTAAATATAGCTGGTTGCGTGTGCTATTGTGTGAGATAAGCCGGGTCTTTGCCGTGTTTGGCGGGAATCCCACATTCAAGATCCCACAAGCCTCTGGGACTCAGGCCGTGGACTCATCCAGCCAGCAAGTTCACTGTCTATTGTTTCACGGAAACCAAAATCAAATTGGGTCTATTTTTTCCTCCCCGCTGCTTTGTCAAAGAAATATGAGATGATGAAAGTCTCGTAAACTGTTGGCTGAGTTAAAACAAAAGCTGCAGGGAAACTGCACCAGGTGACAGCGGAGCTCTTTGCCATCTCTTCGATCCAGACTTTAAATCTTTCTTTATGAGGAAACAGTTTTGTAATTGTTTCCTGGTGTGATTTTAATGCTTGGGTTTTGTTCTCTGCTGTTTGTGACTCTGGTTTTATAAACTTTTAATGACTTTCATAGGCTTGATTTAAGTTGTTTTTGGCTTTTCTCTGCTTTTCTGTAAATTTGACACTTCTGTTTTACTCCCTTCCTTTTCTCACTAAAGCACTTGAATGTTTTTAAGTTGTATTTAATGAGGAAAACCTAGCAGAAATGATACATCTCTCTTTTTTTATTATAACAAACATTGTATCACACAAGATAACATCTAACAGTAAACCAGTGCAGACAAAAAAAAGAAATAGAATAATAAGAATAATATTGTCTGGATCTATTAGCTGGTCAGGTCCCAGTGTGTGTATAAGTATCTTAGTGTGAATCAGTGTAATCCAGAAAGGACCCCACACCCGGCACTGATGTGTGATCTCATATGTCCAGAAGCAGATTAGTGGAGCTTTACAGGGGCCACCATGTCGCCTTTTCTGGCTCACATACTGAAATAGCAGCATATAGCTCAACATAAAGCTCCTATACTGTGACTGTAAATCATGAGAAGCTGTAAAACTCCTTCAATAAGACTGGTTCTCATTCTTACGCTGACAGAACCAGCTTTAAAAGTTTTCCAGCTGTCGTGTTTGTAGCTGTTGGAGGTGTTGGGCTCTATATGACTGAGTATAAGTCTCTGCATCCTCAGCACAATTAAAATTACAAATACTACCGAGTACTTTTATAATACTAGTAATAGTGTTTCTACTACTAGTATTGCTTGTGATTCAACAGTTGGTACCACTAATACTTACTTTCTGCTTCTACTAATGGGCTGCCTATACTAGTTTTGCTACGGCAAGATCACTAAAGGAAACTGAATGAACAAAAACACATTTAATTTATTTTACTTGAAGCGAATGCTTCCTCTGTCTGTGGCAGATTGTAATTTCAGTGTACAGCTGGGAGTTTTATTTTTTATTTTAATAATTGTTTTCCAAATCTTGACTAAAACCTGCTAAACTGCATCTACCGGGACCAGTTGAAGATAAGTACGTTCATCATGTGTACTTCTTCCATCAACATGTCGATCCTTAGACAGCTCCTAAATGAGATCTACAAGGATCCAAATATCCATTGTTTTAACAATATACACCTCTTTTGTGTGGATTCTTGCTCATTCTGCATCTCTCAGTCCCTCTCTACAGACACATTTACACTTTCTTTACCTTCAGACTTTCTTTTTTCCCCCCAATATCCTGCCACTCTCATTTACCTGCAATCACCTCATTAGCCTAATCCCAATGTCCCCCAGCCCTGAATCCCCAGAGACTTTACTGAAGTCACTTGGTCAGTGATTGAGTGAAAGAGGCTGCAAGCGGCTCAAAATGCTGTAAACAGGAATGGGACGGCACTTTGCCACATTATCACCTTACCATGACCACGTTGAAACACTTTGCACACTTTTTATTGTATATTTTGGCCTGATTTTTAAGTTTCGCAGGCTCTTGCCCTACAGAGTGGAGGAGAGGTAAATGTCAATCTATATTTGTCAATAATCAATGCATTATTATTGGTCAAGACAGCATCATCAAGCAAAGGCCAAGTTGAATAAAATAAGTGTGTAATAAGGTGATTGCATTCCTCTGACTTCATGTGTTTTATGCATCTTAAATCTATGTGTAGAAAAATTTTAACAATTTTCACATCAGCCTTAGTTTTCATGCTTGTTTGTTTTGCTGGAGATTTATTTCGCTTCCAGTGTCCCCTGGTAACCCTGGTAAACCCCCGTGTTTCACGTCATACCGCTATGAACTGTGGGCAAATCCCTCAGGCAAAGTCTGCAGAAATGCGGACTTACGAAAAGGGTCTAAAAAGGGAAGGGCTCGCGCCTCAAAGTCTGTGAGGGTGGACATTGCTGGGCCATTCCTCGCCTATCTCCCCCACCTGCTCCTGATTTTCTTATTAGCCCCGCAGCAGATATACCAGCCCCCTTTTCCCCAGTCAGTTGTTAGATCGTTGTTTGTCTCCATGTCTTTTTACTTTCTAACCACCTGTACCTGCCTGTCTGCCCAACTGTGCGTTTAACTGTGCCTGCCTGCCTACCTTTTAATATACAGTCTATGCTGCCTACCTACCCCTGTCTGCCTGTAAGCTTAATTGTATCTTCCACTGATCTTTAAACCACTGAACTGTCCTTGTCTGCCTCAACTGTCTCTGCATTTTATCTCTTTTAGTTTGTTGGGTAAAAAAAAAAACGTGTGTGGCAATCATAAACTGGCATTAAACTTTTCCACAACAAAACGCTCCCACTTATAAAAACCAGAATGATAAAACATTAATGTCTTGTTGAAAAGTTGACATATTCTTAGTGTGGCTTAGTCGTCAGAAAAAAATAATTATACAAACAAGAAATAAACAATCAAATACAAAAAGAAATCAAAGTACAGACAATGTAAATATGCTACTAAAAATAAACAACATTAAATTTGAACAATATAAGTAGTCCAGAGCCGTTAAATAAGGCCGCTATTTAAGAGGTGTTGTGCCGATTAATGCATCCCTTTCAGACACTTTGCTGTGAACAATATTTTAATTGACTGTCAAGGAATTCTACTTTTACTAAGTGTATCAAAATATTAACGATTCTAAACGTTCATAAAACACATACTTCGAATCATTTATCACCATTGATTGAAACCCACAAAGAATATTATAGCGTTTAAAAGCAGTAGGCCTATTTGGAGGTGCATGTAATTCTCGGGAGGCGTGCAATATTTGGCGTAACACCTGCTGTGGTGTGGGTGTGGCCCACACGGAGCGTGACGTTTGTGGTTGCTATAGCAACGTGTAAACTGGCGTTACCAAGCTAACGCTAGTGTTAGCTGCGTTTTTTTTTTTTGCTAACTCATAAATATAGTTAAGCAAAGACAATAAAACAGACACGGTAGTAAAGAAGAAGTTCAAACGAGTGACAGTGGACTAGTTTCTCAAAGTGTCACCGCTGGTCGTATTGACCGGCGGATTTACAGCACGCTGTTTAACTGCGGTTTAGTTGACTAAAAGTGAGAAAGCTAACAAACTAAATCTGCCATGTCCGAGGAAAAGGAAAATGAAGAGCAGGAGGTGAAAGAAGATGAGGAGGAAAACGCTAAAATAAACCCACAACCAGGTGGTAGCGCTGCAGAGCAGCTGCCAGAGGATGACAGAGAACCAGGGAGTGATGCAGAGCCGGTGCAGGCTGACAGGTCCAGCACAGGTGAGTCCACTTTGACCCCAGGTGAGTCAAGACTGACTGGAGATCCCTGACAATGTTTTAAATCAAGTCCTTAAAAGTAAATAAACATACATATTAAATTCTTTAATAGTCCATTGTAGTGCAACATGTGACCCGTATATAAATATTCTACATAATGTCTATGTATATGTTTATCTGACAATTTCACATTCAAATTTGATTAAATAAAAAACAGGAACAAAATAACGTTTACATTCTTCCCTTAAACACTGAAGTGCACCTTCTCAAACCTTGATTACAGCTACACCTCCTAATTGATAAACGTGAATGTATTTCTTTAGATATGGCTATATAAGTCTAGTGTTTGACAAGAATAATTGTTTTTAATGTTCAGGTTTGTCCAATCTTTATGGCAGTACATATGTGAACCGGTCTGTCTGAACCTAAGAAGTTTACCGACAGACCGATATTGTCATTCCTCAAAACAAAATGGTTTTTATTTTGTAATTTAGATGTGTTTTAACTTTCTGGTCTGCACAGGTGTATTGGAGCCTGTAGAAGTAGCTGAAACTCAAGCTGATCTGCCTGATGATGCCGAGCAGCTGAGAGGGCCTCAGAAAACAGAAAATGTTGGAAACTCAATACCAACCGGTAAGACTCTCAGTCAAACAATCTCAAAGATCCTGCAACTGATTTCACTAACCAAAAGTTTCAAATTCACAAAACACTATATACAATGACCCAACTGACACTTGTTTTTTGAGGCTGATATAGATACAGTTTTTAACATGTAGTCATAGCGTTACAAATATTTGATAAGGACGTCTTAATTTGCTTCATAAAGAATACATTTTATGGCAGTCCATTCAATGGTATATTTCAGTCTGAACCGGAGTAGTTGACCGACAGAAAGACAGACTAATATTAACATAACAAAAAGGTTTTCTAAATCTATTAAAAGGTGTCATTTATATTGCAATTTAGATGTGCTTTATGGGCTAATTTTAGCTTTCTGGACTGTATAGATGTGTTGGAGCCTGTAGAAGAAGCTGAAACTCAGGCTGATTTGCCCGATGATACAGAGCAACTTAGAGGGCCTCAGAGAAAAGAAAATATTGGAAACGCTACAGCTACAGGTAAGACTCAGTAAAAAAAATAAAAAAACACTTTTTGATGGATTGGATTTATATTATATATGTGAACTACATTTAAAACAATCTTTAAAAAATCTGCTACCACTCATCCCCAAAGGTTTCTAATTCAAACACTAGCTGTAAATGGTTTGGTTTTCATAAAACTGCTGTCATAGCCCTGTCATAATATACAATACAAATGTGCATAACACAAAACACAGAAAACCCAAACAAAGAACACTGATTCATTATGTATGTATGTATGTATGTATGTCTGTGTTTATCATTGGTTTGGGTTGTTTTTTTGTTTTTTTTTATTGTTTGGTGTTATGGTGATTTGTAACTGTAAATTGTACCATTGTAAACATTTGTTACAATTATTCATATTAAGCAAGTTTCATCAGTCATTTAAACATTTGCTGATCACACTGTATATTAATATGGGATCCAGGAAAAGCAAGTCATTGCCAAGGTAACAAACAATGTGGATGCAAATATTAGTAAAGTATGTGTTATCCAGTATAAGTGAAGAAAATAATTAAAAGAAAAGAATACAATAGCAAAACAAACAAGATATTATTATATAAAAACTTGGGTATGATGCAGGATAAAAACACTGAAACTTAATAACAGTGGTTATCAAAGTTTTAAGTTAGAGTAAACAGTAAAGATATTGCCTGATGGGATTCGTTTAGCTTATCTTCCAAATTAATTTCTGTTGATTTATACATCATAGTTTATCTACATTAAAAAGATAACACTGACTGAACTGTTGACAGTGTGTTACATTTCCCAAATCCATTTGTTACAGATCATTTAATTTAATTTGAATTCCAGTGTTATATCTATTTGCAGAGTAATACAATAGGGAGGCACGAAATAAACATAATTTAGGCAAAATAATGCAGATCACATTAATGTATTCTGAGACGAAGTAGAATTGTGGATGAAGTGTAGGCAGTGCACCTAAGATGTGTTGTGCTGTTTCTAGGTAACCTGACACAGGACTTATACAACGTGAGGATCAATATCTTGTTAAAGTTCTATTAACAATGACAAAGAAATGGCATTGAATAAACCCACCGATTCTAAGACAGTGGGTGGACACTGGAGATGAATGATGATTCTCATTTTCTGAGAATTTAACATCTTAAGTTTAATGGAAAATGGAAAAAGTTAACTAATTATAAAATTCAGACGGCACCAAAACCACTTTCTAAGTAATACAATGGTTCAGAGGTAAACCCAGTCTAAGACAGAATGATTCTGTGTGTGGTTGCAGTGAAGGTGGTGCTGCTGCCAGAGGGTCATGTGATGACCGTGGCCTTCGCCATCGGTCTCAGCATTCAGGAGCTGAAGCGTCACCTCGCCCTGGAGCTCAGAGTTCCTCCTGAGGTGCTGCAGATCTCTCTGGACGGTACATATGTTTCTCAACCAACAATCAGAGGGCGATGGGTTTTTTTTCTGAGGGGCGAAGGGTTTGAAGAGTTGTGAGAACGATAAGTACATTTTTGTAACCATCGATCCCTGTCAGTGCAAACGAACACACCCACTATTATCTTGAACATGTGTTGCCAACAGGACACAGGTTAGATCAATGGTTCCCCTTTTGGAGGTTTAAGAAGGTTAAAGTCATCATAGCCCACCTTCCGGCAAATGTTTTTTGAGGAAAGAAATGCATTCGACACATTTGCCAGAGCACAAGGATGCACTCGTTTTGGTGGGTCAATTTCTACCAGTTAGCCCTTTCCAGTTTGGGAACCACTGCAATAGACAGTGGAAAACAAATACTGGTTGTGTATTTGTGCCCCAAATCACTCACTTTCCTTTTACGTGAACAGTGTACCAGAACATTACCTCTCTAGTCACAAACTGACACTGCATGATATTGGGTCCATTTGATTACTATCCCACTAGCTGGTGTTGATTAAGCTGGGTGGAGTTAAAAGTTCTTCTAATGTTGAGTGTTGCATGAATTGCATTCAAGGCAAAGCAACTTCATTCACATAACACATGCCATAAAGAGGGTACATTCAAAGTAGTAAATTCACTGACAAAGCAGAGGGATATGGCATCACCTTGTGTAATGTTTACGCTGCAGATCACTGACATTAGGTCTGGCAATACTAGTAATTTAGTGCTGCTAAACACATGCAAAATTAAAGTATATTGATGGGATCTAAGTTTGAATTTGATCCATATCTTAGTAACCCCACCCCCTAAAAAAAACAAAATGAAAGAACAATGAGCCGGCTCTCAGAAAGGAAGGAACCGCATGATACTGTCACGATCGTGGTGTGGAGGCAGGTTGGAGAACCCAAACGCAGGACACCGAGCGGGGCAGGTATGGTACAACGAAGGGTTTTAATAAACAAACAAAAGCGAGCACACTTACAGGTGAGTGGCTGAATAACTGAAATCCAAAATCCAAAAGTACCGGGAGACGAGACAAGACGAGACGAGACGAGACGAGACAAGCAAGGCTGGTTACAGGCAGAGAGTACACACACGACAGACTGGGGGGTAACATGAACAATGACCGGACAAGGACAAGACAGAAACACCAGGTATATATACACAGGGACTAACGAGCAGGGCGGGAGCAACACAGGTGACAGACATGAGACTAACGAGGCAGAGAGAGAGAGAGCAGAGGAAAACAGAGAGACTAGACATGACAAGCAGACTATATAACAGATACTGGACACTAGACAGGACAGAACCCAAAACTCAACATACCAAGGCAGATACCAAACTCAAAAGTAAACACAAAGGATGGCCAACCGGCAGAGCGTGACAGATACAGCTCGCTCCTACGAGCCGTAATTCTCTTCACTAGTTGCTAGACAGAAGGTGGGACTCAGCTTGTAGTGGCCATTAAAGAAACTGCAGCTTAGCTAATGTAACTCATTCTTAGCGTGTGGACTGTGAGATTATCTGTTCAGTTCTCTTGAGTCTGCATGAGTGATCGAGCTCTTGTTTTTCAGGCAGAGTGGTTGAAGAGCAGCAGAGCCTGATGCAACTCGGCGTCCGGCCTCACAGCTCCACCCGGATGGAGATGAGCTCCACCGACCCGAACACCCACCCACTCCGTCCCCTTCGCCCCCCAGAGCACGACAACATGCAGGACGTCATCACTGTCCGAGTCCAAACAGGTGTGAACAACATGACATCACTTACTGCAGCTTTAAATGAAATATTTAGCGTGCACCATTTAAAAGAAAATGCAAGATGATCTACATGCTGAGTAAATATTTAGGAAGGATATCAGTTTTCAGAGATATTTGTGTTCTTATATGGTGACTTGAATGAGCAATAAGAATAATTCTACAGTGTTTAATTTAAAACAACATTAAATGTATTAATCTTTCATTTAAAATCATTACTTAAATCATTACTGAGAAATTGAATGATCTATTTTTTTTTTTTATAGATTGTAATTTAATTAGTAAAATGTATTCATTTATTAATTGATTCTAGATAAACATTGTAAATTATTAGTTCTATGATTAATCTGGTGTGAAATCACACTTCAAAGCAAAAAATTAGAAAGAAAAGGAGAAAAAAAATACATCTAAATACATACATAAACATTATTATGATTTATTTTAACATAAACTCAACTTAAACTAAACTTCAAAATTCTTTCGTAAGACCTGTTTTAGGACAAAATACCACATGTTCATGCAGAGTAGCTGAAATCATTACAAGTTGTGAATGAAAGAATGAATTTGCAACAGTGATGTTAGTATTTCATATCAGAATATAGTACGAGCAAGCAAAACTTTATTTATATAGCACATGTCAGGCAGAAGCTCAATGTACTACTCAGAGCGGGAGCTACCACGGAAATTGCAGCCACAAAAACTATGTGGATGGTGTTAAGATAAAACATTAAAAACACATGAATAAAACTATTAGGAAAGTTTAAATAAAAATAAATAAATAAAAGGTAAGTACAGCTAGAGGTTTTTGTTTGTTTGTTTGTTTGTTTTTTGCAAATCCCATTATTGTTTTAGACCAAACCAAACACTTAATGACAGAAACACTTGTTGACAAACTTCAGCTCTCTGTAAAATGACTCTCTCTCTGACTTCCAGATGAGGGCGTGTTCCAGGAGGTGGTGGTGGAGATTGAGCGTCCCCTCCAGCGGAAAGCCTTCCTGGGTGGCTACAGACACCGGCTGACGGGTGCGGAGTACCACCACGCTGCAGTCCAGACCCTGCCCAAGAGGAGACCTGAGAGAGGAGTGGTGGTCTTCAGCCGTGACACGCAGGTACCGTACAGAGCTTCGCACTAAAATATCACTGTCGCAATTTAGTTTTCTGGAGCTGATGGATTTGTTTGCAGATATAATTAAATACAGAATTAAAAAAAACAACAAAACCACATTATCATAAAAAGCTCAGTTAAATGCATGAAACGACATAGACAAACAGTGATGCATTTAAAGGTCACTCGTTACTACAAAACAGCGTTCTCATTCAGGCATGAGACAGAACATGACTTCATGTGCAAATGAAAAACTAATTACAGAGACAGATAGTAAGTAAATGAGCTTCTTGAACCAGAAGACAGAAGACAAATGGTCACAGTAACACCTCTCTGGTGAGTGTTAGGATTAATTAGTTTGATTCTGTCTGTGTTGTGCATTATTATTACAAATAAAGATTATTATTATTATTATTATTTTATTCAGAGAAAGAAGTATATTAACAGTAAAACATTTACAGAGTATTTTGGTTTAGAAATCTCTTAAAAATACTATACCTACTTCACATCACATCACATCACTGCTGATATATACAACCTTCATTTTACATCGATAGACCATTGAGGAGGGATCATCACATACAATGGTGGTGAGATATAAAGCAATGCGTGTAAACAAAATAACTAACAATAAAAAAAACACTGTACGATGGGTAAAAGTTTAAAAAGATGGCAGCGGCGCTTATACAGCATCCAGTGATTTTGTTGTTGTTGATAACAACATTCAACAATTCTCTGGGGAAAAGAGAAGCAATTCTTATTTCTGTACAGAAAACAAAGTATTGTTCTCAATTTAGCAGTCAGTTTGTTTAGTTTTTGCTTAAAGTTAAGATCATTGTCGATCCAGATACGGAGGTATTTATATGGAGGCACCATCTGTATGCATGTGCTGTTTGCCGATTAGATGGTAAATTGTAATCACTTTTTTTTAAGAATCATTTCTTTACAAAAATCAACTTGCAAAGACTTGAAAATTACTAAAAGAGATAATCAATCACAGTCAATGCTTTATTTCTTACATTTTGTTAAAATGAATGTCTGGCACTTTTGCTGCCGCCTGAGTGCAAATAAACTAAAACTTTAATAAGACTATAGCTCTCAGAGGCTGAAAGAGAAAACCTGAACCGTTATTCAAACAAAAGAATGATTTAGCAGTGTAACAAAACCGAGTAAATCAAGGGTAACGGCGCTTTCAAGAAAGATTGTGGCAATTCTCCTGCATTTTATAAATGAATCAATAGTTTTTGTTAAAAAAAAATAATCATGTCGCCTTTCTCAGGAAGAATCTACAATACAGGATCATTTTGAAGGCTGTTGTTCTGCATTGCTGTTGAATTGTATAGTGGAGACAGCTAGCGTCATTATCAAAAAAAAAGCCTCTTTTGTAGACAGTACTACCTGTGTAGAACACACCTTCATGGAATCAATCTAGAGACATTAAGGATGAAAGACTTGAACTAAATAAATTGCATTCCACTTTCCCAAAAAACAAATCCCAAGAAACACCTGCAGTTGAAAACTTGATCCTGTTACATTTCTGTAATAACAGCAATTTAAGGTCAGACATCTACAAATGTTGTGTTGTGATGGTTTGGAGACGGCGTCTTTGCTGCTGTCCGTGTGATGTTGCTCAATATATGAATGCGCAAGATTGTCCTCCTAAGAAGAATGACGAAATCTGAAGTGACAAAAGCCCTCTAGCAGCCAGACATGTGACTTAAACATGAGAAACCGCTGTTCTTTTCCCGTTTCCCACCGACAGTCAATGTTGCTGAGATTAGTCGTTCCATAACGTCAACCACATGTATTTTATTGTAATCATGACAGCGAAGGTCCTCTAACCACAATAAAGCAGTCATGTTAACCCAAACCACAATGTTTCTCTAAACCTAACCAAGTAGGGTTTTTTTTGCCTAAATCCAACCGGAGCTTAATCAACGGTTTTGGTAGGTATTATTAACACTTCTGTGCAGAGACACTAGCAGGCACACACGTGCTAAAAATCCAGAGGTCCCACGGGTATTTTATGGGGAAACGTGAGCAGATTTTGGGATCTCAATTCACGGGATTCAACCTTACAGATGGCTAAACACGGGGGAGAAGTGTATTTAGTAGGTAAACTGAAAGAAAATACCTGTAGCCTGGTTCCATACCTCTAAATTTCCACCTATATCATTGACATAGATATATATATATCATATCAAGTCTGTTCAGAAATTCAAATGTGAGGGGATGAAGTGAAATAAAATGCCAACCAGATGTATTGGAAGACTGGCAGCAGCACTGTTGCTATGGTAACCAGCACCTTGAGCAGGTCCAACAGGGTATCAGGTATGAAGATAACGGCAGTTTGGTTCAATAGGAGGAGCAGAAGGACAGAAAATGCACTGTTTTCCAGGAAGTAACAGTTTTCCAGGAAATTCAGGTACCCATTTCATGAAGTCTCTAAACATTTATCCTTCCAAGAACCACGTATACTGAGTTATTGGATAACTCTGTTGAATCAAACCTTGGAGCATCTTTTTGCATCGGACCGTGTTTAGTTATGATTCGAGGATGTTCCAGCTTGTTCTCAGCAAAGTTATCCAGATAACTGAGTAATCCTGCTTCCTGGTATAGGATCGTAATACCCATTATTCCCGTGGAATTCTTGCCAAAATCCTCCCCCGTTTCCCTGGAAAAATGCCTGGGAACTTGGGAATGAAGACGCCTCTTCCGAACCTCTTTACCAACACCACCTACCTGTTGTAGCTACTGAGAGACATCTGCTTATAGGCTCTGTGTCACACCCTTATGTTGCCCAAAACAATCTCACAGAGGAAGACACAAAGTCAATCATTGACTGAGAAAATATAGCTATGAGTTGCACTTGAATCATAAGCTACCTCTGCACACAGGTCCATACATATTACAGAGAGCACAGAAGCACATGCAAACCTCCACTAAATCACAAAATATTTCATTTATAATGGGTTTAACCATTTTATTTTTACTATTCTCTACAGTATTATTATCACATTATTACTATTACAGCTTGAAATGTCCATTTAAATTAAACTTTTAATATTATTAAGGCTGAGTCTGTAATCCTGATGTTCTGTTTGACTGTCAGGATCTAACAGTAGATTATGTTCAGTAAGTGTATAAAGTCAAATAATCATTTGTAAGAGGAGAGGTGTCCTCATGATGATTCTTTATCTTCAGCAGAAGATTAGATTATTGTGTTTTTATATCTCAAAGATAGTACTAGTGTACTTAGTGTACTTTTCAAATGAATTGTTGTTCTGCTGCCACATACACTAAGACATACCTAAGAATCATTCGCAGTTCTGTGGCAGGGTGTGGAATCCCAGAAACTGCGGGGGTGTGAAATGTTCCTTCAACCTTAATCAGAAAGGAGTGTTTTCTTGGGTTTGAGACAACATTAACAGCTCTTATTTCTCTTTTACAGCCCATCATATCATATCATCAATGTCGTAATAACAATTCTTTTTACAAAGTCATTTATCATTACACAACACAAGGTTGTACAACAAAATTAAAAAAAACAGACAATTCAGTTTATATTAGAAGAGAGTAAGATATAAAATACATTTTTTGAATTTGTGTCCGGGAGAATGTAAACAGCATAAACAGGATAGGCCGAATGATGATGATATGGTTTTCCTTTTTGACATTTTGTAAAATGTGTCCATCCACTTTGATTCCATTTGAGCACCAAGCATCATCAGTGTAAACACAGAATCCACCTCTCCCTGTAGTCTGCAGTCTGTCAGCTCAGAGCATGCAGTCGAGTGCTTGAGGGATGTTTGTTGGAACAGGTCTCTGTAAAGATGTGGGCACACAGTCTCTGATTTCCCATTGCTTGGCAGCCTGAGTCCCATTTGGTCCAAACCGGACATTAGCCAGGAGCACCCTTAAGTCCAAGCTGTGCCAGCAATGCTGCTTTCCCGGCTCTCTTTCCTCTCCTCCTGGGGGCGATCACAGCACCCGCTGGTAATATGTGTTTCACCAAAAAAGCTTGTTAAAATTAACAGATGAAAAACAACATGAAGAGTTTGATGGAGCTACCGGCTGCAGCATCTGCATGCGTAGTCGTTGCCATAGTCAAAATTCTCCTTATCTAGTTGATTTGAATAATTTTGGCATAGACCTTTAATCAAATCCAATCAGACATCATTCTGGGAAGTTTCAGCAATAAAACTGGAAAAAAATAACAGATTAAAAGACAAGAGTTACAGTGTTTATAGGAGCTACTCATTTGACCTGTTCTTTTTCATTAAAACGTTTTTTCTGCAGTTTTAGGAATATTTTAGGGGGAAAGAAAAACACTTAAATGTGACCAGATTCCCAAAATCTTAAGCTAGATGCAGCGTCCAGACACATAAAAACATGTTTATACTGGTACAGTCTTTTAATCCGCTGTCACAACACTGTGACCTCCCTCTGACCACTGACTTTGTTGTTAATAATGAGGCTGAAGTTGAAGCCTGTCTGTAAATTGACACATTCGCTCGATGAGCATCAACAGTTTTTCCTTTTTTCCCTGTGAAAAGTCTGTCCATCTTGAATTTCACATGTTGTTTTGTCTAAATAAATCATATAAGCCTGAACCGGATTTATAAACCACTGCAGACATTTTGAAACCAACAGGTAGAGAAAGCAGGTGAATTACTAAGAAGCTCAAACTCTGGACTGAATTTGAACTTACAAGAATTGAAAGTTTGCACTTTGTTAACCATAACTTATATAATTTGGGAAAACATACGAACAGAATGGATAATGGGAAATGTTAAAATGTATGATGTATAACCAAATATCAAGTATAGATATGACGTCATGGAAACATATGCAGGCCTCATTAAAGAGCAACACTGAGATGACACCAGAGAAAGATAAGATCTGGTTTTAAAGCAGATTAGAAGACGCTGAAACTTAATGCATAAGCGAGTGTACGTGACTGGATCCTGGCATGCTTCACGAAGGGCAAAGGTGAGAATAACAAGACACTTAATAACTGACACTAGATGGTGGGAAAGCAGAAATTAATGAGTTCTCAAAATAGTGGTTAATGTCTCCAGCACATGAATATATTGGGGAAATACCAAGAAATGGCACACAAATACATACTGTGAAAAAACAGGGATTGTGATATAAGTGGGGGAAGCCCGAGAACACACACAGAGTATAAAACTTTATGTATTATGTTTAATTCTTTAGTTGTCTCAAGAACGACTGTGCTTCTTGTCTGTATGCATCTCATCTTACTGTTTCGTTTGATTGAAGTTTATTGATTTGCTTTTGTAAAACTTCTACAGACACAGTGACCTTTTGACTTGTTTTTAATGAAACAGGATTTTTTTTAAACTCACTGTCTCATTGTTTGCGCTGATAATTTCACCTGGAGAGGTTCATGTCCATCACAGTGTTGAAATAATCCAACAGATAGTCAGTGTTCATTCTCCACTTATTTGGTTGCTAGTCATTTCTCCAGTCTTGGAAGTGAAGGATATTATACAGTTGCACTTATATAATAAGCATAGCGGCTAAATGCATGTAAAATGTGTGACTTGTCCTTTTGGACTCTCCGAGATTTTAAAGGTCTTCAATAATTAAAAGGTTTGACTGAGACCTAAACCTTTTTTTTTTTTTTTTTTACAGTACTCAAGCATCATCAATCTGTGTCACAAGCCTGGAAATTGTTAAATTTTACTCACCAGCTCATCTTGCCGGCAGTGAGCCTCAATTAACAGTCTGAAGCTTGTGACCTCAGCTGTGGCCTTGATGTTCGCAGCCGCCCTGCTTCCCTCCATTACACTGCTCATCCATATCAGCACACAGAGTCTGTCTGCAGGGCATTAAATTGATCTCTCCTCAGGCAGAGTCACAAAACTTAATTAATATTTCCCAATTTTAGCCCAGAAGAAGCTGACATTGGTTACCTGAATTAGGTGCTTTTAAAATTGAAAATACAGCTACTGCGGTTAATTTGTGTAGCTCACAGGAAGTAGGCTGTGGGTATAAGGATGCCATTGGCTGAATATTGAAGTTGGAATTCTCCTCTGCTTCCTTTCGACACTATTTTGCAAGGGCTATGTCATTACATCCTGGCCTTAGCGCCGCCCAAGATAATTTTATCAGATACCTTAAGATGTTTTTTCATTTCCTTTTTGAAACTGTATTATTATGAATGTGTTTTAAAAAGTGACCCTTTTTTATGAAATATAGACAGTCTCTTTGTTTGTATGTCCGTCTCTGTCAGACAGTAGTGCTGAAGTCTCAGGCCCAGCAGTGTACCATCAACGTCTCCACCCAGATGACCGGGATCGGCTGCTACGTCTCCTGTTTGAACGACAAGCTGGTCGCCCCTTGCAGCTACATCACTGCTGATGAGTATCATGACAGGAGGCTGAGAGCTGTGGGTGAACACACTGTGTGCGTGTTTGTGTGTTTTATTACAATGCATGCCGTCTTTATATTTCATGTAGAATTTAGATCAAAGGTCAACATGGCACTCTCAATTAGTCTTTCACACTCAACCTGGAAAACACCACAGACACTCTACATACCTACTCCATTCAGAATTTTTAACTATAGTCCCTTTAGTGCTGCATTTATCTCATTATTAGATTCGATTGGCATCTGTCAGTGTTCAAAACCCCACTCACTGTTTAAATTACATGCTCAACCTTGTTCTGACATGCCTTTGAAATTGAACATTTAATAATCTTTCCACAGAATCCCTTTTTATATCGGACCATTATTTAATAACTTTTAAATTCCTATCACAGGACTACACACTGTGCTGTAGCTAAATTTAAGGAAGTGATTCTGTCACCATTAAATTAGACACCATGTCTCAATATAACAGAGGACTCCTACGCTAACTTCCCAAATTGATCATCTCATTGATCATGGTGCTGTAGACTCACTGCGAATGAAACTCCATTCTGTTGCCCCTAGATAAGAATTTAAGATTATTGCTGAAGATAATAAAAGAAAGAAGGTTAGTTCCATGGTATAATCCCCAAACTCGCAAATTAGAGCAGATACCAGTCCCTCCAGGATTTTCGCGGGTCTTTTTAGTGGTTGTTGCGGTCTAAAATGCCTGATTTGCAGCAGCTTTTCTAAAAATAATTGCAATGAAAGTTGCAGTGTTTTTGGGCATTTTTTGCCATGAAATTGTAGGAATAAGTGAAAAAAAAGTTAAGTTAATGAGATTTTTTTTTACTTTAGAATTATAGTTGAATCATTAAACAGTCCCTACAGGACTTTGCGGGCCTAACCCTGCATATATAAACCAGCTTACCTTGATTAATTTAGAGCTTGCAATTGATCAGGATGCAGCAGCCTGTGTCACAGTGATTTGTCTCGTCCAATTTCCTCCATGCATTTCTGCCGCTCTGCACGTATGTTTTGCGTTGGAAAAGTGTTTGTCAAGTGACAAACGGTTTGCACGAAACGGTCAAATTTGCAGACAAATTGCAGTGATTGGTCAAAAGTTAAACCCATGTTAGGATGGGCTGTCTAGGATTCAAGAGCAGACACAGGGGCACAGTTAGAAACAGGTACAGGGGTTTTATTGAACAACAAGGGGGAATGGTTATTTAAAGTGCTCTGTGGGACTGGGGCTCAGAGCGGGCAGGAAGGAGGGTAACTGTGCCAAAAAACAACTCGGCTCAGGCAAGCAGGCTGGGCTTCCAGAGCTGAAGCGGGTATCTGAAGCGGGAGCAAAAAAAACTCCAAGTCAGACAAAGATCACAATGAGACAACTTCAAAAGAGCAGACCAGCCAAAAACTCTAAGGTTGGCCGTAGCGTTGTCTTACCACATGGGTGAACGGACGATTTGGCAGAGACTGGTTGGAAAGCCGGGGTTTAAGAGAGGAGAGATGATTGCTGAATCTGCTTCAGGTGAGTATAGAGCCACAGGTGCCCTGAAGAGGAGCGAGAGAACCAGGAGTGCCACGCCCCACACAACACACAGGACAGACAGATGACTAAACAGAAACAAAAGGGAGAGGGGCAAGATAGTCTTAAAGCATAAAGGAAGACCCGCCGTTGTGTCAGAGCAGTCTATTATTCGTCATTAATATAGGAAAATAAGAACAACCTCATGTTTATTTTCAGCACTATAGCTAGGCTGACAGGTACAGCTCTATTAAGCCATGTATTTCTATAATCCTTAGGAGTAATGACTTCATGAGCTTCTTTAATGATTTAAAATTCATCTTCTCCTGCCCTCAACTGGTACCAATTTATCTTCAACCTCAGGAACCTCAGAAACAGCTGTAAAACTTGATATATTTTTGGACTGCTTTGCTCCCATCGATCTTCATCAGCTAACTTAATGATTTCTTCATCTAAACCATCAACCTGCCTCTTAGACCACATCCCTACTTGGCTGCTCAAAGTTTAACCCTTAGCTAGCTCTTATTTTCTACACTTGATCAATCTGTCTTTATTAAAAAGCCCACTCTTGATCCAGGGGTTTTAGCCAACTATTGACCTATACCTAACCCTCCCTTTCTCTCTAATATCCTTGAGAAAGCAGTTGCCAAGTGACTTTCTAAATATCAATAGTTTATGATTTTAGGATTTCAGGATTTAGAGACAACACTGGGGAAAAGTACAAATGATCTTCTAAATGCATCAGATAAAGGACTAGTGTCTGCACTTCTCTTGTTAGATCTTAGTGCTGCATCCAACACCATTAACTATCACATCCTTCTATAGAGTCTGGAACATTTAAGTGGCATTAAAGGAACCGCACTAAACTGGTGTAAATCCTGTTTATCAGATCGATCTCAGTTTGTACATGTTAACGATGAATCCTCAATGCACGCAAAGTTAGTCACAGAGTTCCACAAGGTTATATGCTTGGACCAATCCTATTCCCCTTAAATATGCTTCATTTAGAAAATATTATTAGGAAACACTCCATAATCCTTCAAACCAATGAGTTAGCTACGCTTGAGGCATGCCTTAAGGAAATAAAAAAACCTGGATGACCTGCAATTTAACCTCAACACAGACAAAACAGAAATTGTGGTGATTGGCCCCAGACACCTCCGAAACACATTATCTAATGCCCTGGTCTCCAGCGCCACCGTAAGGAACCTCAGAGTTATTTTTGACTAGGATATGTCCTTTAGGCCTGCCTATTTTCACCTATGTAATATTGCAAAATCAGGCACATCCTGTCTCAAAATGATGCAGAACAACAAGTCCACGCATTTGTTATTTCTAGGTTCGATAATTTAAATTCCTTTTCATCAGGCTGTCTGAATAAGTCCATTAAGACTCTTCAGTTGATCCATAATGCTGCGGCACGAGTTCTGACAAGAACTAGAGATCATCGTTCTCTCGTATTGTACATTATGTATTTACAGTATATATACACACTCTATACAACAATAATCCAATACAAAAAAAAATATACATATTTAGTTGAAATTGAATAGAATTCTGTGATACAGTATATAAATAAATGCTTTCCTCTTCTTGTCACCCAACCAGGTGATCCGTCTGCAGTCATTTGCTCGACGTTGGCTGGCCCAGCAGGAGGTGGACCGACTGAGGAGGGAGCGGAACCGCCGGATGGCCTGGCTGGAGATGCAGGAGCGAAGGAGGAGGGAGGAGAAGGAGGAGCAGCTGAGAGACCGGCGCCATCGCTGGATGAACCCACAGAGAAGGGAGGACTTCAACCTGCTTTACCACGCTCTAGAGAGTAGGCTCAGGGAGGGGGGGTCACTGTGTGTGAGGTGGTCTCACTCTGCTGCAGTGGTGGAGGAAGTATTCTGATCCTTTATGAAAATAAAAGTACTAATGATACTGTTAAATACTGTTAAAATACTGCATTGAAAATGTAAAAATAAAGTAAGTATAATCAGGAACATAAAGTCCTCAATGCAGAAAAATGGCTCCTTATTATTATTATTAATATGCATTACTCTTTAGCAGCATTTCATTGTTGTAGTTGGCTGAGATGGAGCAAATATCATGTGAAATGCGGTCACAATTATCCAAAGTCTAAACCTCAACATTATTAACAAAGCACCAAATCCTAAAATCTGAGAAGCTGGAACCATTAAATCCTTTTGAATTAAAAATATAATTATCAAAATATCGAATAATCAATTAATCAGCTAATCGTTTCACTTCAAATTTATAACAAATTGTCATATTTTATAAGCTCTAATGTTTTGTATGCAAAAATCTTAACTTGTAAAGTAACTTAGCTGTCAGCAGATAAATAGCATGGTTAAGAGTACAATATTTCCCTCTGAAATGTAGTGTAGTATCAGCAAGAACTGGCATTAAAAGAAAATAATCAAGTAAAGTACAAGTACCTCAAATGTGATGTTAATAATTTAAATGTTTTATTAACTGTGTTTCAGAGTGGAGGTATGAGGAGGAGCAGCAGATCAACTCGTCTCTGCGAGGAGCTGAGAGGAAGGCAGCTCTCTGCTCGCTGCTGGAGCAGGAGACGCAGCTCATCGCCGCCATCGGATGCCATCGCATCGCTGTCCAGAACAACAACTATGACAAAACTGTCAGGAGCTTCCTGGACAAGGTCAGAGGTCCTGCTCCCCCTCCGCTCCTAGCACTCTCAATCCAGGCCAAAACTGTTTTTTATGTCCAGTTCACTTTTATATATATAAATACTTTACTAGTCATAAATTAGTTGGGAGAGTAGAAGTAGTAATAAGAGAGGGAGGAGGAAGAAGCGGCAGAAATAGTATGTGTGGTAATTGCATAGTATAAGTAGGATTAGCAGTAGTGTTATCAGTAGTAGTTGTTGTTGTTGTTGTTGTAAGAGGAGAAGGGGAAAGAAGAATATTAGTACAAGTTGTATGAGGAGGAAGAGTAGTAGTAGGAGGAGAAGAAGCAAATGTGTTGGTTTGTTTCAGTCTGCAGCTCCTCATCAGTGGCGAGCAGCAGACGGTCGACTGATCGAGATGGACAGTCAACACACTATCAGAGCCAGAGAGCTGCGAGATCTGTACAACAACGTCAGCCTGTCCAGTGTTAGCCAGGAGCAGAGACTCCACGTCCTCATGACTCTCAAACACACTGTCAAGGTATCCCCCACCCCCCAAAAACTATTCATGTTAAAATTGTGTATATTTTCCTTCTACTAATGTTTGCTGGACAGCAGCTGTGTATGTGTAGGTACAGTCCCCTCCAAAAGTATTACAGTAAGGCAAATTCCTTTGTTTTTTTTGTTCACTGAAGACATTTGGGTTTAAGATCAAAAGATCAGTATGAGACAAGAGTTCAGAATTTCAGCTCTCATTTCCAGGTATTCACATCTAGATGTGTTAAACAACTCAGGACATCACCTCCAGCATGCTTCACAGATAAGCTTGGATGCTTCGGATCATAAGCAGTTCCTTTCTTTCTCCACACTTTGGCCTTTCCATCACTTTGCTGGAGATTAATCTTGGTCTCATCAGTCCATCAGATTGTGTTGCAGAACTTTTGCGGCTCATCCCTGGACTTCTTTGCAAATTTCAGTCTGGATGTCACTTACTGATGTTTTGGGCGTTTTCTTCACAGCTCTCACCATATTTCTGTCATCAACTACTGTTGTTTTCCTTGGCCGACCTGTTCGACGTCTGTTGCTCAGGATACCTGTAGTTTCTTTCTTTTTCAGGACATTTCAAACTGTTGTGTTTGCTGTGCCTAATGTTTGTCTAATGACTCTGGTCGATTTTCCTTCTTTTCTCAGCTTGACAATAGCTTGCTTTTCTCCCACAGACAGCTCTCTGCTCTTCATGTTGGTTTATCCTCTTTAACAGGAAATGCAGTCTTTATAGGTTTGAACCAAGGATGAAAACTTGGGTGGGTTCAACAAAGGGTGATATGTCCTGAGTTGTTTAACACATCTAGATGTGAATACCGGGAAATGAGAGCTGAAATTCTGAACTCTTGTCTCAAACTCATCTTTTGATCTTAAACCCAAAAGTCTTCAGTGAACAACAAAAACAAAGGAATTCGTCTTACCGCTCCAATACTTTTGGAGGTAACACTATATGAACATAGCCACTGTTGAAATTCTGCTAGATGTTAGTCTGTCTCTCTGGTCGGACACCAGACATGACACCATCATAACCTTCCAGAGATTTCACAGGGTCTCTCTTACATAAACGCTCTGTGTGCCTTCCCAGAGAAAACAGAGCAATACTACAATTTTTGTTTTATATGAGCATATGTGTTATTTTTTATCCCTATTGGACAGGAGCATGAGTGCCCGCTGACCCGGGACATCATGGATTTAATCGACAGGGAGGTGGACCTTGTGACCCGGGGGGTTAAGGCAGCCAGTCTGGAGGGGTTGAGGAAGAGGATCTCCACTCTGTTCCTCCAGTACGTCAAAACACCAGCGTTTAACCCTGAGGTGGCCAAGCACCTGAAGGTGAGTGAAGAGCCCTGCTGGTGTGGGATCATATGATTTAGATATAAACTGCATATAAATATCTTCATATAATCTAAAATATTTCCCAGGTTCCCCAGAATCCCACTCTGCTCAAGAACGACATGTTCCTCTGCCGCGGCTGTCATCGGTACCTACGCTCTATCGACTTCAGCCCATCTGCAAACGGCCGTCTGAGCGGCAGGTGCCGGGACTGTGCCGGACTCGACAACATAGCTAGGGCCCGCGATGACTTCTCCTGTTACAAAAACATCCTGAGGAGCCTGAGAGCTGATGAGCAGCGGCTCAACGAGGAAGCCAAGATTCCCTTCCTGCTGCAGGTGACCCGCTGCAGCGCCTTTACTATGTGCATTTCACTTTCAGTTCCTGCACATTTCAAAATTCTACACTTTTCCAGACTCAAATTTCCAGACTTCTCTGTAGATTTTTCAGACAATATTTGACATCTGAGTACAAATAGCTAAATGTTTATGTTGCCAAATAATTGCAGGAAGATTGTATCTAGGTACTGTAGCTCATACAAATGAATTGTGTGGTTGCTCAGTCCACACTCCTACACATAACGTTAGAATGCGTCCCACTGTCAAACATCTCAAAGAGTAAACTAGTACAGTAAGCTAACTAGTGCTACCTATACTTGTACTTGTACTACCACCATATATTTGTGTCTCTTTTATAAATAAGAACTAGTAATAGACAGATTAATTGGGCAGATATCTGGCATTTTATCTGTCATCCTAAATGACAGCAGATCTAATCTAACACCATTACTGGCTAGCGTTAAATATATATATTGTAGAGAACAATGCAGCTGAATGACGTCACTTCTGACAAACCGTACCCCACTCGCCCTTAAACAGTCGCACTAAATCTACAGCAAATTATTTTTAGATTTCATTCATGTATAAAAAACATGTAATCTATCTTAAATTGTACTCTGCATGGAATAATGTAACCCATGTGGGTCGACCACTAATAAGAACCAAAATCAAATGAAATAAGTTCATTTTCATGGCCTCTGTGTGGTCTTGCTTATTCACTGTGTCTATGCAAACAATGGTGAATAAAAGTATTGTTTGTCTGTCTTTTGCAGAAAATATTGTCTGTTACGCTACATCACTGCATATCTCATGCAATTGAAAGATATTGCCGCATATCCTTAAACTAAATTGGTCATGAATATCAGGGTTTGGTAGTTAGAAGCCGTTTGGGGCTGAGCTGTCAAGAGTAGAGGCTGTCGTAGAGGCATCTCTGTGTAGGAGTGTCAGTTCAGTCACACGCCATACCTCTCGCCTTGCTTTTGATGAGCTCAAGCTCACTCTGGCCTGCGCTGCCATCTCGTTTATAATTTTGTTCAGTCAAAATAGTTTGTCAGTGTGAGCAGACATCCCAACTCTCACGTCTACATGTGTGTCCTCTCAGGTGGAGGACATGCGGTACCTGGTAGAGGTGGTCTGGTCCTCCCGCTCGGCCCTGCACGCCAGCAGCGACCTCTACAACCTGGTGTTTATCCGCTGGGAGCGTCGGAGGGACTGGAGCCCCTGGAACTGCATCCTGCTGTCCAAAGAGGAGACTTCAGCTCACATGGAGGTGGAAGACGTCCACAAGGTCTGTCCATGTAAACATTTACACTGGCATCACACATGTGGACCCATCTGCATTTTGACAGAGTCCATCCCTCAGTTATGCTGCTTTAGGACTACACCGCTGGGAGACTTCCCACGAAGCATTGAGCTCCTCTCTCCTCCTCTCCCTCTCCATCTGTATGCATTCTCATCTCATTAATGCATGTCACCAACTCGACTTCTTCCCTCTTCTGTAGTTTTATGTTTTCTCTCTCCTTCTGTCGCTTTCAGCAGGCATTTCTGCCTCCGGAGCTGTAAAGTCTCCATCTGTGGTTGCAAGGCACCTGCTGCCCCCAATGTTCCTGCATGATACCCGCTGCTTCAATTAATATTACTATTATTGACTTTCATTGATATTTGTACTATTACCACTACCATTGCTATTGCTTAACATCTCTATGTGTTTGGCTACTGTGTGTTCTCGCTTCTCCTGCTCTCTCTCCATCCCCCTCTCTAAATTGAAATTAATGTAGTTCCTGGGTCACAGGCCATCTGAAAGTGCTGCCCCTGGAGTTTGGACACAGCCCTGGCTCTGTAAATGGGAAACGAACAAAGTGTCTCAGACGGAGCCACACAACACTGTTCCAGCCATGATTTCAGAATCAGAATACTTTATTGATTACCGACAATTCTTGTGTTTTAGTATTTTACTATCTGACAGAAGTGTACTGATAATAATAACAAATACATAGTAGTGATAATAATGAGTACAGATAGTGTTGAGGTGGAATGTTTGTGTCAGCTAACATTAAATGACTTGCCAACCTAAGGCTATGAGAACTTCCCATACCGGTTCCTCTGGCCCCTTGTTTGTCTTCTTTCAGTTTGTCTAGTCAAACAGTAAAAAAAATCAGCTGGTAAAGTTTGAACTCCAGCTGTTACACAAACGGAGTCTCCCTCCTGTGTGTGTGTGTGTGTGTGTGTGTGTCAGGCATATGAGGCGACGTTCATCCGCAGGATCGAACACAAACACACGCTGGCTCGCCGCCACTTTAGCCAGATTGCCGTCATGGCCGAGTACCTGGACTCTCAGCCGACCGCTGCCCTGGGCAACCAGCTTGTCTCCAAGCCCATCACCATGGCAGCAGGCAAGCACGCCACCGACACACCACCGGCCTCAGCTCATTAAGACACACCCTTTCCTTTCTTCTGTCACTGTTTCCTCCCTCGCTCATTTGGTGTGTCACTTTCTAAAACATTTTGTCTGAAACCTAAAATAAAGTTCATGATGGTTTTACTCCTGGTCTTGACTCATTTAAATTAATTTCAGTTTTGTGTACTTTTGTTTTGAAAAAAGGATATAGTGACCTTTGCATACTGTTCTGAGGGCCCAGGCCCAGATTCCAGAAAGAATTATAGGGCAGAGATAATCCTAAAATCCATCGAACAAACATCTCACCACTCCAACGTAACCCTTGAATGGACAAGAACATTAAGTCAGTTTTACAAATAATAGCTTTTTATGTTGTCAGTTTATATATTTATATGTACACAATATTCTCTTCCGTTGCGTTACTTCTGTACAGCACAGACCCAGAATAATGCACATGTATCAGTAACACTGTTCTTCCATTCCATATTTATTATATTTCTACACTTATTTATGTTGACTGTATGTTTGTCTACGTGTAGCACCTTATCACCACAGCAAATTCCTCGTATGTGTAAAACACTACTTTGCAGTAAAGCTCCTTCTGATTCTGACTCTTAAATTAACCTAATTTCCCCTTCTTTAAAAACAACAACAAATAAAATGTCTGTGAAGCACATTGACCTCTCTCTGAATTACAGATCCCTCACATGCAACTCCACAAGTTCAGTCTAGCAACTAATTTATCCTTGAAACAGCAAATAAGAATTTACAATAATACTTAAAATTCAACTTTAAGGAGTTAAATCACAAGAAAAATTGTATTTTAATATTTATTTAAATGACTTAAAACAATATTGAGAATATTTTTAAAACCCCACATGGGCAACATATCCATAGACATTTCAACTGTTTGTTTACCTTCATATCTTTATTTTTTTTAATCATGACCACTGAAATTAGAAGATGAGACCCAACACAAACAAACGACAAACAAATCGATTGCCATGAAGGGTAAGATCGCGAGAAGAGCTACGCACATGGGGGAAATCATTTATTTGCACCAAAATGGTCATTTATACCTGGACTCTCATCCATCCGCTGCCATGGGCAACCAGCTAGTCTCCAGGCACATCACCATGGCAACAGGAAAGCATGCCACCGATGCCACACCGGCCTCAGCTCATTAAGAGACACCCCGTGGTTTCATTTCTTCTGTCACTGTTTCCTCCCTCGCTCATATTGTGTTTCACTTTTTAAAAACATCTTGTCTGAAACCTAAAATAAAGTTCATGATGGTTTTAACTCATGTAAATCAATTCCTGTTTGGGTACTTTTATTTTGAAAAGAGGATATAGTGACCCTTGCATAATGTTTTGAGAGAGCCCAGGCTCAGCTTCCAGAAAGAATTATAGGGCAGACATAATCCTAAAATCCATCTTACACACGTCTCACTCTTTTGTGGTGTTTTCCAACACACACACAAGCACGTTGAGCTCTCTCTGCTTTGCAGGTTCTGCACATGCAGTTGCACAAGTTCAGCTCGACTACTTCATAGAATTTATCCTTGAAATAAATTACAATTTACAATAATTCAGTTCAGCATTTGAAAGTAAAATTACAAGAAAAACTATTTAAAAATTGATTGTCTGGCTTTAAATGACTCAATAAACAATAGTGAGAATATTTTTATAACCAAACTCATTTTTATATCCTCACATGAGCAACATATCCTTGGAGATATAGGCAGTTTATTTACCTTCATCTTTTAAATTTATCATGATTCAAGAGTTCAAACTTCTAGATGGTGAGTCCGGTCTGCACGAAACTTTGAACTAAAATCTTTGGACCGTCATGATCAAAACTTATATAAAGAATTTTGATAATCCAGAAAATGCACAATATAGAGGAACTACCTCCTGTAGTTGGCAAACAAACAGGAAGTGATGTCATCCCCGCATAGGTCTTTCCGATTAACATGAAACTGTGCCACACTGAGGCTCTGTGCTGAATCGCAAAACATGCAAAACCCACTTTTTCAAACTCGGTGAGTCCGATCTGCAGGAAACAGTGCACATAGATCCTAATGCTTATGGGCCCTCATGATCAAAGACTGTATAAAGAATTTTGATAATCCCAAAAATAAAGAAACAACTTCCTGTAGGTTACATTAAAAACAGGAAGTGATGTCATATCTCTAAACACCCTGTTGTGATCGATTTTCCTGCCTTTTAAACACTTTTGTGTTTACAAACTTATCGCAGCTGATTGGGTTACACCTGTGACACGCCCATCAAATGGGAGAAAACATATCTTGAAACCAGTTGCGGAACAAAACTGCAAAACATTTCAAGGAAACATGTCGTTCAATCTGAAAATCTGATTCAATCTGATTAACACTCTCTCTGCAAAATGTGACGGCAATAGGCCAGTAGGTGGAGTTTTTGTTGCAAAATCATAAAAAGTATGCTAAAATAATTTTTACCTAAATGTTTTCCAGTCTCTGTGCTGCTCTCCACCTGTGACTTGGGACTACAGGTCCGACTTGCACCACCTCACTGGGCCACTTTTGATACTTCAAGTACATTGTGCTGATAATACTTCTGTTCTGTTCTTTTTAAGTCGGATTTTAAATACAGGACTTTTGCTTGCAATGGAGTATTTTTATTAAACTAACTAAACTAAAATTAAACATTGTAAAAGTCTATAATTATTATCTAGGCACACTCAAGCCTCTGTAGATGTGTGTGCTGTTTGTGTGAAATATTTATGGAACTTTGAACAAAAACACACTTAAATCCACATTTAAAATATTTTCAGCTTGGCTTAATCCGTCTCCCGCCCCTACTGGTAAGCCTCTGTGAAAATAATACAATCTGAGGCATTAGCCAAGGGTCAATGGTCACAAATATAGTTGGCAACTGTTTAACGCCCTCTCAGGACTTCAAGATAAGGAGTTAAACTATACCTGATGTTCTAGGAATTACTTCAAGAAACTCATGTTCACTTTTTTCCGTTTCTACGAAGAGGAAAAAGACTAATCATACAGCACTCTGTGACGTCTAATGAGGAGTAAGGCCCATTAAAAGAGGTTTTAATAGCAGTGATGTCTGCAGATGCTTTCACATCCGCAGAGAGGCAGAGGTGGCAGCAACGCAGTAAGGTAAGGTTTATTGCTCTCATTATCAGGAGGTACTTCTCTGTCTGTCTGTTGAGATGTCCTTGACACAATATCATTATCTTCATGATGACAGGTCCCATGGCATGGCAAGTACAGATTTACTGTGATTTACAGAATGCTGAATAAATTATGACCACACTGAAAAATGTCACCTTATATAATATATTTATTCTCATGATGATTTTTTATTACAAATGCTGTGTGTTTCCTCACTGGGGTCTTGTTTTTTCTGAATACCTCTGGTGTAGTTATGTAATGTACCCAGGTCTTATTTATTCAAACCCACTGAATTGTATTTTAAATTCCAGTGATAATCTTAAAATTCAAGCTGATTTAAGTTATAAATGAAAAAAAAAAAAGTATGTTGACCATTATAAACCAGGCCTAATATTTTAGTAATGTATGTGTTTACAACTTGTCACAAAAGTTTTGTTTTAATTGCGCTTTGTTTCACAACTTGAACTTGATTCTTTGTTTTCTCTGGAAGAGAACTGTTTAATTCAGTCAGAAATCTGTGGTGAATTGATCACAAAAGGAAGCTGAAGAAACCCAAGAATCCTACAATAATTAGTTTCTGGAGCAGTATGAATGGTTGGATGTATAGTTATCTAATGCAGCCAGGTTTTATTTACCTAAACTGAACCCAGTGAACTTTCTGTTCAATTTATTGGAGGCTTAAAGTATGCCAGGTATCTGAAATGTTTCCAGCTGATGTCTATTAATTCAGACAAATTTTATGCAAAAAGGCAAACAGTCCATTTTAACTTTAATATAATTTGTAAACATTCACAGTAGCCACTTAATTGTTTCTTTCTTATAGAGGAAGAAAGTAACAGAACTCCTTAATATGACACATGGGCAAATACCTGCAAAGATTCAAACTGATGTTATATTAAATGTGTGTTGACAAATGCAAACAAGGTCTAATACAGTGATAGTGATTCAGCTTGTCTTTCTCGCACAGGTCGAATGTCAAAAAAGTTTGTTTCAATTTTGCTTTAGGTAAATGTCACATATTATGATAAACTTTCTACAACTTCAGCTTAATTCCTTGTGTTCTCTGGAAGAGAACAGTTTAATTTAGTCAAAAATCTGTGAGGAATTGAACTCAAAAGGAAGCTCAAGAAACAAACAGTTCTGGAGTTTCTGGAGTAGCTGGAGTAGTAGTAGTTTATAGTCTTTTTATTTTAATATCACATATGATATTTGTGTTTGCCAAGTTTAAGGTATTTCAAGAAGCATCCATCCTTAAAATTTGGCCCAGTTCAATTGAAAATCTGTGGTGATAGAAACTCAAGTATCCTCCAACAATTGACCCTCCGCTAAGCCACGCCCCGAATACGCAGCTGGCCAATCACAGCGCAGTATAGGACTCGCTCTAACTGAGGTCCGACACTTTCATGGCTGCACTCCATTGACTCTAATGCAAAATGAGTCTAGCTTTTTTTGGCTGTATTTGTCCAAGATATGGTCAAAGCTGTTCATGGGGCACTTTTCATAGTTAGAGGTTGAAAGGAGAAGTACGATTTATTCTCTTTCCAAAACCTAAAACAAATCCAGAAAAATGTAGGCTGTGGATTGTTCCTAATGTGATGTTAGTTAGCTAATGCTAGCTACCGAGCTGTACGGGAACAATGTTGATCGTTGTCCTCTTTCTCAATAGTCAATAATACCGTAACGGTGCAGTTCACTTTTACTCTGTGATCGGCTTTAGCTTCTGTCTTTATTTGTTTCACGTCAGTTTGACAGCCTGAATACAACTTTCAAATGCACAACGCAACTGCAACACTGTCCGCTTCTTTCTGAGATCGCTTATTCCAAAAATTAGACAATATTTCTCCAGGGAGTGCAGAAATGGACAGTGGCAGCGCCGTGCTAACAGTCCTACAGGTCCAACAGTTTGTCGGACTTTGCAACAGTAACTAAGGGGGCGTGGCTTAGTGAAGGGTCAATTAGCATCTGAAGTAGGCACAATTGTTTCTCAGTATCTTGGGCGTAGTTATGTATTGCAGCTATGTATTATTTACCCACCCCGAACCCACTGAACTTTCTGTTAAATTGTAGTGGGGATTAAAAATATGCCAGGCTGACATTTGGCCAAATATCTGAAATGTTTCCAGCTGATGTCTATAATTCAGGCAACATTTATGAAAAAATGCAGACAATCAGAGTTTGTCATTTTATAACCATTTGTAAAGATTCACATCCAGTGAAAAGTAGCCCCTCATTTGCTTCTTCCTCATAGAAGTGGAAAGTAAGTTTGCTCTTGCTTTGGGAAAATATCACGTATGATGTTAAACTTTATAGAACTTGTGTCTTCTGGTTGATTCAGTATAAGTAGAATGGCAAGTTTAAGGTATTTGAATCCATCCTTAAAATTTGGCTCATTTCAATTAAAAATCTGTGGTGATGGAAACACAAGTATCCTCCAGCAATTAGCATCTGAAGAAGCCACAATGGTTGCTCAGTACCTCTGGTGTAGTTATGTATTGCACCTAGGTATTATTTACCCAACCCGAACCCAGTGAACTTTCTGTTAAATTGTGGTGGGAATTAAAAATACGCCAGATACGGCAGATGGGCAAACATCGGAAAAGATTTACACTCGTGGAAAATTATACATTTAAAAATGTATGTTGATGAATGCAAACCAAGTCTAACAGTTGTCTATATATGAGTTTACAACTTGTCTTTCTCTAACAGGGCAAAAGTCACAAAACTACTTTTTTAAAAAACAATCAATCTTGATTTGGCTTTTGAGTAAATGTCACATTTTATGATAAATTTTCCACAACTTGAACTTCATTCCTTGTCATCTCCAGAAGAGAACAGTTTAATTCAGTCAAAACTCTGTGGTGAATTGATCTCAAAAGAAAGATAAAAAATTTGTTTCTGGAGTAGCCTGAATGGCTGGATGAAGTTTTGTTTTCGTTTTGTTTTTTCAAATAATTTGTAAACATTCACATCCAGTAAAAGGTAGCCTCTCATTTGCTTCTTTCTCATACAGGGGGAAAGTAAGAGAACTCCCTTAAAAAAAATAGGCAGTTTTAAATTTGCTCTTGCTTTGGGAAAATATTGAATATGATGATAAACCTTATACAAATTCTCCTTGACTCTTAGTGTCTACTGGTTAATTAAGTAGTATGCCAAATGTAAGGTACTTCAAGAAATATCCAACCATTTGTGTATAAAATTTGCTTTGGTTCAACTGAAAATCTGTGGGGAAAGAAACAGAAGTGTCCTCCAACAATTAGCATCTGAAGTATCCTGGATGGTTGCTCAGTACCTCTGGTGTAGTTATATATTGCACCTAGGTATTATTTAACCACCCCGAACCCACTGAACCTTCTGTTAATTGTAGTAGGGATATAAAATATGTCAGGCTGACAAATGGTCAAGCTGACAAATGGGCAACTATCTGACAAGTTTCCAGCTGATGTGTATAAATTAGGCAGGAATTTACAACAAATAAACATTCACATCAGTGAAAATTAACCCCTAATTTAAATATATATATCATACAGGGAGAAAGCAACAAAACCCCATTCAGAAATTGACAGTTTTAAATGTACCTTTGTTTTGGGTACATATCACATCTGTGGTCAAGTAAACTCAAAAGAAATGTAAACAAACACTAGTATCCTATAACCCCAGCCTCTGCTATATCCATATACCTCAATTGTACGATGCACTCAATTCAGCATAAAAATGTGTGCCACAACCATGGTCACAAGAAAACACCAGTATCCAACTAAACATTAGCCTCTGAAGCAGCCTGAATGGTTTCCCAAAACTCCCTTTTAATTTTGCCATTGCTTTGTGTAAATTTTACTCATCACCACAAAGTTTCCACAACCTCTTCTTCTTCGCGTTAAAAGAAGAGCACAAGTTTCATTTTCTGTGATCATCTGTGTCATCCGTCACTAGGACGTCACAGTTTTTATCGTTCTTGGTACATTTTTCAGTAAAAAAAAAAATCTGTGATGAAATAAAATCAAAATTAAGGTGACAAAACACGAGGACAACCAACAATACACAAAATATACTGATAAGTTTTAAAAATACATTTATAACAGATTCAGATGAGACAATTTCTCAGTTAAATTTTTGTACAGTACAGAGATAGGAGGCCCATGATGCTTCGCACAAAGACTGGAAGCAGGGAAAACTGTTAGCCTAGCCACCGTCCAATAACTCAGAGTCTGTATTATGCTTCCTGGAGCTCCTCTGAACTCTCCGGGAAAACAGATGTTTTGAATTTTGTAAATACTTTAAATATAACCACTTAAATAAAATCCATATACATGTCCACAGGAGTGTAGAAACAGATAAAATGTGAAACTAATATTTCCCTTCCAAAATGACATCATTATTTCACCTTTGTGTTGATACAGAGATAACTGGAGATTAGGTTTGGTGTCTTGCCCAAGAAGACTCCAACAGATATGTACACATAACCCGCGACCTGCGACAGTTTAAGGCTGGAGTCTGTGAGAATAAGACTGACCTGACGCTGCATTCCTGCCACCGAGACTACACCTCAGTTATCAGCTGCAGTAAAGTCTTTTAGCTTAAGCATCACATCGGGAACCCGCAGAAGAGAAGAGGAGAAAAAATTAAACGACAGCAGGAAAACAAATTAAGAAAAGGAGAATGTTGAAGAGGTTGAGCAGAGGATTGTGGAACTATCACAGCATTGCCCTGATCCTCCTTACGCCAGTGCTGCTGCTTCCTCTTCCTCTTGTCATTGGGACAAAGGTGAGTTTCCTTTACACGCTGACAACTAAACCAGTGCAAAGAGCAGCAATAATTATGTTTTTTTTAAAACCCCATCTAAGTTGAAGATTATAATTCAAAGTAAACTGAACTGAAGAGATGAAATAACTTTACTGCTCTGGAAGACAATAAAATAGCTTATTATTTTTAACAGTGGTTCCCGCTTTGGTAACAATGATAACACTGAGCTCATCAGTTTGATCTCAGTGTTTTCATCTATGTTCACTGCACACACACATACTGCAGTATCATCTCTGCACACTGCCTGTCAGAGGTGTGGGAGAAGCTGTGAAGCATTTTTCCTTTTCTCGTTAAAGCTGCACTAATTTTTACAGCACATTTACTTAATGGTTCAGTCTTTCTCAGTGTTTCCAGCAGAAATAAACTCTGATAAATCCACTGTACACTACAAGTTTTTGTGGCTTATTTTTTACATGCACATTGAAAGTGTGCTTTAAAACAAGTGGATGGAAACATACTTAAACAAAGTTAGAGTATGGCTGGTGAAGAAAGTGGAGCAGCTAAAGATATTTATTTTCTCAGGAGTTGGTGAAGACCAAACCAGAGCTAAAAAGGAGAGTGAAAACTGTGCTCACACAGTGCGCTACTATTCAATCTCAAGCCACGACCTGAGTGCTCACACCATACACATAAAGAGAAAATAACTGAGACAGCCTGACAACCAAACAGCCAACCAAAAATTCGTGCCTTAACCTTAACACGCAGTTGTGTGTGTTCTCTGGATGCAAACTTTTTATGGTAACTTTTTACAATCATACCTGACAGATAAATGCAGCAGCGTCCGTGTGTTTTGTCCCCGCAGGAGGCAGAATGTGCCTTTGTATTGCTGCTAATGGCGACGTACTGGATGACAGAGGTGATTCCTCTGTCCATAACAGCCATGCTCCCCGCCCTCCTCTTCCCCATGTTTGGCATCATGAAGTCCTCGGACGTGAGTCAACTTTAAAAAAGTTTTATGTTTTCATGAAGTTGCTGTTCTAAATCCCTCCTCAAGAGTTATTAAACTAATGAAGACTAACAAAGAAATGCATGATTAACCTACAGTCTGGCTGTATTGCATATTTGAAAACAATGTAAAATGTTCGGTGCCATAACTTTCCCATCTCTGTCCCATCACACCTATTTTAACCCTGATGCTATCTTTGATAATGAGAAACACATTGGTTGAATACTGTAGGATTAGTCTAAGCACTATTAAATTAGAAATATTTGAATAAATCCATAAAATATCCAAATCTTGCTCATTTTGTATGCTTTTGTAATTTGTTTATTTATTTACTTATTTTCTTCTTTGTTGTGGCAAAGGGCAACAAGCAAAATGAATTTACATTAGAAACTGGGCTAAAATTGTAACTTTTACTCCCTTTATTACTCTTTACTTGTACAGTATTACTCTCTTATTACTCCCTCTCTGTTTCTCCTCCAGGTGGCAAAGGAGTACTTTAAAGACTTCCATTTCTTGCTGGTGGGCGTCCTCTGCCTCGCCACGTCCATCGAGCACTGGGGTCTCCATCGCAGAATCGCCTTGAAGCTCGTCACCATGGTGGGAGTCAACCCTGCATGGTGAGCTCCGCCTTTGTCTACCACAGAATTCAGATTTTAGTTTCATACAGGTCGGTATGTGTCAGCGGACGAGATGCGGTCTCCCAGGTGGTTACTGGAGGTTAGAAGTGAAACTTCAGAGATGCAGATAAATGTGGTTTTAGATGTTCCTGCTGTGACCACCGTGGTGTCGTCTCCAGGTTGATGTTGGGTTTCATGTCCGGCTGTGCGTTACTCTCCATGTGGGTCCAAAACACTTCGGCTGTTACCATGGTGATGCCCATCGTGGAGGCTGTTCTCCAGCAGATCCTGAAGGCCAAAGAGGGGGCGTGTGTCGGCGAAGACAACCCTAACCTGCAGCTGGATGGTACCTGGATTTACTTTTTATTCTGTTCAACACACAGTATGTCAACAAGATCTAACTGAGATTATTTCCATCTTTATTTTTATTTTTTTTTACTTAAGACTAGGTATCCAAACTCAGAACGGAAATGTGCTGAACGCATCATTAGATTCATACTAATTGTTTACTAATCACACTATTACTCATTGAAGTCATAGTTTAACCATTTTCACACTAAACAAAGTTACTGTATAGCTGTTTAGACAATATCTAACATTTAATAACTTCCATCCATCCATCGTCAACCGCTTATCCTGCGTACAGGGTTGCAGGGATTTAATAACTTTAGCTTCTTTAAATTAAAAGAATTAAAAGTTTTTTGTAGTTCAACGATTTTCCTCACGTAAGGTATCGAGAAAGGGTACGTCACTCTGATAAGGCACCTTTTATAAAGGCTTCGTAGGTTGAAATTAATGGCTTTATTAATTTTTTAAAAATAATTTAATAAAGTTATAAACCAAATAATAGCACCTGGCAACCTAAAATGTTTTCTTATTTATGACTTATGACTAATCTAAAAAGCATTAAATTATTTATTTATAAAGCGTTTGACTAGCAAACTTTTTAAGAAGAGTACCTTACAAGAAAGTGGTAAAGTTAGTAATATTAAGTGTTGAAACTCAGGTATCACATTGGCTCTAGTGTCAAAATATTTCAAAGGATATCCTACTATTACAACAAGTACACACACCAAGTACTAGAATTTTAACCATGTACTTTTGCGGTTGAATGATTAGTTATGTCATTTCTTTTCCAATGAGTAATCTGTAATGAGTATTGGATTAAATGTTTTAACATGACCAACACTAACACACAAAGCTATGGTTAGTGTTCAGGCAACTAATTCCATTGAAACACAAAGGTTATTCTTTAAATTAAGCAGAGATAATAAGAAATGCATTTGAACCACATTTAAAAACATTCCACTTTAACCAAATAATAAGAAAGAAAGAAAGATACAGAAAAGAAAAGAAAAACAGATACAGTGCATTAATATGTCTCAAATGCAACAAAGGAAATATAATTGCAGTAACAAATTGCCAAAAAACAACATTCAGAGAGACGTAACAGTTGACAAACAACATTCGTCAGTGAACACGTGCACAAATGTAACATAAAGTTTTTGACTGCCATAAAAAAATACCTCTTAGAATAGACACATAAGAACGAAGAGAAGTTAACCAGGCTGTTATTTTTGCAGAAACTGACGACCAATACGAAAAGATCAAAGAAATTGTGAGGTAAGTGAAGGATTATGTTTTAGTGATGTTCACTGTTGCTCATTGATCACTTCGCAAACACTGCTGTGATGTTCTGTTGTCTTCACTGCCCCTATGAGTCCTGGGTGGTTGGAGTGTTCTGGGTTCTTGTCACTGGAGAACATGCAGTATACATATACACTATATCTGTCTTTCAGTGACAAGAAGCATCCAGATGGTTCTGAAGAGAACTACACTTGTGTTCAGATACAGACGGTGTCGCAGCCTGTTCCAGCTCAGGTACAAACATCTGTTTTACTGTTACCAGTACTGATACTGCTGATTCTGCAACTGACAAGTACTACTACATATTTGACTTCCACTGCTTGCTTCAACTCTTAGTACAACTATGGCTACTGTTACTTTTGTTACTGCCATTACTATACACTATTACTTCTGCTGATTCTGCCACTGCTACCGCTACGTATTTCACCACTGTTACCGATACAAGCGCTACTATTGTTGGTACTGCTTACTACTACTGTTTCTGATACTGCTACTTATACTGGTAGCCTGCTGTACTACCACTGCTACTGCAGTGCTACTGCAGCTACAAATGCTGCTAAGCCACTCGAATGATACTACTAATCCTACTACAGCTGCTGCTCTTTCTACTACTGGTACTACTGTTAATTTAACTTGTAACTCTGCAGCTGCTCTATCACTACTACTGCACTGCTGACGTTACAACAAGCTATATCTACTACTAATACCAGTTTCTGCTACTGTTATTGCTACTTATTTTACTGCAATTACTACTACTGCTGTTGCTGTTACTGCTGAGTCTGCAACTGTTTCACTACAATGCTCTGCTACTGCTGCCTGCACTACTGACCCTAGCATCACCTCCACTACTGTTTAAAGAAATCAGTAACCCAATTAAGATCCTACTATTGCTACTAATGCTACTAATCCTATTACTACCACTTTTACTACTTTCTGTGATTTGTACTTCTGCTACTTCTACTGCAACTACCAGTACTATTACAACTAATGCTGTGTAATTCCTCCCTTGGTGTTGTCCTGCAGGATTCTGGGTGTCAGCCTGAAGCGCCCAGCAGGTGTAAACAGGACCTAATGATGTGTAAAGCCATGTGCATTGGTATTGCCTACTCCTCCAACATCGGGGGTATCACCACGCTGCCCGGCACCTCACCCAACCTCATTTTCTCTGAATACCTCCACCAGTAAGTGATGTACCAGATATGCTCAGTATGTATGAGACAGAGAAAGGAGACAAAACATAAAATCCTGTGAAGACATTTGAATCAACACTGAAAATGAATGAAAAATAACTCAATCTGTGTAAAGTTTGGTGTGGATTTAAATTTCTCCAGTGAAGGATGTTTAATTCACTCTGCTGGACCTCAAACACTTTCTTTGAATTCAGGATTTACCCGGACTGCAATGCCATTAACTTCGGCAACTGGCTCATGTTGTGCCTGCCCATCAGTGTTATCATGCTGGTGCTGACATGGATATGGCTATACTGGCTCTTCATTGGCTCAGAGTGAGTGTCAACACACCATCTGCTCTGTTAATCACCAACTATCTGTGTTTCTCTTCCAACTAACCTGCTGTCTGGTTCTTAACCAGTTCCTACCTCTTTTTATTTCCCTCCACATGATCAGCTTTATCTTGAGGGGTTTTTCCCTTTTTGCCTCATGTCCATTGATTCATTACTATTATCACAGTTTCCCTTTCCCATTTGTATAAATTATATTTTATTGTTATGAAGATGCAGTGTGGTCCAAGGCCACAATGATGAATTATTTATTTTCATCATTTATCTTTTTGTACATGTCAAAGAACGTCAGAGAGATGATATAACTAAAGCTGCCCCAACTTTTCCTAGTCGACTAGTAGTCATCAGTTAAAGCCATTAGTCAACTAGTCCTCACGCGTTGTTGATATTAATTTAATTAGCCTACTTAAATATATTTTTTGTAGGCCTCAGAAAATGGTTTGAGTTTAAGGGTGAGAAGAATGTTATAAACTAAACTCTGTAGGCTACTACATTACAGAGAAATACAAAACTATTATAATGAGCATTAAAATATACATTTTAAAAGAGGCACCAAGCATGCCGCCTAGTGACGATGTGGTGGTAGATTCTGAATGTGTAGGACACATCATTTTGTCAATTAATTTCAACGCAGTATAACACTGTGCAAGTTGTTCCAACTTCACAAGAACAAATAATTTGCAGACTTATCAACACCGCTAACTGAGCTAACTGAGCTAACTGAGCCTAAAGGTGTAACAATCCTCAGATGCTTTGTCCCTAACGACAAGGCAAAGCTCCCAAGTTGAATTTTTGTTTTTTCTGCGACTAACTAACTGATGCAAACTTGGTCGACTAAGACTCTTCTCATTGGTTTAGTGCGTATAGGGCAGCCTTAGATATAACTCAGCAGCTGGGTTGCTTCCAAACTTTAAACAAGGTATTAAACAGGTTTAAGTGTTCTTGTTGGTTCAGTCCTTCCAAAACCTATAACAACTCAGATTTCTGATTAACCAGTAGATTTAATCTGCTGTAATTAAGCTAACATTAGCAATAGCTAACATTGCAAGAATAAAATAACAACAAAGACAGTGAATATGTGAATAACTCAGTTTGGCTTTTGTACATGTTTTGTTATAATCTCAGGACTCCATGATACCTGCTTTCATTTCAACACAACCTGAGGCTGAGGCATGATGTGTAATGCTAATGTTAGCATTAGCAATGTGATGGTGTCAGACAGGTTAATAATGAGCGGCGCGGACCTCTGCACATGTTCAGTAATCTTTTCATTAGCCAGTCAGCGCCGTGCGCTCTCAGTGTGCTTTTAGCCAATCAAAGTCAATCATTTAGTTCACTGTGTGCATCTCTCTGGCGCCCATCAATAATATACTGGAACCTGAATATGTGCACTGAACACACACTTTTCACACACACACAGCTTCAGCTTCCTGTGGCGTTGCAAAGGAGAGCAGTCTGAAAAAGAGAAAGCAGCCAAAAAAGTGATAGAAGACGAGTACAGGTCGCTGGGACCCATGAGGTGATCATTTGTTCATTTACTCATTCTTTCATTTATTCAGCAATACCGTACATTCAATCATTTATTAATTATAATGTGTAGCTTAATTGATTAATTCATTCTTACTGTAATTTTATATGTTCATACATTCATCCATTTACACATTCATTTATTCAGTTATATGTCCGTTGATTCAATCTGTCAAAAGTTCATTTAGTAATTTACACAGTTTTATGTTTGTTCATTCAATCTGTCATATTTTCATTCAGTCCCTTAATCCATTTAGTCATTACTTCATTCGTTTAGTTTTGTGTCCATCCATCCATCCATCCATTCATTCATTTATAAGTCCATTAAGTAATTAATTCATACATTCATTCAGTTATGTATTTTTTCATTGATTCTTTATTTCATTTATTTGTTCATTCATTTTCATTTATTAATCAATCATCTTCTCACATTTATTCTCTTATTTAGTTATTAATCCATGCACTCATTTCCTTTTTTAATGTACACGTCTGCTCTTTCATTACCAACTCATTCATTCACTCCCTCTCCTTTTTTCCCTTCCTCCAGTTCACAGGAGATCGTCACTGGGGTGGTTTTCCTGGTGATGGTGTTGTTGTGGTTGACCAGATCTCCAGGTTTCATGCCCGGCTGGGCTTCTCTCTTCCCTCAGTGAGCATTCCTTTTATTTTTTAGTTTCACTCAGTCCCACACGCACCGTCCTCCTGCCGCAGATACTCATAATAACAAATGTGGATTCATCCGCCGCTGAGAATGTTCCCCAACAAATGCTCCTGTTTGAGTAACGTTTGCTAATAACTACAGCTGTTTTAGTAAATTACTAAGCCTTTTAATAAATGAAGCTTGTTAGCTGTTGTATTTATATTTTACATCTTCAGTGGGAACCAATGGACTTGGGATTGAGAACGACAGAGTAGGGGAGTCACAAAGTGAACAGATGGACTAACACACTGTTGGTTTTAGACTTTTCGTTAAATTTATTTAAACAAACAACTAGAATAACCTGATCTCTGAGTGTGTTATCTCTTAGAATTATGTGATTAATGTAATGTAACTGCTGTAACCAGACAGTGTCATCATCTCTAATACAATCAAATATTTATAAGCTTTGGCAATAAAACACTTCTCAGTTGATCAGTCTTTTCTGTTCTTGTCTTGAACAGTCACAAAGGCTACATCACTGATGCCACCGTGGCTCTGCTGCTGGGCCTCCTATTATTTATCATACCTGCCTACGGACCCTCCAGAAAATATGGTAAATACACAAAACATTATGATTTAGCTGTGAGTAATAGGTTCATATTAACATCAGATAACCAGATGTAGAATGTTGCCATGTACTTACTCAATACTGAAGTACCATTTTAAGGTATTTTAACTAATTCAGAGGAAAATATACTTTTCACTCCACTACAGCTGTGTGTTATGTCTGATTTTACCTTCACTTGATAATAATAATATAGAATAAGAATGTTCTGAACGTGTTTTTGAACTGCTGTCCAGTTGTTAACCTGTGTGTTGGGCAGTTTCTGTAATTTCTGGAAAGATGTGAGCAGGATATTTTTGCTCTCTCTTCATCCAGAGCCCATGATCTCCTGGAAGGAGTTCCAAGCCGCCATGCCGTGGAAAGTGGTGCTGCTGGTGGGTGGAGGCTTTGCACTCGCTGAAGGGGCAAAGGTAAGCTGCGTCTGTCTGTGTGATGTGTACCCTTCCTCATATTGCTAACTAGGACATTTAACTGGATTCTTGAGTTTGCCTAAGAAGCAAGAAAAACATCTTCCTGAAAAAAATGTGTTCAGTCTTTCAAAAGGAGGCGTTGATGCTTTAAAGCAGTTTTTTAGAGTCTGAGACTGCGGGAAAAAGGTGTCCCCTCAAACCCTGTTAGTTTGCTTGCTTAGTTTACACTCAACGATTGAGCCAAGATAACCCAATATTACTTCTTCTTCTTCTTTAACATAACTTCAGAATACACCAAATACTTTGAATACTGAAAGTGGGAAAAATAGTAAACTTCCCCCAAACTACTGCACCATTGAAGTATTTCTTTAACAAAAACACACACATGTAGGCTATTCTATGTGATCTCCTTTTGATAAATAATGTAAGATTTTTTTCACTTCCATCCTCCCCTGAAACTGTTTGCAGCCCCCCAGGGGAGGATCTCTGCTTTAAAGGAATATTTTTCTCTATCCTTTTGTAAAAACAACCTAGCTGCACCTCTAAAGCTCACTAATTAAAGAGTTACATTCCTTTTGTTTAATCCATAAAAATGTAAAAGCAGCACATTGTGGTTTAACAGGGGATTATGTGGCAGACTGTTTCTTGGTTGGCAGCCTTTACTTCCTATATAACCCCCCCCCCCCCGTAAAACCACAACGTGCAGTTTGTACACGTTTTACACAAGACATTAACTATGTTAATCGGTGAGTGCTGGCAGGTGGACTTTGTTTTGGTTGAACAGAGCCCTGCTAGCTGTTTCCCCCTGTTTCTAGTGTTTGTGGTAAGCTAATGTAGTCATCTCCTGGCTGTGAGACAGACATGAGAGTGGGATCACTCTTCTCTCATCTAACTCTTGGAAAGAAAGATAATTAACATTTTTCCCATTCCCTTAAGATACAAATTTTAAATTACCATCATGTCATGAGAAGACAAGTATGTCATAAGTGATGTAGATATTTTTGTCATAGGAATTTGCTATAAAATCACAAGGTAGCCCAGAGGCATCATTACATAACAGGATGAAACAGAAAAGTAAGATTAGCATCCTTGAAGCTTTAAACAATCTCACCTCAGGCTCCATTGAGTTGCTCTTCTGGAGCTTTCGATCACATCACGCAGTCATCAGCAGAAAGAGTTTGCTTAGTTATAATGAAACATTTCTTTCTGAGCACTTTAAGGACTTCTCCGTGTGAGCTTAACATTATCTACTGAGGAGACATAAAATAACACATTTGAGATGAGACATAATCAAAGTCATTTGATAAAATAAACACCCCAGAGGAAAGATAACAAAGATAACAAAAGACATAAAAGATTACAGCACAAGTTTATTTAAATGGAAGTCTGTAAGACTTTTAAAAACACTTGATGGCAGGTTGTGGTAAAACCTGCCATCGCCTTTAAAATTTGGCTAAGATAACCTTGGCAAAGATCTGCACTCTGATATGACTTAGGAATGCAAGGAACTTTAATGTAACCTGCCTCCTTGAATGCACCATGCACATTTTCAGTCTCATCGCAGCATGACAACGTCTCTGCAAAGGGATTTATAGTAGAAATGAACTCAAAGCAGGACATCAGAAAATAGTCTGGGATGATAAGTAACTTGTAGTTAAAGGGTCGGTTCATTCAAATCACAAAAAAATGCAAGTTGTGTCTAGCCACATTATCTAGTCGTGGTTTTATCTGCTGATGTTTTATGATATTGACCTCTGAAAACAGTTGTGTTTTAAGTTCCATTTAACTTGATTGTATTTGGCTGGAAGCAGAAATCTCACCGGCAGATGTATCAAAATCTGGACAAACAACGTGAACTATCTACATGAATTGTTTGGATGCCACTAAGAGCAGGAGGGGAAATATATCTTGAACTGACCCTTTAATCTAAAACAAGGCATAAACATGCATTAAAATGGTTCAGAACCTGCTTGCTGATTCGTCAGTCGTGATGATGATGTGTGTGTGTTTGCAGGAGTCGGGCCTGTCTTTGTGGGTGGCCGAGTTGCTGACACCTCTGGGTGATCTGCCAGTCTTGGCCACGATCACAATCGCCTGCATCATCGTCACCACAGTAACAGAGGTGGCCAGCAATGCCGCCACCATCACCATCTTCCTCCCCATCCTCTCTCCTCTGGTAGGTTCACAGTGTCTAATGCAGTGTTTTTGTTTTTCTAGGAGATTTTATTGTCACAAAATCATCTGCTGAAAGACCTTTTTCAGCCTTGATGTTGAATATTTGAATGACTGAAATATATGTTCTGGTCTGCAGGAAATACACAAACAATTAGGCAAAAAAAAACACACAATTAATTCCAACAAAAGATTAAAGCCTACTATGCCTAACATTCTTACAAAACACAACATATCTAAGTTAACATCAGACTTCTCCCAAACTAATCATTTTATATTATAAACCCATAGATTATTTTAAAATGTTTTCTGTTCCTCACTAGATCATCCGTTTAAGTGAAATAATGGTTTCTTTACAGTAATACTAACTCTTTGCCACAAACTAAGTACTAACACAAATGTGCAAAAATGACGGAATTATAACCAAAATGTACAGAAACCATTTTGACCAAACACTCAGTAGTGTGGCAGAAATGGTGATTTTATCTACCAGTTAATATGGGGGCTTCTGTTGTCCACAGCTGCTTAATACTGTATGAAAACCTACTTCAGTTCATTAAACCGTGTTTCATGTTTTGATTTGTTTATTATTTAATATTTTTTTCTTTAAATGCATTATGTAGCAAAAGCTGTTGTATCAATTACGGTGTGATCATGTCAGCATTTATGGTGTGAGATAAAGTAGAAATATGGAACAACTGTGAAAATAAGTCCAGGACTTTATCCTCAAAAAGTTTAATATGTTGTATTTTAGATTTTAAAAATAAACCTTATTAGCCTAGCTTGTGTTAGTCCTGCCTCAGTCGGCTATGTTCTCATTTTTTTTTAGGAATGAGGAATTAATGGGAGATAACTATTGTGCATCAAAGACAGACGGACGATGACAATCACACTTTGATCACTGTTGTTAAATGACAAAGCTGTTACACATGATAATTATTTCAAGGTTACAAGGCATTTATTTATCATTTTACAGCACAGGGTTGTGTAATGAGATTACGTTTTAGTTCCCTTTATGCTATTCACAAAAAACAAACACTAAAAGTTAGATAGAGTAGATGGATGAATAAATAACAAGTCTTATTACTAAAACTATGTTACAGAGTGCTGAGGATGAATTAAGTATTTCAGAATTAAGACAGAGACTTCTGTTTGTGTGATCCGTCTTTCTTCAGGCGGAGGCTATCCACGTCAACCCGCTGTACGTCCTGATCCCCACCACCCTGTGCACATCCTTCTCCTTCCTGCTTCCAGTGTCCAACCCGCCCAACGCCGTCGTATTCGCCTACGGACACATCAGCATCATGGACATGGTGAGTCCTGTGGTACAAACACAGAAACAAACAGAAAGCAGTTTTTATAATTAACTCCTTCACGATACTACACTGATACCCGAAAATAACCTCCATGTCTGATTGCTGCTGCAGGTGAAGGCGGGGATCGGCGTCAATGTGATCGGCGTACTCTCCGTCATGTTGGCTGTGGCGACATGGGGAGTTCCTTTATTCTCTCTGCATACATACCCTGACTGGGCACCAATCCTCCCCGGGTTCAACGCCACAACACCCTGATGATGGGCCCCCAGGCCTGGATCTCACTGTGAGGCTCAGGTACCTCCAAGGGCCTCTTAAGGGGGCTCCAAGGAGGCTCTTAGAAGGAATAGGTTAATGTGTTTTTATTCACTGAATCCAGAGAGAATGTATTTATTGTTCTTTAGTTGTTTTACTGACCCCCCTCTATAGCGCATTCACACATTTAGGAACCCTTGTTGTAAGACTGGTTCTCCAGGTTGTATATAACTTCTAGGCTACTGTATGTTTTGTCCTTTCTCTGTACATGTTGCTGTTTCAAAACACTGTGATTAAAGAATAAGTCTGGTATTATTCTTCAGTTGTCTTGCTGTCAACACATCCCATAAGCAGACCCAAACCAACAAGGAACTGATCCGACTAACAAGTATTGTATCTAAAACGTGATACATCTTCTTTCTCTGTGCCGTAGAGTTCCACCGTTGTCCAAAAACTATTTGCATCACAATTAAAATCACAATTATCCGTTATTATCATGAACATACACAGTTTATTTTTACTGAATTACCACATACAATGTCCTGTGGAAACCGGAAAACTCATCAGAGCGCTAAATGTGGATTAATCCGCCGCTGGAAATAGGTCCCAAAAATGCAGCCTGTTTGTTTGCTAAAAACTACAGTGAACAGCTGTTTTAGGAAAATGGGAGGATGAAATGAAACCAAATAAAGTAAACTGATAACTCTTAAACATGTTAGATTTTATATTGATATGTATATTTATTATAGAAAATCTTTTTAGTTATTTTTGTTTCTTTGTGTTGATACTGATGTTGTATCTTTGTTGTTGTTTCTAGAGCTGTAAATTTGGAAAAAACGTCTTCATAGTGTCTGCGATGTAGTTCTGTTCACACCCGCACTCTTAGAGTATTCTGCTGCAGTATAACTGCTGGGGTGTTGTGTGAGTAGAAGCTGCAAATCAAAATCAAACAAGACTGAAAATTTTGAAACTGGAAGAAACTGAGAATAAAACGTCAGTAATTAAAAACATGAAGCTGTTGTAATGTTCTGTACACACACACACACACACACACACACATATACACGTAATGCATTCACTAGCCCCTTTCTATAACCATCACAACTACATGCCTAACCCTAACCTTAACCCAGTTGTAACCTTAACCCTTCAGAAAGCATCTCTACCTTCAACCTGTGGGGACAAAAATTGAGCTCCCCACAGTTAGAGACTGCTTTTTAAGACACAAGTCTCCATCGATAAGTCCCAGTCCCCACTGGGATATAAAGACATGAAACACACACAGGTTGTGTGTCTTTTTCCATATATATATATATATATATATATATATGTGTGTGTGTTGCTGTTGTTGCTCTGTAAACTCCTTGTGCATTTAAATCTCTAAATTGTTTGAGTAGTAAAATACGCCAGAGAAACACTGACCTCTAGTGGCCACAGTTACAGCCTCCAAACACAGGCTATCAAACTGTTTACTGTATGAATATAAAACACCTGACTGAAACCGATGCCTATTCAGCAGCCCTGCAATATAGTCTTCCTTCATGAAGGTTTCAATGCTCAGTTTCTGATTCAGAGAAGTGTTGATAATGTTATAAACATGTAAACACACAATGTTGTTTGCAATATTTTGTCCACCCTCATTAATACAAGTGGACAAATATTAGAATCAACTGCCAATTTTTTGTCATTCCCCTTTTCAGCAGTTCAATAACTCATAAGTTCAAAATCTTAACGGTGACTAATAAGTTAGCCGCATCATGTGAGCAGAAATAATTGAATAAATAGTTAATTAACAAATAAATTAAAGAAGTTCATAGGATGTGTGTGATCAAATATGTTTTAGGAAAAAAAGAAGGTATAAGAAGAAAAAGAAGCGGGTATTTTATAAACATGTAGAACAAAATTATAAATGCAAGACTTTTGTTTTTGCCCCCATTCATCATGAGCTGAACTCAAAGACTTTCTCTGTGTACACAAAAGGCCCATTTCTCTCAAATAGTGTTCACAAATCTGTCAAAATCTGTGTCAGTGAGCACTGAGCTGAGATAATCCATCCACCTCACAGGTGTGGCATATCAAGATGCTGATGAGACAGCATGCTTATTGCACAGGTGGGCCTTAGGCTGGCCACAATATAAAAGGCAAAAAAGTTTGCCTTTCCTTCCATACATCATTCTAATTCTTGAGTTAACTTGCCAATAAACTGTGTAGTATTTTTTATTCCAGGTTAATAAATCTGGGAATGTGACCTCTTTTTTCATCTTTGTGTAATTTTGCAATAAAGCCTTGTGATATTTTTTAATATTGATAAATCCGTATTTACTTTACTTATGATATTTTATTGTGAGGTCTACCTCTTTAAGTGTGTTTTTCTGTGAATCAAACACATGTTGCTGCCCCCTTCCAGTCAAAGATTGTGTATGCAGGAGAGGCATCACACAGCTCGTAAAAAAACCCTCCCCCCTCCTGACATGCAGAAGTGGGCGTTCATCTTTACTGTGTGCTTTTGAACTTAACTATCACAGACAGTGTGCTGAGACTCACAGTCTTGCAGTGGTGAATGTAAAACTATACAGAGGATCGGACAATCTGAAGAGAGCAGCATGTGATTTTAAAGAAATAGTAGGCCCTATGTTTTATTGTCACCTGAACTGGCACCACAGGAATCTATCCAATCAAATGATTCTATGAAGGCACTTCCATTTCGATATTTGTAATTGTAGGCTATATAGCCTAAATAAAAGCACATCTTTATAAATCGTTGTAGCCATAGGCCCTACTTGTTCCAACGCAAACAACTTATTCTCTTCTAAATGCAGAAAACCAGCTGTTGAATCCAGCCCTGATGACTGACTCCGCCATTTGACAATTTGTGGACCAGCGAATGTAGATAGTCTAGGCTACATTTGATGGCAAAAGTAGAAGAAACGTCAGCCACGAACCGTATCAAAAACTTTGTTTGATATGATAAAACTAAACTAAAAAAGTTTAATGTTTTGGGAAACACAGATGCTCTCCTGGGCAGACTTGGATAAGAAGATCGATACCAGTCGCATGTGGCTAAGTGAAGAGTGGTAGCTAGATCTTCTCTGGACACCATCAACACCCAGCAGCTGAGGAAGTTCGACCTGTCACAGACACTGAAGGCGCACTTCTACACCGCCATCATCCAGTCCATCCTCACCTCCTCCATCACCATCTGGTGCGCTGCTGCCACTGCCAAGGAAAAGAGCAGTCTGCAGGGTAGACTATCGTTCGCTCTGCAGAGAAGGTGTTTGGCTGCAATCTACCATCCTCCAGGACCTGTTCTCCTCCAGGACTCTGAGGCCAGCAGGAAAGATTGTGGCTGAACCCTCCCACCCCGGACACAAACAGTTTTAGACAGGTCCATCAGGACCAAAACCTCACCCCCCCGACTCTTATGCCCCCCTTATAGTACTATGTTCAGACCTGCATATTTTATATATCACTGCCCAAACTGCCATATTGCACACCTGTTCTTTATTATTCTATTAGGCCTATTATTATTATTATTATTATTTACATCTTGTCAACTGGACATTTAGCTATATGTTAAATGTCAAAGTAGCCTATTGGTTTAAGGATCAGCTTTCTTTAGACGTGTGGTTGTGGTTTGAGTGTTCCGTGAGTTTTGTGGTTCTTGAAATCCAGACAGAGTGAGACCTCTTCGCTGTTCTTCTCCCATCTCTGGTTGCAGCTACAGGTTGCTCACCTGTGTGCCGGAGCGCCCGGTCACAGAGCGCGCGAGCTCTGTGCTGCAGGCTGTGGCGACGAGCGCGCGCTGCCATTCCAACAGTCACAGAGTCTCCCCGGTGCGACGGAACGAAGCGCACGCGGCGACGACCTCCAAATATTAACGTTAAAACTCCACCCACCACCACCCCCCCACTCCAAAAACCGACGGCTCCAAACACACCAGCGACCGCAGCCTGGGAATATACCGCCGTTTGGGAAAGTGCAGCCGTTAATGCCACGTCGACTAAAACAAACAAAGTAAAGCTTTTAACAGTTGTTTCTCTCTTTCTTCGGCTCTGTGGGTCTGGACCGCAGTGAACCATGCTGGACCCGTCCTCCAGCGAAGACACCGGCGGGGAGTCCGACCCAGAAGTTGTTCAGGAGGCTCCGCGGAAACCGGCTGCGTCCTCGTCGGGGAAACGGGGTAACCGTGCGGGAGGCCAGCAGCGGCAGCCCGCCGCACCTGGAGGTGCCCCCGGCAAAGGTGCTAAAGACAGCAACGCCACAGGTGAAGAGGAAGAGAGGAAGGAGCGCGAGCGGATCCAGAAGGAGGAAGAGGAGAGGAAAATTAAACTGCAGATTTATGTGTTCGTCCTGCGGTGCATAGCCTACCCGTTCAACGCCAAGCAGCCCACCGACATGGCCCGGCGACAGCAGAAGGTGAGTCTGCGCCGCACACTGAAACAACAAGCACCTGTTGTCTAGTACGGAGGGACCTGCCACCAAACTTCTATTAAAAAAAACTGCCAAGTTAAAGCTGACTTTCTTATCTGACTTGATGTTTATAACGATAAACAAATGTCCTAATCTTTTTGGAATCATATGGAGCTGACATTTAATTCGGCATTTATTTCGACCACCACGCATCACTAATTTCAACAAAATTGTTTCTTTTCATCTTCGATTCTCCTGTTGCTTCCACATCGTTGCCCAACCAAAATACTCCCTGCAGTGCGACGCCCCCCCCCATTGTGATCCAGCTGTTAAATTTGAAATATTTCTTAAATAAGCCTCACATAGTATCTATATGAAATGAAAGCCGAATTTAACATCCACTTGACTTGTTTATTGTTAGATCTTTCACTCGTTTGTTCTTTGTGTATCAGCTTGGTGTCAACCTTGCATAGAAAGACATCCAAAAGGAATCAGATGGTAAAGGCAGTCCAGAGAAGTTTTTAGTTTTTACCACATGCTCTTTGCAGTTTTATTGATCTGAAAGTTGGGTAAAATGCCATCTCAGTAAGCCATCCGCATTACATAAAAATGTATTTAAATAGCCACTTTGTTTACCTTTAATGCAGTATAATCTGTATTTGTGCTGTAACCCTTTTTAAATGCAAACATCAATACATGAAAACACTTTGTGGGGGTTCCTCACCTTAAAATGTCCTGCGACATTGAAATAGTTTCATTGAGGATGATATAACAATCCTGCACCATACATGGGGGCAGATCTGTCCATGTGATACAGGAAGCTTTATTTTATGCTAAAGGGGAGGCTGACTGTGCTATGCATTCAGTCTGAAGTGTTTCTGTCTTTGCTTTTGCTAGGTTGTATTGCAGAATGCATTGAAGCTTTGCTGCACCACAGTCAGTGGCCATTTAGCTGATTTGGTGAATAGCTTTCCATGAGTTTGTTCACGTTAGATTCAGATGAATGCATTCGTGAATTGCTGGAGGGCAGCCTGGACCTGCGAGCTCTCACTAATGAAACAAGCAGGGAAGCCAGTTCTGACTGAAAACCCCCTACGGTCTCCGGTCCCGCTGGGAAGCTTGTTAATGAGTGTCTCCTGGTGTTTAATTTCACTATGCAGGCGAGGCGTTCTTATTCAGCGTATGTGTGTGTGTGAGTGATGAATCCGCTCTGACAGAAGGCAGACGTGGGAGTTTATTTGTGCACAAGTGTAAGTTCAGAATGTTAAACCCATGTTACGTTAATGAGACAAAAACTTCAGATCCAGCAGGAGAAATCGGCCTCTTACTGAGTTTTTATGTTCACTCCAGCTGATGCTGGAAGTCGTGCTCCTCCCTGTGTTGATTCCTAAACAAACAGAGTGTGAATTCATTACACGATTGGAGAACGTGGCATCGATTTGTTGTCTCATAGAGGAAGCAGAGTTTCTCATGTTGCAGTACTCCCCGGTGGGAGGTGGAAGTGAGTGAGTCTCTGTGTGGTGGGTTGCCAGTTTGAATCCCCTGACTCTTGCCCAGCAGACTAGATCACTGCAGGATGGAGAAATCAATGAAACACGCAGGATAATGGAGCATTGGCAGGAGTGGATTTTTAGAGGGAAAACTGAGGTGCAAACTGTGTCAGAAAGCTGATCTGAGAACAGCCAGTGTTGAGACAAAGGATGCTCCAATGTTGACCTATTGACATGACTGATTCACATTATAATTTTCTGTTCTACTCTGTTGGTAGGCTGCAGCAACATAATCACACATAAAGTACCTGCATGTGCTTTACAGTTTTAATAATAATAATAAACTTTATTTATGGAGCACTTATCAAAACAAAGTACAGAGTGCTTCACGCACAGAGAAAGATGAAATAAAATACCACAATGAATGAAAAAGGTACAAGAGGGCCAAAATAAAAAATAAATAATTACAAGGAAATAAAAACATTAAGATTTGCAGGATAAAAAGAAGTAGAAAAACAGAAAAAGGCCAGCATTTGAGCTCTGTACAGTGTGTGGTCGTTTCAAGGTTTTCTAATTAAGACTAGAAAAGAGGCTGTTGCAATAATCAAGACGAGAGGAAATTAAAGCATGTAAGCTGTTTCTGCATCTGTACAATTTAAAATGGAAAAAATTATTTTAGCAATATTTTTGAGGTGATTAAAAAAACACGACTGGACAAACTTAGTGATACGTTGCTCAAAACAAACAACAAACAATTGTTATCAAAGAAGACACCAAGATGTCTTGCACCAGGCTTGATATGTTGTGACAGGTGACCTGGAGCTGGCAGTATTTGGTTTGTGATATGTTGGGGTCCAACAACATGGATTTCTCTAGGGCCGCAGCTATCGATTTGTTTTAATAATTTATTATTCTACCGATTTATTTTATCGAGTAATCACAAATACTTTTGCTTGGTGCCCCCAGTACCAGGATCAGCTGTCTAATACAGTACAAACAATAACAACAAATGCATGTTTATACATTTACAACTAAGAAGTGTGCCTTACCTTTGCTAGCCTTCATCTCAAATAGCAATCATGATTTAACGATTTAAATGCTAACATTAACGTTGCCTTGTTTTGGGTCCGCTCTTTGGACTCGCAGACTGGGTGCTTTCTGCTCAGAATCATTGCCGTCGTACTGCTGTGGTAGACTAGTTCCGTTTTATAGTAGACACACTGTACAGTGTTGTTGTTTTTTCTTTTAGCTTTAAATTAACTTTTTGTCTATTTTCTCTCTGTTCCTCCACTTTGCAATATGTGCCATCAAATCGCATTGTCTTCACTTGTCCACAGCGTTATGCAACAGTAACAATCATCCGTAGCTTTTTAATAATCGAGTTACTCAATGAATCGTTCTAGATTTCTTTAATTTGTTAGAATTTCACTGAAGAAAAATATTTTAATCAAATTTTTCAGCCAGGCAGTCCCAAAAGGAACCAGGGGTGGGGGGAAAAAATCGATACAGGATAGTATCGCGATATTTTGCAAGGCAATATCGTATCGTAACACGAACGTCAAGTATCGATCTTTTATTATATGAATTGTACATGAGAAGTTTGTTTTTTGGCACTAATAAAATTGTTTTTTCAGTCCACTAGAAAAAATTTTTTCCTTTGGGGACGAAATTTGAAGTTGGGAAAAAGATAATATATGTTTAAAATCGCAATAAAATCGTATCGTGACGGAAGTATCGTGATAATATCGTATCGTGGGGCCTATAAGATCTCAATTTGAATACCTCTGCTGTACCTGTTGTGGAGTTGGGCTTATCATATTATGATGAAAGTAAAGTAGCATATTGTGTTCTTGTTTGACAGATTCCTGTTGTCCAACATCCAGCCAATTCTTCCAAGCAAAAAATGAGTTGGTGAAGGATTTTTATAGAGGTGCTCCTATGAGGATTTTCTTGGCCGATTACCGATCACGATTGCTGAAAGCAGTATCGGTCGATACCGATCACTGGGTCTATTTGAAGCCTGATTACTGCGAACATCTTATAGCTTAACAAATATAAGCTTTCCTGTGGAATCAACTACAAAAAAACAGAACATCATCTTTATAAATTTACTTAAACTAAAAAAAACTGCAACAAAAAAGGCTGTAGCCAAAATACTTAAGAGATAAAGAAGCACAGGCATCCTGAGTCAGTGATGAACTCTGAAGTAGCCTTTTTGTTCTGGAAAGCTCAAAATAAGGGAAATTTAAATAAACAAAAGCAGCCTACTAAGTTAATTCCATATTATACTGTTAGTATATCGTTAATATTATGTATAGTTGCTATACTCATTAAAATTTAATATGGTTTACCACTAGTATAGGCCTAATATTATTTCAGTATGGGAGATATACGGGGAAACATTTAAACGGGAGGATACGGGAGAATCCAGGGGAAAGCAGGAGGGTTGCCGTGAGAGGGGTAGAGAGAGGAGTGGGGTAATCTTAGGCTATATCCACACTACTATGGTTTTTAATCTTCTACGATCTTCTCCGTCCACAGCAGCATTTTAACTGCGTATCACAGTTGATCTCCATCCATATTAAAACAACTGAAAAGACACACCTAGCATTCACATACACTGGGCATGCCGGTGTAAACACGAAGCAGATGGTCTACTCCGCAGTTGCAGAAGATTTGCCGAAAGAAGACTATAACCACACCAGGTATTTTTTTTCCTGGACCGACTATGAGCTGGAACTGTTACTGAAAGTAACACGGGAGTACAAACTGTGGCGGCAGATAAATACAGCAACCTGCACTGTAGTACTTGTAGGCTAAGTGTTATTTACACAGTACAAAATATTGTAATAAAAGTACAGAAACTAAAACTCTGTCAGTAGCATCGTGTTTTTGCTTTGCATGACTGATAAGACCGAATCAGAAAGCCAAATGTGAGTGTCTGTGTCTTCGTTTTATAAAGTCCTCCGTTGTTGCCCACGGGGTCAGCAGCGTTAACTAACAAACATCTTCGGATTTGCCATTTTAATCTGGATGGGAGGCGGAAACGTAGCGAGAGAGAGAGGCAGTCAGCTGATTGAGTGGCGCCTCTCTTTGCACAACTTAACATCTTTCTCCCTTTCTCTTTTCACCACACTCTCATGAACACACACACACCCACACCTCTGGTCTCTTACTGCAAACACATCGGCCTCTTCTGTTTCTCTCTTCATGTATGTGTCTGCTGTGTTTACTTTCTCTATCACCAGTATGTTTTGCAAAGTGCCTGAAAAGACACAGAACCAACGTGATATCACGGCTGACAGAACGTGTCTTTAGGATTTTTCTGTTTTCACAGCAGCAGGTGCGCCACATGTAGAGGAGGCTTGTTTATGACGAAGCCTATTAAAAAGATAAAAACACAAGTGGTCATCTGCACTGGTGTGTTCACTGTTGCTTTACCGTGTCCGAGTCTTGTAACGTAATAGGTCACCAGATAACATCTCTCTCTGTGTTTGTCAGCTGTTAATATACCTGGATGGCCCACCCAACAAACACTGAATATTGTACATATATGTACATTTCTGCCCTATTTGGAGAATCGTTACACCCTTAATTGGTTTGAACTGCTTGCTGTACATTTTTCAAAGTTGGGAACACATTTCAGAGGAGGTCACATGAACTGACATCAACTGCAGATATTAGATTTAAAAAGGTGTTTGTTTGTTGGTCATCCTTTGAGAACTGATTTGAGTCAAACTTCGTAAAACTAAATGTTGGGAAGACAAAAGAGCTGATAATTGGCTTTAGGAGGAGGAAGGAGGAGGAGTTTCTTCCTGTGGTCATCAGACATCAGCAAATTGAAATTGTCCAGTCCTATAAATATCTCAGTGTTTGCCAAGATAGTAAACTACACTGGATGAAAAACACAAACGCTGTTTTCAAGAAGTCCCAGTCAACGCTATGACCATAGCGCCATGAAGATCCTTTGATGTAAGGAGAAACCTGCTTTTATACTTTTCATAAAGGCACTATGGCCAATGTTCTTTTTTATGCTGTTCTCTACTGGAGAGGCGGCATTACTATAGACGATAAAAATAGGATCAATAAGTTGATTAAAAAAAGCTGGCTCTGTGATTGGCCTTGCCCCTGACTCACTGGAGGTTATAGAAATGAGAACAAGTGCCAAACTAAATAACGTCATAGATCAGGTAGACCGTCCGCTCCACAGTGTCTTTAAGACATTTAGTGGCTGAGTGAATAAAACCCGGATTGTTGTGTTTTTTTTTTCTTCTTTAAATCAATATTTCTCATTTTGACTTTAAGGTTTCCAGCTGCTCCCATTTGTAGAAACCTGTCAACTTTAATCTGCCTTCAGAAGGCTTTTAATGGGTGTATTTTTGTTTTTTATTTCTTGTCCTGTGTGCACGTACTGGTTGTCTTTTCTGTTTCTGTTGTTAGATGTGATCTGGTGGCAATTGAGATTCCCCATTGGGGATTAATAAAGCTTTCTAATCTAACTAGCTTACAGACAGCTCAACTGGTTTACTGTGTGTTGCAGCAGTACATTAGCTTGATGTTTCTATGGTGAAAAGAGATCTAATCAAGTTCTGATATTCTTGCTGTTGGATTAGTCAGTAATAACGTATTAGCTGGCTTGCTATGTCTTGTTTTCTAGCGCTTGCTTGATGTTGGCCTGTGTTAGCAACGTGTTTGACTTGCTAGTTTTTGATTATAAGTTATGTAATCATAACAAATGCATGCGTACAGCTGTCCATATTTAAGTTAATTGCACTTTTAAACCGGAAAAACGGAAAATCAAAAAACAGACACGTTTTTTTTTTCTGTTTTAGTGATTTGTTTAGCTTTGTGTGTTACGCTTGATAAACCTGCAGCAGATACACTTGGGGTATCGGCGGTGCCTGATTAAATGTAATAAAGATGAGCTTGAACATCAACATAAGTGGGTTTTTAGTTAGAAAAACAGGACAATATTATATAGCTGCAGTACCGGAGGCTGCAGCTATATAATATTGGCTCAACGTTCAGTTTGAAACTCACTAGCAACTGGAACCGGAACGCTTTCCTGAGGATCCTCCGGTTTTTAATCAAATGAACTCAGTGATAGTTGTCAGTACATCCAAGGGTACACAGCAAACATGAACTGTTATTAGGTAATTCGGCAAGCTGTATATTAATGAATCATACACGGATTAAAATGTTGGGTAATTTTCGTTCAGCCTCTCTGCAATGTTTCCACCTGACCTTTATTTTCTTTGTGAGATGGAATAATTTAGAAAGTTGCGGAGCTGCGGAGAGCCTCCAGCTGCAGGAACACAAGGAATATGTAAAATCAGGAGCTCAGACTTCATCCAGCCAGAGCTAACGGCCACTGAGGGTCCAGAGCGCCGGTTCCCCTGGCAACACAACCCATAGTTGGGCTAAAGGTAGGGGAATGGCGAGCTGGAGCGTACAGGGCGAGGGAGAGGAGGTCGCAACCTGGCCGGACCCTCGAGAAAGAACCCTTGATAAACATATTCAGGTATTTTCTTAGATCACTCGGGTAACCAGCTGCTTCAGATCAGCCCAAAACAAAATGCTTCCTGGATGCTGATGTAGAATTTTGAGCGTTCGAGGTTCTGTAATATAGTGGTCACTTCTACAATCATATTCCCCACAGTTGAGATGACATGCAATGCGATCTGAAAAGAAATAGCCTTGTATAAAATTAAAGTGCGTTACAAACTCTGATAGGCCTTGATCATGTGTCGAGTCGGGGATTGAGAACGGGTTGTAGGGATGCAACACCGGTAAAAGATGGAACAAAACGCAGCTCCTTTGTTTTCCTTTATGGGTTTAAAACAGAAAAACAAAACAGATGTCTGGTTTTAGGTTTTTCCATTTTGGTTTTAAAACTGAAAAAACTAAAAAAACAAGTCCTTTTCTGTTTTTTCCGATTTGGTTTTGAAACTAAATAATGAAAGAACGAACCATACACGGATTCATAATGTTGCTTTAATGTCGTCTTCACTATCAGTGACAGAAAACTCAAGCAGCCGAATCAATAAAGAACTAAAAATCAAGCTTTAGTGACAGAACTTTGTCACGCCCACCCTCAAACTAAACTGAATGAAGTCTCCTGGCTGTTAGGAGGTGAAGTGATAGAAGACTAATAATAAAACTGCACAGATACGTCACCATGATTCGCTGCTGGCCATCGTGGCTCTAGAGGCGGAGTTAATGATGCAACTGGTGCTTAGCGTCATGCACAAACTCAGCCTTTCTTGCCTCAGCAGGTTCCATGTCTGCCTCCACGATGCTCACACCTCAGGGTTTCACCTCCCAGACAACACAGAGATGATAACGTTTTTATGTGGAAAAAAAAATCCAAGGATTGTTTGCTGGTTATCTATATAACTGTATGTTGTAAGAAATGATGCAGTGAAATGTATTTTTGATGTCACATAGTCAGTCATTAATTGTACTCCTTAACTCAAACAGTTGCCCTTTTTATGTGAACATGTTTTCTTTACTTTGAAGTTGCAAGAAATGGTGAAATTGAACACAGTCTCCCCTCATGGTCTATTTAGCATCTTATCTGGAGCTTCAAATCAAAAGTGGAGGAGCATTTTAAGCCCACATGGACAAGAAGCCATTAAAGTCCTCAGAAAAAATTTATTTCTTCAGACAAAGATCATGTGATTTAATCGATAGCTCCAGGACAGCTACTAAATGGACCTTGAAGCTTTTGTCAACTGCTATTTCCAAGGTCAAGAAAAAAAAAATTTGAATGAACTGAAATCAATGGAAAGAAAGAAACCAATTTGAAAACTGATGAAAGATTTTGAAAATGATGAGCATGACATTTAAAGCCAAGTTAGTTTGTAGCTGAGAAAAACACTGAAAGAGCACTAACGTGGTCCTTAAACACTCTCTATACTCGCTGTTGTGTGAGCTCACAACAACCAAAGTGATACCAGATCAGGGTCTCAGCGCTAGATTATTATCAGCGCTTTTATTACAGCCATGGACAAAAGCCTGCTTTGCCAAATTTTGAGGCCTGCAGGCTGTACTGTGTGTATATATATATATATTTTTAAATCAAAGTAAAAGTTGTAGTCTGATGGTAGAGTTGGGTATTGGACCTCACTAACTAAGATTCCAGTCTGGTTCAGTTGAGGTTGACAGTCGGTGGATACACTTACAAAGCGTGTAGTGATTCTGTTTACAATTTTAACATATATTTAGACCATTAAAGGAATAGTTTGACATTTTGGGAAATGCACTGACTCACTGACATCTGGTGATAGTTTGATGAGAAGTACAATACCGCTATCATATCTGTCCAGTAAATATAAAACTACAGCCAGCAGTAGTTTAGGACAAAGACCGGAAACTGCTTCCCCCGCTTGTCCAAAGCTAACAAAATCTTCTCACAATCACCTCTTTATAATTGATGCTTCATATCTTGTTTAAGCGGCAAAAAAGTGTAAAAACTACATTGCTATTTTATGTGAGGTTATATGCTGGACAATTTCTTGGCATGCGACTAGTAACCTCCTGGAGTCTCTGCTGGTTGCCTGGCAAAGTCAAGAAATATTCAAGAAATAGTCCGACCAATCAGATGAGGCCGCTGGTGCTTGGACACTATCCCTCACCGGATTCTCACCTGCAAACCACTAGTGTTGAAACAAACAGCTGAGTTGGAGGCACCCCCTATGGAAATAAAATTCCACATCATTAATTATAAAATCATAATTTTAGGAAAGGAACAAAATGTGCTCTGGTTTCGTTATAGCTCTGGTGTAAGCTCATTAAGTATTTAGCCATTGCTTTTCCCTACAGCAAGATATTATTTTATATCAAGTTTGCTGATTTAAACATTAACAAGTTTTCTGGGGTTTGTGTAATGCAGTGACGTAAGTCTGCTCTGTAGAGGGAAATCAGACTGACCATAAACCGGGCGGCTTTCGAGGAAGTTTTTGCAGAGACTCAGGGAAGAGAAACAAGCCGTGCAACATGCAGTCTTTCCGTATTTACAAAGCTTGAATGTTGGAATTAATGCGCTTCCTGTCATCTTATTGTTTAAAGGATCTCGTGTCTCGTCTGCTTTCTGCAAAACCACGACTTTGAAGTGTTAGAAGAGTTCTTGTCTCAGCTTTGTAATTCTCAGCTGGTTTGGCTGAGGTTGTTGAAAGCTTCCTGAGTCGTAAAGCTCAAGAAAGTAATAAACGGTGTATGTAACTACATAATACTCTGTCTTCTGTCTCAGAGGGTTTTTGGATTCATGTTTTATCCAACAAGTGTCTGGAATTGAAGAAATCTTCCAGGAGCAGATTAAACATGTTGTGAATCAGACAGGAGGAAGGAAACAGCCCAGGTTTCACCCGAGGCCATCTAGATAAAGGATGTTTATTTCCCAAAGAGCACGGTGACTCCGGTTTATTCTTAATTCTACTAAATAATTTACATTTCAAGATGAAAAAGGATCTGATATATGCTCTCCCTCCAGAGCTACAAATTTGACCTGATCTGTGCAGGACTTCGACTAAACCATATGCCCGAGAGGAGAAGTCAGTATTAATCTTGTTTTTCTTTTTTTCCCCGTTGTAAACAGCACAAAGAGATCCAAACCAATCATGTTAAAATTCCTTTATTAAGGCGCACAAGACAGATATGTTTTGAGACAACAAAATGCAACATGCTTGATAGTTATCTGCCCTCTGTGTGGATACAGTTTTTTGCGGTCTGAGACAGTTGAATTAAGATCCTTTTCACCAGAATCCAAAATGTATGGCCGGTAGCAGCACAGCTGGATTGTAGCCTGAAGCTACAAAAGTTTAACTGCCTCACTGGGTTTCGCATCCACAGTAGAAAGAAACTTTGCTCAGTTACTTCAGAGCTCTTTTTCTGCAGCTCTGCGGCACTTCCTGCCTGGCTTCTGTCATTTCGGTCTGAGGTGAACGAGGAGCTACTGCTGCTTCAGAAACTGTGGAGTCTTGAATTTCATACAGTGTTGAGTGAAGGAGTGAAACATGTATGCTGTTACAGGCTCTGACCTTGTGGACCTCGTATTCAACATCATCTCTGCATATTCTGTGCTACAGCCTTGAGGCTTTTCTGATTTTAAAATGTAGAGGAACCTGTTTAAAGTAGTCCTAGTTAAGTAGCTGATAAAATATATGATTGAATATTTATGCATTTATTTGCTTTTTTATTTATTTGAGAGAGATTTCTCGTGACCCGATGAGGAAACTCCCACCTACTGTGTTTTCTTACTTCTCAAATGTTGGAAGCCTCCAGTCTTCCCCCAGTGTTTCTGTTTTTGTCCTGTTTCCAAGTGCGCCTGACAAACCAAGCAGGGAAACCATAACTGCAGAAACCCCCTCCTGGTGGAGACCCACGCATCCCTCCCTGTGCATATCTAATCCCTTGGCAGCTGTTTATTACACAAACAAGACAAACAACATCAATTCCCTCCATCTATGCTAAAAGAAGCCACTTCTGCTGATGTGGGGCTTGTTTCAGGGGGCAGTGGGCGTGAATTTTGGCCAGGGATTTGCTGCAGGCGACTTCCGTCCTCCTTTGTCATCTCTCCTTCTCCTGTCAGATTCCCTGAGACAGAGCTCTTCTCAGAGGGTTATGTAACCTCTCCTCCTACTCGTCCTCCTCCTCTTTCCCTCGGAGAACTGAAAGATGTCTCAGTAGGGCTCTCACAGAGCAGGGAGCTCCATGAAGAGCATCGGACAGCAAGTCAGCTCGGCCCCCGAGGCAAAGGACGGCCCTCAGTCAGCTCAAGCTCTGCAGTCAGCAGTACAGAGCAGTGAGCTTAAAACTGTACAGGGTTATAGTGTAGCAGGGCTGTAAAAATATAGTAAATTTGTTAAACTGCATGACTTAAAAAAAAAAGACGGTTTTCATCACCAAATGTGATAAAAGAAAAACTTACAATAAGTTTAAAGCTTCTCTTTGTGCTCTTGTGATTCAACCATAGATCTTGCTGAAATATGTACAGATTGGATTTGTCTGGCTAAGAATCATTGCTGATTGAAGTCGAAATCACTACATGGATAAAGTGTTTTCCAATAATATGAATCAGAGAAAGTGTATGCAAATCACATAAAATAGTTTTAATACTGATTAATTATTTAGCTGATTGGGAGAAAATGTATCAGTAGTTATTATTATCAATTAATCATTGAAGTCATTGACGGAGTCTTAGGTACGTAGACTATAGCCATGCTAGCTGATGTGAACCTTAACTTGGATGCAGTGGTACTTTGAACAATTATTTTTTTTTTTTTACCAAACCATAATTTTTTACCTAATGCTAACCATCTTAATTTAGTTTATTAGCATGCTAACGTACTAATTAGCACAACGTACAGGCTGATTCCTTTTCCAAGTATTTGGTCATAAAACTAAATATTTTACACATTTGAAGTGTGACCTGATGGTGGCACTAGAGGGAAAGGCAGAGGATCATCAGAGTGATTACCATTCATCTTGAGGGCAATGTGAATGTTGTTTTTCAGTTTCAATGGCAAACCAACCAATAGTATTGAGATATTTCAGTCTGGACTGGTTTCTTCAATGAGTGGATTTGCTGTTTTCTAGTTTTCAGATAAATGAATACCCTTTGAATTTTAACTCTTGGTATCCAAGATATCTGAAGATCTTACTTTGGACTCTGGGAAGCTGCAATACGCTTCTGATGTTTTCATATTAAATTAAATCACTGTTTAGGCCTATTTTTACATTTCCAACTTTACTGATGGCAATAACAACAGTATAAATCTAACATTATTAATAATGACACAATAATTTCACTTTTTTTGTTGTTTTCAATACAACTTTCAATGTTTGAGTCTCTGTGTTTGGAAGAGAAACAAGATCTCATGAGACCAAAAGAGGAAATGCCTGGCAGGAAAGATGGAGAGAACGGCAGGGTGTGTTTTCTCCTTCAGAGGAAGTGAGGAGGGGAAGGGAGGAAAGTGAAGGAGAGAAGGAGACACAAGTGAACAGAAATGGGACATTATGTCATAATCAAGTCTGGCTTTCAATCAAGCTTTGATTTTGGTTGTTATATGTGAAACTTTGTCTTAATTCTTTAAATCAGAAAATGGTTTGTTTGTTGTCATGGCTACAGTTATTGATTTGATTTGAAGAAGAAGAAATTGGAGACATGGATGTAAATGAAAGAAGAATTTTGTAGATAACTGTTGGAGGATTGTATCTGTACCTCTGAGATGATTTGATATATATCTATATGTCTATACATGGTCATTTTTTGTAAAGTTTATTGAAATATCTAACTTTCAGTCCAACAAACTCTTTGTGTGTGTGAGAGTGACTTTTGCTGCTGTGCAGCTGCAGAGAACTCATTAAAATTGCAGTACCTCTATTCTCCATGTTAGCTTCCTGAGTCCAACTCAACAGTTTTTGCAACAAAATTATTCTCAGTTAAATATATTTTCTGCTGTAGATTTAAAGCAGAAATTCACCGTCAAACACTTTCAAACTTCTGATGGACTCAGTGTTTGTGCAGAAAGTACTGATGTAATTGATTAGTGACAGTTTCATCAAATGTGGATTGCTTTAAAATTTTGTAGAGACGTGGATGCTCTCCAGATGACTCCTAATTCCTTAAAAACTTTGGCGATCCTCTGACCTTTCCTGCAGCGCCACCATGAGGTTGACATTTGTGGTTTTAAATGAAATGTCTCAATGAATTGAATTAATTGCTGTGAAATTAGGTTCAAACATTCATGTTCCCCTCAGAATGAATTGCATTAACATTGTCGATCCTCTGACTGCAAAACTAATGACTTTATGTTTAGTGCTCATTGGCAAATGCTAGCATGCCAACAAGCTTCACTAAGATGATGAACATATACCTGCTAAACATCAGAGTGTTAACATTGTCATTGAGAGCATGCTGGCATGCTGACAGAATTCAAAGCACTGCTGTGTATAAGTACAGCCTTACAGAGCTGCAGTCATGGCTGAAGACTCTTATTATTATTGATCAGTAACTATCTAACTAATAATCAACTATCAAAATAGTGACTCATTCATTTTTTGTTGATAAACTAATCAATTACAATCACATGTAAAATTGTGTGAACCCTTTAGAATTATCTGGATTTCTGTATAAATTGGTCATAAAATGTGATCTGATCTTCATCTTCATCATCAAGTCACAACAATAGAGACACACAATCTGCTTAAACAAATACCACACAAACATACTCTCCAAAAGGAGGGGATCATGCTCTGCTTCAGTATGTCACAGTACATGTTGGCATTCATGGTTCCCTTAATGACTGTAGCTCCCCAGTGCCAGCAGCACTCATGCAGCCCCAGACCAGGACACTCCCACCACCATGCTTGACTGTAGGTAAGACACACTTGTCTTTGCACTCCTCAAGCTCCACGCTTGACAACATCTGGTTGCTATCATCGACAAAAAAGTGAATTCCAAAGTTTATCAAGATAGACTATCTGTGCCAATTGAAGCTCAACAGATGATGGGTCATCCAACAGGACAATAACCCAAAGCACAGACCGCAGAATGGCTCCAGCAGAAGAAAATACACCTTTTGGAGTGGCCCAAACAGTCCTGACCTCAATCTGATTTGAGATGCTGTCGCATGACCTCAAGAGAGCGATTCACACACAAGTTTTTATAAGAGTGTAAAATGTTTAAAACTAAAGAAAGATCCTTTATGCAGAATATATATACATAAACACATTTTTTCCCTCAAATGTGGTGATCATACACTTGTAATGACGTGAAAAAGTTAAGTAATGGAGGTAGGGTATTTTTACAGTTTAACAATGAACTATTATCCAAACTAAGTCTGACATCAATGCACTGAACTGTAAACTTCACTTCAGTTATTAGAAACAACTAAATAAAAAAACACACAGAACAATATAACTGGAATTAAGAAAATAAACAAGGTAACTGTTGTAAGGCAAGCAAGCTACTGCCAATAAGGGCAGGTTTATGCAGGAAACGCAGCTTTTTCAAAAGTAAACAAAAATTATATAATAAATAGAAATGAAAAATACACTTTGACAGCAAAGAATAATTCTCTTTGCAGGATGTGGTGTTGTGTTGGGAAAGCCTATGTAAGTGAACAGTTGAATGAACATAATGCACATTATTTTTCACAAGCCCCCTTCAGTCCTACAGTCTTTAATACTGCCAATACAGCAGGGGCAGGTTGTAATGCAGAAAGCACAGCTTTTCCGCATTCTCTCCTTTGAGACAGCTCCGCTTTTCTTCATAAATGTTGCCAATAGGGCTGAACACTCTCTCACCTGGCACGGAAGATGGTGGACAGGAGAGTATAGGACAGGATAGTCCCTTGAGCTGGCTACTGTTGTCCTTCCACCACTCCAGAGGGGTTTGCCTCTTTTTCTGTCTATGACAGGCTCCCTTATGTACCTCTCGAGCTCTTCAAGGTTCCCCTTGGGTGCCTGTGCATGACTGGTTGAAGTGAACATGGTGTCATACAGACTGTCTAGAAGACTGTGGGCCTGGTCCTCCACTCTCTGCCTTTTGGGGTCCCCCTTATCACTGGCGGTTTCTGCTGGTGTTGGGTCTTGTGAAGCCTCCTCTGACTCTTCCCTCAGCCAGGCTTTGGCTTGGGTTAGTGTCTCTGGTGACAAGGGCCGGTCCTTGTAGTGTGGGTCGAGCAGGCGTGCAAGCACCACCTCTTTCGACTCTTTCTCTAGTTTGGAGAACCTCTTCTTCAGGCTCTCCAGCATAGTCTTCCTCAGAGTCTGGATTCCTCTACTGGTGGGTCCCTGTGACTCCAGCAGACACCTCAGTAATTGTATTATGCAGGAAGCAGAGGAGTCTGCTTTGCTTATTTCCTGTGTTATCTCTTCCAGGGGTGTCAGGGTCTCCGCCAGGTTGGTTGGAGTCGTCTGCAGTTGGACATGTAAAATGCCCATGCTCACTTGAATAGCCTGTGATTGCTCTCTTTTGCTCCAGCATCCTCATATGTATGTAGTATGGAGTTCCACCTGGTTGGCACAGCCTGGAGTGCTGAGGGACACCAACCTCCTCTTGAATTACAGAGAGTTGTTGCTGTGCAACGACTGAGTGGGCAACTCTTTTTAGTTTGGCCAGTATGTCCACAGCCACCCTCCGGGAGCTGAGGTCATCATTACTGATTAGTTGAAGTGTATGAGCACTGAAGCTCAGGTCAGGCATCTTCGCAAGTCTCATGCCTTTTACCATATTCGCGCCACTGTGTCTGAGCACCAGGAGGACATGCTGTTTGTCAATGTTCCATTCCTCAAGCATGGTCAGGAAGATCTGCCCGATGTATTCCCCTGTGTGGGACCCAGACATGGCCTTTACATTCAACACAACTTGGACTCTATTCCAGTTTGATGAAGTGAGCAGTCGAGCTCATGAGGGCTTCAGTGGATCCATGCTTTGTCCTGCATTTTCCACAGAGAGAAGTTGCTTTATTTGTGTTACAACTTGTGAGTGAATTTGGTCCATCAGAGTGTGGAAATACTTCTCACAGTGTACCTGGGCTCTCCCTTGGCCAGTAATCTTTTAAAACCTTCACCCTCCACAATTGCATAAGACAGGATATCAATGGCAATCACTTCCACGATCAACTTGTCCCGCTCCTTTGATCTTTCATCATTTGGGTTCCACTTTGAAGTCTTATCAAAACACTTGTTTGAGTGCGGGCTGTGATGGAGCTCTGGCTTCTTCAGGCTGTGCTACTTTTTGTGCCTCATGATAGGCTTCCTTATGTTTGACTTTAAGATGTGCCCACAAGTTTGTTGTATTTTTTGAGGATGAGGCTGCTTGATCTCTGACTGACAGAGCCTGCACAGATATTACATAAAACTGTACCAGATGGGTCCTTGGTGAATTAGTCCCACACTTTACTTTTTCCACCCTCTGCCATCTGTAAAAAAAAAAATTATATGTATATATTTGTAAATAAAAATGAGTGAGACATTAACAGAATTATATATTTGAGCTAGAAAAAAACAGTGTGCTTTGCATGTTCTGTTCTATATACTATTCTAAATAGCTTGATCTTCATTTATGACTTATTTAGCTACTGTATATCATATATATACTAAATGTAATGACTAGCAAAACACTTTATTTTCTCTAGTCTCCTTGTGGTGAAAGATGTACTCAGATCTTTTACTAAAGTAAAAATAGAAATAAGGTAATAAATATGTTCAAAATCATCCTTAAGTAAAAGTACATAACTAGTAAGTAAAAATAGTAAAGTATTAAATGTAATGGTACTCATTATGCAAAATGGTTCTATTTAGTGTGTTATATTTATATAACTTATTGTAATATTACTTGACGTCGTAACTCAGCAATATAGGCAGAATGGGCTAAGATGCTCACACATTTGCTTCCACTCAGCTGACAAGAGATGAGAAGTGGCTTGCTAGCTAATATAGCAAACGAGTATGATAAGATTGTTGTCAGTTTAAAAGATGGGGACGCTGTGTGACTCAGTGCGTCTCACCAACTAGCTAAGGTGACAACATTACTTCAACAGTTCAAGCCACCACTGCACCGTCGTCTACAGAGCTGCAGAAATACTTAACGTTACTTTTCAATCTGCTAACTTATGTTATTGACTGTACCGACGAACTAGGCCGACTCAGCAAACCGATGTGATAAGTGACGTGGCAGTTGTTAACCTTATATTAGACTTGTATTGAAAATGGGACATTGTGGGATCATTTTTTATTAACTTTACAGTATTTATTTCACAAACTACTTTGCAACTTACCGTGAAGACAGCGATATACTCTGACTAGTGAAGATGCCGCTTGACTCTGTCCACACCAGCTGCATGTGCTGCTGACAGTGCTGAAAGTATTGTAAACAACGGAGCGTGCTGTTGTGGACACACTACGCAATGACACCATTCCAAAATCACCCCAAGCATTTTATCTGCGTTCTGTGTTATGTAAAAAAAAAAAACTTTTCATATCGGCAAACAAATATGCCGATGCAGATATATCTGAGACAGGCCCATATCAGCAGATATAGTCGGCAGACTAATAAATCAGTCGGGCTGTAATTCACACCACGCATCCCAAGAATATTGCTGAACTGAAACAGATTTGTAAAGAATTGTCCAAAATGCCTCCTGACTGTTATTCAGGTCTGATCTGCAACTACAGGTAATGTTTGGTTGAGGTTATTGCTGCCAAAGGACAGTCAACCAGTTATTAAATCCAAGGGTTCACATGCTTTCTCCTCTGCACTGTGAATGTTTACACAGTGGGCTCAATAAAAAAATATAATTGTTTGTGCAGTACTGGTTTAAGCAGACTGTTTATCTATTGTTGTGACTTAGATGAAGATCAAATCACATTTTATGACCAGTTAATGCAGAAATCCCGGTAATTCCAAAGGGTTCATTTACTTTTTTCTGCATATTTCAACTAATCGTCATCAGCTCTCATGGTTTAAAGGTTCGGTGTGTAAGTTAGTGGCATCTAGTGGTGAGAGTTGCGAATTGCACCCCCCCTTCCCTATCCAAGTGTGTTGTTTAGCTACGTTGCACGAGACAGGACAAAAGATGTCCATTTTGAGATTGTCAACAAATCAGGATATATTAAGAAATTATATTTACTTAATAACAACGTAAAAACATATGCTTTTTATGAATATTATTGTTATTTGTTCATTAATGAACAACAGCCACATTAAGAAATGAAGTGCTACAGGATGTCTCACACTCCTGTAACACAGTATTTTACAACTTGGGAGGGTTGGCTCATCTGGACTAACATACCAAAGAAAATTACATCAGTATCACATCTAGTGCATCAAGTAATGGCCACTGACAGATAACAGGAAAATGTAAGCCTCACTGTTTCTGCACCACAGTCCATTATAGACCACATAATACATGAAGTTTACAAATGCATTGCCAGGTGAGGATCAAGGCTTCTCTCACTTTGCTTAATTAATTAGATAAGCAATTTGCAAATCTTTTTTTAAAAATACAACAGAAACACAAAGTAGTACTGAAATTATTTAAATTAATTACATAATTTCAGCTTGTGGTAAAACGTTTTTAATGGGCATTTAGCATGTGAAAGTACAAATTACACAATTGTGTGCAAAGTGGCGAAGCACTATTTAAAAAAAACAAAAAACAAAACAAAAATTAATGCAAATTCTGAAAGTAGTCATTATTGGTCACTTGATAGGCACACGGTCATGTTATGTGTCACTATTAGCAGCAACATAAATACATGTTTTCCACCAGGGCAGTATTCAACAGACTGCTGCTGATCTGAACTTCCCTGCTGTTACTGTTTTATTGCCAATAATGTTCATCAGTGGTTTGTCTCAGGAAGGTAACGGCACATTTCTGTCCACGTTGCAAAGCCATAACAGAGCGCTGTAGAATAACTACATTAAATTAAGTTTAGCTGGTGGATCTGGGTTTTCATGCTGGAAGCTACGTTTTATTGCAATTATTGATCAGCTGATTGTCTCGCTAACATAAGCGGACAAGCCAAACCACAGCACTAGAGAACAACAAGGCTACATGAAATTAATCCAACAAGATAGGACACTGACAGGGGGGAAACACACCATGGCTCTCTGTGATCTCAGCTTCTAGCTAAAGCTATCAAACAGCTTTCATTTGCATCGCTAAAGTACGACAAACTTAAGTTAATTACCTGTTCAGCAGAAAACAGACAACTTTAGCTCCGCTTTAAAAACATCTGTCCCACATCAAAGCCTTCCGTTTGGGAATATCCACACAGATTATATACATGCTTTCTGCCGTCAGCTGTTTGTATCTGTCCAGGTCTGGCTTCATGGTACAAAGATCCACAGGCTGTTCGCTCTAGTGCTAAATAACGTGTGCTCGTTCATTTGTCAAAATGTCACTTCTCTTCGTACTTCTAATAAACGAGAGGACTACTCAGAGACTGTTTATTTTGATTATTATTATTTTTTTATCATCATCATTTCCTCTTCTTCTTCTATGGACGCATTTAATGTAGTGACGGTGTCTACACTGACGGAATTACACAACGAGAAGAAGAACGTCGTGATGACGAAACTCTGTAGCGCTGTTTGTCCGTTGTCGGCTATTGTAGAAACATGATGACAAAATACAGGGGCCTCCACAGCAGGGGGTGCCCGCGGTTATGTAGATATAAATGTCTCCTTCTAAGGTAATAAAAACATAATGGTTCATTATGTAAGGTCTTTATACACCACTGAAAAGATAATTATAGACATTATATTGCATTTCTGTCAATGAATCCTCAGAAATATTACACACTGAACCTTTAAGAACTTCAGGCTGCTTCCTGTTGAATGTAGCAACATTGGTTATTTTAAGCTGTTTGGATGAACTGTGGTTTCCCAGTTTGTACACCCACAGGAGAAAGTCCAACATGCACTGCAGAAACCTGTATATTTGAATGAGCACATACTCAAATTATCCTTCTGACTAGAAAACCTCTTGTCCTTGCTCTTAGCATTGGTATTTCTCTCTTCACCTACACAAACCTCTCAGCTGAATATAATAAATTACAGCAGTGGGATCACACTGAACACTAGACTCATCACACATAACACTGTTTGAGGATATGAGGGGGAGTTGAGACAAAACCCCTGCACAGCTAAATATTTGCAGTGTAGGGTTTGATTCAACTTTTTAGTTATGTTCTCATTTTTGTCATTATTTTTCTAATCTTATCCTGTATCTAGTTGAAGATCTCTAATGGCTGTTTTATGGAAAATGTGGCAAATATTGATGCCTTAACCTCTGTTACATTTCTATTATATTTTGCTTTCTGTTTCATCTTTGACCTATTGTGCACATGATTATAATTTTTTTGTTGTTTTCACTTTCATTGTCTCATTGTCTGCGAATAAGTCTGTCAGTTTATTAAAATGGTGACAGATTCAAGAATAAGTTTCATGTTTTTGTGCAAGCTGTGAAACGAAGGCTGAGTGAGTTGGCCGTGCCAGCGTGCTGCTTGTTACGTGGCGGCAAGGATAGGCAATGGTGTGCAGGTGACATAAAAGGAGGTAGGTACTTTATAACACTGAATCTCTATCAGCTGATAATCAAACAGCAGCTGTGGTAAACTTTAATTTCATCTTTTATGTTTTAAAATGTTGGCAGAGACTGTACTGTATCTTTTGTATTTGGATTCCGCCACAACAAGCAAGAAATATGGATTTATCAGTCTGTATTGTTTACAATGCTTTTAGTAAAGTTTACTTGCCCCACAAACTCATTGTTTTAAGACGGCGTAAATGTCATGAGCCGTTTTGTGTGTCAAAGTTAAATGGAGAGGAAACCGTGCCAAACTTGCACTGGTACCGCTCAGGCTTTAATCCTACATGCTCCCAGCATTTCCCCAAATGGTCAAGTCTAAATTTATTTTGTATATTTCTGCTTTATTTGATACTGACCATACAGACAGGAAAGGCAGGAAAAGCAAGTGGATGACAGGCAGCAAAGGGCACAGGCCGGCTCTAGCCCAGCCCACTTGGCTAAGGACTCCTGCTTTATATGTGGAACATGCCCTACCAGATGAGCGCTACCAGAGCGCTCCAGAAGTCGATAGCCTAACCATGTGTCATGTCTCTGTTTTGTCTACCAGATTACAAACTAAAACCTTGCACAGATCTACTTACTGTGGTCTCCAGTCACTCTATTCAGTAGTTATTTCCTGCATCGGATCCAGATACATGGCATCTTTTCTTGGTGTTGAGTGAAGAGTAATTTTTTTTGGACTTGAGGCAAATCCGACAAATCCTTGTACAGTCACATTTAACCTGGACTTTTTTTGTAAAGCAACGGCTGCCTGTGTAACTGCATCAACTCAATCTCAGCAGTGACATTTAAGAGTGAAATGTTTGATCCTAACCAACGGCATTGATATTTAAAACTGCATTAACAGACATTTAAAAAACTAAATGGGGTCAGAATGCACACAGAAAGAGTGAGCTCAATGTAACAGTGAAGTAGACATAAACAATAAGGTGAGAGACAATTAAATATGATTCATTCTTTCTTTGGTTATTTCTCTAAGTCTGCAGATTTATAATATGGCAATAAAAGATGCGTTTAACTGGAATTATCATTTTATTTCCCCCATGCTAATTTTATCCATTAGTAATCACTTTGTCTGAAAGTCTGCTAAAGCGCAAATATGGACCTTATTAAGTGGACAAGAAATCGTCCAGACGGGATCCACATTAAATACAGTTTCTTCAACAGTATCATAAAAACGTTCATTGACTCCTCTACCAGTTATATTCATTAAGTTACGGCAGGCTGCCATCCCATTCCCCATTTGTAGTGTCACAGAAAACCCTGGCCGCATGTTATCTTACATTAAAAATGAGTGATCCAAATGGGTACACTGCGAGATAAAGGCAACTCGGGAAAAGGAGAGCACAGGCGTCGGATCAGAACTTGGTATCGGCAAATAATAAAGTCGGATCGGTGTATCCCTAGATACAGTAGTGAAATTGGGCTTTTTCTTTGCCGTTATTTGTACTGACACGTGTGAAGACCGGTGGAGTGGACAATGATAATTATCAATTTATCTGCTGATTATTTTCTCAATTGTTTGGTCTGTATAATGTCAGAAAATAGTGAAAAATACCATCACAATTCCCAACTGTCCAAAAGTACGTATATGTAAAAGTAAATATAATTATTTTACTGTCACACAAGACAAAGAAAAGCAGCAAATGCTCAAAATTTAAAAGCTGTCACTGCAGAATTTCTGGCATTTTGCTTCAAATATCACTTTAAAGATTCTCCGATATTCAAAATAGTTGTGTATTTATTTTTGTCAGTTGAAAAATTGTTTCACCTCTAGAGGTATTTATAAGCAAACAGGTGTTTCTACACCATTTAGGTCAGAACAATGCGTACACACTGCTTTATAAATCCAATGAGAAGAACGCGTGTATGCACCTTTCTGTCTTTGTTTAGTGTGTTGTAAGAACAGAATAAATTCAGTTTATTTAGGATTATCCTTCTGGCCTGAGGCCTGTGTACAATGTGATAGATTCAATAGTGAATGAGGGCTTAGTGTGTATAGTAAATACACACACATTCATTCAGGTTTGTATTTTTGGGGCTTCAGACAGCAGATCCACGTATCCTATGTGGATTTAAAGTGAAACCAACACCGTGGCTTCTTTATCAGGTACACCACAATGTATTGCTTTTCAAATATAACAGCTCTGACAAATTCTGCTTTTATAAAATTTATAATTATTTTTTTGTTGCCATTGTGGGAAATGTGTAAAGGTGTTTGTGTACTAGAATATATTAAATAGAAATGTATTTTGTCCCTATTTGCATACAGTAGGAGCAGCAGAATATTAGAAAGATCTAAATATAACCCATACACCACCACTAACTATGACCTCAATGCTAAGACATACAGTATAATTGAATTAATACCACTTGCAGTGCCAAAAAAACACATTATAGGCGTCATAAAAGTAGACTAGACAGAACTCTTGTAGTTGAATGCATCAGATTATCAGATACCAAAAAAGAAGTGGCCCTTAACTGCATTTCAAAGCAGGGTCACACTCAGACAGCTGCCGTTATCTGCAGTCCTCTGGAGACCGATGATGACAATGTGCCGTCATAAATAAATAGTTATTGACAAGTTGAGAGGCTCGCGTCCTGTCCCTGTGTGGCAGCCGGATCAGCCTGCAGTTTCACTCTGTGCTTCTGGTGACTAATGAAGTCCCCCGGGGCGTCTCCACCACGGCTCCTCATGCTGCTCGTTTGTTGAGACGACGGCCTGCTATGTTGTCCCCCTGCAAGTTCTCCTGAGACAGTTTGTCTCTGTTGCGATGCCTCCATGTACTATGCAGTAAAGTGCAAATTTAGATTTTTGAAAGAGAAAAGGTTTGTTGAAAGCCAGCTCGCAGTCTCTCGGGACTTGCACAGGTGACGAGTTTGCCTTTATGTGAAGTGTCTCGTTTCTGTCATTTTGATTTGTTCTTGTTTTCTTTTTGTTGATGCTGATACTGTTGAGACGACTTTAGTTTTCTGATGCTGAGCAATTGAGCTGTTAAGTTTAAAAAAAGAAAGGCAATCCCACGCTGTAGGTCATGTCTTAGTTGTTGTCATTCCATATACACCTAACCCTTTGTTTTAGCAGCAGCTGTTTACTAAAGGAATTTAATGGGTGTAATTCACTCTTTAAAAAGACATAGGTGTCTCAAGTACATCATACCTGGCTGCTGAACATAGCTTGGCAGCCGTCTGTCAGTCTGCTGTAGAGTCATGATGCCTTCAGTCTTCCACCAGGAGGAAATGTGTTATTCAGTCTAACAACTAGTTAGCTCCAAGGCTGAAGTTTACCACAGACTTAACTATCAATAATATGATTCAAGGAATGTTAAAGGCCAAAACAAAGTACAAGGCACAAAAATAAAATTTTGCTTCATTTCACATGGCAAGTACAAGTCAACAAGCCTTAAGAAGCATTCGATGGATGAGGAGTAGAGAGACAGCTTTGCTAATCTTAGCTCACGGTGACAAAAAAGTTTATCCTAAAGGTGTATTCAGATAGCCTGACATTCCTAGACCAATTCGCAAACATTTTTGATTTCCAAGGGGAGTTATCAACGGGCCCAGACCAAAATGCCTCTGGATACAATTTAATAGACCTGCAACCAGTCAGAGCAAGCAAATGTGTGACGTAGCAAGGGCTGCAGCTATCGAGTATTTTAGTAATTGAGTTATTCACGTTAGTCAATGAATCGTTTCAGCCCTAGACATAACGCTGAGCGAAACATGCAGTAATAGCATCTTGATTTATATTTGATCGGCAATGCCTAGTTTGTCAGTTTGATCCGAGTTCTGTGAGTGTGGCGCTGCGCTGGACGGACCTGCCGACTATACATAGGTCCAGACCATAGACCGTATAAAAGAAGTGGATGTAGTCACTGTGACGTCACCCAGTGGTTTGTGGACTGCCGTTTTGAAGCCTGGAGTTTGGTAGTTAGGACGCAGTCATGTATTTTGCTACCAGCAGCACCGAACGTGACCGTATTAGGACGAGACGGTGGCGCTAGCAAGCTTGGTTAGCGAGGTATGGCCGTAATTCATGTTGACTATGATTTTAACCAGGATACTAATTTTGTCCAACTAAAGCAGCGGGAATGGGACTAAATGGGACCACAATTTACTGAATGTGTGTTGAAGAAGACTTGAAACTAGCAACTGAGACCAGAAACTCATTAGGAAAGTTTTTACTGAAGGAATTAATCAGTTGAGAAGTAGGGTTACTTCTTTCTGCTGGCCGAATGCAGGTTTAAGTTACTTCCGCATCTGCTTCAGTTGTCAAAGCTGTAGGTTGCTGCTTGGTCCAGACCTAACGAGGAGGAACAAGTGATGTGTTGTGATTGGCCTGACCTCATCCACTTTGGGTGGAAATCTTGCTGAATGTGCCCGAGCACATGAAACATGAACTCGGTAGATTTGTCTGGTTCTCAGGCAAACAGCAATCACATCTAAAGCGTTGCAATGGCATGCAAAGTCTGTGGAAAGACAAGTAGATGTGAATTTGCAAACGCTGGTGCAAAGTGAGGCTAAGATGTATTTGTGTGATGTTTCAAGTTAATCAAAGAAAAAACTTTATTCCCATACTTTACCAATCTGCTTAGTAAATGTACAGATGAGGAAAATGGACAAAGGGTAACCGGTCTTGGTGACTTCTGAAATCAGTCAGTCCGAGCTGACTTGAGACCTCTGCTGTTTTCATGGATATGAATACAGGTTCCTGACATAGGAACATTTAGAAAACTAAACGGTTCCTAGCAGCAATAGCCATTTATACAAGATATTTACAGAAAAAAAAGTTAGAATAGAATAGATAGAGGATTAAGGTTGATATGCACAATCACACTTTCCCTTTTTGATTACATAAGTATTACAGGCCTGGTCACACCAATAAGCGGCAAAGTGAAATTCCCATGTGGTGAAACTGCATGTATTTGCAAAATAGGTGGTGCTGGTTTGTGTTGTAGGCTAGGGGTAATTTGTGAACTACTGTAGCTGGCAAGCATATGGCTAACACACCGGCAACCTGGGAACGTGCTAGTGCTAGGCAGTCTCAATAGTTTGCTGAACTTCTCAGGATTGTACATCATTTAATTTTATAAGAGTAATTGTAGGTGGGAAAAGAAGCTTTCCAAGCTAACAAGCTTTTACCATTAACTTGGTCACTAACAGAATATTAAATTCATACAGTTTATTCAAAAGACATATTTGACAACAAAACCCTTACATTGTTAATATTCATACTATATTAACATGCAAATACAAAGACAGAAATTATATCTCTTCTGTTATTCTAGTTCGCTTTCAGAATGTCATTATACTTTTCAGTGCAGTAGAGCGACAAAAGTAACTCACATGTTTGGGTTGTTTTTGCATCTGCACAGTGTGATTCTCTTTTATTTATTTATTTAGTCTTTTACAGGAAGCTTTGCTATCATGTTGAGTCTAAAACTGGAGTTCCAGCAGGGCTGCAGCTATTGTTTTAATCGATTTTTCACGTTAATGTTCAGTTATCAGCAACAATCTGTCAGCCCCCAAATGAGCAGAATTTAATTCCAAACGAAACATTCGATTTTATTTTTATTTTTTTTACTAAATGTTTCCTTTGCAGCTCTTAATATTCATAGAAAATAAATTGCCATTGTAATCAATCATTTCAGTATGATGGTTTGTGGCATTTATAAGCATCTGCCCACACAGTCTCGTATGTTTCTATTGTTCCTTTGTATTCTCATGAACTATTAATTGAGCCGAGGAACTGTACTGCACAAAGGCTATGCAGATCTCTGTCTGTGAAATTGAGAATGACACCTTTTGTATAAGCAATCAGTTTGCTTTTCATAGCTGAACCCTTCAGACCAAAGTCACTTCTGATTGAATTTCTCCCTCTGAACCGTGCAATCATCCTGTTTTAAACCTTTACCTCTCTACTTGTCAGTCATCAGGCTATCTGACATTATTCCTCCATCTGGAGCTTTAGCCTTCAGTCCCACTGTGAGTTGTTGTTAATCCGTCCATCCATCCTTTATAACTCTACTCGCTTATCTTTGAGGGTCGCTGTGGGGCTGGAACTAATTTGTGTTTTGAAATGAAATGTCTCAACAACTGTTTAATGGATTGCTACTCAATTTGGTACAAAACATTCATTGCCCCTGCAGGATGAATTTAACAACTTTGTCAATTGTATGACTTTTACCAGCACTATCATCAGGTCAAAAATTTAATTTGTCCAATATCTTGTTTTTTTTTACCAAAATGAATGGCTAATGTTGGTGCTAATTAGCGAATATTAACATTGATGAAAATGGTAAATATTATACACATTAAATGTCAGCATTTCATCACAGTCTATGTTTAGTCAGTTAACTGTTGTTAAGAGCAGAAGCTGTTTTGAAAACTTTCCCTGGTGGTGTGTTCAAGGACACTCTTGACATTGGACATTTTAGAGTTGGCCCCTGAACAGAAACCTGTTTTTAAAGAAAAATTTCTCATTACCCTTCACACTTTGCTCCCAGTCAGCTGTTCTTTACGGACCAATGTTGCTAAATGCTCACTTTCTAAATCTTTTTATTTTCTGTTAATGCAGCTGACTGTTTAGGTTTGTCTTCTGGCTGGATCTGTGACACAAGTTCTCCTGCTTACGGCTGTGGATGTAGTAGTTTGAAGTAGATTCACATATGTTACATATTTCTCATTTGGAGTGGTCCACAGAGATTTTAATGCTTGATATTTAATGAAATGAAGCAAACCTTTTACAAAAACAAATAAATAGTAGTAAATAGTGTAACATGGTAGAAAAAATGTTTTTTATTTTTTTATCCCCTCATTTATTTCTCCAGAGCTTGGAACCATATTATTTTCAGATCGGGGTCTCTGCAGCAAACAACCCGTGTTTTAACTCTCTTTGATCCCTTCACCCAGCAAATATAATGATCACCCGCGGAAACGGGGATTATTTTATATGCTTTCCATGCAGAGCCTCACATTTAACTCGGTCCATACTAATGAAGGAAACGAGAGAGCTGTCCCTGAATGTGACGAGCTTCAGGATGTCATCTAGCACTACCTTTAACAGAGGGGGATGTTGATATATTTTTCTTCATAATTTTGTATTCTGCTGTAATTTTTATTAAACACACTGGCCACATGTTTTCCATTTTTTAGTTATTCAGTTTCACTAAAACTGATTTGTTGTCTTATACCCACACCAGCCTCTACTAAAATAGACAGATGTATTTACATTTATTTAACAACAGCATTCTTCATGATGACCTACTACAATGACTGGCCGCTTGCCACTCCTGTATAATTTATAACATATAAAAGAATGTCCAGCAGTTTACAATCCTCATCCAGACCTGAATTAGAAAAGTTAAGTCTTCAATTAGGGATTGGTTATGATTTTCAAATAGTCATTAAATAGCTTATGCGACTGTCATCTTGTCTTTTTAGTTTTTTGCCTTCACACTAGATGTATTTGCCATTTTACAACACAGGGTTGTAAATGAGATTAGGTTTGTAGTTCCCTTTATGCTCAACTGGTATAAAATTATATACAGAAATAAAACTATTTTACATGGTGGACTGCGGAGGATGAATTAAGGATGCTCACAGCCTTTGGGGAAAAAAGCTGCTCTGCAGTCGACAGCAGAAACTTGTATATCTCTTCCCAGAAGGCAGCAGGGTGAACAAACTGTGGCTGGGTGGGTACTGTTATTTAATATCCTTTGGGCTTTGCGCAGGCACTTCCTCACTGATATTGCTGATGCTCGGTAGACAGTTACCAGTGATCTTCTGAGCAGTTTTAACACATCCCATGTCAGTTTGTGATGTTTCCAGTCAGGATGCTTTCTGTTGCTCCTCTGTAAAAGTAAATCTGACCTTGACGCAGGACTTTTGCCTTATTAAAGAGTATAAGCAGTGGCAAACAGCTAGTTTAGATCTGTCCAGAGTATGCCTACCAACACTTCAGAAGCTCACGTATTAAACTGTAGCCTCTCACATGTAAAATCCATAGTCAGTGGTTTTAGGTGCAGTTAGCTGCCTTGCAAGGTAACATGATTTGGGCAGCAGCACTGCTTACCACGTTCAAACCTGGCAATCTCACGGTGACAAGATTCCAGGAAGTCACTGCACTTAATGTTGTTCAACAAGAAATAGTTCCGGTATGTAACTGCAGATTTTTCCCTGTTCTCAAATGACAGGCTCCATCTTTAATGTGATGAATGACATAGTAGGCCATTTATGTGACACCAGAAAGAAGTGAGAATAGGAAGACAGGGGTTGACTTTGGTTGATGAGGGAAACTGTCTCCCAGGTTTGTCATGGTTGATTCTCCCCCAGAGCGCCTCTGCTCTCTGCTGATAAAGCAGGCAGACACACACACACACACACACACACACACACACACACACACACACACACACACACACACACACACACACACACACACACACAGAGGCCTTCACATTTCTTTACATTTCTTACTGTATATAACTTGAAGTAGCATCTGCCTACATTAGCCTCGTTACATCAACACTTGAAGACTTCCAGAAATGTCCCCTCTGTTTGTTGTCCTTGCAGTGTTTGTTGTTTGTGCTGTTTGTGGAGGAGAGCAGCAGTAAAATATATGTTCCGGGAATAATTGACATCCTCGTTAGGATGCAGAGCATCTGCCTGGTCTGGAGACTCATTAATGGTCCAGGAGTGTGAGGATGTGCAGCAGGGAGGTAGCACTCACCTGAAACCAGGCTTTTTTGTTATGAACACAAACTATCGTCAAGTGCAACACGCACTGGCTGTATTGTGGAGCTATGTGTTACCTGATGCGTGTCATTTGACGCCCATACAGTCAATGCGTATTGCTCTTAACTCTGTGTGTCACAGATGAGTTTCCTTTCTGGAGAAACCCTCTTCACTTCTCTCCCAAAGTTTGATTGTCCGTCATTGTCACAAGCTCCTTATACACTCACTGATAATAGATCCCACCTTGCTTCCATGTATGTCCAGGCATTCTCTTGTCATGCTGTGATCAGACCCCATTTTATTTTATTTTTTTTTAAATGGTGGCATCTTTTCAGCAATAACAATTCAGTTTATTACATTCAGTAATTGCCTTTTTAAATAGTTTTCAGTGTTAATAGCAGAGTCATTTCCACACATAATGCAGCATGTACTGGACGTGAAGCAGAAGACAAAAGATGGTGCATTTGAAACAACATTGATACCAACTTTCAGTACTTCACACTTTTCAACTGCACATTCTCGTTTGCTTCAAACATAGTAGAGCTCTTTTCATTTTAAAATAGATATATTTTCTATATGTTTTTCACATTTGTATTGTATTTTCTATTTACTGACTTTGGCTGTCCTTGTTTTTACTTTTTATTTTCTCTTATGTATATTGTCATGTACTAAAATACGAAGGCGAATTCCTTGTATGTGGAAACCTACTTGGCAATAAACCTTATTCTGATTCACATTTCGTGACTATAACATGGAAGACTTGCAGCTGCTCTGTGTTTAAGATTTTAGCTTGCCTTTTGTTGTTATTATCGGCTGTGTCCGAAATCACCCACTACTCACTATATAGTGAGCTCGCCATTTTGTAGTGCTGTCCGAATGTAAAGTGATAATTATTATACCCTATATAGTCCACTCAATGTATCCCAGAATGTATTTTGAAAAGTACAACCGAGGGTCACTAACCAAGCCGTATATACCATCATATAGATAGATAGAAAAAAATGATTGTCCGACGGCAATGACGTAATTAACGGCGCCCAAATAGCGATCGGAGTAGTGTCCGAAAGTGTTGTTTTTTAATAATGCGAATGAGCTCCCTATATAGTGCTCTACATACAACTCCCTACACAGGGGGTAGGGAGTAGTGAATGAGAGGGGATTTCGGACACAGCCACTATCATCTAAAAGGACCCGGTTCCAAACTTTCTCAAAACCTGAAAATCGATAAGGTCCGAGCTTATCGATACTGCTATCGAGACTAGCGGGTCCTACAATGTAACGTTATGTCTCGAGCGTCAAATCTGATTTAACTTGAAAAGCAATGAATAAGAAAGCTAATGTTTATTTATCGATGGCACCAGAACGTGGTATTAAACGGGCCTGAGACTGTTTATCATCAGGCTGCAGCCTCTGCTGCTCTCTGTCAGCTATTAGTTTTATACAAGCACAGCTAACGTTACCTTGGCATTAGCCAAATGTTACAAACAACAAGCTAAATTGAAAGCTGATTGTCTGTAGCGTAGACTGGTCTGTAGTCTTAAATATTGTGATGTCACATATTTGCTTCATGTAGTGACTTTGTTGTTGTAAACATTAATGTTGCTGCTCTATTGTATTTAAAATATTCACTTCTAATCCTATAATTAATTTAAAAACAACCAGGCAGCTAATATGCACATGTCATGATATGTCGTCTCAATATATAACAATGTTATCGAACATTTTCCTCATACCGTGCAGGCCTACCTCATGCCCGTTGGGTCTCGTCTTAAAATATAACTGTCACCAAATAGTAGTAAAGTATCGATATCAATAAAGACTCTGATCTTTCAGCAGTCTCAATAATGGTATCAATAAAAATTAACGATCCCCATCCCTAATCATTAATAACACTACTGTAATTATCCATTACTTTTTTTCAGTCTGTACTACTATCTTTACTGTCTGTATTTCTATGTAGACATTGTGTTGGCTGCTCCCACTGACCCCCCCAGCCCTCTCTCTCTCAACCCCAACCGGTCCCCTGAGTCATGGTTCTACTCGAAGGTTGTGTCACCTAGTGCTTGCTCATGGTGGGAATTGTTGGGTCTCTGTAAATAATGTCAGTGTACAGTCTAGACCTGCTCTATCTGAAAAGTGCAATGAGATAAATAACTGTTGTTGTGAATTGGCGCTATATAAATTGAATTGAATTGCTTTTCCTGCTTTCTTGAGTGCAGTTTCAGACAACAGGACATCTGACTATGTAGAAAAACTGTTTTTTTTAATGTTAAACAGTCGATGTTGATGCCCTGTCTAGACAACAGATCGTGTGAACAAACCGAGCGGATTGATTCTCTTCTATTTGACTTGTTGTATCTGAGAAATGTTTTGATCAGATGAAATTTAAATTATCTCTGTGCAAAAATGCACTACAGAAGGATTTCCATTACTTTTTTAACACTTTCAGATGTTTGTACATTTACCCCAAGGTACTCACAGAGAGTACTCATTCGTGACGCCTTTTCTCTTGTAAAAGTTAAAATGAAATACTTATATTAATGCAGAACATAGAGCCCACATCTGTGCAGCTTGTCTATCAATCTCATTCACTTCTCTTCTGTCAGGCTCTTGTAGCTGTTAAAATGATTTCCTTTGGCTCTTATCATTTTTCAGACTTCATTCTTTTTGAGCTCCTCACCGTAACGTTATATGACAGCTGTAATTTTTGACTGCTTTACAGATTATTCAGTCTTTGGTCCATTTCTGCAGAAGACATCGTTCATTTTTACTCATGAGAAATTTATTTCCTTTGTGGCAGAAAAACAAGTTAAACGGCCATCAGAAACTCCTGAAGGCTAAATTTTAACAACTACAAAATTTTAAAAGTCACACTATAAATTGTCTTAAAGACACTTGCTGGCCTAGCCACATAGAGCGCCGAAGTCCTGACGGCATGACCGGGGTAGCCTCTCTTCCACTAGCTTTTATTACTCAATGCAATCTCTGAATGAGCATTTCCTTCATCTGGCTTTTAGGAAAAGCAAAATATGTTCCTGAGCTATACTATTTATACTCCATGGAAACGATCTCACACACTCTGTTCTGAAGTCAGTGAAGTCTTCTCTGTCCTCTCTGCTCTCTGATATTGCATAGTTTTTAAAACAAATGACTGTCACTATCTAAACATATGGAGTACACCACATGATGTTATTATTTGCATCATTATAAATGTCTGTGGGATTTTAAATGAGGTTTTCTAACTTCTGGAACAGAACCTGGAGACTCTGGAATAGGCTAGTCTAGACTAGTTCTTTAATATATTACGACCCCACTTTTTCAAACATAATTTCCAAAAACAAATATTGTCTTCATATTCATACCAATACATTAATTTAATGGATGGGTTTGATGGTGGTTTTAAAATGTCATGACGTGTCCTTGGCCTCTTGACTGGCTCTGACAGCTGACACTGGAACGTATTTTGCTGGTGATGAAGTGGTTTGAATCGTATTGTGTTACCGCGGCTGCAGCTCTCTGGATGCTCTAATCTAATAAAAGACTTCAGCTTCTCCTGCGCAGCGATGATCAATTGATTCAAATTGCCTCACTGGATGAGCCGAGGCAGCGCTCCACTTCTATTTTTATCCCTCCAGTGGTGAAGTCACAGCCGTCATCTCCTTTCTCCCCAGTCCAGTCTTTTCAGTCTCATCCTCCCCTCTCGCTCCCTGCAGTACAGACTCCCTCCTCCACCTCAGTTTTTTTTCTTGCTTCTCCATTGTCCCTGCTCTCCTCCCATTCTTCCTTCCATCCCTCTCCTCCCTCTGCTGTCGTTGCCTGCTACGACCCACTGGAGAGCTTTTCTGCCTCATTGGCTCGATCCACCAGCAGTCATTAGAGAAGACCGCCTTCAGTGGCATTCCAACACTCATATAGCTGTCGATGTCTTATTTTCCTGAGACACAATGCTTGTCTTCACCCCTCGAACTTGTAAATTTTCAGGTCAAACAGCTTGTTGGCACTCTCATCTAAGCTGGGTAGCTGGATACTAAGTGCATCTGTTGAACTAACAGCCAGATCTACCAAAATGCCATAACCATAAGTCTCTCAGATTAAAGCTCTTATCTCTTTCCCCCCATGAGATTTTCTGTTTCTCAGCGGCTGAACAACCAAAGAACAGGCTTCTTAACCAGCTGTTTGTTTTTTGTTATAATGCATAAATGCCTCTTGAATGTAGTGAAAAATGTTCCCAAGGTTTAGGAGCAGGCCACAGAGAATTTCCTATCAGGCTGTGAGGAAACGATATGATTCTGCAAAATAAATAGTTCAGTCTGTCTGTGATTAATCTTTCCTCATCACTCCATGCCACACACACCGCAACAGGAGACCTAAAGTACGTTGCAAACTCATCTGTTGGCTGGTGATGATGAGCAGATTATAACAGATCATGTATGCATATGCTGGATGGAACAAATATTCCTGTCGCTGTGGAAACAGAAACATCTGCCGTTGTTGTCTTTATATGCTATATGCTACTGTTATATGCTACTTTACCATTTCTCCTAGGGCTCAATTTTGTTAGTTTTACATTGGAATTCGACATCTATCAAATGTGCAACGCAAAACTAATATCCAACTTGAAACTAACTTCACCACAGGGAAGGGTGTTGCAGGGAAGAAATTTGCATTAAATATGGATGAGCCATCATGGCTTCATTTTAGCTATGGAGTGATACATCTTGCCTCTACATGATCTTTGTTGGGAGTTGCGCATGCACAGTTCCTAGTTAAGGACTACTAGCCAATCAGAAGCAGAGAAGGGCGGGTCAGTGAGAAGCGGTAAACGGCTGTACATGTTGCCGACCAGCTTAGCAACATGGACTGGAGCAAGAGTTTCAGAGTGGTGAGTTATTAATCTGTAACAAATGTATCTTTCATCCATAAAGTTTTAACTGAGCTCAGTCTCTACATCACAGGAACAACCAGTGGCGGCTGGTGGAAAAATATTTTAGGTGGGCCATAACGTCCCAATACAATTTAACACAAACTGCAAGATTACCAGTGCTTTGTGAAATAGTCAGAAATTATTTAATGCCAATATTATATTAATATACAAAAACATAAACAGAAAGTGGCATGAAAAGAAAATATCAAGTACAGTACAAATAGGCTACCTGTAATTTGTACTTCAACCACTGGAAATAACCACATCTTAACACTTCAGAGCTGCCTGTAAACTATACAGCTTACCTCTGTAGCTCTGAAAACGCCAGGGTTGTCAGAGGATGCGGCCTCATTGTGGCCGCGCAAGGCCGAAACTCTGCCTAGCATGGCTAGCTTCACTGTGTTATCGATATAAAAAGTTTCCACCACCAGGGAGGGCGGTGCCCTAGCGCCCTCTATTGGCCAGCCGCCACTGGTAACAACTTTATGTCTATTGACTGCCTGGAGGGTAGCTAGTGTTTGGAAGGGAGAGGAGAGCTGTGTGCTGCAGCTCAGTGTTTTTCCATCTGTGTTTTTGAGGGCGTGTCGGACTAGCTGCTTGGCGAGCGTTATGACGCACATTTTGCTTTCATCCATGTGTCGTTACAGGGATGAAAGGGAAGCTGCTGGACTACAAACGAGCTGTTTTCAGGCAGCTGAGAGCAGACTTTTCTGTGGGAGATGGGAACTCCCTTTGGACACTTTACAAACCTATTACAAGCACACTTTAAATGACTTGCCCACGAACATGCAGCTTACTTTATAGTTTGCCAAGACATGCTGTTGTTGTGATGTTAGCTATAATAGCAGGAGAGCTGTGAGTGTCGCTGTCTGGTGCTGCTGCTCTGCTCTGCTCTCATGTTAGCTTTGCAGGAGCAAGTAGCGTCAGTTTGCTAATCCACAACCTAGCTAACCTTAGTTACATTAGTTGCTCTATCATGGTATGTCTCATGGTGTTGAATTTCTCCAGAATTGCTTAAGCTACCCCACCTTTATTATGCAGAGAAATATCCTGACTTACAGTCGGAAATGCCTTGTGTGCAATGTTTCATTGAATTTACCCAAAATGTTCTATATCGGGATATGTATTGTTATTGGGATATAAAATGACCTATATCGGGATATTAATTTTTTGTCATATAGCACAGCCCTATTATTATCATCTTGTAAAATAGAGACAAGCAGCACATCCAAATCCATCCAATGTTTCAGAAACAATTGCTTGACTATTAGAATTGTTAAAATTCAACTAATCTATTAATCATTTCAGTTCTAGTTTCAACTGTATTTTAACTTCACTCTCCGTCCCACACTTTCGACATTGGGTGAGAATTTTTTTTTTATGTATATTATTATGACCAATGTTCAGGATATTATACTCATTTGCCTGTTCTGCCATATATAATATTACAACCTTTTTGTATAGTGTATGTTGGTGTTGCTTGGTTTCCACTAAATAACTTTTGTGCACATCATCATAATTCAAACCCACAAAAACTCATTCAAAGGTCTCGTCGACATTTAGAGGTTTTCTGGAAAATTAAATGTCAGGCTGAGATTTGGGGAAGTTTGAACAAAGTGACACGTGTACTATTTGCATTTTTATGAAATGGTGCAGCAGTGGCTGTTGCTCTGCTGATAGAGTTGGTGTGTCCATCATTTCAAACACACTTTCTGCAAGTTGTGCAGTTAAAAAACAATGTCTCGGGAAACAAAGTGTTGATACAGTGGTTCTCAACCTTTTTTCCAATGTTAAACTACAGGCACCTGATAGAACCTTCCCCCCACCAGACAGACTATACCACAGACACGCACGATGCTAAGGCCCACCATAATTAGGCTATTTGAACTTCCAGCCAAGCTGGCATGTCAAATCACACACATTGGTGAAAAGTTGATGACTAGTGCAGCTGAGCAGGCAGCAAGTATGCCTGTCCAGTTCAATAAAGCAAGTACTGCCATCTCACTCACAAATCACAATACAATTATACAATGAATTCAATCATCCCAAGACAGTGTATGGCTCAATACTATAGCAAAATAGCGTTCACTGAAAATCAGCCAAGCAGAATGCACACTAGTAATCCTGAAACACGACTGACTGAAGATACAACATCATAACACAACACTGCTGAGTGCAGTTTGCAAAAGAAAGTCACTAAGTGAGCTTGGTGCTTCACACAATCCAAAAGCCATTGCACTGACAAACTAACTCTCACACAGGTTTATAGCAGCATCACACCATAATGATGCAAAAAACTCAGCAAAACATTCATTATCTGGTCACATAATCACAACCGATTATATCAGCCTAAGTTACTTTATTCATAGATAGCATAATAGTTTAACACCTTTAGAAGTTCTTATGTTCTTGTCTTTTTCTTCACAAAGTAGCCGATCAAGTCCTCAAAGTCCAGCTAGCAACAAGCAAAGCATTGTATTTTTCTGGTGGACGGTGACTATATAATAATAGTATAATAGCGTGTCTTTCCGCCGGCCTCATTCCCCCTCTGTGAGACCGGATGGTTAGCCGGATTCTGAAATGCTGAAATCCCTTTGAGAAGAATTTCCTCCCGGATGCTCTATGTAATCGATCCCCATAGTTATAGGGCCTCAAGAGATGATGGTACCTGCCACTGCCGATGAGGCGGTGTTACCTCATTCTGTTTGCTGACTGGCGTCACCTCTGTCTTTTTCCGTTTCTTTCCTAGAGTTAACTAACGTTAACTTAACTTACTTAACTGATCGTGAATCAGCTCTATGCCCACCCACCTTTATCAGTAGCCAATCTACACAGTGTATTGTGGCATGCTGCCAATCAATACCTGGTCAGTTATCAAACTGACATATTAAACTGACAATCAGGAGTCTCCCAAGGATCCCTGGGCTTGTGCCCAGATTGCCTGGATGCTGGACACAGAGCTGTTTTCAGGGGGAGTCCGACAGCAGAATATCCCCCTTGTAAATGTATAAACACTGCGATAAAAATGTATCTGTGTATTTTCAGACAAATTAACGCTTTTAAGACAAATAATTTTTTCCAAGGTAAAACAAAGAGTGTGCATTTTCCATAGTTTATACTTTAAACGCTATGTGTGTAAAATTTTACAGATGATACACAGAGCTGCGCCACGAGCAGCTGCCATGCACGTTTTAATGTTGCAGACCACAGGTTTTTTGCAAGTAGTTGAAAGTTTAAACTAAAATTCATTGCTGTAAGAAATGAAGACTGAAAGAGGCTGGGGAAAAAATGCATCCACAAGACAAATCAAAGTGAAATCACATCTTTTACAAAGTGAGTCCAGTTGGGAACAAATATAAACTTTAAATAGAAGATGCTGTTGGAATATATCATAATTCATATCTGAATATCTTCACATATACTTATTGCATTGACTCAGTTTGACTGAAGTTTAAGTTTCGTGTTTGAATTTGTGACCGTTCATTTTGTGTCTCTGCTTTATGTCACTTCAGTGCAGGACAGTGAATCCTGAGTGCTGTAACACTGTTCTCATCATTAAACTATCTTTCACGTGGAGAACAATGAGAGAGAAACAATATGAGGAAACGGCTGAGGAAACGGTGATCGGAGCAATGCTTCCTTTGTCTGATACAGAGAGACATATTCCTGGATGTGAACCAGAAATCACAAGTTGAAAATCTATTGAGGGTATGTATGTAATGCCACTTTTGGTAAAGAAGACGAGGTCACTCCCACCTGCGTGGCAAATGAGCAACATTCAGCTTTTGAGCGAAATGTCTCAAACTATTGTATAGATTGCCAAGAAATTTGTTACAGGCATTTATACAGCTGCAAAGATACAACTATTAATCGGTTAATAGATTAGTTGTCAACTATTCATTTAATCTAAAAAATAAGTGTTTAATCTGTTAGAGAAATTTCTTAAGAAAATAATTCAAAAGGATCTGATTCCAGCTTCCTTAATGTGAATATTTTGTGCTTGAATGTCTTTTGGAAGAATGGTGTTCATCCCTCCAGGAGTAGAGTTCAGAAACTTGGAGAGTTGTCTGGAAACTGAATTTTTTGCCAACAAACCAAACACAGACTGTGAATTGTCAGGTATATTTGCTGTATCATTCTGACATCTATGCAAACCCTGTGTACACTCTTGGCATTGAAACTTGCTGTGGTGTGTTTGCATGTGATCATGTGTGGGTCAGCTTGTTACCTGGACAGGTTGAGCTGTTGCACAATAACACTGACAGTTTGTCTGACTGCTGGGAGGTTTAAGACAGAAGTTTGATGATGCCTGACAGAAAGCAGCTGAGGACTGATTCTTCGCACCTCCATGTGGTGAAATCTAATTTTAAGTCGTGGTGATAGCTGCGCCTGTGTCTACAGGAAATGAGGCATCAAGCAATAAATCTTTAGAAGAAAAGCAGAGATGATGAATCACCCTTTGAGGTGAAAGCAGGTGATGGTACAGAGGAACCAGACAGAGACGGGAGGCTTAAGGCTGTGATAGTAAAAAATATTATTATAGAATTGTAACATAACTTGAGATTTAACAAGATGCAGAAGTTGCTTTGTTGTTTCTCCCAAATATACCTAGACGGAACAAAATTATAAACGCAAGACTTTTGTTTTTGCCCCCATTCATCATGAGCTGAACTCAAAGATCTACACGTTTTTGAGTGGCCTTTTATTGTGGCCAGCCTAAGGCCTTTTATTGTGGTCAGCCTAAGGCCTTTTATTGTGGCCAGCCTAAGGGACACCTGTGCAATACCCTGCTGTCTGATCAGCATCTTGATATGCCTCACCTGTGAGGTGAATGGATTATCTCAGCAAAGGAGAAGTGCTCACTAACACAGATTTTGACAGATTTGTGAACAATATTTGACAGAAATAGGCCTTTTGTGTACACAGAGAAATTCTTAGATCTTTGAGTTCAGCTCATGATGAATGGGGGCAAAAACAAAAGTGTTGCGTTTATAATTTTGTAAAATGTATATACCTGAATAATGGAGGACCAGATCAGTGGAACACAATTTTCATACTTTTTCTCCATCCCATCAGTAAAAAAACAACAAGCTATTAAACTAAAAAGTATTAACATAAAACCTAAACACCTAATTGAAGTTAAGAATTTCATTACAATTGCTGCTGCTTTGTAGTATCATAAATGTTGTACTTGTTTTTAATAGTAAAAATAAACAGATAAATTCCCCTTTAAAATTTTACATTATTACTACTTACACATCTGTAAATAGAAACCCAGGGCAGAGGGGGCTGTTAGAGCAGCACATTTAAGGCCATGGCTTTGGAATCACATGTCCAACCATCATATGTGGCCGCAATGTTCCACTGTCAACAGAAGTTATCTCCTTTGTCCAATCCTCTGTTCCCGCAGGTGATTCAATTTGTTGTGCAGGTGTCTGTGAGGTTTGTACAGAATTTATTTAACACCGACTGTATTTTTCGACAAGTCCATGTGTCCATAGCACAGTGTCTGCGATAGCATCCATTTTGTAGTGTATTCAGGTCTTTATTTGCTGTGTTGACATTTTGTCTTGAGGGTGGAGTGAGTACAGAATACATAATTCATTCTTTGGACACAATTGCACGAGGTAGTGAACCTTACAAATCTAAAGTTTGGTGTGAATGTGGTGTTAGAGTAAAGGTCAGGGGTCACCAAATCCACTGGGGGAAAAAGATATCCTTAGAAAAATTTATTGAGGTCAGAGCTACCCATAGACAACTCTAATGTCACAAAATGTCTCAGCCTTCCGCTCTCTCTGCCAGTCAGTCAGTCGCTTAGATTTAAAAGTGGAATGTCAGTGAGACCCTGGAAATTGCAGCATTTACTTATTGAAAAAACGATGGGCGTGAGAAAGTGAAGGAAGCAGATATTTGCGTCTTCAGCAGTTAGGATGTAATGAAGGTAATTCATCATCACACAAAATGTTCCTCTAACATTATTAGCATCACAGAGATTCACTGAACTTTAATTGACCCTGACCTCATTTTAAAAACCTAAAGTCAGTGTTTGTGTGTGTGTGTGTGTGTGTGTGTGTGTGTGTGTGTGTGGACAGCGGTCAGCTGGTGGTGTTTATAAAGGGAGGAGAGGAAGTGTTTGTCTTCAGGGAGTGATCACTCTCACTCAGAGCTGCACAGACGGACTGGTGTCTGTGTACAGGAGATAAGACTGAGAGGAGGTTTAAAAAATAACTGAGACTCAGAGGTAATGAGAACAGTTTGATGCTCAGGAATGTAGAAAATTAAATTCAGAGTTTGGCAAACAGATATAACTTAGACAGAAAACAGCCAGGCAGCAGGGTGGGGGGGTGACATTTTGTCTGGTGTATTGTTGTTTTTATGTAGCTTACATCCCTGACACTCATAGGTTGCATCTTGGCTTGTGGGGTTTGAACCTGTGACATTTGAGTTGTGGAGTGGTAAAACTTTGCTAAGGTGCAGCTTTAATCTGAAATGAATCCGTTCCAAAGCAGGTTTTTGTCAGGTCTAGATGGAAGATTAAACTTGATCCAGGGTGAAAGTATAAATATCCAAGTTTTTGAATTAAGTTTTAAGAGGGGAACTAAACTTGGTGTTTTTTCACCGATCTGTTGGGATGGTCCTGATGGTGCCGTTTGTTCTTCTCAGGTTCACTGATTGTTCATAAACGCTGCTCGGTAATACATCTGACAACAGAAGCCTGATGTTATTCTGAGGCTTTTACAACATTTCCTAATCATTATGCGACATCGCAGACGCAGCAGGAGTTCAGTTTGAAATGTTTCCTCATTTAAGTTCTGCAAGACTTAACCTGTTGCTTCTGCGTACATACAATAAACACAAAGTACAGCTGAGGCAGATGGGGATGCCATTATTTTTTCAGGTATTTGGTCGTGATCGACATAAATAGAGCCTTGCTGCTAGCACTGCTAAAAATAAAAATATTGATTCACACACAATCATTAGATACAGTCCTGCTCACCATAATTGGCACCCCTTCATTTTTTACATAACCTTTACAATATCTTCAGACATAAATAGAAATGTACCAAATTTATATCATCAGGATCTTTTAATTGGAGGTCCAACGTAATTTAACAAAGAAACTTTGGTTGTTGGTTTTCAACTTAAATATTGTAATTTCAAAGAAGAAACAGACAGTTTAAACAAACTGTTGGTGTGCATTGCCACAGAACATTTTCCCAGAAGGATTGTGGTTTGTCCAGGTACTCTTTGGCAAAGACTAGTCGTTCCTTTTTTATGACTTTTCCTCAGCAATGGTGTCTTCCTTGGCTTTCGCCCATGAAGCCCTGTTTGGTTTAGTGTGCAGCATATGGTACTTGTTGAAACCATGACCCCAGATTGTTCCAGGTTGGCCTTCAGGTCTGGGGATGTATGACGTGGTGTTTTGTCCACCATTCCCACCAACCTTCGCAGACTTCTCTCATCAATCCCCCCCCCCCATGTCCAGGGAGGTTCTTGACAGTTCCATGCTTGGCAAACTTCTTAATAACATTACGCACTGTTGAAATAGGGATACCAAGGTCTTTGGAGAGGGCCTTATAACCTTTGGAGGTCTTGTGTTTGCTAATTATTGCACTTCTGATGTCCTCAAACAAGCTCCTTTGTCTTCACCATTATGATAAAGGAACAGGGGATAACAGATGGCTTTTTAAAACACACGGTCTTGGTTTCTCCTTTTTTTTTTTTGGTCTTATGAGTTTGTGTTCATACAAACACCACTTGGAGTGGTAGAAAAGGGATTTTTCACCATTTATCTATTTATATAAAAAAACATTTGCTTTCTGTTTTTCTAACGCACTCTGAATCGCAGGAGGACGTGTTCATGTGCTGCACTGACTCATGCTGGGGGGGAGGTGTGTCCTGCGTAGTCAGCCATTAGCAGATTATTGGGGATTGTAATTTAGTACAATAAATGTACTGAACATCAGCCTTGCACCATTTTGTGTGTTGTGGATGTAGTCATTATATATTTTTTACCAAATCCTTTTACTTTATTCAAATTATGTGAGCTTCTCCGTAACCTTTCCATGTACACCCTGGGAACTGCAGAAGTAACCCCCTGAGGTACAAGTGCCCGGCAGATATTTTTCCTCCCTAATGGATGAACCCTAATGATCTTGGAGAGTCTCTGACCTTTTCCTCTAGAACAACCCGCTTGGTAGGTTGTCAGAATATGTACCTATCTCATTCCTGCTCCCCTGAGGATGAACTCTTTGCTACGTGACCTTTCCACAGCAATGAAACCAGGCGGGAATGTAGATGGGTTCTGGTCCTGGTTTGCTGGGAAATCGAAATTATTAGAATGCCTTGCTGCTCTTTATATCACAGTTGAAGTATTAGTAATTGTTGATGATGTGTACTGCTGTGTGTGCACAAGTGTGCGTGATGCTGATTGGCTGCTGCACCAGTGATGCTGACACTCTGCATGTGCTGCAAAGATCGTTGCCATGACAATTAGGGGAGTTGTACCATGGGGCACAATGTGGAGGGGGGTGTGTGTGTGTGTGTGTGTGTGTGTGTGTATTTTTGACAGATAATTACAAAGAAAGTTTCTGTAAACATGTACAGAAATTTGAGGTTTTCAGTAGAGCCTGATACTGATGTAGCAGGTCTAAAGCTAGTATGATTTTCAATAAATTTATGAGAATACCCAATTATGAATTTTAATATTCAGAAAATATTAATCCATAAATCTCTCGTTTCGGGGCACCACCTCAGTTGTTATTAACCCAGAGTCTCCGGACCTCTGGGTAGCATTTTAATAATTATACAATTATTCACCAGTGATCAATTAGTTAATAATCGCTCAATTATCTTAAATCAGTCAGTCAACTCATCTGAAAGGGGTAAATTCTCTTGGCAGGAACTTGGAAATAGGCAACACACACAATTCCTTGGTTACAGTGAATTTATTAGCTAACTAAGGTGATATAAAAATGCAGTTAAATACATCAGAGAAATAAACAATGATGAATGGAGGTCTATTGTGGGAGAATTTGACTCATACGGCAGCTAATGAATGCAATTAGATGATAATTAGATTGGGCGGCTGCTCAGGAGGTAGAGCGGGTTGGCCGTTAATCGGAAGGTCGGCGGTTCAATCCCCTGCTCCCCCTGGTTGCGTGTCGAAGTGTCCTTGGACAAGATACTGAACCCCAAATTGCCCCTGGCGGCTGTTCCGCCAGCAGTGTATGAGTGAGTGTGAATGTTAGTTTCCGTTTGAGCACTGTATGACTTGTGAATGCAGATGTAGTGTAAAAGCGCTTTGAGTGGTCGAAAAGACTAGAAAGGCGCTATACAAGTACGGAGCATTTACATTTATAACTCGGTTAAATTTGTCTGGGACTTTCAAGGATTACATATGGTGGATTAACCAACTATTGGACATCACTGACCACAGAATGCTTGTGTTTCTCCCCGCCGGGTTGCTGGTAAACGGCCTCACACTGGCAGAGTCCGTGCGTTCTCGGTTAGGACAGCTTAAAGCTGTCAGCCAGTCGCTTTCTCTGCTCCGGGGGTCCGTCTCTGGTAGGCTTATTGAAGAAACTTGCAGTGGGGGCCTTCACAACCCTGTCGGGTCAGGTTTAAGTCGTCCTTTGTTACTGCTGGCGGGACACGGACTGATAACTTTTAACAAACAAAAAGAAAGAAAATAAAACAAGTAAACTTGCTGTTAAACAAGGGAAAAATCGATGTCGTGGCACTTCGCGTGTGTAGCTTAAAGCGAACGAAAGGCCATTCGCTGCGCCGGGCCAAACTCTTAGGACGTTGCCGGGCGCGTGCCGAAGTGCCGTTGAAGAGTCAGGAACAAGCAGAGCACAAAGAACCAGAGAAGAGGGTCAAGAGAGCGAGCAACAGCGTGTGTCGCTGTTTTGTCTGTTGGGGCGTGGTTCCCAGAGGGCAGTCCTTCGTTTCCCCAGAGGGCGGGGGGGGGTTCCGGTTTCCCGAGGGACTGTCTTTCTAAACTTTTAATATGTCAATATTAAAGGAAAAGAAAATCTATTATAATCAAATATCTTCCCACAATCAAACCTCAATTGAAGCTCTGATTAATCCTAAAACAATATTTGCTCAGGAACTGGGAAATTTGGTTACTTAACCTTAAATTCAAGCTTGCAATTAATAGAGTATAGTATGACATTCCTTTCTTCTCATTTCTAAAGTAGGTGTGTGAGAAAGTATTGTGAACAAGCACTGGTTACACATAAAATGAAGGGAACCTTGCTGAAAATGAAAACACTGCAAAAGTAACTTATTTAGATTCTTTTCAGCAATAATATCAACAACCGATAGCAACAAGATGGTAACATAACTAATCAAATAGAGGTAATCAAGTAACTGAAAGATTATTTAATTAAACGAGTTAATGCTTTGAGTGACTTGGAGACTGCAATCTTTGTTTACACAAAGTAGTTCAGGGTGTCCTGGATTTTCTCACCTGGGCGTGAAAAGGAGTATCCCTTTGATGAGAGGTAATTAAACACAGGACAAGGTCAGTTGCCATGGTTATGTGTGTGTGTGTGTGGGGGGGGGGCAGTTTAGGGTTTCCTGCCCCCTCTTAAGGAGAGTTTTGATAGGCTGTTTGTTGTTTTGAGATAATCCCTAACATTTGTTATGTGTAGTTATGAGACCTCACCAAGATAACATGATATAATGCAGTTTAAAAATAATACATTTTTATAAGTAGTACTTTGAACAAAAGTACAGCTGCTTATGTCAGCTGATTGCTGTGTTTTGAGGTGGATTTGTGGAGTGTGTTGCCAAAAGGATGGACAAACTATGCAACGACAACACCTATACCATGACTGAAAAATCAGTCTGTTTCTTTTTTAATCGTCATTTTTCAGCTGTTAATAAATAAAAATAATTATAAGTTTCAGCCCTTTAAATAACCAACCCTGCTCTCTGTGTTAGAATCACTCTGTGACCACTGAGGCTGTTGAAATAGTTTTCACTTCAATTCGTCTGTAATAAAGTCATAAACCCGCAGCGGTCAACACACAAACAACTTCCTGTTTCTGTTCCTTAAAAAATGACATGTTGGATGACAAATGGGCCTGTATCTTCTGGCATGGCGAGGGGTGACTGAGGAGCTGTGGTGAACATGCACACGCACTCTTTAGTGACATAAATTTCTCCTCCTGTCACTTCTGCTGTGCACAAACTATTTCAGTCTGAAGCAAAAGGAAACAATCAGTGAATTTCTGGAAACTGTGTGACAGCTCAGTGGGCTGTGTATGTGTGTGCATCTGTATGCGTTTTGTATGTTTGGAGGTTAGGGAGCTGGAGTGATGGTAAAAAGTGTGGAAAAAATAACTGCCTTGCAGTACTGCCTAAGCTAATTATTAAAGGAGAGTGACAGCGCTGTAGTCAGAAACTGATTCTAGTGTCTGAGGAACAGACTGTGATGTTTTAATAAAGTGCAGTAACAGCTGTAGGGCACCTGCTGAAACGGAAACATGGTGAGATGTGCAGAACAAAGTACATAATTAAGGGATTATTACTTACATTTCAGGTGCATTCACTTTCAGTTTTAATAATAATATTAAAGCTGCAAGCAGCGCTGGAAGGGCCTTTGTGGCGTGACGTGTGTTGAGGCTTGTTGTGGCCACGGCAAAGTGGCCAGAAGTCGTGAGACGGCTCTTAATAATTGTGCGTTTTGGACCAGTTGTGAAGGAGATAATCTTCACTTCCTGTGTCCCCTAGAAGTGTGGATCACGCTTTGAAAGTGCTACGTAAATCAAATAATTTGTGTCAAAAATGTCTTTCTTCCTGTTGCCAGTGGGTTGCGCTTTGACTTTGAGTGAATGTAGATGTCTTCAGGGCGAGACTATTATCGAACATGTAAAATTCTGTACAGATCTGAGCCTGTACGACATCCTGTTTCATGGCATTTTAAGTCGATCCTATTATTTTTGTGTCTTGGGACATGTGCTGCAAAAGTTGAGTTCATTCTAGGCGAAAGAGGGCATGGGGGCTGCATCGTTTAAGGTTCACTGTTGGGTTAGACACTTCAGAGTGTTATCTTTCAGAGAAGCCCAAATCCATGCACTTACTCTAAATTGCTCAAGAACTGCATTCAATTTACTTCTGGTATGACTTGGAAAGGCGTTTTAGGCGAATTTTACAGGAATGGTAAGAGCTTAATCCCCCGCACAGTATAGGGAATATCCACTTGTCCTCTTGTGACTCACTTTTATAGTGATTCACTAGAACTTACAGTGCTGCATTCAAACTGTGAATATAAAGAGATAATGGAGAGTTTTTTTTTTTAATCAATAGGTTTGAATGTGTAGTACTTTTGACTAGGGATCGACCAATACGTTTTTTTCCCAGGCCAATCGCGATACTGATTATTAGTAACCAATTAAAGACAGATGACCGATATTTGTAACAGATATACATTTGCAACATTTTGGTGTTAAAATTTAGAATAGAATAGAACACAAACTCAAATTCAGATTCAGAACAATCAAATGAAATATTTTATTATAACTAACTGTTTTCAAAGCAGCAACAAAAGTAAAGTTTACAGCAGCAAAGTCACAATATAAAATCAGTATCTCACTGGAAACAAATGGAACATAAAAATAAACTATATTCCTGTCCTCAAGATACTGAGTGACGTTTAGAAAATAGACGTCTGTCAGTCAGTCGCTCATCCTCCTCCTCCCTCTTCTGCTGCTGGTAGAGAGGAGCTGGTTTCTCTTAACAAGCAAGGTTTGCTAAATTTTAAGGTACGTAGCATCTCAGCTAACAGAGAGATGTCGTTTTAGCTTGTTTCGGACAAACTAGCATTTAGCCGAGCTAACACATGTGCTCCTGTAAAACCAAATCACAGCTGCGGTGGATGAGACGGAGCGGATTAAAACATCGCCCTGTACACGTTCCTGCTTATAATACTGATGCAGTATCAGCCTTTTACTAGTACTGCTGGTTTTGCTGCACTTACTTACAGTAACGAGCCACGATGATCGGCCAGACCAATTACTGGTCGACCCCTACTTTTGACACTTAATTACTTTTAAAACCAAGTACTTCTTTAGTAGTATTTTACTGGATGACTTTTACTTGAGTAAGTAGGGAGGTTCACCCCCCCCCCCCCCCCACTGCCCATACATGATTTTAGTGGGTGTGTACGTATGTGTGCTATACTTGTTGGGTGTTGCATGTGCCCTTATGACACCATTCCACCTTTTCTGTTCTGTCAATAGAACGAGAATAAACTATATATAATATAATATAATGTTTTCAATTTATATTAGATTTTTGCTATCTGCGAATCTGCTTTAGACAGACTCGTTTTCTTCACCTGATCAGAGTTTGCTGAAGTTGGCCAGTTGAAACCGGTAAATGACTACAGAGCATGCAGGCAGGTGTGTTCTCCAATAAGTGGCAGCCATGGAAATACAGTCGGATATAATTACCTCCATGTACCCAGGCACTGAGGCAATTACCCATACTGTGTGTGTGTGTGCGTGTGTTTTTTTTTTTCCTGGTCAAAGGGTGTTTACAGACTCACTTTGCCCTCCATCCATTAATCTGAGACGTTTGACACATATGTCTTGCTCTGGCCTGGTACATGTTTTATCACCAGAGCTGCATCCTGACAGCTCAAAGTGCTACCGGGAATGAAGAGAAATGGTAGTTTCTCTGTAGAGGCATGATACACACACACACGCACACACACACGCACGGAGCATTCTTCGTAATTATTGATCTGCCGTCGGGAGGTCCTTACTGCTGCCCAAATAGGCTGTTAACTGTCCTCCATAACCTATCATGTCCTCCGTGGTGAGGAAGGAACTAAAATTAAAGCCTTCAAGCATAAACAAACGCTAATGTGCACAACACACACACACACACACACACACACCTGTGGTTGATCTACCACAGACAGTACCGCTGCAGGTTGGATGTTTGACCATCACAACTGGAAATGTAAAAGCCATCTAACCACACCAGCAGAATCTCTTCTGTATTCTGGGAACATCTTCTCTTCACAGGGAAACTCAGCAGTCAGAGCTGTTATAGCAGGTTTAGCAGGTGTTGTACACAGTGTTAAGAAGGATGCTAATTTATGAAACTTTTTTTATAGCCTTTTTTAGACATGCACCATGTTACGTCAATGCTCTGGAAATTTTATGCCATTGTCTGAATAAACACTTGAGTCACTGTAAAAGCTGCAACTGCATTATGACCAGTAATCCTCTGATTTAATAGTTCCACTTGCTAAATACCTACAGAAGAACTTAAATCAAAAATTAATTCTGCACAGAAAGAAAAACTACAACACAGTGTCATTGTTGATGTTTGTATTTACTGTGGTGTGTATAGCATTTAATTAGTCTCAAAACCCACACACATTTTCACCTGAAAATGACATTCACATTCATTCTTAGTGATTTTACTCATGGTAAACTTGATGATGCTGCTTTCCAAAAACATATTCTCTGCTCTGTTGCTCTCATGCTGTCTCCTCTCCTCCTCTGCTCTCTTGTCCACCGCATTGTTTTTGCTCGTGTTCAACAACAGCAATAAGCACAGGAACCTTCCACTAATCAAAATTAATGTTACATTAACTAGACCAGATATGTCAAAGAATCTAACAATGTTTGTTGGGTGAACCACCCATAAATTTTTTCTCAACTGCGTCAGTGATGTTGGTTTCCAACTCTCGTTTACTATGGCTCATCGGTTCACTTTTTTAACAATTGTTTTATTGGTTCTTTTTCATTACTTTTTTTAAATATAGTATTTGAAAAAAGAATAAATTCATAACAGAACTAGAATGGAATATTTGAAATATAACTAATTGTTGTTTCTAGAGCAGCAACAGTAGTGTTTACAACAGGTAACTAAATACTATAAATGATTTCTAAAGGTTTACATGTATGTGCTTGTTGATAAAGTCTCGACTTTTTACACACTTAAGTTACAATAACAAGCATAGTTGTCGTCAACTTGAGTAATCTTGGAGTTAATTTCACGATCTTTAGTGTGGATGTGTGTGATTTTAACTTACGTAGTGAACAACAAATCTAACATCAGCATAATCATAGGGCTGGGCAATATGGCCAAAAATGTTATCACGATAAAAACATTTTTATATCCTTCTTTATTGATAATTATCACGAAAAATGTCAAATCGTTATTTCTTTCAAGTTGAAAGAGGTGGGATTATGGTTTTTGGCTTTTATTGAGTTATATACCTTTTTACCTTATTCAAAGGTGAAAAAGCCCAAAGTCCACCCCGAAGGGAGTTCCCATCTCCCACAGAAAACACTGCTCTGAACTGCCTGAAAACAGCTCGTTTGTAGTCCAGCCTTTAATTCCCTTTCTTGTGACGTCACAATGAAAATACGTGTCATAATGCTAGCTGAAGAGCTAGTCCGACACGCCCTCAAAAACAGTGGTGGAAAAACAGTGAGCTGCAGCACACAGCTCTCCTCTCCCTTCCAAACACTAGCTACCCTCCAGGCAGTCAAACATAAAGTTGTTCCTGTGATGTAGAGACAGAGCTCAGTTAAAACTTTATGGATGAAAGATCCTTTTGTTACAGATTAATAACTCACCACTCAGAAACTCTCGCTCCAGTCCATGTTGCCAAGCTGGTCGGCAACATGTACAGTTGAACCCAATCTGTTTACCGTCTTTTCGCTGATCCGCCCTTCTCTGCTTCTGATTGGCTAGTAGTCCTTAACTAGGAACTGCGCATTTGCAACTCCCAACAAAGATCATTTAGAGACAAGATGTATCACTTCATAGCTAAATCGAAGCCTTCAACACACAGGGTGAAAAGAGGAGCTGCAATATGACAAACAATGTGTTTTTTTTGAAAAGTAAACCATGTAAACCTGTTCTGGGACAACCCCTAAATAGGATTTTGAACCTGAAAATGAGCATAATAGCCCCTCTTTAAAGGCAGATTTTTGCTCGTGACTGAAAATTGAAAAAACCAGATGGTTAATTATGTGGTTCAACTTTTCTTCATGGTCAGAATGGGAGAAACTCTTGATGCCACAGTGGATCACTTAGCAAATCTGAGGTAGACATTCAAAACTATTATGATGGTATATTATGATTATAAAAAAAATGCAATGTCACGCCTTCTCATTGGCTGTATTTGCAGTTCAAGCGTAATCAATTATATTTGCTTCATGAACCCTCTTTTGAAACATTGTAAAACAAAGTTTCTAAGGCCAGCTTGACGGCTTAGTGTTTGTTAGCAGTTGCGAGCGTTTAGGGAGCTAAACTAATGCGGAGGAATAAAATTTAGTCCTTGATTCCTTCTGTAAAAGTTCTCCCAGAATGGTTCCTGGAAAAGTTTCTGTGGTAGACAAGTCTGACTTTGTAACATTTCCGTCTGGACTGAATGGTGTTACATTATAATAACTCCACAGCAGTGCAAGTTAAAAAAAAATTAAATGGAATTTGCCATGAAATTTACTGAAAACAGGACAGGAGATGGGTTGTAGTTTTTTTTGTCTCTTTTCACATCTAAACAGTTTTTGACATGTTGCTGATTTTGTTTTGGGATTGTTTCATGATGATTGACAGTTCCTATGATTGGCTGTCTGATCTGCTCAAATCATATCTAGTTAAGAGCCATCACTCAGACTGAATACCCAGTTTATTTGTTTTGCATGACATCTCTTCAGTACTATTGTGTTTTTGTCTGAACTGTCAGTCCTTATAATCTGATCCAACTACTAAATCCACTTTTATCAAGTCCGTTTCTTATGGAGCTTATAAAGAGTCAGTGTACACTTTCCAAAATGTACAGAAATAAAGGCTTTAACAACAGGGCTCACCGTTGTAGCTCACAGTTAACTCACAGACTCCATGGCAATATTATACTTCCTGTTTACACCACTGAAAGCCACCAAATTCTGAAAATAGTAGATCTAAAACTACAATTTAAAAAAACAAAACAATAGGTCAAATCATGGACACATGGCAACCAGGAAATATTAATTATAATTTCAGTAAAGTGTCTTATTAAAGGGGCATTATGGAGTTTCCAGCGGCCACTAGCGGTGCGGTTTTAAGATTGCTACCAGGCGTGTGCTCCTACACGTGCTCGCTTGAACTCAGGAGCGAGCATAATCCCGAAACACAACCACTTTCATACAGAAATCCTGCAATAAACGCAGGAACGCCTGCACGCAGGCTGTGGCTTTTCACACAGACATCAGGCTCTGTTACTTCAACGTTCTTGTCTCAGAGGCAGATCAACACCGGCTCCGTAATGTTACTTCATTCAACGCAGCGAGACGCATATCGGCACAATCCTCCCGGAAAAAAGGCATAGTGACAGCGGCTATAGACAGGCAGGGAGACAGCTTCACACAAAATACTAGAAACTCAAGTAAACACCTACTGCAACTGTATCGTTAGCCTATAGTGACGCAGCCAGCTAACGTTAGTAAACAAATCACTCCACATTTGCTTTTTACCATTACATCCTTTCTTGCAGGCTAAATCAACAGTGGTACACAGGATAGTAACATGGGTTGCGTTAGTTGGTGAAGGAATGTGGAAAGCGATAACTGTGCACTGGATAACATTGGGAACTGCTCGCTGTCAGCTAACGTGACTTTCTCTGTTTCTCCAGCTTTACTAATGCTCACTTTGTTCTTACTCGACATCATCTGAACCTTGTTCTGATGGGCTTCGGCACATAAACCTTTATTGTTTTGTATCCTTACGTGGAGCTTGTGTTTTGTTGTGAGCCGGTTGTTTTATGGTGTTAGTGAACTCCATGTCGTTAGCTGCCGTGTGGTCGCTGTAGTACGAGAGAGGCTCGAGAGCGTGCACAGAGCTGAATACGACCCGGTGTCCTCGCATTAAAAACAGAATAGTGGCTGATGCAAGCAACAGAGAAAACAGGTGTGTGCTTCATTTCTAAGTGAGTTTTAAGCCCATTGACAATAAGGCAATGAAAATGTTATTAATTTCATTGAAAAACTTACATATAGTCCCTTTTAATGTGTTGTTTAAACTTTTTACATACAGGCGTTCTTGTATCGCTGTTTGTATTTCAACAACATTAAACGCTGATGAAATTGAGGTTTTGCATAGTAAAAAGGTAATTTTTTAGTTGGTGTCAAAATTCAGACATTATTATGTTGGCAATGTAATTATAATAATTACTCATTTACCTGATGCTTTTATTCAAAGCAACTTCCAACTGCTGTATGTCAGAGGTCAAACGCCTCTGGAGCAGAGGGGTTAATTGTCTTGCTCAGGGACACAATGTATTGCAGCGGGAATCAAACCCACGGTCTCTCACACCAAAGGCATGTGTCTTATCCACTGTTCAAACATTACCACCCACTCTGCTGTTTGTCATTATCAAGACACTGGGGTAAAGAAACATCAAGAAACAATACATCACCGACGCAGCTAATCTACTCTGCTCACTCAAAGCTGCTCTGAGAGCAAACGCTCCACGAACGTTCAGAGATGTTGACTTGCTGACCTCAGAGTGTCTCTACTCGGCACAAGGGTTTTAGAAGAACAGCAATTTGAGTGTAGCATGCAGAGCGACTTCCATAAGTGGAAAATGACACCCCTACCTGTATGTTTTCTGAGCAAAGGTGCTCCTTGTGTGTGACCCCCACTCCTCCCGGATAAATGAATTTTCTGCACAAAGCCGGGGAGATGGGGAAGCACGAACAGAAATAATTCAACTGAAACCTCACAGGCCGCTTTTCACAGTGCATATCCAGCATCTTTACCGGTTGTCGCCCCTCATTTCATGAGCAGGATCCATTTGTACGAGGAAAGCCATTACTGCTGCAGTCACCTGAAACAAGATGGTGAAAAAGAGAAAGAGGCTCTCAAATTCAGTTTAAAAAAAAAAAAAAAAAAAAGGGATTCAGAACAGGAAATTATTTTTTTGTTGCAGAGTTTTTCTATTCAGGGCAAGGAAGCACATTTTGCACCCCTATATCTGCTCTGAAAATTAAAAATACAAATCATTTTTGGAAAAGTAAATCACAACCAGGACTCCACTGTATAATATTTCTACAATACAAAGCAATTTGTCTGAAAAGTGTTCAACATTTTGTCCTTGAAAGACATTGAGTCCTTGAAAGTTCTTCCCTTTTATCATCTTATTGTTAAATTGAGCTACCTCTCTGACAGCTTGTCATGTCAAAGCTGCGAATTATGGTTGGTCATTTTTTATGCCAATAAAAGGATCTTCTATGTAAATGTAGCCAGCTGCACAAGAGTAACTAAAACCCAGCGTTAACATCTGCATGCACGACCACTGCTGTACCAGAAGTATAGCTGTATTATAAATCAATCAAATTATGGTTGCTGTCTTATCACGCTATCTTCTCTCAGCTCAGAGCTTTCCAATGAACTAATTTGTTGAATCAGATCTATAAACAGGTCTGACTCTGCCTGACATGCTCTGTCCTCCCATTCTGTAAAGCAGGGGTCGGCAAATGAGTCCAGAACATGGTCTAATTATTTCAAACTCCTGGTTACTCACGTGCACGTTTAGCTCAGTCTGTAAAGTGCGAGACTCCCGTTGGGAGAGTTGAATGATCGATCCCTTTTTGTTTTTTTCTCGCTTGTTAAACAAATTGATTTATAAGGAGACTTTTGCACATGCTCACAATAAAGCAAGTGCTGCTGCTGTGTGTGTGTGTGTGTGCGCGTGTGTGTGCGTTCCAGCGTTTGATCAGCATTCATAAACCTATGGACGATATTTCCCTGAGAAAATTCAGGGTAATTCAATCACATGTTTACTGACGGCTACTGATGTGTCAAGCAAGCTAGAGACTCCGTTGAATGTCCTTCAGAACTTTTTAAAGTAAAAGCTCACAATAAACTCAACATGAAGCATTGCTGCAAAAATGTTCTCGCGCTTTTATTTTGGAGGCAAAATCACTTAAGAGGAAGTGATTATGTAACTGTTGCTGCCATGATTGAGATCTATTTCAGCAGCAGCCGCTATCAATTGTTTTATTTTCCTGCTATCAAAGCAATCTGGCTGCGGTCCAGATATTATTGCTGGCAGGCCAGTTCTGGCTTGCGGGCCACCTATTGCCGACCTCTGCTCTAAAGGATCCTTTTGTGTAGGGTCCCAACTAGTTGAAATGCTGAGCCATTCCTCTCATCAGGTTTCTCTTGCAGTTGTGAGTGCTTTTTCTCCAGGTTTTTCAAACCCGGCTCCCAGCATGTGCTTTTGGATGTCTGTTAGCTATGGTTTAAGCTCACTTGCGTGACCGGCACAGTCACAGATGCCGCTCATTTCTTTCTTTTCATGTTAGCATGAATATCTCATCAGATAGGCTGCTGTCGTACTTGTACCAGATTTCACTCCAGCACTGGCCTTCTGCAGAAATTTCCTTATCTGTAATGAACTGTCTTACATTTTCCACCTGTTAATGGAAGGTTGAGTCATTCTGAATGTGAACAGTCACAAACCTGCTGCTTTTCATAAATTCACCTTACCCTCCGCTGTGGTTAAAGGCGAACCACAGCGGCTCCATTTAGACACAGAAAAGGCAAGGAATCCCACACAAAAAGCTGTCAGCAGGAGATAAGTCGCTGCCCACTTTGTGTTACTGGAAATTGGCACTTTGACTTCTAGAATGTATTTGTTGCTGGCAGTGTTGCAACAAGCGGAAGAATAATGGTTTAATTTTCCCCTGACGCCACCGTCCTCCAGACGGCTCATACATATGCAGCTTATGAGCAGCAGCTTCTGGTGATTTTGTCCCTCATGAAAACTTAAAATGCTCATACAACACAATATGTCAGCTATGGTGCAGAAATTACCAGGACCGATGACATTTATGGGAGTGATTTCTTTTCCTGGCCTGACTGCTCTGCTTGAATGAGAATTGCTCCTCTGGAAAGTGTTTTTGTTATCCAAACTACATAGTTAATTATAGTTGATAGATAAAGAGATGGATCGGTGAGTGATTAATCAATGACCATCACAATTTCCTAAAGCCCAAGATCTTCAAATATCTTGTTTTACCCAACCAGCAGTCCAAAAAAAGAGAGAAGCATTAAATCCTTACTTCGGAGAAACTGGAAGCAGATACTTTTTTTTTTTTTTTTTTCTTGATCTGTGATCAATTAGAGGGGTGACACATTAAAGGAAAAACCAACATGAAATGTCTTATTATGGAGACTGACCACTAGTCCCTGCAACGATAATGTAACTTTAACAAAAAATATAAAGGCTGTATGATTTTCACATAAATTAACCGGCTTAAATTCAATTTAAAATAAGTTCAAAACTGATCTTATAACTTTAAAAAATGTTGGCATTGGAATCAAATACCGGCAATTTGTAGTTAATGAGCTAAATCTTCAGTATGGTCCCTTTTTAAGAATCTCTTTCTTTCTCGAGCCACACTGACACAGATTTGTCTTCTTCTGTTGTTTCGGGCGAACTCGGTTTCCTAATGAAAGGCGTTTGTTAGAGAATGTGACTCTTCTCATCTCGTAATGACAGTGTCAGACTCTGTCACACTATAACAATGAGTCTAATCTTGTACTTTTGTTCTGTTTCTCATCCATCCTGCCTTCCTATCATCTTCTCCTCTTCTGCCCCATCTGTTTCTAATTGATTTCACCCTCCTCTGCCAACATCTTTCCTCTCATTTCTCCTCCCAAACTCTCTCCTTGTACCTTGCTTCATTTTTCTCCTGCATGATCTCTTCCCTCTCTCAGGTGAACAAGCAGCAGCTGCAAGCGGTGAAGGAGCGTTTCTTGGCTTTTCTCAACGGGGAAACTCAGATTGTGGCAGATGAAGCTTTCTGCAACGCTGTGAGGAGCTACTATGAGGCAAGATAATTTTTATATCTAGTCTTCTCTTTTCTCCTTTTCGAAAAACAAAAACATGTTTACAAGTAAGAGGGGGATCCAGGTGTTCTCCAGAGAATACTGGAGGCAGAGTTTGGAGGATTGAGACTCTCTTCTCGTTAGGGATGTGCCAGTTTAAGATTTCTGTGCTAAGATTATTGTGGGCAACATATCGCGATAAAAGGTATTATCAAGATAATCGTCAAACTTTCTTGAAATAGTGTTTTATGGATAAAAATAAATTAAACAAACAAAAAAAGTAAAATAAAATATTTAAATTACAATTTATTTTCTTTTTATGTATGCATTTACTATGCCATCATTAAATGAAAAACAATTGACTTTTTAAAATAACTTTAACTGAATGGATTGGTTTTTAAATCACAACACAGAAAAAATGTGAAGATGTGTATTGCATGTCATTAATTTCCATTAGCTTGTGCGAAGGGAGCTTTTTATATTTTGATATGGAGACATGTTGTTCATGCCAAGATAACAAACATACAAACAAGAAAACAAGAAAAAACATAGGTAGAGCTTAGTGTCACAGAGTGTCTGTCCATCTTCCTGCTGCACAATCCACTCCTTTTAAAACAGCTGATGGTCAATCACAAATGTGACTAAAGTTACAGTCAATAGTACCTGTCTGTCATGGCGGTCATAAGCTAGTGCCAGCACTGATAAACTCCGCCAACTGTGATTGGACAGTTGATTGTTTTTCATTTTGCACTCACAATGCTGTTTTAATTTCAAGAAAAGTAAAACGTTCTGTGCACTTTTTGCATGAAAACTAATTACAGCGCTTTAAATTTAATATTTGGATTTTAATTCTGGGGCAATGATGGCGCCGGGGTGAGAGACCTGGTTTCGAGTCCCACTGACACAATGTGTCCCTGAGCAAGACACTTAACCCCAAGTTGCTCCAGAGACGTGCGACTTCTGACTTATATAGCGACTGCAAGTCACTTTCAATGACTTAATTGGATAAAAGCTTCAGCCAGTAATCAGTAAAATAAAATTAAAACAAAAATAAATAAATAAATTGGCATTGAAAATTCATGTCACACTAAAAAACAATTCATCCAGTTATTAATTACAAAATTCAAAATAATTGTAACTTTATTTCTATTTATTTATAAGGACAGCACACATTTATCAACATTACGGTAAATGTGCCGGTAGCCATGTTTCCATCTATTTGTCATGCGGATTTTCAGCAGACTTTTGAAATGTCACTAAAAATAAAAAAACAGTAAATGCGAAATTTGTGCGTTTCCATCAGCTGGTTTGGAGCGAATAAATTAGGCAAAGGAAAGCGTTGACGTTACACATGGCATAAACAAGACGTATGGGTTCCAAAGCAGAAACAAAACCAGTCCCACTGACCTGATGGCCATTGATCTTAGAAAAAAGGAGAGAGGTCCTCAGCATGTGTTTCAAGCTGCAGTTTGCTACCAGCCATGTCTCCTCGCGTTATGAGATTATCCGGGAAGACGCCTATAGCGGAAACAGCTGATCAGACATGAGTTACAAGTTCACTACGTCAGAACTTATTCGGCAAAAGTGTTTCCATCTCCCATTAGCACATTTACTCTTTTTTCGACAAAGACGACCCACCTTGAGCGAGCATAAAAACCTTTGCAGTGCAAAACATCTAGATTAACTAAATCTTTAGATGATGTGTTTTGGAGGTGTTTGGGATCAAGTCCAATAACTTCTGTTCGGAGTTGGTGCTTGCAGATGTGTCCGCAGACATTTGTTTATCGGCCTTGTGATTGCAGGCATCGGCCGATGCCAGTTATCTGAAAATGCCAGATAATCGACCCGACTGATTAATTCTAAGCTCTAACAAGACAAGTACAGACACAAGTCTTTTGTCTGATGCAATTAGAAGATAATTTGTAATTTTTACCAGTGCTGTCTCCCTGCTATGATGCACTCTAAATCCTCATATGAACTATTGTTTTGTAGAAAGTCACACAACTCATTGGCACCTGATTTCTTAGAAAGAAATGGAAGGTTAGACAGGCTGCTCTGACATTACGGAGGGCCGTCTTATAAGTTTTAAGACTATCTTGCCAGATAAAGCAAGATTCTTCCAAATAGGCGGGACCATGTTTGCTTTAATTTGTGGGTTTGGGGGTTATTGTATGGAGCAAACTGTCTTTGTTTTATGATCTTCCTTTTTAACAACAGAGTCACTGCAAATATCAACAAGATGATCAATTTAGGAGGGACTGAAGTTGGCATGGAATTCTTTATACATTCAGACCTGGTATTGAATTAAATGCAGATGGATTCACTTCCTTAAATTTAGCTACAGCACTATCAGATAGGTGGAGTTTTTGGCTCATGGTGTGTAGTTCAGTAATAGGAACTCAGTAGTTATTACATAGTGGTCAAATAAAAAGGGACTGTGTGGAAATTTCGATGCCATAAGGCTGAACGTTGTTTTTTTTTGTTAAAACAATGAATGGGTTTATGAAGCCATAGAATTGGCTGTTTCCAGGTTGGGTGTGAGAGCCTAAAAAAAAGGCTTTTGAATGAATTATAGTACCTTTGGTTAAGGTTTAGAATTCATTAATAGGCTTGAGTTGAAAATAGCTGCAGCTCCACCTCCTCGGCCGGTGCGTCAAGGAGTATTAATATGACTGGGGGCAGTGGATTCATTTAGGCTAACATATTCTTCATGGCCCAGCCAGGTTCATTTATAGTACAGCTTTAGATGACAGAGCTTTGATGTTTGACAGTCCACATTTAATTATCCTGTATTGTTGTACATAAAAACCTAATAAAAATGAACACTACCACTTTAATAGCGCATCTCTTCTGTTTGATTTTGACTGAATTAATTTAGTTTGGGGGACAGATACTATTGCTGTGGGGTTTTGGGTGGGTAATTGCTCTAATGGAAGATTAGAGAAGCGTGCAGGACTGCAACTCTGCCTCCTGGTTGTCATGGTTCTGGTGCACATATAAACCTCGGTCAGATTTCTAGATGTGAGAGCCGCTCCTTCCAAAGTGGGATGTATGCCCAGAAAGTCCGCCAATTATCTACAAAGCCCACATGGTTTGCTGGACACCAGCTCGACAGCTCGCCAGCGGTGGAATGATGACATGCGGCCATACATGTCATCACTGGTTATGTCGAGGCAAAATAAAGCTGCTAATAAAGGCAAGTGCGCTGTGCTGTGTCCACTGTTCCCTCTGAAAAAGATGGCAGTGACTGTAATGACGGTAATACAAAATATGATGGTGATTGGCAGTGATGTTACCCTTTGCATGTTTCACCGCGGTGTAGGGTGTTTCTTGTCATTAAGTTCGTTTGTGAACTGACATAGAGGTGAAAAACATTTGGAGATATTTTCAGAACACCAGGTTTTATAATGTAGTAAGGCATAATTTAATTTGATTCTGATTCTCGGTGTCACAATCCAATTAAATCCAAAACAAATTTTTTAATAAGGATCCCTCAAATGAACAATTCACTTCTCATGAGATTTCAGAGCGAGAATTGTCCTTGAGTGAGACTGCTGTTTCCTGTCACCAGGAGTCACTCGTAGGTATCCTGTCTAGGATATCGTCAGACACCTGCTGTAACGGTCTGAGCCCGTCAGTGGCAAAAAGTGGCACTTTGTGTGGACATAATTTTAACAGGTGCAATTTCCCCGAAGAAATATGTTGCAACCACTGTTGTTGGTTTGCAGCTGCCGGCTTAAGCCATCTACTGCACGGATACCAAAATGTTTTCTGCTTAATTGTCACTTCAACCTCAAAATAGGGACCAAATTAAAAATACCTAAATTATCCTTTAAATTATTAAAGAATTGAAACAAAGATGTGGCCTTAGTGGGACATTTTTATAGTAATAATACAGTGAATTTAAAATGGTAACCTTTACTGTGAATTGAATTAGTATCAGTGAACAACAACACGGATATTAATGAAAGTTCAATAGTTTACAAAACAAAGTAATCTTAAATATAATTAGCATTAAACACGTGAAGTATTATGAAACATTGAATTAATTCTTTATTTGCTCATATTGTCACACAGCTGTATCTGTGATGAGCAAAAATCCGTCAGGCCGGTGTGTCTGTCGGTCTGTACGCATTAAGTTAGTTGTTGGGTTCTGGGTCAGACTGTCTCTCCTAACTGTGAAAATAAACCCAGTTTGTTAAAAAAGATTTCTGAACCAATGCAATGATGCGACACCAGTACAGTTGTTTGGAGGCTCTTTGCCCCTCCTTGTGGTTTTTAAACTGTCCTGTCCAGTTCTGGCTGTGGGAGGGCCCCCGTCCACCTTCACACCTCTGATGACAGAGTGGTTGTTGAGCGCTTATGGCACAAAGTAATTAAATTTATCACCAGCTTCAGACTGAAACAGATTAGAAAATCGATCCACAAGCTGTTTTCTCTTTAGGAGGGAGTTTTTCGTTCATTGCAACCAATCTTTCTCCTCAAAGTACAGCTTTTTAATTTCCATCACCTTTGCCCCCTGTGACCCAATCCTACATTTTTCCTCTGACACCTCCAGAGACACTATGACTAACCCTGCCACATGGACTTGTGTTTTCACTGGAGGAGGACAGCGGTGAGCAGAGATTGCAGTGAATTTCCTCATTCTTTTTATTCCATTTTTGCACACGATCTGTCTTATATGTTGCTCCTCTGTCTCCATCTTTCACTCCCTCTATCTCCCCTCATTTTTGTCTTTCCCTCCTCTGCGGAAGCGCCCATCATCTGGTATGAGATGGAGATCTTATCGGCCACTCGAAGCTCATCTCCTTAATTGCCAGCAATTGTGAGATGAGAGTATCTCACTGAAACTCTCAATCACAGCGTTTGGATTGCTGCAAAGGAGCTGACAGGCCGAATGATCAAAGTGAGACAATTCGTCCTCCTTGGTGGACATCTGTTACCTCGTGATATCAGACAGAAACTTTTCCTGTTTCAAAAGTCCTCCTGAGACAGCTGGTGGTCACATAGTTTGTTGTATTTGTGTGGAATCAAGAGCATCACCCCTGCACACACAACATGACGACAACAACAGTGCTGTTTTTCCTTCATCAAGTTATGGCAGACGTTCCACGTGAGGAAAGAGGGGTGTCACAGCAGAGAAACGTGAGATGATCTATTTTTCTGCCTCTTGCCATGCTCCAGCTTTGCCTCATTCCTGGTCGACAAATGTGTTGACTGTTGAAAATATTGTCCTGATATAAATGCACACTAGCTCATCAAAAGGAGATTAATCTGCCCCTGAAACTGACCAGATGTTTTAAAAAAAGAAACTGTATATTTGTGAGCAGTTTTTGTAGGAACCAGTGGGCTTGAAGCTGAAAGTCAAAGACAAGAAGTCAGAACAAATTACTGAGATTTAGTTTGTGTTTTTATGGGATTTGTTGACAATAAAAACTATCAAGAATAACACCAGGTTTAATCTTTTGATCAGGCTGTACATGCTGCATCGATTGTTAACAGTGTGGCAGTGCTATTCTAGACTATTTTGGACTTAAACCTGCCACTTAGCCTGTGTGCACGGGACAGATTTTATTTGGTTTCCCACCAAATTAACGCTGCCAGGGTGTGGGCTCTAATTTACCCTGAGGTGAGATGCAGTAAATACATACATTAGTCATATTAATGGTGAGTGATGTGGGTGAAAATAGGATTTTTCTCTAAATATGCAGACGATCTTTAGTCATGCCGACCTGTTCCTCGCACATTAATCTACATATCTTGTTCCTCAAGATTAAATGTACCCTGCAGATACCATGACTGTAAGAATTTGCAGTGCAGCACCATGAAACAAAGGGTAGACGAGCAGACGTTACTTTCAACAGTGATATGGAAGAAATCTTCTATTCCTGTATGTGTAGTTTTATAGCATCGTATTTGGTGAAGACATTTATAGTTACAATAATCAGATCAAAAGGCTGCCTGTTTTTGTGGATTCATTAATTCAGTGACCCGGAGAATCAAAGTATTTCATCATATTGTCTTTTTTGTGGATTTTTAATGCCTTTTTTTAAAAAAAAAGATGGGATATAATAGAGAACTGACAGGAAATGAGGACGGGGGCATGCCTCTGCACAGTGTTATGATATATTTTATATCGCACTACTGTACATCGTACTATAAAGGGCTGGGGTTAAAATAGCCACTGAAAGGAATTTACCATCATTAGCAGACACACTGAAGAGAGGAGAGGGGTGTTGTGTAGATGGAGGTGAATCATCAGCCAAGGAGGAAACTCTGAACTAGAAACTGGCACAGCTTGGCGAGTCGATAGGATTTCCCAGCTTTCACACTGATTTTCTTCATCACACGAGTACATTATTGTTCTAAATATATATATTTTTTCCAGTGAAACCGTTTTAGTCCTTTTGCTGCATATTTCATTCAGACAAGATGCTGATACTGAGGCCTTGAGACCAACACACTGCAACCAGACTGTGAGTGGAGGCAGTAAAATCATCCAAAAAAAACTAAGAGGGGTGGTGATGGTAAAGTGGATAAGATGCATGCCTTCGGTGTGAGAGACCCGGGTTCGATTCCCACTGTGACACTTCCACCAATGTGGACCCCTCCCTGAGCAAGACACTTGACCCCTAGTTACTCCAGAGGCGTGCGACCTCTGACATATAATGTCAGCAATTCAGGGTGTCCACGGGGTCTTAAAAGGTCAAATTAATTTTGCGAAAATAAAGGCCATTAAAAAGTCTTAATCGCAAATTTAACAAGGTATTAAATTTTGAAGATATTTTTTTCCAATGTGAGAATCCTGTTTGTCCAAAGGTTTGTTTGCTAAAAGTGTAGATGAACGTATTTATTTATAATGCATAGCCAAAACTACTCGACAGGCAGTGAGCAGTGACTGTGTGATTCGTCTCTGCAACGTTAGGCGCAGGGATCTACCGTGCGCCTATTTCACTCTTAAACGCTCCAAAAAATAGTTCTGTGCGAACCACAAAATAATTTACGAGTACAATCGACCGTAATCTCCCACCCCGCCGGACCAGCAATGCTAATTGTCCAAAACATAGTCGGAGTGGCGATGAGGAGTAACGGGATTAACCCGGTTGGCCGGTCGCTCTGTGGCCACTTGAACAGGCCCGTTCCTGGAAAAACAAGAGCGAGATGCGCCGCCAGCAGCTGAATCGGTAAGACGGGAGACAACAGGGAAAAATTCAAGGAGCGTGTGGGTTTGGGTAACGTTAACTGGCTATTTAGCTAAATTGGTGCCTTTTATTGAAACACATTCACCTTTTCATAAAGCTGATGCTCTAGTCACTGTCACTTTTTGTGAACAGACCAATCGCAGCCTTGATAGAGTGGGATTTGAAAAAAGTTTGATGTGCTGCAACAAACTTTATAAATGTTGAATTCAATGTTCTGCATAAACGGTTACGATTATTGACGAGTTAGTAGCCTGCCCAAAATCAAGGCTGGAGACTATCATGTAGCATGGAGCATTTTTCTTACACAAAGTTAATGAATAAAAAACAACCCCAAACTGAAACAGCTGTAATTTGAATTAATATTATACTAGTGGTAAGTTATATTCTATTATATTGAATTTAGTAACATAATGAATACATTAATGTCAAACTTACAGTTTACTATTAAATTAACAATATACTTTTAATTTAATGTTAAAATATTATACTAATGGATGGACTGGCGACCTGTCCAGGGTGCAACTGGAAAAAAAAAAGTCTGTTGAACTTGCATAAAAATATGTACATCGGTTGCACATATATTTATTTTTAGTCAAAATGAGTCATTTCAGTTTAATATACTGGATTCTTACATGTAAAACCAACATGATTTGATTATGTTCAAAGTTATTTGTTAATGTTAAATATATTAAATTATTCTGTAAATACCCAACATAATTTGTTTGTGTTAATTTAACATTTTCCTTTAATGTTTAGTATATTCAATTACCACTTATTAAAACAACATAAGATTTTTATTTAAAGTATATGCAATGTTGTTCTGTTAAATCAACCTAACCTGCTAAAGTTAGTCTCATATAGATTCTGCATAAATTCTACATGCTAAAAGTATTTCTGTACGCTTATTTCTCCTCAATCTTACCTACAGTTTTACTCCTGTAACATTTTCAGAACAAATAAGGCACACACAAAAACATTTCTTTTGAAACTGTATTGTCAGAAAATAGAGTTACTGACAATCAGTTCAATGCAATGTATACACAAATAAAGGCATACATATACAAACCGTTCTCATATTAAAACAAAGCACCTTTTTCTTTACATAGACACTTGGTAGCCAAGTTATGAAGAGTGCATTGTAAACATTCTGCTACAAACTGAGGCAACACTGTTGGTCATTATATACCTTCTGAATGACATCAAATCAGCATCAATAGGGAGTAATACTACAGCCAGATTATTGCAAAATACATCCACTACATTTACAACCTCTTAACAACAAAAAAGACAAATGTAATGAAACTATTACACTCTGGTAAATGTAAATCCAGTGCTTGGAAAGTTATTGTGCTCCTTTAACTGCAAGGGTTCTGGAATTAAAGAGTAATAGAATTAAGGAGTAATTGCTTTTCCCACCACTTCTATATTTGAGTTACGAATGTGCAAAAAAACAAAACCACCTCTACCTCTCTCCCGCATCTGACAAAGCTGACAAAATAATGAAAGAGATACATTTTGCCACATATGACCCTGAGAGAAATAATCTGCTGAAACAATTACACTACACTTGCAGTAAACAAAGTCAGAGCAAGTGAGTTGCATAAGTGTCAAAAGGCCAGTCCAATTAAAAAGCAGCAATGGTCACAAAAGAAGTCATATGAGAGGAAATAAAAAATAAAACATCAAGCCTATTATGCACAGAAACCTAAGTTAATGATAAAAAAACATGTTTTGCTCCTGTTTGGAGTTGTTTTTTTTTTATATATTAAGAGTCTCCAGTTACTCATGTCCTGTGTTGTTCGGTTTTTTAATCACTTTTACCCATTTAAGATTTATCCTAAAAATACAGTTGGCAGCTTGGCATTAGGAAATGTAGCCAGTACCAAAGCAATACTCTGTTTTGTATAAAAAGGTCAATGTATTTTATGTAACTACACAGAATCTGTCAGTGAATGTTTATGAATTTGAATTATACTGTGTCTATTAAATGGAATATCAAGAGGTCAGCAACTTATTATTTAGTCTAATATTTCTCAGACTTGGGTATATTTGGTGACACATTTTAACATTTTGCAGAGAAACACAGAGTTGTTGTTGTTGCTTTTAGGGCTGGATGATTCATCAAAAAGTAATTCAAACCGAACTTCAGATTATTGAGATCATTTCACTTTGAATTAAATTTAATGCCAACTTCACGTCATACTGGCAAAAGTATGAAGGATATAATGGAAAATCAGTATGGATTTTAGAAAGTATTTACCATTATGAGTCCCCACCCTTCTCCATGGCCTCACACTATGTGAGGTTTGTTTGGTCACCAAAGGCTCAATTTTGAACTGAAGCTAATCCGTGTTTTTATTTCTTTCCTGACAACTCATTGACTCACGCAGGCTCCACAGTCAAGAGCGTACTACTTCCACAATGCAGTGTGACGTCCACTGTTTCATGAACCGCACGTCAGCTGATTTCCTGTCAGCTCTACTACAGTACTGTTAACTTCACTGCCGATCTCCTTTCAGTGCTGTTTTATACTCATTTAGCCACTTTTCACTGTTAGCTTTGCGCTTACTTAATAGTGTTTACTGTTCATTTTGTTCAAGTGTAGAATGTGAGCTAGTTTAGGCAGTCAGCTAGCCTAGCTTGCTACTAAAATGAATTATCATAATGTTGTTAGGATACAGGCATTTCATAGGACACAAGCATAAAGCAGATATATGTGTCCTGTCACTATCACAGACTTCAGTGTACAAATCCACACACTTAACTGATAAACCACAGAAGTGTTGAGTAACAACAGGCTGCATGAGCCCCAGGTGCCTGTTCTCAGCTGTTCTCACGTATCCAAAATACCTGCTACACACCCTGGACCGATTGGTGATGGTGAATGTCTCCTTCCTAATGTTATCTGCCCATTTTGCCCTTTTATCAGCATCAGTTTGAGTGAGAACTTACACACAGACTGAGCAAAACTCCAGCTGACAGCACTCCTCATAAGCCATACTGCTTTTCTTCATTTTAGTATCTGACAGGCTTGCTGAATAGCTAAGCTAGCTCGCTTTCTGAAAATACTAAGGTGATCAGATTGATGAAAACACTGCTTACAAAAACAAACAGTAAATACTATCGACAGTATGTACAAAGTTAGTAAGTGGCTAAAATAAGGATAATTATTATACTTAGTGTATTCTCTTGCTCATTTTTCTGGGTCTTCATTGAGGTACACACAGCCCCTTGAGTATGCATTCCCGCCGAACATCAATGTCATCATCCTAAGTCAGGGGGGAATAAGCAGAACAAGTCATGGAGTTGAGAGTCCTTAAAAATTTCATCATATACACAACATTTCTTTAGTACCTTCATTACCAAACATAACCAAAATGTTGCATAAATGTCAAAAACAAAACAACAGGCAGACTCAGTAGAATTTGTGGTCTGTGACCACAAATACTGCACCTTATAACCTTCATGGCAGCCGGATTTATTACATCTTTTGAAAGTCTTGTCAATCTAGTTTAAACATGTCCAGTGTTTCCCACAGAATGACAGTGCAGTCGATGTTGACTATCAGCTATATACAGCGTGCTAGCCTCAAAAATCCAGCTGCATTCTAACATTAACATAGCTCTCCTTATTAGCTAGGCTCTTTACATGCTTGCTAATAAACGTTTTATTTTTTATTTTTTTTAAAGCTGGGTCTCCGACATTGACAGCGCTGTGTTGGACAGATTTGTGCAGCGGTGTTCATGAGCGAGAGGAAGAGAGGGACAAATGAGCGAGAGAGAGGGATGAGCAAGAGGATGTTGCTGTGCAAATGCGCTACAGCACTCAACGCAATCACGCAATCAAATACGATTTTAAATAGGCCTAGTAAAAAAAAAAAAAATCACGTTGATATTGTGGAGGGCCGCCACAAATAAATGAACGTATGGGAAACACTGATGTCAAATAAAATAAAAACATTTGTATATTACTCACCATTTACTACATGGCCTAAGGTACGAAGCAGAGATCTTAACTGGAGGAACACCAAATACCTATCCAGAAAAAGATATATATACATATTATTTCTACTAGTTGGTTAAGCATCCTATTTGTGACACAGCGTATCCGAGTTTAAAATTTAAATGATAAAGGTATTTGAATAATACTCAGCATTCATCCTTTATCCATCACAATATTTAACAAAAATAAAACATTTTGAATCAATAAACTTGATTTGAGATGAATTTTCTTGCCAATTTTAATCTCAGGCAGCACATCCAAGCTTTAATTCCAACAGAAAATGTGAAGAATTATTAAACATGTAAGGATAAAGTAAGAATCGCTTTAATCAGAGTAATGCACCTCCTCTACATGGAGTTACTGGAGATAAAGATATGGAGGACGTTGGAGGGATATTTATGTATTGTAAATGAGTGTTGATGTTATGAGCAGTTTACCTTTCACCAAACTAAATTTAGAAAACACAGAACATTAACTTTACCGACTTTATCAAGTGCTGCTTTCTAATTAATATTAAGCACAGAGCATGTGCACTGTAATAAAAAAAAACTGCAGTTACACTTTAGCCTGGACTAGCCTTATTAAGAATAAGATGTGAAGAATGTGGTCGAAGAATGAATGCTTAACATTACTGATAAGTGTGACCTTAAGAGCATGTTGAATTTCATTGTGCAGCAGTCTGCAGACTAAGACTAACGTTACATTAAGCTAACTGTTAAGTTACCTCTGAAAGTCAGTGACTACTCTACCTATGAATGTTCAAACTATAAAAGCACACACTGTGCACACATTGTGAAATTTATTAATACACTTAAAATAAAAGTCACCCTCATTAGCATAGCTAACGCTAGCAAGTAGCAACGTTAGCTAACCGTAGCATTACCATTAACTTAGTCCTTAAAAACCTCAGCTCAGTGAACATAATGCATCTAACAGGAATATCTATAATGCAGACAGACATTTGACAAGATTTAATTACCTTTACCTTGTGGCGAGCTCTCCAAGCATTGAAGAGCTTTAGCAAAGCTAACGCTAACGAGTGGTAACGTTAGCTAACCTTGACTTTTACATTGACTAATTCGTTTTGCTCGATTAAAAGCCTCAACACAGTCAAAATGATGCACCTAACGTGACTACATCTGTTTCTGACCAACAAACGACAAAGTTGTATTACCTTTACTGTGTGAAGAGCTGTCCAGACTGATGAATTCAACCGACCGAATTGGAAAAAATGGCGCCATCGGTGAAGTTTTCATTCAAAGAGCTGCTCCCAGTGGGCGGAGTTTCCAGACGAAACATAACAACTTCTTTTGCTCTTAACATGACTGAGACTTAAAAATTAAACATCCATCAAGATTAGAATAATTCTACATGATTGACATATTTTCAGAGAAGGAACATAAATCAGTTGTGTCATGTGAGCGAACTGTTTATTTGTAAAGTGAACAACCCCCCTTTTTTCAGTGTGTACCCCGCCTTGTCAGCCCACAGTTGCTTTTCGCAGGAAATCTGACCAGTCCTTCACATAGAAAACTTTTGGCTCATACAGGCTGTTATAGGCAACTGAGAAAGTTGGTGAATCCCTCAGTTTTTAGGTGGCGTTACAACCTGATGACATACAGGCAATAAATATGTTATAAATATATTTTGATTCCTTTTAAAACCTCAAAAATGTCCCTTTTAAAGGTGTGTGGCTGATTTAATCGGTTAGCTGAAAGTGGCGCGGCAGTCTTTAAATATGTTGAAAAAGTCTTAAAGGTCTTAAAAAGGTATTGAATTTTACTTCAAGATTCCTGTATATACCCTGACAATTGTAAGTCGCTTTGTCTTCATCAATGGTGATAAATGAATCGAAAGTCCCGCAAAGTTCACGCACAACTCTGCACAACACAGGTGCTGCTGGTGCTCCTCTCTCTCTCTCTCCCTCTTCTACCACACACATTTTGGATTTATTCAAGCACTTTTAAAAGGATTTATTAGAAGCTTCTTTCTTTTCAGATGTTATTTACAGCATTATATGTTGAAATGTATATTGTATTAGGCAGTACATTAACTTATTGGGAGAAAACTGGTAGTTCTATGTAAAATCAGACTTTGAGCACCCCCATATAGCCAAAATGGTATGATCCTCGTTTCATAATGGCTTTGTGAAGATTTAACTGTGAGATTGACAGTCTAATCAGCCTCCATTTCTCGAATCATCAAATCTTTAAATATCTTGGGTCAAACCTATAAGATACCAGTGATGGGTGTGGGCTGGTATTACTTTAACCAAAGTTAAAGTAATGAGGATGGCAATTACTTTGGTCATTAGGTAAGCTCTATAATCTAATTTTAGCAGAGTAATCTTCCCTGACACTGGCCTGGCCTGTACTGTATGTGCTGTTACATCCCTGTTGGTTATATTTGCTCCTTTAGTAGTGCTTAAGGATTACAGAATCCGTCAGTCGTCAGTCCAACAATTTTCTCTACACCTACTGACCAGACTGACCGTAACTGCTGTGGATGTTAATGCTCAGCAGAGGGCCATGAACTGACAAGTTATTACTGGCTGCCCTGCAGCCCTCCTGGCTGATCCTGTCATCTGTCTCATGCTGCAGCACATGTCCTTCTCTCTGTCCATCAGACCCATTAATTAACGTCCATAAGCTGTTGTGTTGGATACCATCACAGCTCTGCTGCTATTTTTCTAATTAGCATCTTGTCCATAATTCAGCTCTTTGGCACCACAGCATGATGAGACACATAGTCTGTTGAAATCTGACTTGTGATCTTCTTTCAGTCTGTGTCAGCAGCGTATGTCCTGTGTGTGTGTGTGTGTGTGATGCAGAGATAATAAGTTTCTTTCCACAGTCAGTGAGCATGTCACGTGAGGAGTTTATTTCTGAAAAGATTACTGGATAAAAGTGACACATTGCTGTCTGCCTGAGCAATATGATGGATGAACAGATGACAACTGAGTGTCACTGCTTGATTACATTTCTCAAAATGCTAAATTATGAACCAGTGGATCAGCTTTGTTTTTGTTTGTCTGCACATCATTGTCAGAGTTTCAGAGATCACTGTTTGGATTTTGACAAACATGTAATTATCTCCTATTACATTTTCAAAATGAACATATTTTCTACGGAAATGACCATGACTGCAAATGGACCTGTTGACCACTAATATATCATATGTAATCTATGAAATCAACATGGTGAAGACATGTACAGTATAAAATCACTGTCATTTATTTATGTAGTCTTAAATCTCAATTTAGTCTCGGAGGGCTTCAACAAAAATATACACTTTGAATGCAAGAAAAAAAAGAAATCTCAGGAAGCCCAAAAAGGAGGGTTCCCTCTTCTAGGACAGACCGAGATGCCTTACAGCTGACTTGCATACAGAATAGACAGATTTAGTGGTAATATTACAAAGAAAATGCTTTTTAAGACAACAGAAACAAAGTGATCCTCACGTCATCCATGTGTATTATTCAACTTTTGGTTTGATTTTGTGGCATCAGTGCTTTATCAACAGAAAACACTTTTAGTGATTTATTAATTGCAAAATGGCAGCAAGTACATAACATCAAATAATCTACCAGTTTCTCAAATAATCATTGTCTGGCCTATGAAATGTCAAAGAATTTTGAAAAAATATGGATCCTTATATTTTTGAGGTCAAGCTGACACCTTTAAATTAATAGTTTTGTCTGAGCAACAATTCAAAACCAAAGATATTCAGTTTACAACAATATAAAACAGAGACCAATCCTCACATTAGTGCTCATTGTCTGATTTTACATAGAACTACCACTTTTTTCCCAATAAGTTAATATATAGCCTATTACAATATAAGTTTCAACGTATAATGCTGTAAATAAAAATGTAAAAAAAAAAAAAAAAAGAAGAAGAAAAGCTTTTAATAAATGTGTTATTACTGCACGGCATTCACGCAAAACTCTGCACAAGACCGGTGAATGACAGGCGAGCAGAGAGAACATGGTGAACAATAAGACTCAAGTTTAGCTGGAAATGTACAGTGTAAGTTAGTAACTAATGAACAGAGACTGAAGTGGAGCTACCGTGTGTTACACCTCAACTCCTCCCCCCGCCTCACTCACAATGACCGCACACAAACACGTACATGATCCGACTATCAGCCTACTATAGGCAAGACTTGACAATTCAGATTCAACTATGTAAATCCTTAGTGATGATTTTCGGCTCTAAACTAAATATAGTTATCATTGACTGATTTTGACAGAGATCTAATATTCCATCCATCCATCCATCATCCATCCATCGTCAACCGCTTATCCTGCGTACAGGGTCGCGGGGGGGCTGGAGCCAATCCCAGCTGACATCGGGCGCAAGGCGGGGTACACCCTGGACAGGTCGCCAGTTCTGGAAGTCATTGTGTGAAAGTGAAGTGTAGTGAAATTAACTTTAAACAGTGGCCACCCAGAGGGAAAGTGCTTAATCCAAAAACTGATGGTTGTACTGTTGTATAAATGATCTGCTGAAAACATGTAAAATTTAGCCGTTTTGGTCCTTGAAGGCTCAGAACGCACATGGAGTAAAACTGCAGGAAAGCTACAGGTATCATTTTATAACTTGTTTGTGATCCTTAATGTGTGTGAGTCTTAGTCTGTGTTGTTAGGGAGAAAAGGACCTAAGACCTAGGGCTGCAGCTAACGATTATTTTAATAAGCAAAGCTTCTACATATCATTTCATCGTTTCATCAACGCGTCGTTTACTTCTGCTTCCCTCCCCCCCTTAATGGGATCAGCTGTGTACGTTGATAGATGATGATGTTTGATACATTTATTAGTCCTTTCGGAAATTCATAGTGTGTCATACAGCAAACATTAGACCAACGACATCAACAGACCAGCAACAAGACAACTGCTTTACCAACACAAACATCACCCGAGTGCTACACAAGTTATACTGAGGTGCAGCTCCCCGACACCCAGTAAACTCGTGAGTGTGACAACCCAAACTCACGGCCCAACCAGGAGACCAACAAACGCACCTGTATACATTTTCAGCTGAGGATGCAGGCTTACTTTGCTTAGCCTTCAACTCAACAATCACTCATGATTCCAGTTAAATGCTAAAGTTGCTGTTATATTGTCCACTGGCATAACACTGGCTGCTTTCTGATCAGGTGCCGTCGTGCTGTTGTGGTAACATTAGGCGACATAACTTTTGTTTTACGGTGACGGACTGTAACATTACTTGTTGTTTTCTTTCTTTCTTCATCCCTCGCTATTTTCTCTCTCTTCCTCCACTTTGCAAACAGCGCCATCATAATCATGTCGTGTTCACACAGCGTAAGTGTGATGTGCGACAGTAATAAATGTCCGTGCGAAACGGTGCGCTATATAGTTATATGGATTTAAGGCAGCATCGTTTCAGTCCTACTAAGACCTGAACACGTTGTAGATCATCAGTGATTCTTTGCAGGAAAACCCATTAATTTAGTCAAATGGTGCCATTTAATGAAAGACATATTTTTGTGCTGGAGCTGCAGGTGTGTGACCTGTAATTTAGTATTTTTAAGCAGCTGGAGTCCGGTGCTTCAGATGTGTAGCATTTCTGGGGCCCAGCAGGAAGCTCCCTCTCACAATGTATGTGCCTCCAGCTCAGAGGTTTATATTTTTATTTAGCAAAGGATTTCACAGATTCTCACTTTCCAACCTCACATCTGGTGGTGTTTTTTTAATATTAAACTGCTGTCAGTGCAGACTTGTCTCTCATCTCACATTCACACGTATCAAATCTTAAATCTGTGTGGAAAATGAGACCGTGGATTGCTGCAGGGAAAAGGTTCAAAGCCAGGTCAGGGGTCAACATCATCAAGTCCGATCGATGTTCTGTGTAAAATCAATATATCCTCATTCACAAAGCAGTAGTTCTCGGCCTTAAAAGATAATACAAATATTATGGTTATTATTAATGATTTAAATAAGTAATATTTTTCCACTTATATTCCACTTGTAATTATCGTGTTCTAAAATACAAATACAATACAAAGTCCACACACCCAAAAGGACTTGAGCAGAAAAAGACACACAAATACACAGGTCTTTTTGAGAGAATACACTGAGCCTGCTTTCGGCTGCTCATAATTCCTCCAAGCTGTTGGGAATTTCTCCTCAGATCTCTTGAAAAACAGAATATAAATTCTGTTGGAGAGAGACGCTGATACAGACCACCAAGAGAGGAGTGACCCAAATAGAAAACACGGGCATATTTTTCTGTAAAATTAGCAGAAGCAGGTAGATGTTAAGTATAACTTAACTCCCTCAGTAGAACATCATGTCATGCCATACTCCACTCTGCTGCTCCAGTGTTCTGTGTTTAACGCTAATACTGTTTTCCATCACTTTTATCGCCAGTCGAGAAAGTCTGCCAAAAATAGAAGGATTATGTCCTTTGAGCCACTGGGAGACTTTTAATGTGAAACACCTGTGCAGGAATTGTTGAGTTCAATCGATTCCGCAATGAATGAATCTCAACAAAGTTAACCGTGATCGAAGAAACAGCTAAGTGGGAAGAGAATCTGGGTTTTAGGTGAAAGAAGACAGGCCATCATTACTGCAGTGTCTGCTCACTTGTAAACCTGTGTATAACACTGTAATCTATGTACAGGATTTCACTTTCTGAACGAGAAATCTGTCCAGCAGATGCTTTAAACAGCTTATATATCAAATGCTATTAACTAAAGTTTGTAATCTACAAAACCTTTCAAAACTTTCAGTCGTTGAAAGGCTTTGAGCTGGACGTCTTTTCTATTCTGGGCTGTTCTCTGCTGCTCTAACAACAAAGTAAGACTGGGGGGGGGGGGTAATGCAAAGTAAAAGCCACAAGCCTCTGCGCCATGAAATCTGTCCTAAATCTCTGTTATAATGTCATTCTGAAAGGCCTGTATTAAAAAAGTAAAACATGTCTTATATATCATTATATGCCTGTTAAAATGCTGGGTTGTCTCCGTCAGGCAGGTAAATTAAAGCTCTGGCCAGTATGTGACAATTTACTAAACACTGATGAACAAAACAAATTGTTGCACAGTTGGTAAATTATTTCTGTAAACTGTAAAGTGTGTTGAACAATCAGCTGGTTCTGTTTTTTCTGCCTCTGCTCTAGGGATGGGTATCGCTACTCGGAGAACCGAAACGTCTCCAGTCAAACCAGTACTTCAGTCGATACCTAGGCCTACGTTTTGTTACCGGACAAATGAGTATTTTTATGGTTTTGCTTGCAGCCAAACACGCAAACCCACCGAAAGAAAGAAGAGCACACCTTTTTTTCACCATTGTGTTTGCATGTGTGTATAAAACAGCCGCTCACCTTCGGCTGCGTTTCCGTTGGTTTCATCCTCTGGTATCATTTAACACTTCTCTGTACATTTTCATTTGCTATTCACATCACTTGTCACTGATCGATCGATGCGTTCCATCACATCAATTAAAGGTTTTTATGGCGCAGCAGCGAACAGCTGATTTTACTCACGGAGCCTCCGGCTGCAGCTGCGGCTACTTGAGGTGTAGTTGCTTTGATCGGCTAGACTACAGCCTCTCTATTCCTGTTTGTATCTTTAGTGTAGTTTAGTGACTTGTTTAAACAGACTGCTTTCTCGTTTTATACTTTTGACTGTCGTCTTTTCAGGGGTTTGCGACTTTCAAAAAAAGGAAAAAGCACTGCGGAGATCTTTCAATTCAGTTTATTGAAAGTCAATAAAATAATCTTCCGTTGTTTACTTTCAACAGGCATATCAAAAAATACCTTAAACTTGTTTCCCACAACTTGTTTGTCACTAAACTATTTCACTCCTCTCTCATTCAAATATAAAATAATTCCCAAGCTGTAGTCTTTCCCCTTATGGGCTAATACTACCAGTGAGGATAAACTAATTAGGATGAGGAGATATGTGATACAATTTCCCAATAGCCTACTTTTTATGTAGCAGTTATTTGAAACAAGAAAAATAATATAGATAACCTTGCTTGTTCATTACAACAATAAATAATAATAATAATAAAAAAAAGCTACCAATCAACTACTATGGCTTCAACAGGTGACATTTTATGCAAGGTATTGAATGAAGTACTCAATTGGTATCTGTGTCACTTTAAGGGTACTGGTTTTGGTACTGGTATCGTAAAATTTTAAACAATACCCAACCCTACTCTGCTCTGACTGAACATCATGTAAAGACATATAAATATCACACAAACCACAACTGAACGTCATTTTCCAAACAAACACCTGTCATGTACAGAGAGGCTCTGAACACATCGGGAACTCCGTCACTCTGCCTTCAGGCTGTTTAATGCATATATTCCTCAGTGTGTGAGTGGGAGGCCTGTATCTGTCTGTTTGCTTTGATACAAGTTTCACATGGAAGCCTGTTAATGCAGCATGAAAGTGGATTTATGCTCAGCTAAGGAGGAGTGTGTAAACGTTTGAAGTGTGTATGCAGGCTGTTTTTTCTTTTCCATGGATGAACATACAATTCTACTTTTACGTGTTTATTTTAACATTTCTTTACCCGTGCAAGTTCTTTTCCTTTTCTTTCATTGAAGATGTATAGCTTTATAGAAGACTTTTATGTCTTAAAATGGTAAATGGACTACACATACCGCCTTTCTAATCTTCCACCCACTTAAAGCACTTTTCGCTAGTCAACATTCACACATACATTCATACACTGATGGCAGAGGCTGCACACACCGTTCAGTATGTTGTCCAAGAACACTTCCGCATGCAGTCAAGACCTTCTGATTAGTGGACAACCTGCTCGACCTCCTGAGCCTCTCAAGTCGCGATATGGCGGTATATACTGTGCAACAGTGGAATACTCGTAGATATTTGGCAGTACTGTTTCAACTGCGGGAGCTATCCCTTTGTGTTTCTGCTATATGTTCAGGACAGGATATGTAGCAAATCTGGGCTGATCTTGCAAATCTAGCTGCCAAAAGGGAACGTGTTTAGGGCAGCAGCACTGCTTACCACATTCTCATGCGACGTGAGCGTGACAGTTGGTGGCGGTAATGCACCTCTAAGCTGGTTTGCCAACCGCTGCAGAAGAGAGTGATAAGAAAACATAGAGGAGCAGAGTGACATTGTAAATACAGAGAGAGCACAAGGAGTTGTTTTATTTGCATGGAAGTTTCAAATAAAATAAGAAAATAATCAAATGTGGTGAAGTACAATTTCTAAATTTAAATTACTGAACAGTTATTGTATTGTTATATATACACTGTTGAAATGGCCATGATATAAAATTACATCCTGTATACTGTGATAGATGCTTTTGGCCATATCGCCCAACCCTATGTTTAGCACAGTCATGGATGTTTACAGTAATTAGACATCACATACAGCACATGTGAAATGTTTCTGTCAAATGAAAAACATTGTTGGTGTGCAGAGAACAAACCGAGAGCTGATAACAGGCTAGGACGGGTGATGTCTGATAGAGTTCAAACCTACACCTTTTTTTTTTTTTCACACTAAATGATCCACAGCTGCTGCTTCCTCTTCAGCCGCCTCGTTTTATTTCCCAGCATTCCTTATCACTGGGAGGTGAAGATGACTCAACACTGTCTCTGCTGTGAAGTCGAGCGACCTGTTAGTCTGTCACATTAAAGGACTGCTGACATTTCCAGCTGTCTTCTCATTATGTCCCTGAGGACACATTACTGAAACATCCAAACCATCCTCATAAAAGGAACATTTTTGGGAAGTTAGTTACAACATGTTAATCAGACAGTGCTGGAGGGATTTTTTCACTTTTGATGCTGCTGTCAGTTTCCCCTATTTCCAGTCCAGTCTTGCCAGTGAAACTGTATAATATCTGTTGACAAAACAATCATAATTCATGGTCTACTTACTGGCTCTTTCTGGTGCGTTCAGGCAAATCAGCACACAGTTCTCTTAGCTGCCGTGGAACTCATGACATTACTCGAAAACAAACAGTGGCCAAACAGTAAATATTTGCGTGGTGTTATAACACTTTACTAAGGTGTGCAAGTTAAGGCAAATGAGTATATACTTCTTTCAGGAATACATTTGACAAACATTAAAATGATGTGTCTTATGACATGAGTTGATAGATTTATTATTTTTTTGCATGTTTGTCACACAGAAATGTTTCAAATCATCAAACAAATTGAAAAATTAGTCAAAGATAACACAAGTAAACACAAAATGCAGTTTTTAAATGGAAAAGAAAATCCAAAACCTACATGGCCCTGTGTGAAAAAGTGATTCCCCCCCCTGTTAAAACACAAATAAACTGTGGTTTATCACATCAGTTCAATTTCTGTAGCCACACCCAGGCCTGATTACTGCCACACCTGTTCTCAATCAAGAAATCACTGACAAAGTGAAGTAGACCAAAAGATCCTCAAAGAGGCTAAACATCATGCTGCGATCCAAAGAAATGAGAAACAGAGTAATAGGGATTTATCAGTCATGAAAAGGTTATAAAGCCATTTCTAAAGCTTTGGTACTCCAGCGAACCACAGTGAGAGCCATTATCCACAAATGACGGAAACATAGAACAGTACAGAATCTTCCCAGGAGTGGCCAGCCGACCAAAATTACCCCAAGAGCTCAGCGACGACTCATCCAAGAGGTCACAAAAAAAACCACAACAACGTTCAAACCACTGCAGGCTACACCTGCCTCAGTTAAGGTCAGTGTTCACGACGGTATCATAAGAAAAAGACTGGGCCAAAATGGCCTGCATGGCAGAGTTCCAAGACGAAAACCACTGCTGAGCAAAAAGAACATAAAGTTTTGCCAGAAGACATCTTGATGATCCCCTAAGGGTGCTCCGATCAGGATTTTTGGGGCCGATCGCTGGAAGCAGTTTCTGCCAACACCGATCAGCGGTCAATTTGAAGCCTTCTATTTCTCATGTCATATATTTATCATATATTAATTGAAATATTCTTAAAATGTATAAGTATTACAATTAACAATTATTAATTAAGATAATGTATTGTGAATTGTCAACTGTTTACTTTTATTGACAGGAAACGTTCAACATTCCATTCCCTCTGTTAGAAACACGCCTTGAACAGCTTAGAGCTTAACAAATAAAGCCTTAACTCAGAATAAATTACCAAACACAAACTGTCATTGTTAATTTAAACAAACTTAAAGTGTACTGAAGTGTATTGAAGCCATGACGTAACAGTCACACATGTTTAGAGAATGTATAAGTAATTGTTTGGCTTTTTGTCCTAGCTCAAAATCTAAAAAATGTCCTTTCAATAATTGCAAACATTTCTTTAGCAAAACAAATTCTTTGTCCATCCATGTCTATCCACTTGTAGCTCCACATCAGAGCTGAATACAAGTGAAGCTAAACAACAAAAGCTTTTCTGGAGAATAACAAAAAATGTACAGTCTTTAAATCTAGATACATTTGAATTGCACAGCATGAAAAAAAAACTTCATATCTCTGCAGCTTAACAGAACCACAGCTGCACTGTCCTGAGGTCTTCTGCATCATGAGTCACTGATAAAGACAGAAGAGGAATAAAGATTAGTAGAGCCATAACTCCTAAAGCTTACTTGTTAAGGATCAATGGCAGATTTTTCTTTAGAAATATAAGCATCACCGCATTTTTGGCAGACAGCTTGTTCCTTTTCTCATCTAAAATATTCCCTGCTGTACTACAAAGTCGCTCGCTATCTACACTTGTGCATGGTGCACAGAGCTTGTGCTGCTTGTGGGAGAGCGGGGAAACTGCTTTTATTGTCCTGCCAAAAAACAAGCGGCTGTCCGCTCCGTGGGATGTCTGGCTCCGATAGGTAGAGGTTCACCTGCAATGATGTTGAGCTGCTGATGTCACCACCACCATGTTCCCCATGTTCATCCAACAACTCAGCATGCATAGCATGCAAGGAGCCAGCTCGTGGTACTTTCTCTGGGGGCTTGGTGCCAGTCGCTTCCAAACTCGCCTTGCCATTCTGCTGCTCCAGTCCAGTGGCCAGGATTTCAGAAAGCAGCCCGTGTATCTGTGGCCTGAGTGCGTCGGAGAAACGTCTTTTTTTTAAAAAGAAATATGTAACACAGCATGGACAAATTATAAGACAAAATAAAATAAATGATTAAATGCATTCCATAGTTTGTCTGCTCTTGTTTTGATTAGTGAACTAGTCTTTGCCAAATAGCATACTCCAAATTGCATTTTTACTCTGTATTCTTAACTCTTCTTCCGAATGCTTATTTTTACAGTAAATTTAGTCCTATTTACAGGAAATGCAAAATGACGGGGAGCGGAGAGATATATATATATAAAATATGCATGCTGTGCTGGTCATATAGAATATTAGTATACATTCATTCCACACAGACTGATATATCGCAAGCGTTCATTTCTTTTAATTTTGATGATTATAACTGAAAACTAATGAAAACCCCAAAATCAGTATCTCAGGAAATTATAATATTGTGAAAAGGTTCAATATTGAAGAGACCTGGTGTCACACTCTAATCAGTTAATTAACTCAACACCTGCAAAGGCCTTTAAATGGTCTCTCAGTCTAGTTCTGTAGGCTACACAATCATGGGGAAGACTGCTGACTTGACAGCTGTCCAAAAGACGACCATTGACACCTTGCACAAGGAGGGCAAGACACAAAAGGTCATTGCTAAAGAGGCTGGCTGTTCAGAGCTCTGTGTCCAAACACATTAATATAGAGGCGAAGGGAAGGAAAAGATGTGGTAGAAAAAAGTGAACAATCAATAGGGATAACCGCACCGTGGAGAGGATTGTGAAACAAAACCCATTCAAAAATGTGGGGGAGATTCACAAAGAGTGGACTGCAGCTGGATCAGTGCTTCAAGAACCACCACGCACAGACGTATGCAAGACATGGGTTTCAGCTGTCGCCTTCCTTGTGTCAAGCCACTCTTGAACAAGACACAGCGTCAGAAGCGTCTCGTCTGGGCTAAAGACAAAAAGGACTGGATTGCTGCTGAGTGGTCCAAAGTTATGTTCTCTGATGAAAGTAAATTTTGCATTTCCTTTGGAAATCAAGGTCCCAGAGTCTGGAGGAAGAGAGGAGAGGCACAGAATCCACGTTGCTTGAAGTCCAGTGTAAAGTTTCCACAGTCAGTGATGGTTTGGGGTGCCATGTCATCTGCTGGTGTTGGTCCACTGTGTTTTCTGAGGTCCAAGGTCAATGCAGCCGTCTACCAGGAAGTTTTAGAGCACTTCATGCTTCCTGCTGCTGACCAACTTTATGGAGATGCAGATTTCATTTTCCAACAGGACTTGGCACCTGCACACAGTGCCAAAGCTACCAGTACCTGGTTTAAGGACCACGGTATCCCTGTTCTTAACTGGCCAGCAAACTGGCCTGACCTTAACCCTATAGAAAATCTATGGGGTATTGTGAAGAGGAAGATGCGATACTCCAGACCCAACAATGCAGAAGAGCTGAAGGCCACTGTCAGAGCAACCTGGGCTCTCACCTGAGCAGTGCCACAGACTGATCGACTCCATGCCACGCCGCATTGCTGCAGTAATTCAGGCAAAAGGAGCCCCAACTAAGTTTTAAGTGCTGTACATGCTCATACTTTTCGTGTTCATAGTTTTCAGTTGGCCAACATCTTAGAAGTAATATTCTAATTTTTGGAGATACTGAATTTGGGATTTTCATTAATTGTCAGTTTTAATCATCACAATTAAATGAAATAAACATATGAAATATATCAGTCTGTGTGTAATGAATGAATATAATATCCAAGTTTCACTTTTTGAATGGAATTACTGAAATAAATCAACTTTTGGATGATATTCTAATGAGAGAGAGAGAGAGCGCTAGCTAACTTTGAAAACTCCTTATACTCCTTTCTATGGCTAACCTTCAAATGTCTGAGGTTGGTGGTGTTGAAATGTCTTTGGAGCTTTCCGCCTTGTGGAATTTCCTTGGCACACACGTTGCAAATCGCTAGTGGATGGTCTTTTTCAGACACCTTGTAGAACTGCCAGACTGCCGCCATTTTAGCTGCGTGTAGAAAAAATTCTCACGAGTAGTGCATAATCTGATCAGCCCATCTGATCAGCCTTTATGGAGACCACCGATCAAACTATTTAAAGCCTTTATCGGCTGATAACGATCATAGTACCCTTATGATCCCCAAGACCTTTGGGAAAATTCTCTGTGGACTGACAGGACAAAAATTGAACTTTTTGGAAGGTGGTAGTGTGATGGTCTGGGGCTGTTTTGGCTGCTTCAGAACCTGGATGACTTGCTGTGGTAAATGGAACCATGAATTCTGCTGTCTACCTAAAAATCCTGAAGGATAATGTCCGGCCATCTGTTCGTGACCTCAAGCTGAAGGGCACTTGGGTTCCGCAACAGGACAGTTATCTAAAACACACCAGCAAGTCAATCTCCTACCTCTGAATGGCTTAAGAAAAACAAAATGAAGACTTTGGCGTGGCCTAGTCAAAGTCCTGACCTGCATCCGATCGAGGTGTTGTGGCATGACCTTAAAAAAGCTGTTAAGGCTCGAAAACCCTCCATTGTGGCTGAATTACAACAACTCTGCAAAGATGAGTGGGCCAAAATTCCTCCACAGCACTGTAAAAGACTCATTGCCAGTTATTGGAAATGCTTGATTGCAGTTGTTGCTGCTAAGGGTGGCCCAACCAGTTATTAGGTTTAGGGGCAATCACACAGGGCCATGTAGGTTTGGATTATTTTTTCCCCCTTAATACTAAAAACCTTCATTTAAAAGCTGCATTTTGTGTTTACCGGGGTTATCTTTGTCTAATATTTAAATTTGTTTGATATGAAACATTTCAGTGTGAAACACAATGCAACAAAATTAGAAATCAGGAAGGGGGCCAACACTGTTTCACACCACTGTCCATGGTGATCTAAATTTATTAAGAATAATAGAGCCTCTTTTTTTTTAAATCTAACAAAATAATCCTAATCTTTTTGCATCCAAAGAAACATTTCAGAATATCAATTGTCCAGTTGCATTTAACCTTCTGCTTTCACTCCGTACTTGTATCAGACATCAACTGGCTTATCTTTCAGCTGATGACCTTTTCCTCTGAACTGGTTATTGCTCAAAGTTTCCCTCTGTTGCCAGGATGGATAAATTGCTTTTCTTTACCTGGAGGGATGTTTTCTGTGTGATCTGAGCAACATCAAAGTAGACTAAGAAGACTTTTTAAACACTAACATCAATGAATTTATCAAAAATGTGGGAAAATATTTCTTTGTAGAAAAGGTCACTGTAGGACTGTAATGGCTCACGTCCTTAATCTTCTTTTAGAATCAGGAAGTTTTGATACCAGACATAAAAACATAACACTGTGACACACTGTTCACACGATGCAAACCACAATTTCTTCACCACAAGCTGTAGTTTATCTCTGTCTTTTCTTCTCTTTGTTTTCTGGGGATTCCTGTGTAAAAGTTCGGTTTTCTGACAGTGAGAAGGATTTTCCTCCTTTGATGGAGGAGATGAATAAGCTCTAGTTAAGTTTTACTTTGTTCCCACAGTGTTTTTACATTCAGCTTTGTGCTGTTGCTCCAGAGACTCTAATGATAAAAAGCAGAATTGGAAACTCAATCAGACAGAAGCTGCAAATCATTCATGACATTTCATTTAACTGCGCTCACAGTTTTTTATTGCCTCTTCTGTTGACTCATTTGTTTCTCTCATGTTTTAATAGAAGAGGCCAGTCTTCATGAGCTGTAGCCTGTGCGTAGCCACAAGAACTGTCTGCTTGATAGCATCACATTTCCTCCTATTGCCAGCGAGAGGTTTTGTCCTAGCCCCCAAGACGTGCTCCATGCTTTCAAGCAACTGTGCACTTTCAGGTGAGCCGGTCGCTCTGTAAGCAGCTCGTTTTATAAAAACAGCGACAGACAACGCATGCTGCATCCAGGAAGTCTGCCGAAGCCTCCGTCCGCTGCTTGTTTGGGTTGGTGATTTGCAGGCTCATCAACATCTCACCCCTCCTTGACATATCGTTTGACTGTTTGTGTATTCAGAGCCCGTGAGCAACGGGCTTTCAAAATAATAATCATAAAAACTGCATTAATGTGAGTTAAAATAATTGTCAGGGTTAATTAATTAATGCGTTAATAACGCGCTAACATGCCCAGCCTTAGTAAATACTAAATAAAACCAACAAAACATCTGAACTTGATCAAGACATGTATTTGTATTTGTGAGCGCCATGGGATGTCCTCATTAAATAAGTGTGCCCCACTGAGCTATAATAAATATCCAAACACCTGCTGCACTTGGGCACAGTAGGAGTGAACTCACCAGGAATGCGCCTCAAGGTCCGGGAGTGTGGATATAGGGATTGGGTCACACTCTCCTCTTCATTTCCCTCTCTTATCATGATCCCTTTACTTTCTGTGGATTTCTTTATATTCATGTTTTTGCTTTGTTCTTTGCTTCTCACCTGTTTGTTCTCACTGAGTTAGAATGGGTATGAAGTCACACAGCCGGGGGAATTCTTTCTTTCTCTATCAGAGCACCAGGTCCAAGCAGCGTTTAACCACTGTGCTCTGATTTCCTGCTTCACCTGTCCAATCAGAGACAAAGCAGGAGGATCAATCGCAACATTTCTCATCAAAACTGAACCGAATCCTCCAGGTGAGCGTGACGAATCTGAACTGTCGCCTCAAAATGGAGCTAATAGCTGATAGTTGTGCCTCTGATGCTCCTCGTCTTTCAGTTCCCCTTACAGACAGATGACTTTCATAACTCCCCTCCTTCATGGTTCATCTGTTACATTTGCAATTTGAAAGGAGAAATTGGACTGGTGTTAAAGATTCTGCAGCTTTGCTTCGAGGCAGAGAAGAATCCCACGCTTGTTCCTTTAATCTGCACATCATCAGGTTTTTATTGAACATGAAGTAATTGGTTTTTAGAATATACTCTGTCAGATCACTTCAGCTGGTAGCTCATTCTTTACAGGCTCGGCAAAATGACATGGCCTCAATGAAACAACCGCTGTGGGAGGTTTGAGTCGAGGATTCTCTCTCGGACCAAACTGAGCTTCGACTTTGACTTTGGTCTATAAGTCCATAAGTCTAGATCCGTGCTTCCTGTTATGTTACAACCTGTATGCTAAGTTCCTCAGACTCTGAATGTCTGAGCTACTCAGCCATGCAGAGAAGCTCTTATCTTTAGTTTTTAGTGATGCATTTTATGTTCGTCTCCTTTTCAGTGATCCTCTTTTTCAGTCAGAAATAATTTTCGCCGCAGTTGCAATCAAACTGATGATAAAAGTTGAATTGTGTAATTTTCTGATTTGAATTTACATAATGTTAGCCATACTTTTTTTTTATCTCTTTATCACAGTGTCAGGATTCAAAGTCAGTCAGGGATGCCTTTTTTCTCTTCTGGAGGCATATTTGTTGTTTGCATTGTCCTGGGTTGAGTTACAGTGTACAAATTCCCTTTACTGTGCGATAATTCATATAAATAAATGTGATTTGATTTGCTTTTCTAGATTTAAGTTAAGTCCTTTCCATCCTAATCAATTTCTGGACGTGTGTATCTTTCTGCATATATCACAGCAATGGCTTCTTTGATGAATTTTAGTCAGATTTTAGAGCAGGTCATAGCACTGAGACAGCAATTCCCAGGCCTCTTAGTGAACTTCTTTCAGCAGTTCAAATGTCTGCTTTATTGCTTTTAGATCTGACTGTAGCTTTTTATGCAGTTGACCATTTTATTTCCGTTGAATGTCTTAACCATTGGGAAGGCATATTGGTTTCTCACAATATCAGCATGGCTGACTGTGAGGGTGAAAGTAGCTTGAAGATGTTTGCAGACAAAAGAAAAAAATACTTGTAGTGAAAAAATTAAATCCAGACCCTGTAAGCAACATTTCAAAATGCACCTGCATTGTTTTGCATTTTGTGACTTTCAGTCAAATAAAAAACTATTTTTCTAGTCATATATATTTTCATTGAAGATTTCTTAAAAATAGTGTTAAAATATCATCTCGACTCGTGAACCCAATATTGAGTGTAACTGTATTTTCACACACCTAAACGGGAATGTAAATGCTCCTCTACCTCAGGGTGTACCGACGGGATCAGTCCTTGATCTACTACAATTTTCTATCTACCAGATGATTCTCAGATGTACAGTGGGTACGGAAAGTATTCAGACCCCTTTAAATTTTTCACTCTTTGTTTCATTGCAGCCATTTTCCAAAAAAAAAAAGTTCATTTTATTTCTCAGTAATGTACACTCAGCACCCCATCTTGACAGAAAAAAACAGAAATGTAGAAATTTTTGCAAATTTATTAAAAGAAAAACTGAAATATCACATGGTCATAAGTATTCAGACCCTTTGCCGTGACACTCATATTTAACTCAGGTGCTGTCTATTTCTTCTGATCATCCTTGAGATGGTTCTACACCTTCATTTGAGTCCAGCTGTGTTTGATTATACTGATTGGACTTGATTAGGAAAGCCACACACCTGTCTATATAAGACCTTACAGCTCACAGTGCATGTCAGAGCAAATGAGAATCATGAGGTCAAAGGAACTGCCTGAAGAGCTCAGAGACAGAATTGTGGCAAGGCACAGATCTGGCCAAGGTTACAAAAACATTTCTGCTGCACTTAAGGTTCCTAAGAGCACAGTGGCCTCCATAATCCTCAAATGGAAGACGTTTGGGACGACCAGAACCCTTCCTAGAGCTGGCCGTCCGGCCAAACTGAGCTATCGGGGGAGAAGAGCCTTGGTGAGAGAGGTAAAGAAGAACCCAAAGGTCACTGTGGCTGAGCTCCAGAGATGCAGTCGGGAGATGGGAGAAAGTTGTAGTAAGTCAACCATCACTGCAGCAATCCACCAGTCGGGGCTTTATGGCAGAGTGGCCCGACGGAAGCCTCTCCTCAGTGCAAGACACATGAAAGCCCGCATGGAGTTTGCTAAAAAACACCTGAAGGACTCCAAGATGGTGATAAATAAGATCCTCTGGTCTGATGAGACCAAGATAGAACTTTTTGGCCTTAATTCTAAGCGGTATGTGTGGAGAAAACCAGGCACTGCTCATCACCTGTCCAATACAGTCTCAACAGTGAAGCATGGTGGTGGCAGCATCATGCTGTGGGGGTGTTTTTCAGCTGCAGGGACAGGACGACTGGTTGCAATCGAGGGAAAGATGAATGCGGCCAAGGACAGGGATATCCTGGACGAAAACCTTTCCCAGAGTGCTCTGGACCTCAGACTGGGCCGAAGGTTTACCTTCCAACAAGACAATGACCCTAAGCACACCGCTAAAATAACGAAGGAGTGGCTTCACAACAACTCCGTGGCTGTTCTTGAATGGCCCAGCCAGAGCCCTGACTTAAACCCAATTGAGCATCTCTGGAGAGACCTGAAAATGGCTGTCCACCAACGTTTACCATCCAACCTGACAGAACTGGAGAGGATCTGCAAGGAGGAATGGCAGAGGATACCCAAATCCAGATGTGAAAAACTTGGCTCATGGCTGTATTAGATCAAAAGGGTGCTTCTACTAAATACTGAGCAAAGGGTCTGAATACTTATGACCATGTGATATTTCAGTTTTTCTTTTTTAATAAATTTGCAAAAATTTCTACATTTCTGTTTTTTTCTGTCAAGATGGGGTGCTGAATGTACATTACTGAGAAATAAAATGAACTTTTTTGATTTTTGGAAAATGGCTGCAATGAAACAAAGAGTGGAAAATTTAAAGGGGTCTGAATACTTTCCGTACCCACTGTACTTCTCCTTAAAGGCAGGGTAGGCAAGTTGCTTCTAAAACACTTATTGGCATATTTGTTGAAACTGTCTATATACACCAATGCATATTAAAAAGTTAGGGGCACTGAAAAAGAGAGTTTTAAAATCGGCTGTCTGTAGTCCTCTCAGGGCTGCAGTAAACGCAGCCACTCGTTCCATTCGGACCGAATGCAATGATTGGCTGGGTGACTCTCCCTCGCTGCCATGGCTACCAGCCCTGCTGCTACAGGAGCTGCCCCCGTGCGGGGCACCCGGTCATCTCGCTCAGACCGGTGAGTGATATCTGCATGGCTTTTTAACGATAGTGACAACTGGGCTGACACAGCGTGGTGGCTTTATTTCTGCTGGACAGGTAATCTGGCTTTTATCATTTTGATGGTAATTTTGTTACTTTCATTGCTAGCAAATGTAGCTACCTACTTAGCATACAGCTAACAGTAGCTGCCTACTTAGCATATAGCTAACTTTTGCTCTGAGTGCAGACTGGTGTAGGAGCCAGAGTACAGACGATGGATTATATCTAGCTGTAGGTGAGCTGAAAAACAGCAGCACGAGCTGTGTTTTCCGACGCTAACGTAAGGTAAGACAATGTAAGTGTAGACTGCGCCGGTTTAGTTATTCACCATATAGGTTTATTGTTATACTAGGTTTACAGCTAACTTTACGTTATCTTTATGTTGTATCTAATCTGTTTGTGTGATTATCTTGTGTCTGCAGTTGATGTTTGACTGTATGTTACTTTTACAAATGTGGTTATGTAGCTGTGTGTTTGTAGTTATGCGTATGACATGTCAACGTTAGTATACATAAACAATGATGGCTAAAGGATAGTTTGACATTGTTCATAGCTAAACCTACTGTGTGAAAACCTTTTACTGTAATTGGTGCCATTATGCCAGATTTTAAGTAAAAAACAAATACTGTGTGTTTGATTTCTATTGTGCCCTCGGGTCACCTGCAGATTTGGAGTCTTTCATAGCCCTGTGCTTCTCACCAGTATACGCTGATTGGACCATGCTGGCTGGCCTGGATTACAACCACCGTGTCCACAGACCAGCCAGGAGAAAAGCTGATGACACAATTCAGTATGTTGCATTATGAGTACTCCTATGCATTCAATACATTTATAAGTGAAGAGTCAAAAAATATTAAACAGTATGAGGAATACAGATAGATGGTGCTGATTTATTGTTTTGATTGCATTTTATGTGGAAATGCTAACTGCTCTATAAGAGAATAATGTCAGGTATAACAAACTTTTCACTAAGCTGATCCTCCTTTCTGTATTATCAGGTACAACAAGGTGTACAACAAAAAAGTCCAGGAAGTGGAGCTTGTACTCACTGAAGGTGGAGAAGGACTTCAGTTACATCACAGACCTCCACAGTGCCATCCTCCTCCTCCTCCTCCTCCTCCAACGGTTGTCTACTACTGAGGAGATGCCTAGAAGCAGAACCAGGAGACCCGATGATCCCCGTCAACATGGGGTTCAGTCAGGTGTCCCTGTCCCAACTGTATTCCTAGATACAGCAAAATATAACTCAAAAAGTAATATGGTTGGTTTTGAAATGTGGTAATCATGTCAGAGAGGTGACTGTGATATATTTAATCATCTCCACAGCAGCGATGTGATGCTACATGCAAAGTCTGAACTGTCTTCATAATCAGTCAGGACACCTCTGGACACACCTTGTCTTTCTTTCTGTATATACTTATTTTTAATGATGTTTAAAATGATCTATTTGTGATATAGGTTGTAGTTTTAGTAGTATTTAATAACAATGAACAAGTGTTATTCCACATTTGGATGTCAGTATTGGAGACATAAGACTGCAAGTGTGAAGAAAAGGCATTTATCATTTTCAATGTTTTATTTAAAAAAGAATAAAAATATTATCAAGAAAAGGGAAAAATATCTTTGTATTTTCTCTACCCTCCTGGGACACAGATGAGCCGATGGCTGAAGCAGAGCTGTTAGTTGTAATCAGTAAACAATAATAAAGTAATAACAATAGTGATGGATTACATAGCACTTTATTTTTGACACCCAAAGGGCTTGGGGTGAATCACCAGAGAAACTTTGAGACAAGTACACTGGGAGACAATAGACTAATATTAAAATATATATATACCTGGAGTGCCGTCCTCATCAGAGACAATAATGCTGTCACCGTGGAAGCTCTAACATGCAAAACCACGTACATGTTATGAGTCTAACACGAAATTCACGTTTGTGTAGTGTAACTGATGGAAACTGGAAAATGTGCATCAGCTTGTTTTTAGCTTTGCCCAATGTTACTGCAGCTCTTAGCACAGCTATCTGTTGCTAACAGTTAGCTAGCCAGCTCGTTACTGAATCAAAGTCAGTCTTTTTAAACCTATCCAATAATAACATGCTAGCTTGATAGTGAGCACTAACAGCCGGGTTAATTATTTATTAACGATAAAGTTAAATGTTTTCTTACCCCTGATGTGAGCCGCTGCATCGCGCTGCTCTCCGCTCGCCACACTGTGCTCGTCCTCCAGAGTCGGCAACGCACGTTCGTGTGTTTTGGGGCGTGGCTTTCAAAGGAGCCCAGAAGGGAGGGGGTGGGAGTTTCTCTGTTGGATACTTTCAAAAATCAAGCAGTTTGTTGCTAGTTTCTCAAACTTACCTACCCTGCCTTTAAATTCAAATAATCTCTGAACAAACAACAGGTTTGCCTTAGAGGTTAAAAACTGGTTATTCAGAACTTCCTCCAGTAAATCACAAGTTCCTGGAAAAACACGCCCTCACACAGTTTCTTGTGCTATGTTTTTTTTTAAAGAGATGGTATTATGCTCATTTTCAGGTTCAAAATCTTATTTAAGGGTTGTACCAGAACAGGGCTACTAAGGACTACTAGCCAATCAGAAGCAGAGAAGGGCGGGTCAGCGAGAAGCCGGTAAACCGCTTCGGTTCAGCTGTACATGTTGCCGACCAGCTTGGCAAGATGGACTGGAGTAAGAGTTTCAGAGTGGTGAGTTATTAATCTGTAACAAAAGTATCTTTCATCCATAAAGTTTTAACTGAGCTCAGTCTCTACATCACAGGAACAACTTTGTCCACTGACTGCCTGGAGGGTAGCTAGTGTTTGGAAGGGAGAGGAGAGCTGTGTGCTGCAGCTCACTGTTTTTCCACCTGTGTTTTTGAGGGCGTGTCGGACTAACCGCTTGGCAAGCTTTATCATGCGCATTTTGCTTTCATCCCTTCGACCTCACAGAGATGAAAGGGTAGCGGCTAGACTACAAACGAGCTGTCAGGCAGTTCAGAGCAGAGTTTCACTTTGCAAACCTATTACATGCACAAAAAAGTTATAAACTCAAGAAAGGAGCATAATACCACCTCTTTAATGGTCTGATCCCGGCCTATCTGTGTTTCTCAGTGGTCCCTCAAATAGTCAAATCTGAGCATGTACTCACTCATGTATAGTTGTTTTTTAAAACATGAACATGATCTATTGAGCTCATTGCAGACATGTTTTCAGTTCTGCTGACATTCTCTTCTCACTGATCAAATAAATGGAAGTTATTCTACAGTTACACTGAATTTAAAACTTTTATGCTGATATATGAAGTGTTCAGGCCCTCTGACAGGCTGAAGAAGGCGACAGGGACATTTTAATATCTAGCTAAAACATTTTTTTATGCATGAAGGAACATATGAGCATATAATGATGCACAGCTCCCCACAGCTGATGGTGGAGAACTTAAAAGAAAGCTTGAAATATGCTGTGACAAATGAGTTCTATCATAATGGCACAGGGGATTAAATGTCAACTGAGCTATCTGACTGGTCTAAGACACCTTCCAGCTGTGCTGATAAAGGGGTGATCAGAAAGAACCTGCTGATGTAGTGTTCAGAGAAGAATTCTTGTGAGTTGAGTGTTATTCTCGCCCTGACTGCAGCCAAAGGGGAAATCTTCACTCAGGCTTTGGAGGGGGGTGTGTGTTGAGTGAGTTTGTCACCAATATTGGTTTTAGTGAAGCAAGTAACTTAAAGTGAGACAGAGACCTTAGGACAACAGCTAGGGATACGGAAGTTGGCTGCTAGGACAAACTCTAAATTAAATAACTTACAGGGGATATATGTTTAGTTTTATTATTTTATTGAAGTGAATCACTTCTTATTGCCTGTGTTTGAAGGGGTTGTAATCTCACATAAAAATGACCCACTTGCCGTGTTTTTCTGTTACCTCTGCCTGCCAAATGCTTATTCATATGTGAAGACTCTGGGTCGGATTTTATGGGAAATCCATTGGCTGTGACTCCCGAGCCTCTTGCCTTCTAAATCAGTACACACAGCAACAACACCGCAGCTAACGAGATGTTTTGGATATAAAACCGACAGAGAGTTGGCTTTCATTCTATTGGACAGGTAAACTAACATTACTGCTTGTAAATTGAGACGATGTGCTTCAGTTGGCTGAAGTAAGAAAACGTTAGCTCAATGGCTAACACCAAGCAGTTGCTAACGTTATCCGGTGCAAAATAGTTACTGGATATGGCTTTCCACATGACTTCACCAGCTAACACAACCCATAGTATGACCCTGTGTACCACCGGTATTATGTCACAGTGCAGTGCCTGCAAAAAATAATGTAACCGTGAAAAGCAAATGTGGAGCGATTTGTTAAATTTTTTGTTTAATATTTTAAAAGTAACAAGGGCAGCAACATCAACGTTTACACATTTACTATATAAATGCAATAATATCTCAGTGGAAACAATCTAAAATATCACTCAAATAAATAAAAGTATTATCCTATCAACTGAAACTGCTGTCTGATCATCCTCAGACCTGATAGCCATGAGGGGGATTTACTGGGCTATCTTCTGTGATGAAAGAAATTTCTTTATAAACGTCTGCGTGTTTTTATAGAAAAATTTGTTTCTATAAACATCATGTTTTTTCTTTCGGTTAGAAATAGCAGACCGTTCCATATACTTCAATACCCATGAGCCTCGGCTGCCTTTGCCATGGAGCAGAACAAAGTCAGAGGGGTGAATCAGAGCAGCAGGGAATTGTTGTTGCAGTTGTGAATAAAACACTGCGTTATAGTTGCTTATTTAATATAAAAATTGACCCAGAATCCAAAATTAAATTAATTTAAGCAGATTTCTGAACAGCTTAATCTTTAGCTTTTGGGGCGCCTGAAATAACCCTCCTGCTTGTCAACTGTATTTATCACGCACAGTATTTTTAACCCCTACTGCAATCAAGTCTACTCTTTTCTGTGTTTTATCACTGTATACTGAAAACCTTTGCGTTTTAGACTTTATTTTTTTATTTTAGCTTTCTTTGATTTTCTGATTTTATAGACTCAAAGATCCAAGAAATACCAACAAAAAACTTACTTGCTGGCAGCTTTACATTTCGTCATACATGTGTGCATATACACATGTATGTTATCGACCCCACTGAGGTTAAATAGCTGAGTTTCCCTGCCAGTCAGTCAGAACTGAAGAAGTCCTTTGGATGAGGGACGAAACGTCTTCCAGTATCTTCAACCAAGTCCAGCTGCCCTTGACTTTAACCTTCGTTGGATAACTATGACCTGGATGACTGAGAATCTTCATAGACGCACATGTATTTTGTTTCACATTTACTGCAGCAACAGTAGTAAAACCTTTTTCTTACTTTCCTTCATGTTTATTGTTTTCATAAACACATTTTCCAGTGTGCTAGTGGTGGTTAGGTGAAATGCGTGGCTCTGTTTTTAAATGTGTTGCTGTTAAAGTCAGAGCCTCTATGAGTCTGTCAGGTGGTCTTCCTTCTCTTAAACAGCTGAACTGACACACATAGTCTGTCTTTAATCTCTTGACTCACAGCCCGGCACTCTGCTGGTGTGTAAATAATTTAGTGAAATTTTAAAGCCCCAATTAATTCAAGCAGCAGGGAGGGAGGGAGGATGTCTCCTGCTGATCGATTCATTAGTAATAATGGCTGACATTTGTGTCACCAGACAAAATGGAAGGAGGGCTGCAGCCTCACTGTTGACCAGATTCATGGTGCAGGTTCTGCACAGGCCTCAAGCCCAAGCTTATATAGTCTTTGTATTCATTCATTCATTTACTCATACAAAAATCTGATACACAGATACTGTATGTAAACTGGAAATATAGTATGTTTGTCTCTAACCAGTATCCAAAACAAGTGATTTAGAGTATGTTAATTCAAAATATAGCAAAGATCCATGGGCTTTTACAGCCACAACACCATCATCCAGGAAATGTTTCATTTGACATCGCAAACCCAGGCGGTGATTGTACACTCTCTCTGGTTGAAGGAGAAAGGATGGTCTGAGTTTAGCATACTTTAGAGTATGGGGTGGGGGAGTCATCGATCCAGGCTCAGAAGGTGTCTGGACGGGGGGTCAGAACCTCAAGCAGGCTGACAGGGTGACCTTTTATATTTTTATACACACACACACACACACACACAGAGCACTACCAGCCACAGAGGGGGACTAAGGAAGTATTTAGAGCCAGACTAGCACATTGTAGGTTTTTCATGAGATTTGCTGAATGGGAAAAATATAGTGTTCATGTGGTAGCTCAGACCTCTTATACGTTGATACAGAGCATGAGGATAATTGCAGGTCACAGTGAATTGGATGGTGATGCTACCAAGGACAGCAAGTGATGAAACACCATGACTTGCTGTCCATTTCAGCTCAGATAGAAAACAGTTGAACAGTAATCATACTGACATGAGCTGGTTAATGAGCCTCTGGCTCCTCCATTAGTTCGTCTTCATGCCAGTCACCATTATTGAATAATTACCATTTTACCCTCTGCTGATAGCTGAGACCGGCTGATGTGTAAAGGGCAAAAAATTTCACATTATAACAGCCTAATGATAATACAGACATCTTTTAGTTTGGTCACTGCGTTTTAATTCTGTTGTTTTCATGTTATCTGATCATTAGTTGCATTCATCTTGCATGCTTGGTAGAAAACAACAGTGTCTGGTTGAATTACTAGAATGAAAAGAGCAGACAAGGAATTTAAAACACTGCTGTAATAAAAACATTGTTTGAACATCGACTTTTTTTCTATTGTGAACATCTATTACATCTTCGAGAGGTACTTCTTGGTTCAACTTTGACCCACTGTTCTTCCCCGTTCTGTTAGATGTATGCAGTTGATCATTTAATTATTGCCTTTAGTTTAAACAAAGACAACTCCATACACATTTTTAAAGTAGGCAATGTTCTGTTGATGAGAATGTAATGCATTTCGGTGTGTAATGTCACTGTTCTTTCTCTGCAAATAGTTGTATTATTTTTCTCTATTTTATTATTCTTATATAACTTGCATTTGTTTATTCCATATTTATATATTTCTGCATTTATTTATGTCAACTGCATGTTTGTCTACGTGTGGCACCTTATCACCAAAGCAAATTCCTTGTATGTGTAAAACACTACATGGCAATAAAGGTTTTTCTGATTTAAATGGGCCTTGTAGGGGTCAGTCTCAGCTGGGTACAAGAAAAGGTAACATTTACTGATTACACATACACACTTGCTGCTGTTAAAATATAAATACTCACTGGTTTCACTCAATTTTAGGTACACCTCGCTAGTACCGAGCTTGGACCCCTTCAGAACTGCCTTAATTTTTTGTGGCATACTTTCAACAAGGTGTTGGAAATATTCCTCAGACTTTGGTCCATATTGATATGATAGCATCATGCTATCACATGATAGCATGATAGCATCTCCGCCCCCGGCCTCGACGTGACTGTGGAGGCCGGGGGCGGAGCTAGACTCTGAGCACTCCAGAAATCCTGTATAGAAAAAAATTCTGCATTAAGATGCATCGATAATCGTCTTATAATCGCATCGCAGCCCTCTGAATCGTAATCGAATCGTGAGACGCCCAGAGATTCCCACCCCTATTTCTCGCTATGTCACCCTACTTCCTCCTTTACTACCAACGTACTGCCACCAGAGGTCGCTGCCACAATAATCGTAAATATGGTTCGTAATAACTTGCTGAACAAACCTATTTTGTTTTCTCTGCAAGCTCTATCAGGTTGCTGGTATTTTGCTGCATTAATTTTACGTGAGTACAACGGTACTGTATAGTAATAGTACAACAGTGGACAGATAGTGTACAGCATGATTTCATAAAGTTATCGTCAAGAGCAAATTATTAATTGTCCCACCTGGGCGGCTAAATAAACCTGAAACCAATCAGCCTCTTTCCACAGTTATGGCTTAATCCCACTAGAAACTCCAGCATCTGTCTCCTTGTTTCTGGTGTCATCATTTGAAACGGTCAGCTTTATAGTTTTTGGTCTTCCTACATCCTCTCCTTCAGCAGGAGCTGTTTTAATGTCTTTTTGTTCTCTGCAGTTCAGAGCAGTTTGTGTTGAGTGATGCAGAGAGGCAGATTAGCTGCTGTTAGCTGGCTCCTCTGGTGGCAGCTGCATCTGTCACCTCCCTCTTCATCCACTTAACATTTGCCCATTTCCATTTATCACCATTAAGAGGACTCTCCGGATTTTTTTAACACCAAAATAATAGTTTCCTCTGGCTTTTCTGTTGGATCCCCTTGTTGAGCTTCAAGTGATTTCTGTTCCATGTCGTTACTCGTGTAGCTCCATGCTGGTTCCTTTCCATCTGTTGTTGGTTCACGCTCTGCACGTCTATCGCTCTCATGAGGCCAACCCTCAGAACAGACTGAAGCTGATCATGTGGTTCAGTCAGGACGTGTTATTTTATGCTTGTTGGTTGTCAGTCACAGGACAACTTTCAGTCTATTAGCGTACTGAGCATTTGTGGCTGTACTAATGCCCACATTCTTCTACTATTAGCCACTGAGCAGCTCCAATGGAATATTTTTTGCTCACAATCTTTGTGAGATCCCCGCCTGACTAAGAAATAAAATACTCTGCTTGGAATAGTAATTTGGTTCAGTTACCATGTTAAAATTGCTCCTTCTCCTTCATTGAAAAATCTACAGTCTGTGAATTATGGCTGCACGATTAATTGTAATCGCAATGTCGTCACGTGCGATTACATAACCGCAAAAATGTGTGTGATTTAAAGGTTCAGTGTGTAAGTTTTAGTGACCTCTTGTGGTGAGCGTTGCGAATTGCACCCCCTTCCCCCCATCCAAGCAAGTAGTATAGCTACGGTGCCTGAGACAGGACAAAGATGTCATCCATGAGATAGCAGAGACTTGCTAATATATTTACTTAATTATTCAGTAAAACTATGCTTTTTAAAAAAAATATTATTATTACTTGTTCATTAATAAACAGCCACATCAAGAAATGAAGTGCTACATGATGTCTCATACTCCTGTAATACAGTATTTTACAACTTGGGAGTGAAGAACATGTTGACTGTTAGTAGCGTTGAAGTCAAGCATCCACATGACCACCTCCATCAGCAACAGCATACTGTCTCTGCCTCTCTTCTCAGAGATGACTTTCATAATTCACATATCCACAGTTTTGCTCATATTGAAACATTTTCAACTTGCACAGCTGCATCTTCGCTTCAATTTGGTCTAGACCCCAATTCTGTCTTTTGGCGCCCACTCATCTTTCCATTGACTTTGAAATCAATGGCCCCATGACTAAAATTCACTTTGTATTCTGTCTGAGCATACCTTTGAATTGACAAATTTCTTTAATTAACATGATAGAGGTTAATTCTCCTAGCAACAGAGATTTGTTGGACTAAAAATAACATGGATGAGATGGTGTACGTCAGTCACTGCTGACTGGTTAGTACAAAATACCCATTTTCCAAACAGCTAACTGGAACATCGTGGATGACTTTCATTACTCTAATGAGGACGATCTTGGTAAAAGAAGGTTTCTTTCGGATTTTTCTATTTCATATTACTTTTGTTCTTCTTTCATATAACTGTTAACTACAAACCGTCTGAATTATATCTTTATGCTGAGCCCCAAATCTCATATATGGTAGTTTCCTCTCAGTTCTTGGCATTATACAATTTGCATACCCGCTGGAGCTTTGAACTTCATTTTAAATCATTGTATTTTTCTAGTCTGTTTTATTTAATGTGTATTTTATTATCTGTTGCGTTGGATCTGAGCTGTGGTAACAAGTGAATTTGTGGGATCAATGAAGTCTATCTCATCTTATGCTACTTACTGTTTTTGTCTGTGTGAATGTTTTATTAAATGTCTTCATTTGCAAAGACATTTAAGATGAATCCATCTTAAATCATAAATGTAAGCAAGAAAAAAAACTAGAAAACGAAAGGGAAAAAATACGTACTTTCAAGAATGCTAACATACATATTTAATTAGTCATATAATAATTGACCAAGCTGCCAATAACTGACCAAAGCAACTTAAAATTGCTAAATGTCAGAGGTCGCACGCCTCTGGAGCAACAAGGGGTTACGTGTCTTGCTCAGCGACACATTGGTGGATGTCGCGGTTGGAATTGAACCCAGGTCTCCCACACCAAAGGCATGTGTCTTATCCACTGCGCCCGTGCCACACCATTTAAGATATATAGATATAATAATTTTTAAAATTATCTTTGCATAGTTTAAGTATAGGTTCTATAGTTGCACATACAGTACATATATACTCACTAGGGGTGTGACGAGACTATTGGCTCACGAGACGAGACACTATTGTGTTCACGAGATCGAGACGAGATTTTAAAACTATTAAGAAATCTTCAATGCTAAATTATTTGACAATTGTGAGCATTAAATAGTTAATTTCCTGCATTCTGGTGAATTTTTCTGCACCAATTTTATGGTGGAAATGTTTTTATCTATGTAAATTGAAACACTAAATTCATGTGGCAGGCGGCGATTCAAAATAAAATTGAATATAATGATAAGAACGCTCTCAGGCATTTTTTAAATTCCTGTCAGATATGTCATTTTTTAAAATTAATCTTAATTCAGTTATTAACACCTGGAATTCAATGGCTCCTGTGTTTCCGCAGGTTTTGTGCTTATGTTCAAAACTTTCTGCACATTCAAAATCTATCCCACACATCTGTGTTCTCTGACATGTCGGGAAAATTTTTGAAATAGTATGTGAATAACGTCATTTATTGAGAACTTAACAAATCTACCTGTCCTATACTTTGGAAACTGTAACTAGACAACACTTCTGATCAGGCATAAATCACCGAGTGCAGCTTAGTCCCAAACAGAGCAAGTTTGCACTTAAATTTTTAGATGTTTATATTGCTCTAAAACTCACAGCGCAAGAGTTGGGTAGTCACGGCGTAAGCCAGTGTTGCATCAGCTGGGCGGAGTTGAATAGCTCCTCAAGTAACGTTATCAGTTATACATTTGTTTTTCACTTCGTGAGAAAATTTGGTGTGGTCTGACAGCATGTAGAAACTAGACTGCTTTTACCCTGATTACCCACCTCATCACGTGTTATCTCGTCACACTCCTAATACTCAAATATGACCTTGTATATTATACATACATAAAATATTATATTTTTGACTGGCACTGACCTTATAATGTTATACTTCATATTTCATAACTTTCCTCCTTATAGCAACATTGAAATCAAACTGAGAAAAAACACAAATTGATTTGTAGAGTGATCCAGTATATTAACTGTGTCCAAAAGCACACCATTATCACAAAATGACAGAAGCGTGCTTGTTCATATGTAGCATCCACTGCCTCATTAATTAGGGAGATTACAGCTTTCAGCAGCGCTATTGTACTTTATGGCAGTCCTGTGCTTCCTGTTTCCATGGTATCGGCTCTCATGTCATGCATGCGTTCGTCAGCAGGGAGCTAATGGTAACATCTGGACATATGTTTTCAAAATTGAATTAGTTTCATTTTGTGCAGAAGAATTTTCTCTTGCCCCTACTTCTGTTCCTCACCTGCTCACCGATGGTGTGTTTTGTGGGTCAGAGTGCTGCATAGTCAGGTGATCGCTCAGATACTGATGCTGATTCAGTGGATAGCACTGTGGCCTTGCAGCAAGAAGGTCACAGGTTCAAACCCCGGTTGTCCCGGCCTTTCTGTGTGGAGTTTACATGTTCCCCATGTTCTCCTCTATAATGGGTTTCCCCCACCATCAAAAACATGTTAGGTTTCTTCAGTCACGGTCGCTGCACAGCGGCTCCCCACTGCTTCCTTGAGGGATGAGTTAAATGCAGAAAATGAATTTTGCAACATGTATGTCAATGTGAAATTCATTTTAAACTATAAATTTGCCTAATAATAGAGCTCATATACAGTAATATAATGAACTAATACAGCTAGGTGATGGTAGTGCGTGCTGTTATGTCGGCCAGTAGCTCCTTCAAACATTTTTTTTTTTGATGTGCCTTAATTGCTGAAGCACATATCATATATGACAGAAGGAATGGATTAAGTGTCTGGACCCTGGGATGATCACTGCTCATGGCATCTACTGACAACCCAGCTGGACCAAGTTGGACAACGCTTCCCTCCAAGCAGTGCGACCACCCCAGGTTGAGAGTGAAGACAGCTGGGGTAAGAGCCAAGCTAATCCAGCTTGGACCTAAGGCTGCTCCATTACCCAGATTCAGGCAAACCTAGCAATGGGAAATCTGAGACTATTGTGCACCACAACATCATGACTTTCTTCCCACCCCTCATCAGAGGATATTCTCTCCAGGCTCCGAAGCTATGCTGCTGTAGTTGATTTACACCTCAAAAATGTAGTTACTGGTCCAGGCTTACAATCATGATGCTGAAGTCAGGAATGTTCTATGGCACAGAGGAAGGAGATGGATCAAGCTTTGATACGCACACAATATTTGTTTGTAGGATCAGTTCATTGCTGGTTTTAATAATAAAAAGATACATTTATAAGCTGGCAACGTTTCCGTATTATAAATTAGTAGTACTGAGCACAGACAGCATACAAATTACTTTTTGCAAGTTAGACAGTGTGCAGGAGTTTCTTTGCAACTTTTGACCCACTCGTCCCCCTCTGACGCACCTATCTTACATTATAGATGTGAGCACACATCTTATCTTTCATTAACTAGCATTAAAATCTGTGTTTTCATCCCACATGGCCTTAATAAATGAGAAATGTTTGCATGAAGCTCTGGCCAGGTTGTTTCACATCCATGAATTGCACCTGCATAGCTCCCAGGGGTTTGCAATTGCTACATTAAATCTACTGGTTCATCATTTAGTGCAACTTTAGTTTTATGCTTTTAATTACTTTTTTCATTTGACATTGCATGTATGCTCAGATCCAGAAGAATTTACAATGAACAGCAACATAAAAGGGTTCAGTGTTTTGTTCCATGGATAATTTTACAGGACATGTTGGCTGAAAGTGGACAGATGAAATTTTATCTTTTGGTCACACAGCAATCTACCAAGGACGTGTTTTACAACTTAGTGACTTCTTTTGAAGTTTACATGGGTTGCAGTTCCGGCAGATATCACAACCAATAATACACCGCATGCATTCATTCAGTCGGCCGTTATTTACACACGGAAAGTCAAATGCCAAAATCAAAAATGAGGTAATGAAAGGAAATAACTTTTTTTGCTGCTTTCCCTGGTTAGTCATTGTGACCTATGATGAGGTGTGGTAGAATAACATTAATGAAATTGGATGCGACCCAGGACACGGGCACTTTCACTAAAGCGGAACAGAATAAAACCTCTTCTGCCCCCCTCACACCACAAGAGGAAAATTTATTTTTATAGTCTCTTCTGAGATAAGAGAAGATAAAGTTTATTGATCCCAGGGAGATGGTGAAGTCTTAAAATTGCAGTGTTTCCTAGTTTTGTTGAAGTTTGAAGGAATGCTTTTGTTGCAATGATCTTAGACGGCTATACAAGACTATTTAATCTCTCTCTGCATCTTTAAGTTAATCTGACGGAGTTCAGTTCAGACTCGTGTCCTGTTGAAAGTGATGTGACGGAAATGTTTCAGGTCTGACCTAGTGAGATTGCTATTGTGACTTTTACACACTCCCGAAATGTAACAAGAATTGCCAGTACAGAAATGTTAGACATGTTTGAGACATTTTAGAAACCGTGTCTCCGTTACATAATTTGTCAGAGAGCACTGACAAGTACAGCACAGTAGAGCACTGAGAGTGTTATTATTTTCACATTTTAAAATGTTCCACTCACTACATATTTAGGTCACTATTCTGTAAGAATGCAATTTAAGGATATTCCTAAAAACTGGTATGTGTTAGTCTAATTAATATTTGCTGTTATATCATTGTCAGGTTATTTGGAACTGTCAAATATGGATGTGTTGACTGCAAACATCTAGTGTCAGCTGGGCTGTAATTTATTTAGCATTTCTACATCAAATAGTACTTCTGTGTGTCTTCGTGGTGACTATAAAATTTATGATGCACATAAGTTTTCAAAGGTTACCTAGTCTATTTTCTGTATATTTTAGATTTTATGTAAATACATTGTGATTTTTAAATTAAAAATCTTCTTCTGCTCAATACAGTAGCATTTGGATTAATGAATCCGGTCATGAAACAAATGAATTTGTGCATATCAGTAGAGGAAAGTAGCTGAATATGGAAAATGTTTTCCAAACCCTTATGGTTTAGTCCAATTTGATGTTCGTGCCTATTTGTCTCTTTAAACTTTCCTCAACTGCTGCGCTCTGAGCTCTAGGCCTCCTTTAGATGAATCATTTTATCTCTGATGTTTTCAGTCTCAGAGCGACTAACAGGAAGAGGTGAAGCAGCCAGCTGAGAGACTATTTAATGTCACACTGTGCTGCTGCTTCAGTCTGAGCCAATCATTCTTCAGTCAGATTCAGTGAGAATCGCTCAAAGTCTGTCAGAAACCTGTGGTTCAATGTGAATGAACCAGAGAGTTTAACATTAGACCCAGTGAATTACCATGTAGTGGAGGACAGGACATCCCTGTTTGCATTCTGGATATTTAGGGGATTTCAGTCTCAAATATCTGAACAGAGTCGGTTCATGTGTTTCAATGAATCACTATCTCAGATAGAATTTGTTTTGATTTCGGCTGCATCCAGTCTCAGCTTAGGGACATAAAACATCTAAAGAGGAGGTTCTGTCTGTCTTTAAAAGTCTGCAGACTTTAAACACTTTAAATTTAGGTGTATCAATAATTCACAAAGTATTGTAGCACTACAAGTCATAAGGACGAGAGATTGATCACACAAATCCTGTGTAAAAATAGCAATGGTTTTACATCCTGAAGATATATTCTATGGTGTGTGTTTGTTCAGTCCCCCATCAGCCGAAAGTATACTGGTTCTGAATCACCACCCATATCTCAGTTTTTTTTTCAGCAGTTCCAATAGGCCTTTTGTTGTGCTCATTGTCAGAAGTTATTGTTTTCAGACCAATTTACAAAATCTGCTGAGAGCAACTTTTAGGTTATCTTCAGACAACAACACGGCATCCAAAAAATGTAGCCCTCACAAGTAGAACACTGTGTTGAAACACTGTGGGGTCCCAAAGCAGAGGTGCTGACAAAAAATGTGGGTGATCCTGATTGGTAGAACCTGGCTCAGCTTTTACCACAACACAACACTAAAAGTCTTTGAACATTTTACCTTGTGAGAACTCTCTGTGGGAAGAAGAAAATCTAAATAGACTAAAATCAGTGTTGTCAATATTTTTCTGTCTTTCTCTCCTTGGCAGGGCTTCCTGAAGAGCGAGCGTGTTTCCCGGATGGTTCAGAGCGGCGGCTGCTCAGCCAACGACTTTCGCGAAGTCTTCAAGAAGAACATCGAGCGGCGTGTCCGAAGCCTCCCAGAAATCGACGGCCTTAGCAAAGAGACTGTACTGAGCTCCTGGATCGCCAAGTATGACTCTATCTACAGGGGGGATGACGACATGAGGCGCCAGCCACAGCGAGCGCACCTGAGCGCCGTGTCGGAGCTAATCCTCAGTAAGGAGCAGCTGTACGAGATGTTCCAGCAGATCCTTGGCATCCGCAAGTTTGAGCACCAGCTGCTGTACAACGCCTGCCAGGTAAGCCACTAGAGAGATACAGTTACACACTGTATGTTTATTATTGAATGCTCACTTGTAATATGTGTGTGACATTGTCTGTGGCTGAATGATGAAGTAAATGCTGTGGTGTCCTGAGCAGCAGCTTGTCTAACGTCCACTAGATACTGCTGTAGAGGAACTTTAACTGTATTATTTGCGAAAACACACAAATTCTCCAAAAATACAATGTACTTTACCTTTTAAATTTTTATATTTGGCTCTCATGAGCTGGTTTCACTTAGTGTTACCTCTAAAATTTATTTTATTAAGATTATCATGAATGCTGCAGTGCTTTTCCTTCCATGTGATCCCACTCTCTTTAATGTCTTTTTGGAAGTGTGAGGCTTCTTTTTTGAAGACCGTAAGCACTGTGGAAGGCTGTGGCTCAGGAGAATAAACCCCTCTAATTAGAAGATCGTCAGTTCGAACCCCCGGCTCCACTAGTCTGCATGCCCCGAAGTGTCCTAGGGCAAGATACTGAAACCCAAATTGCTCCCAATGGCTGTTCCATTGGTATGTGAATGTTAATTTCTGTTTCTAAGTTGGCACCTTAGTCTCTGTGGTGATGTAGTGTAAAATCACTTTGAGTGGTCCGAAGACTAGAAAGGTGCTATACAAATACGTTTATAAGGTTAAGCACAGTAGCCAGCCATCTGCAGCAGTCACCATATTCCACATGTGTCTTTTGTCGTGCTTCAATAAGCTTTTAATTGGAAAGTAGTGTACTAAGGTAGAGAAGCACATTTACCATTTACCATGTCAAAGCTCAGCTGAAAATGGCATGTAGTCACCTGTGAGCTGCTCAATTGCAAAATAAACCCCAAAAATTTGGTCCCTTAAAGGGATAGCAAGCAATTCTAATCCAATATACTTTTTGTTAAAGTCAGTTAATATTTCCTCACGGTTTGCTAGCTCCAGCCAATCGGCAGCTGTTAAAGCTTGTGCCCGGGAGTGATGGGGAAAGGAGGGCAGTGAGCCAGAGTCCAGGTCAAGTCTCAAGTCTTTGAGCTAGAGTCCAGGTCAAGTCTCGAGTCTTTGAGCTAGAGTCCAGGTCAAGTCTCAAGTCTTTGAGCTAGAGTCCAGGTCAAGTCTCAAGTCTTTGAGCTAGAGTCCAGGTCAAGTCTCAAGTCTTTGAGCTAGAGTCCAGGTCAAGTCCCAAGTCTTTGAGCTAGAGTCCAGGTCAAGTCTCAAGTCTTTGAGCTAGAGTCCAAGTCAAATCCCAAGTCTTTGAGCTAGAGTCCAAGTCAAGTCCCAAGTCTTTGAGCTAGAGTCCAGGTCAAGTCTCAAGTCTTTGAGCTAGAGTCCAGGTCAAGTCTCAAGTCTTTGAGCTAGAGTCCAAGTCAAGTCCCAAGTCTTTGAGCTAGAGTCCAGGTCAAGTCTCAAGTCTTTGAGCTAGAGTCCAGGTCAAGTCTCAAGTCTTTGAGCTAGAGTCCAGGTCAAGTCTCAAGTCTTTGAGCTAGAGTCCAGGTCAAGTCTCAAGTCTTTGAGCTAGAGTCCAAGTCAAGTCTCAAGTCTTTGAGCTAGAGTCCAGGTCAAGTCTCAAGTCTTTGAGCTAGAGTCCAGGTCAAGTCTCAAGACTCTCGTGGTTATTACGAATGTTGTATCAATTGCTGCGTTCAATGCAGGTTGCTTATAAGGACAGAAATACAGGCAAGGGGGGAGGAGTATTAATATACATCAAAGACAAATTTAAATGTCACTTAATTGAACTGAACACCCCCCTGGAATGTCTAGCCTTAAATGTAACCCTATCACCTACTATGAATTTTAATATTGTTGTCCTCTATAATCCACCTTCTCATAATGTTACGTTTTATGATGAATTAAATGTTTTAGTTAAACAACTGGACTCTTATAGAGAGACAATATGGTATGGAGACTACAATATCAGCTGGTCTGACAAAAACTGTAAACATAAACTCAAAGCACTTATGACAAAATTCAACTATCGACAAATGATTGAAGGACCCACAAGGATAACAAGGCAGACTAAGACCCTCATTGACTTGGCATTTACTAACAGACCAATAAATAATAGACCAGACCAACGAATAATAAGGACTTACAATTTGATTACTGGACTCTCGGACCACAACATGACTTTGACTGTTAGGAAACTGACGAAGAAGCGCCTGAAGTACTTTGGTAAACCTGATCATGAAAAAACACAGTTCATTATTCCTAAAAGTAAAATTGTGCAATTTGAAAGGGAACAAATTATGACACTAGATGAGGTAGAGGAGTGTTGTAATTCCATGACCACAGCTATTACAAATCTGTTAGAAAAATTTACAAAGCAAATAAAATCTAAACAAAAAGAATCTACGCTGCCCTGGATAAATAATGAAATACGAAAACTCATGAAAAAGCGAGATTTAGCTTTGAAAACATCTCTAAGATCTAAACTAAATACTGATCTCTTGATTTACAGAAGTTTAAGGAATAAAGTTGTATTTGAGCTGCGGAAAGCAAAAGCCACATATTACACTCAACTAATTGACAGTGCTACAATAATTCACTTTCACAACATCAGTGGCAATAGTATAACCAATAGTGCCACTATGGCCGATGAATTCAATTCATATTTTGTACAGTCAGTTCAAGAATTATCAAAAGATTTCCAGCCAGTCGATTCTCTCAATCATTCATTGAGAGTCACTTCAATAGATTCCTTTTATATTAAAGAGGTGCCGGATACAAAAGTTGCAGAAATAATCAATAAACTTTCAAATTCCAAATCCAATGACATTTTTAGGATGAATAGCTGTTTTCTTAAAAAGTATGAAGATCTTTCCATAAGTACATTTCCCAGTGCATGGAAAAAAGGAATAATCATCCCTGTGTTCAAAAGTGGTAGCCAAGACTCAATGAGCAACTATGGCCCTATATCGATTTTACCAGTTTTATCTAAAATAATTGAAAAAGTTGTAGCAGCGCAAATGATTGACCACTTAGAAGCCACACAGCTCCTCCATCCACACCAGTTTGGGTTTAGACCAGGTTATTCAACTGAAATAGCAAACTGCTGTTTAATTGAAAATGTAAAAAAGTCCCTGGACAAGGGCAATGTGGTGGGAGCTGTATTTATTGACCTTAAAAAGGCATTCGATACAGTCAACCACAGTTTTCTTTTATCTAAAATGTTAAATTTGAATTTCTCAGATGAGGCAGTGTTGTGGTTTACATCTTATCTCCAGTCTAGAGTACAGTGTCTTAAAGTTGATCAAGACATATCTGAACTCTCAAACATAAAAATGGGCATTCCACAAGGCTCTATACTTGGCCCTTTGCTATTTGGTCTCTTTATAAATGACTTACCTCTGCACTGCTCAGGTGCCAGTTGTCAGCGCTATGCGGATGATGCAGTTCTTTATGCACCTGCCAAGTCACCTGAGCAGGCTGCAGCTGTACTGTCCACCAGTATGTTGGACATCCAACAGTGGCTCATTCAAAATCAGCTAGTTCTAAATCTCTCAAACAGTCTCGATGTGCTTTTCCATAAAAAAACTTGTTTTAAAAGAAAGATTTAATATTAATTTACAAAATAAAGAAATTCATCCAGTTACAGAATTTACAATATCAAGGATTAGTTTTAGATCCTCAACTTAAATTTGACAAGCATATAAAGATAATCTCAAAAACAATACAAAGTAATCTCAACTGTTTCAAACTAATGAGAAGCTACATACCAAACCAGGCAGCCCTTCTGTACATGCATGCTATGATTTTTTTCTCATATATCATACTGCATGACAGCATGGGCAAAAGCCGCTCCCACTGCAACCAAACGCATATGCTCTCTATACAACCGAGCAATAAAAATTATGGATAGAAAACCAATACGCCATCATCACTGTACCATCCTTAAAAAATATAATTTAATGAATTTTGATAGCTTTAGCAATCTTTGCTTCCTTAAATTGATTCACAAGTGCATTAATCACTTAACACCTGAGCCACTAAGTTCATTTGTTAAGAGACAAAACAGCATTCGAGTCACTAGGAGCTCCACAAATCATGACTGTAAAATACCATACTGCAGGACCAGCTTTGGACAGACGACCTTCTCTGTGAAGAGCTCCAAACTCTGTAACTCATTACCATCTCACATCAAGACTGTACCTGACTTTAAAATGTTTACTTTCACGGTTAAAAACTGGTTAAAGACAAACCAAAAGTGTACTCATTTTTAATTATTGTAAGTAGGTAAGAGTTGTATATGATATGCATGTTTATATATCATATTTATATGATTTTTTTTAAATTGAAGTAGTGAAGTATGTAAATTCTAATGTGTATAAAAGCCCAACCAGGGACAGGAGTTGAAAATTAGCATTAGCTATAAACTTTATATGCAGCACTTCAGTTTGTTTGTTTGTTTGCATTGTCCATGTCAAATAAATAAAATAAAATAAATAAAATAAAACTGCATAGCTATAAGGAAAATTGTAACTGTAACCTGTTTTTCATTTACAGAGCACAACCATGTAATGTGCAATGCAATTATTGACAGCTTATTAAATACTGTAAGTCAACACACTCCCCAGACTCTTAAACCATTTTTACGTTATAACTCAATAAAACTGTAAGGTTACATGATCAACAATAAACCTGTAATCTCTTTCTAGCCAACAATAATAATTAATGTGATGGCAGCCAGCGGGACGTAAATGATTACGTTAATTGACTACCACAAGTTTGGCAAGTAATCAAAGACTCATTCGTGTTTTCAGGTTACTGACCTATTTGCGTTCAGTGCTTCTGTGTTTGGGTCTTGTTGGATGAAGTTTCAAATCCAGAGTTTATGATGAATGACACAGCAGCTTCCGGTGTTTGTTGTCTTCTCTCATATGCGGCCACGCGCAGCAGATGCTACGTGTTACGTAGGCAGGTTATAGGTAACGGAGGGAGGGAATAATGGCAAGCTCATCGGACGTTTCCTAAAAAAATAAACATTGTTCACGAGTCACGCACCTCGATTCTGAGTTGAGTCTAAAGTCTTTTGAGGACGATTCTCAAGTCACTGTGTCGAGTCGGAGTCTCTAACTCAAGTCCCCGTCTCTGGTAGAAACTCACTAGCCTAGCAAAGGCTATAAACAACCTATGCAAACTTAATGCAAAACTCTTAAAGAGGGCTTACCAGACCTCTCTGGTCCTGCTGCATCAATATCGATCCTTGTTTAAAACACAAGTCCTATAATGTTATTTGAGTGCAATGCTAAATCGACTAAGCTCACACATTAACACAAGAACTGGTACTCTCTACATAAGAACCGCTGTTGACAATGATGACAAGAACTTCCTCACTTGAGAAACCTTGGAATAGTTTCTCTCTTTAAGAACATCCAATTTATAATCATGATGAATAGTTAAAATAGAACTCAAATACTGTTTTTCATTACTTTATATTTTAAAAATGCAAATTCTCCCCTTTCCTTTACAGCTCTTGATTAAAAGGAAATTTAACTTGGATCATAATTTTATTTTTTTTATTTTTTTAGGGCAAACGGCCTCATTAGCAGCAGACTGTGCAGAGCATCACGAAGGTCTCAGTGTCTCAGCACACTGCTGCTCAGCAATTAGACGGTCACTTAATCTACAAAGTGAGCCCCATCCAGACTGGCCTACGTGGTGCACTAAGAGTGGTGATGAAGATTGTATAATAAAAGACAGAATGAATTATTTTCTTAAATTTTTAATGAAATTCACTTTAGCAATAGCATCAACTCAAATGATCCCAAACAGCCCTTTTGCATATACTGTATGCAAAATATATATGCCCAAAATCCAATTGCCTTTGTGGAATTTTAATATGATGACCAAAAGTGGAGTTGGATAAAAAAAGTGGCACCATGGGACTCCACATACCCTGAAGATGAGCTTTCAGGTTTGCAGCGAACAAAAGTGGTCAGCACCACCAATTCAGTAGATGGATGCAGCTTATTGTGTAGCTGCAAGAACATTGAAAACCTTAAAATCAGAGTTACAGTCCCTCTGCAATATGGAAAGAAAACGGCAACGGGTGATTGCTCGCCTCTTAGAAAGCACCTGTTGAAACCACACATGCAGTGCAGTGGTTTATTTATCACAATCGATAGTTTCCCCTGAGCTCTGCTGTTTCAACACTGGTTTGGATACAAGATACAGTGTGCAGCAACCGTGTAGTGCTAGTGATCCAATAATTCAATCCATAATTGGATTGTTTAACATTCCTTTAGCAAAGATTCAGAGCAACATAAATCTGCCAACAATTCAACTCGATGAAAACTTGGGGAGGCTGAACACCAGATGTGCAGGCTCAAGACCACTTCAAAATGTGGACTCATTAAACCAAAATTATCTGCTTGGTTAGATACCAATGGAGAGAAGGGAGAAGATCTGTCCTTTTCTTGTTTATTTGGGTGAACAGGCTTTAAAGGCCTGTCCAGAAGTCTGTATAGTCTCTGAATACCACTCTACAGAGGAAACAGTGTGTCAGTAATCCTCAGTGATTCTCCTCTGCTGATTGTTTCCTTCTCTGTAAAAGTCTTTGAACATAAATAGCTTCCATTTACAGATTACTTCATGGCCCATTGAGACATCATTCTCGTCTGGTTAACAACCAGAATGCGTCTGTTGCCAGGACAGATTCTATTATTGTCCTGCTTCATTAGAGGCTAGAATAGAAAGGAGAACGAAAATTGAAGGACGAGAAGAGAGGTGAGAAATGAAGAGAAACAGGCGCTAATTCCATTTTTAAAAGCTCACCTGCCTTTCCAGGTTTTCATTAAATCTTGGTGCCATGTACTGCCTACATAAACTGTTTTCCACACCTTAGATTTTCTAGGGTCTAACAAGTAATATTCTTGTTTAAATTACCCAACGGAAACATACAAAGCTGCATTGGTCAGTGTCATTTATATTAAAAAGAAATGAAATGTGAAAGGTCTGGTGAAACCCGCAGAGCCTCGTTTAGCTCCTAGTTTTAGTTGTATGGAAATCCTAACAGACCAAACTGTTTGGATTTGGGGCGCCTTAAAAACTAAAGCATGTTGTAAACCATTTGTTGTGATTCCAGTAATGTGACTCTAATGACTCATTGCTCAGACCCTAAAAGCTCCACTGCCCCTGATTAAATTCAGTAATAAAATCGGGCTATAATAATTCATCATCTCCTAATCAAGCAAAGACTGAACAATATAAAATAAATCTGTTTTGCAAAAACAAGTTACGGAGATTTTGATTTGTATGGGAGAAATATCATCAGAGGACTATTTTTTATATAAATAAGACATTTACTTGGAAGATGATGATCCCTGAACTGAGAACAGAGTAGAAAGATAAAACAAAACAAAAAACAACAAACTGCAGAGATATGAGTGAGGCTGAGCGAAGTGTACACTTCTCTTTCAGTGATGGAAAAGATGGAGGGAGATAAAAATAGAAGAGAGGTGGATCGACAGCTGTGGAGGGAGGGAGAGTCCAGGTGTTCAGATCTGCTGGTCTCCAAGGATAAACAGCAGTGACAGTCCACCGTGTGTGTGTGTGTGTGTGTGTGTGTGTGTGTGTGTGTGTGTGTTTTTATTAATCTATTATCCAAAATCTCTAAAGATGTATATCCCATTGTTATTTCAGAGGACTTAAATACAACACCACTTAAGATTACATAAGAAAGTAAAAGATAAAAGTCCTTCTTACAAATTTCAGTGGATATTTTCACTACAAGTTACTCTGCTAGTTGGTGGAGACTTGAACCTATGGCGCACTCTAGATAAGCATTAGAAAACCGGAGGCATTGTTTGAAAACAACCTCTTAAACCAGAGGTCACTAATTGACGGACCGCCGTCCAACCCGTACCAATAGCCGAATTATTATTGAGAATTACTACTTTGTAACTGAGCGTTTCTATTTCAACCTGCGCAGCTTTTCTAGCATTTACTGTACTGGTTTAGCAGCTCAGGAAACTCAGACCGATATCATGTGTTCCAATTGTCATGAGTTGTAGTTTTTCCCTGTGAGTTTGAGTTTTTGCCATTTGTTTCTGGCGTCTTGTCTGGTGTTCTAGCTCGTAGTCCTATGTTGATTTGATTTTGGTTCGGTAGTCTAGTTGTTATATTGTTTCTTAGTCACTGCCTTAACTCTTGTTCCTGCGTTTTAGTCTTTGTCCTTGTTCCCAGTCCTGTACCTTAGTTCATGTTAAGTGTTCACTCTGGTCTGTTTTGTGTTCAGTGACCTGTGTTCTGTCTGTTCCCCCGGTTGTCACTCTGCCTGCATGTCAGTCTCTCTGTTTCCCTCTGCTCACTGTCTCTCTCTCTCTCTGCCTCGTTAGCCTCATGTCTGTCACCTGTGTTGCTCCCGCCCTGCTCGTTAGACCCTGTGTATATATACCTGGTGTTTCTGTCTTGTCCTTGTCGGGTCATTGTTTATTGTCACCCGGTGTTACAGTGTGTTACCTTGTGTTGCTGTGTTGCCAGCCTACTCGTTGTGTCTCCCTGTTTCCCTGCTGATTTTGGATTCTTTTCTCGTTTGGATTACTTTGTTTTGGACTCTGTCATCAGCCACTCAGTTTGTAAGTGTGCTCGCCTTTGTTTGTTTATTAAAACCCCTTGAACTGTACCTCCTTTGCCTTGCGTCCTGCATTTGGGTCCTCCAACCAGCTCAACCCTGCCTCACCCACACCAAACCGTGACACCAATCATCTCATGTGATGCAACTCAGCCAATCAAATTTGTGCATTCCGATAAGCATTGCGAGTCGAGTCCACGATTTAATTTACTTAAATGTAGAATTTATTATTAGAGTCGTTGTTATTTATTATCCAGTTTGATGAGAAAACTGACAGTAGCCTAAATATTGTTGATTTGACAGTCAGTTGTTGACTAAAATGACATGTGTTGATAAAACTATACGTTATGCTACTGAATAATAACCCAAAGTAGTCATTATGATGTTATGGACCTTTGCTTCGGGAAATTTTCTCTAACTGGACCTCTTTGATTTTTAATTGAATAACCTATATCTTAAAACCTGAGTTTTCTGAAAAACTTCTCAGCCTCTGTAGCAGATTGAAACCTAAAATGAAAACAATTTAAAAAACAATATATTTGTAAAAATCAATAAAAAAAGAAAATTGTTATTATTATTGGCTCCAGATCATTGCAAATATGTCCCTTTTTTGGGGTAAATTTGTCTGATAAAGTTATATTTTTTTTCGTCAATAGTCTCTCCTTGTTGCAGCTGATCCACAGTTCAGTGAAAGTTTTCAGTTCTTTCACCAACAGTTACTGCTGGATGGAGTTTCACTCCTGCTTTGTCACACATTTTAATTTGTCTCCATCACAACCAGCAAACTCGCAAAATTCCTCCTCAAACATGTCTCACCCACAGACCCTTGGCTAGCGGGTCAGCAGTGAAATCATATTCTGGGACTGAAGGGTTTCGGGGTTTTGAGGAAGCTTAAGAAGGCCAAATTCCCACGCCAAGTTCTTGTCAGCTTTTACAGAGGAGCAACAGAAAGCATCCAGACTGGAAACATCACAAACTGGCATGGGATGTGCACGGCCCAGGACAGGAGGGCTCTGCAGCAGGTGATTAAACCTGCTCAGAAAATCATTGGTACCCATCTCCTGAGCATCAGTGATATCGGTGAGGTCCCTGCAGAGCCCAAAGGATACTAAAGGACAGAACCCACCCAGCCACAGCCTGTTCATCCTGCATCCTTCTGGGAAGAGATATAGAAGTTTCTGCACCACCAGACTGCAGAGCAGCTTTCCCCCCCAAACTATCAGGCTCTTAAACTCTAATTCATCCTCAGCACTGCTCCAGTTTTTTTCTGTTACCATTTGTCATAATTGATTCTTTATTAATGTATATTGTCTGCTATGTAGCAGAAGGGAGTTACAAAACTCAATCTCACTCTATAACTTGTTAGATTGTGACAATAAACCTACCTACCTGAATCTTCTAATTCATTGTTCACTGCTGTAATCTGGAGAAATGTTCCTCCCCTCGCTTAGCTCATCAGCCACTGTCTCTGACTGAAGCGCAGCTTTGGAAACTTGCGGTCGACACAGAGGCTAAAAACATTTGAAAATACGAATCTGATTATGCATTTCGCCTCCCTCACTGATCTTTCAGTGGATCACGATACATTTCACTACTTATGTGTCTTGAAAATGATGACTTCTACTAAAACGGCCACATGTTGCATCCGGCCCAGAGCCGTTCCGATCCGGCCTTTAAAAGTAGAAGCATGCAGATGTTGCAGCTGGTCTTAAAGGGTTAGTGAAGTTCTGTGCAGGAACATTGCTCTGCTGAAAAGTAAAGTGATGTCCGGATATAAAACTCTCTGGTGAAACAGTTTATTGAAGATGAGGGGGAAAAGGGCGTGTCAGAGGGCTGGACAGGCAGCATACGGGTCTTGGGTTTACGTTCACTCCTCCTCACGCTACACCAGGGTTTTCAAAATGTGACACTGTGGGTAGCCTTTTGTCTGTCTGTCCACAGGTTTTCAACATAGGATAAATATCTGTAAGTGAATGTATAGAGGGGAGCGTTCGAGGAATATAAGAACCATAACTACGGCTCCCATAATTTGGCTTAGGGGGATATAAGCAGGAAGTATAGGATTGCCACAGGGTCAGCCCCATTGTTTTAGCCTATATTTGTTTACAATTTGGCAAATTGACACCCTTGAAACATGCCATAGATCACTGTAATTTTTGGATGTTTTTTCGTGATGGACATGGGAGATAATGATATCAATGGGAAGTAAAAGTAACACTGCATCTAAAAATATGTGTATCACGTCTGTGTGTTTAGATTGGATTTGATGCAAATTGAAGTAATGGGCTCAAAGGGTTTTCATGAGCTGTGTAACAACAAGAACTCGAGCTCCAACTGCTGACTAAGTGGGACAAATTGGAGCTCCAATGTACAATACTTCTTGTTTTTAGTACACTGACATGCGACTACCCTTTTCACCTCACACAGTATCTTTGCCTCAACATCCCGTTTTCTTTATACATACATGGGATGTGTTTTCCAAGGAACTATTGCAGCACTATAAGGAGTTTATGTCCTTTTTTCCTGCATTGAATTTTGGGTGTCCATCAACACCACACTCAGAAAATCCAGTAGTTTTAGTCTGCATGCTGCCAGTGTGGACCCCCACCTCATACTAAAGTATGGATGCACAACATAATTAAAACACAGTCTAGTCTGACAGTGAACCACAAGGAAAATGTTTAATTAAAGTGCAGAGCTCTGCTGAGTTGTGACGATAGCATTTTCACATAAAATTCTGCAATAAACTTCAGGAATCATTTTAATGTTTTTGGGTGCAATTGGTCACAGAGTTGGTTGTTTGATCCCTTGCTCCCCCTGTCTACAAAACCTGCTTGAGTAAGGCACAAATTTAACATAGCCTAAACAAACCACACCAAACTGGCAAATAATAATAATAATGCCTTCAGCAGCGACAGCGAGCTCTACAGTTTTGTCTGAAAATCTGCTTTCTGCCCCTGAGCTGCTTTCTTCTCCTTTGGTGATTTATTTTCTTCTCAGTCTCTGCTTTTTGTACTAAATCTCGATGTCTTTTAATCCATCATTCTTTTGATTCTTGCCCATAACTGGTGGCAGGGTGTAATTGTGTCTTTCATCTCTTTGTCAGATGATTAGTCTGAGATCCGCTGTGTTTGTGCACAGCAGATCGTTCAGTTTGTCATAAGACAGAGGTTTGACTTGAGGTTTTTTACTTTGATGCTGAAACTGCTCTGCACACATGGAAAATTAAATACCTGAAGATGAATATTGCAATAAAAATTGCTGTACGAAACATCCAGTCAGAGAGTTTCAGATTCTGTAGCCGTGCAGCTAATGGTGGGGTGAAAGGAAAAGTTGATCTTTGTAGAACATGTTGGAAGCAGTTTAGAATTTTGAATCAGTTCACTTTTATATAACCCTTTTTAATTTTTTGCTGTGTTTATTTGTGATTGCAGTGTCGAAGCCTTCTAAATATTAGAGTTTAGTGTTTCTCACAGAACTGAGCGGCACAGTCGGTTTCCATACAATTTAATATCTAACTTTTTGGAACTTTGAAAAACACTGAGCCATTGCTAATCCACAGTAAATGAACACTAATTTGACATTCATCCAAAGGAACAAGGCTTTTTTCAACACATGCTTTTACATTTTCCTGTGACCTTTTATCAATAAATATAAATATTGATCTATTAATATTCTGGAGTGCTGTCCATTGTGTGTACAAAGCCCATATTTACTGGATTTGGTTATTTGTTGTTTGATTTCTTTTGAAGGGCTTTCTTTTTCTTCTCGTTTCAGTCATCTGAAACTGTAAACTTGGCAGTCACAGTAGCTCTCAGAGATTATCTCCAATTTCTTTTGAGGGTTCGGTTTTCTTCCGCTGGCATCTTGTTCACCATTTTACACAATTTAGTTCAACAAAAGTTATTGAAGAGGAGAATAAAGCTCTCAGAACTAACACAAGCTTGCTAACAATCAGTAACTATAGTTCTTCAAAGGATGTATTTGTACCATCGACTGTCTTCAAACCATTCCCCTTTTGTGGAGCCCCCCTCAAGCAAATCCACTAATGGAGGGTTCAGTTCTCTGTTCTGCTGCTCCGTGGGTTCAGCAAGGCACTGACACTGTCTGCCCTGAATTTTGACTAAAGGCTCTTTACTTAAACATGTTCTGAGGTGTGTTTCAGTGCCTACCGGACACATTCATCTTTGTGTTTTTAAGTCAGTATCTAGCAGTTTAATGTCTGGATTCAGCCTTTCTGACATGTCTTCACGCTGCAGAGACTTTTAAGAAGTGGTTGTCATAGAAATGCTCTGTGAGGCAGAATTAGAAAGGCTGCCAACAAAGACCACACAATGGAAGTCAAGGTAACAAAGCCAACGTGTGTATTCTGATCTGTGTGTGTGTTTGCTCGTTCATTTTAGTTCATGCAGCCAAATTGTGGGTGTGTCAGTTATTCTCTCCTTTATCCTCTTACAGAGGAGGCAAATTAATCAGCAGAAGCTCTCATGATTTTCAATCTGTTAAATGCCATCCGCATGCGTAAATTTAAATTCTTCTCGAGAAGTCGTAAGTTTGTGAATTCAGCTGTCTGCGTCAGAACTTCTGACAAAAAATACTTTCTGGAAAGTATTTCTTCAGTCTGTTCTGTTTTTAGCGTTTGAGAACTTTATCTGAGAAACATATTCTTTTTTCATTTTGATTTTATTTCTTCATGTTTTCGTTAATCATATCAGCTACAAAGTAATATACAAACAAACTAACAGTACTTTGATTGTTATGTTATGCAGGAATCTTACTCTCAGTGGCAACCTGCATGTCAAACATGCTGTCTCGAATTGATGCGAGCATGTTAAGGTTTAGGATCTTAAGATTCACAAAGAGTTTATGCTTGAGTCTGATGTACAGCTCCGAATTAGGTATTTAAAATATACTTATTTATTTTATTTGTGTGCAGGATGTTTAATTCATGTTATTGGCTGTTGCTGCTGGTTTATAAACTTGTGCTTACTGAAACGTGTTGTACAGAGAGTTTGATTAGTGGTGGACAGACTGTGAGCTCTGTTATCTCATAAAGTTAATTAGATTTTAGTGTTATTAAAGAGACGCAACCAGGAATGCAAAGTAACAGTGTGCAGCAGTTGTTTTTCTGGTTCCGGATAATACTTTATCATCATCAAGTGTATAGAGGCTAGCTTTATTCTGTCAGCCTTTATTAACAATCAGAGGGCAGCTGACACAAAGCAAAAGTTACTGGAACTTCAGTTAACAGGAGCAAATGTTGTTACAACCTCTTGTAAATACGGACATAAACGTAGTAGATGGAAACACATTGATTCATTTTTTAACCTGAAAACAGGCCCCTTTTTCCAGAAAAAATGCCCAAAATGAATCAGGAATAACTCCTCAACCATTTGGCCTAGATGCATAATTCTGGTCTCCTTTGAAAAGTCAGAAGCTAAGGAATATGAATCCATTGTGTATTAATATATTTATTTTATTTACAGACTACATGGAGATGCAATAAAGAAAAAATCTGAAATTTTTAGCCTCGCCTGGTAACAAAAGCTATATTTTGATGCAATAAACCATCAAAACCATCCTGAGTTAGCTTTTAATGCAACTGAATATCTTCTAATACACCTAGAATGCAATTGTAACTGTAAATCTGATGAAAATAAACTAAAATACAACAGTTATCATCAAATATACCAGGCGAATTTCCATATTTTGGCAATATTTATTGTTAAAATGCTGACTTTAATTGATAGATATCTTTAAAACACTTTTTCAGTCCATACAACCTATTTCCAAATGACAAAACATTTAAATATTGATAAAAACAGGAGTATTCATCAACGTTCCTGTCACCAAAAGCACTCGCATTCTTTACAGGCCTGTAGATTTAGAACAGAACATCCCACAGTGATCAATCGATCCGACTTGAGCAGACCTTTCATTTGATACCCTGCATGTCTATATATCTCTAACAGATCGGCCACAAAATGGCAAAAAAACACCGTATGTTCTCAAGCGGCATGTTTCCTCTCTGCAGAAAAGACGACAGCAGGCAGGCAGCTTGCAGGTATTGCGCAATAATCAAGATAGCGCCCGCTTAGACTCGGAGCAAAAACTCGGGTTTTGGAGTTAAAACGGCGGGAAAATAAATGTTTCAATCATTATCATCGCCCAGAGCACCGGGGGCGATGGTGCAGGAAGTTTACAGGTTCAGAAAACTGAAACAAGCCCTCAAAACAAAGAAAAAACAACAAAAAGGTTTTAATCAAAAGCTTCATCACTTAATCACTCACTAAATGCGTTTATAAAATTGCAAATTGTATCAAGCTGATATAAGTATGAACCCATCTTGACCTTTACAACCACTCAAACACTGAGGCCTCTATAGGAGATACTACGTGAGTAATGAGTAAACAATAAAAAACATGGAATTGTGTTTGTTATCTGTCTGACACTTGGTTCCTTTTTCTTCCTCAGTGTTGAATTAATTAGTACTCCGTGATCAGCAGACCTCATCAGTAACGACCGCAGAATGATTAAACATGTCTGTTAGTTTTCATTTCAGGGTTTCGGAGCCTCAGCGGTCTGCACATGGATCCACACGACCACTTTTCTGATGGATTTTGTGGACTGAAGTGTCAGCAGGATGGAAATAGCAAAACAAACCAACCTGTCAAATTATCCATGAACAAATTTCCATCTCTCACCAATTAGTGAGGGCAGATATCAGGCCTGACAGGAAGTGGTAACATGAGATGACAGCCGTGATATTAGTTTATATATACATATAAAACCAAATTATTTAATAAATAACTTATGCCCCTTACTGATATTGTCGTTCATCTCTCTCAGGTGCTGAACTACTAAGATTAAATCTCAAACTACTTTTTGTGTTTCATAAGCACATCTTGTTCAACTCATTTAAACACAATGTTAATTAAGAAAGGAGAAAAAAAAAGAGGAAACTGGCTGATTATATTGTCATTTTTAGACACACTAGCTAATCCTCCTCTACTTTGGTCCAGACAAAAATACGGCTATTACACACTACAGCGCAGGGCTGTGCAGAGACCTTTGGAAGGGCAGGTGCTCGAAGTATAAAAGAGGTACATTGAACAAGGATTTAAATAGGGCTGTTCTCAAAATATCGATCCAGAAATATATTGTTATGTGTTCCTTGATTATATGCATATACAGATGCTTCTGTATCGATACATCAACAAATGCTGTGACACAGTTTTGAAAAAGAAACACAGGGAATACCCAGATCTACCTTTAAAACACGGTGGGCTGACATAACTTACAGGGAACAGTTGCTGTTGAGGGGTTGCAGGGGATGTTGCTGCTGCTGCTGCTTTTGTTGCTGCTGATACTACTTGAGGTGATCTGTGACTAGAGATATTATAACAAACATAGGAGATATATTAGTTGATGAAATAAATATGTGACCATGACAAGATGTAAAGATTGCTGATAGTATTTGGGACTGGCTCACTATGACTGACCTGCTGTAGTGCTGCAGCTGCTGCAAAGGCTGGCTGCTGTGAGAAAATAAGAGGGAGATGCAAACGGAGACGGCTGCACACCGAGAGCTGCAGGTAGAGGAAATAAGATACCAGGTTCAAAAAAGTGTGTGAAATAATCTGGGAAGGAAACAGTACTGGGAGAAAGGACTAGGTTTTCCAAGGCAGGGGTAATAGACAGGTGCGTGTGTGTGTGTGTGTGTGGGCAATATTGTGATGATTTTATATATTGCATTGTTAATCTGAGATATATTTGGATTTTGATTGACTATATGTCTAATCATAAATCTAAAAAGATGTGTGTGTTCATTCTGTCGGCCCATAATAACCATGACAGAGCAGCATTTACCTTTCACATTAATATTTCATACCTTTGTCTGAAATCTATATAGAGCCATTTCTTGTTCATTCTTTACTTTGATGTCAGGAATATTATTTATTTTATAATGACACTGACATTATTACATGTATTTCCAGTTATTTTAGTTCATATAATAGGTTTGCTATTAAATCTATTCAAATACTGTTCTGATTTAAATGATCGTTTTAAAGAGGGCTAATAAGTAAAAGCTTATGAGTAGGCTATAATTCGGAGGAATAAGTAATAAACCTGTTTTACCAATGTTGTTATAATTATTTTAAGGCACACTACGTTTTTTTATTAAGTTCCTGTAATAATCCTAGTTCAAGTGAAAGGTTTTTAGTCAAATTACATAAAAAATACAATACTTCGACCGTGAAACTTTTCACCCTCAAACAGCAAGAAGGAAGTGAACAGAGCACCTTTGTTTATCTGTGTGCAGAAGCAACGTTGGCTGTCGGCACAGTGTTAGTCGGTGGCTAACATTACTGCTACAGGCGACACACAGCAATATACAACTACTGTGCTGCTCTCTTTGCGTCTTTCTTGTAAAAGACATCCAACAACCCACAACAAGCACATTGCGGCAAACCCCTCTTACCGGCGGAATCGCAGGTGTCCTGTAGTCAGAGCTGCTGAATCACTAACGGTGTCTGAACGGGAGGGCTCGTCACGGATGAGATCATCAGGTGAAAGGTCATAATGTGGGTCATTTTATTTACTGCGAAATTATTATTAATTCATTTTAGTAATAGGTTGATTCAGCAGGCCTTCACAAAAAGACCTTTACAAATTTAAAAATTAATTAAATTTGTCATTGACAAAAGGGCACTTTGGGCATCAAAGGGCAAAAGGGCAGGTGCTCAAGCACCCATTGCACCCCCCTCTGTACGTGCATGCTACAGTGTCCCCAGAGGATGAATTCTAATGATGATTGATCCCCTTACTTTTCTTCTAGCGCCACTACAAAGTTGATTTTGTGGTTTTGATTAACATATTTGTGGTTTTGAGTAACATCTTAACAAGTATGGCTTGTTATATGGATTATTATCACATTTAGTACACACATTCATGTCTCCCCAGGATGCATTTTGATAACTTAAATGATCCTTTTGCTTCCCTGTAGCACCATCATCAGGTCAAAATTTCAGGTTGTACAATACTTAGGTTTATGACCAAATACCTTCGTTGGGAATGCACAACATTAAAGCTGCAGTAGGCAACGATTGAACCTACAATGCAAAACCTTCGGCGTCTCTCTCTGCTGTTCGTATCACTCCGCTTAGCTCCTCCCACCAAACCCCCAGGTTTGTATGGCAGCAGAAGGAGGTGGTTTTCCTGTGAAACTTCATCCCTCAAAGGCCTTGCTCTGAAAGGCGAGAATTATTTTCTCAAAGACACCCTTTCAGCACTTTGAGCCCCAGTCCCCCAACATTATTTGCACCATCATGCATTTTATTTCAGTAAAAAAAAAAAAAAAAGGCAATGTCGCACAGGCTTGATGAGCTGCTGTAATGTGCATAAACTCCCTCGTGCGAAGTTATAATTGTGTTATATTGTGTGTAGAGGTGTGTGGAGAATTTGTAGGTGTTTTCTGCTTCCTTTCACCTTAAAACACAAATCCAAACAGCTTTAACGAATCCTTTCAGTGATGTCAGGAACTGCAAACAAAAACATGAAGAAGGCTGCAGTTGATAACCAACAGTGTAAAAGACCAGATATTGTGAACTTATTGTTAAATAAGTCCTTCCAGGTGAAGGGAGGGTTTGTAGGAAAGAGCTGCAGTCTGCCAACAGATGGTTAAAATGTGAGTCAGTTGTGATCAGAGACCATCTATAGTTGTGACTCCTGTTTGCCTATCAGCGTTTTTTTTTCTTCAGCTGCACGTCTGGAATAACTACTGCGTGTGACTAAAGGAAACTTGCAATGTCTGTAAATGAGACACTGACGGCTGATTTTTAACTCATTCTCTGGTTCCCATTTTTGAACAGGCTCAAATTAAACAGCTTATCTTTTCTCTCTTATCGGCTCTGAAGGTTCCCCTCATCTCTTTGGCTTCAGGCCAGTTTCCATCAGAGCTGTTTTATCTCCGATTGTCATTTTAGACGCCTCCGCTCATCACAGATTTCTGAAATGAGGCGCCGTTTTCTGCCCAGTAAGCAAACTTTGTTAAATTTTCACTCTGCTTTTATCTCCTCTTTGAGTCTCGCTGACATCAAGTTTAACAGAAGACTTGCTGGCTGATCATGTGCACAATGTGAAGCTCTGAGCGCACAGGCTCAGCTCCCTGTGGCCAAGGTTGAACTGCAGTGAAAACAGTAAATATGAGACTCAGGGCCATTTCATTTTCACCATATCAATTGAAAAAGTTTCTTCCCTTGTTTTAAGCTTAGAAAAACAAAAGGCACTGATGTACATTTAGCATTGTCTGTGCTTAAGCACTCTCTGATCACTCAACACTGTCAAATCGTGCACATAGTTGGGGCAGCTTTAGCTCAGGTGTTAGTGTGTCAGACACAACTGGTGGGCTACTTATTTTTTCCCTGGCTTCTCCTGTCCACATGTCAAAGTGTGCTTAAGCAAAGCAAATTGAGACTTTGATTGACAGCTGTCAATTGCATATGTGAAAAAAGTTGTATATAGCCTTTTGTGGCTCCAGAGGGAGCAGTGTGAAATCTGGTAAATTATGACTTTGCATGTTGTGGTGTTGCTTGTGCATCTCATCTCATCATGTCTTGTCATGTTTAACCTGCACCGAAACTGTTTTGCAGCTTAACACAACTAGATGCTTGCAAAAGGAATCTTAGGTGTCAAATGTTTTGCTAACTTGCTAGCTTCCTGCACATCACAAAAGTTCACTTCTTTTGCTATGTGCTGAATGCCAGTGTGAAATTAACCATAGTGACCATAGAAAGGCCATGCTACATAATTTAAGCAATCATATAGAAAAGTTTAATGTGTCTTTCTTTTAACTTATAAAAGTTGACTTGATTTAACTTAATTTTTTAAATTCCTTTTTATATTTTAAGTAGCTTTCTTGTGACCCAATTTGCATATCAGGCAGTGTCCCAACCCCAAGGTTGGATGTCCTATTATCTTTACAGCTAAAAAAGCACAATAAAGAAGGTGAAATTAAATATTGCGAATGTGTGAGACAGAAGTTTGGGGTTTTCCTATTCACTTTAATACAGTTAGAATTCTCTTGGAGCAGCATCTAGTGGACACCATAGGAACTGCATCTGATTAACCTAAACGCTAGGCCACTAACCAGAAGTAAATACATACGATTGAACTTTTCTCTTCTGTAATTGGTTGAAAAGCACTTTCTGTCCTAATCCTGATCCTCAGACCCTCACTCCTGATTGGCTAATTACTGTCATCTGTTTCCACATCAGCAGCTGGTTGGTTTATCGATACACAATTGAGCTTTCTTAAAGTCAACTTCTTCACAGTAGACCTCTTCTGTTGTGTCTCTCCTTCACCTGTTGATTTGTTTATTAATTCTACAGCTCTCAGATTGGCTGACCAATGAAACTCTGCCTTTTTTTTTTTCTCAGCTAGACAACGTGGATGAGCAGGCGGCTCAGATCCGCAGAGAGCTGGATGGAAGGTTACAGCTGGCTGAGAGGATTTCAAGGGTGAGAAACACTTATTATCCATAGTAAAGCCCAAACTCATCATGTCATAATCATATATATCAAGATAATGTTTAAAGCTGCACTATTCAATAATTTTACTCTGAGTAATGTGAAAGGGGGATTTTCACCAACTATGCAGCTCTACAGAGAATTTGGCTCAGTTAGTTCAGTCTCAACATTTTTATCAGCAGAACCAGCTCTGAATAAACCCACTGTACACTACCTGCCCAGCATCAAACCACAGACAGAAACAGACCAACTGGTAAAGAAAGTGGAGCTTCTCGTACCTAAAGAGCCAGATAATTTTCTCAGGAGTTGGTGGAGAAGTGGAAGTAGTATTTCAGAATCAATTCAATCAATTAATGCAGATTTAAAGTGGTATTTGGTATTACTTTATAAGTGACTAAAACCATGCATTGATTATCCAAATTAGAATCAAGTAATTTTCTCTAGAATAACACATCTCTTTTGTCCCCCACCAAAAATCCTAATTGTGATTTTTCTCTCCCAACAGTCTAACAACACTGTCATCTCCCCAAATTATAATTTGTTATGTATTTCATTAAGAAAAGCACAATGTTTCTTTGCCAACTTGCTCATCATAAGGCACATGGGAATCAAAAAAGCACAAACTGACAAATATATCCATCTTCGAACAACTAAAAGTCTGTTATTGTGTTTGTATAACAGCATGCATGTTTTTAAGTGAACATGCAAGTCATTTTTACAGGCAGGGTTTTAAAAATTCTGTCAATCTATTATGACCCGTAATTTTAATTGTAATGTTTTGATTATAATGAGACATATTATCATTTAAATAGCATTTCATTTTCAAAAACAACTAGAACATCATAACAATTACCATAAAACTTTAATTAAAAGCTGGGTCCTAATGAGATGCAGATCCCTTTTTATTGGCCAGGTGTGGATACAGATTTTGACAAATAAATGCAGTCCTCATTTAGACGCCTGGTCTGTTTTTTATAGAAGTTGTCTTGATGTATAAAGCCTCTTAAAGCCCACCAGGTCGCCTGTTTAAGCTATTTAAGCTAGTTCTAAGCTACTTAGATTGAACATACAAATATAAATGTTTAAACATATTTCAATACGGACATTGTATACTTCGTTAGATCAGTTAGATTCTCCACAATTCAATCGTTGTGTTCATTTTATGAAAACCATGAGCACCAAAGTACTATAACTCATTCAGATGTACCAGCAAGGTAAACTAGAGGCGAAAGAATAGTGGTGACTCCCGACATTTAAACCAGTCATAAAGTCGTATGTGTCAATTCCTATATTATTTATATCACTTTAGTAGAATATTAGTGATCAAAACAATCAAAACTTTTTTGAGAAAAGAAACAGAGACACAAACCGATCGGTCAACTGTTAACAGGACATTAAACTGAACTCAGTTGACCTGCTAGCCTAGTCTGAACCTTCCTCTTGGTCTTTGCATGGACCTAAAGTGCATGCCTAAGCGTAATCAAACACCTTAAGGGTTTGGGTCTTGGCCTTGGACAGACGACTTCTCATGACCGTTTTAATTTTGTTCTGGCTGAATCATGATCTGCTAGAGTCTTGAAGTTGGGGAACGTTAGTCCCAAAGAAGCTGAAGTCGCTAATTAGCTTACTAACATTATAGTAGATCACCCTCATCTGTCAAAATGACAGCCTTCAGATTTTTTGGAAAATATTTGGTTAATGTGACCCTTGACTCTGAGATGTACATTTGTTTTTAGTGTTTGTACCCATGAAATTATCCTTTCACTATCAATGCAACCAACTTAGTTAGTGAAAGTAGTGTGTGTTGATGTGAAGTAAACCTTTGTGTTAATGATAAACTATGACCGAATGTCTGTCCTGCAGGAGAAGAGAAACCCAAAGTTCGTCTCTGCTGACATGGAGCCTCTTTACGTGGAGGAGCTTCGTTCGTCGGTCAACCTGCTCATGGCCAACCTGGAGAGTCTGCCGGTGTCCAAAGGAGGTCCGGACTTTAAACAGAAGCTCAAACGCTCCTCCATGAACAACTCCTTCCTGGACATGGGGGACGAGGGAGACATCCTGTCCAAGTCTGATGTTGTGCTGTCCTTCACTCTGGAGGTGTGTGTGGATGTGATCTCTGATTGGCTTATAGTTGGTTGAACAGCTGAAACTGGTGTTTACATGTGCCCATTAATTTAGTTTCTCTCAAGAGATAATGAGGCAGAAATGCTTAAAATCCTGACAGTGCTCCACATGGCATATGAACAGGTCAGTTGATCATCAAATAATGATTGAACACCAATTCTGATAATTTGTTAGTTAATTGATAATAAATTTAAATCTCTTTTATTTCAATGTAAGCTAAATATCATTGAGTTTTGGACTGTTGATTTGACACAATATTGGACAAAAAGACATTTGAAGATGTCACCGTGGCAATTTGTCACTTTGTTCTGATATTTTATAGACAGAATGATTAATCAAGAATATACTCAGCACAAATATCATAGAACACTGAATGTTTTCGGCTTGCTCAGACAATAATTTGAAGACGCGTCACCTTGAACCCTCTGCCGGTGTTTTTCAGATTGTGATCGTGGAGGTCCAGGTCTGAGGTCCGTTGCTCCAAACCGGATCGTTTACTGCACCATGGAGGTGGAGGGAGGGGAAAAGTTGCAGACAGATCAAGCTGAGGCTTCCAGACCACAGTGAGTTCTACTTCTTCCTGCTGTATTCAGTGTGTCGGTTTGGTCTCAAGCAGACTAAAAATGTGCAGACTTTAAATACCCGTCGTCACGTTACACTTGTCTAAGTCACAAGCCGTGATTGGCTTAAACTAGTTAGGATGAAATAAAATCCTTTTGTACGTACACGTCTGGAAATGAGATTATAGGTGAAACTTTGCCTCTTCAGCAGATGACTGTGAAAACCATCTTCCAGTGTCCGCGCACACATCATTCTGCACAGTGAAGGTCAGACATCCAAGTAAAGTGAAGTAACAATAAGCAAAACACATTTATGAGTAAAAAAGGACGTGAAAGAAAGAGTCAGCCTTGTTGAACCTTTTGAACAAAGGTAGATCTTTGCTTATATTTAAATGTAAAAAGTGATCTGTGTGTGGAGAAAATGTAGTGACTAGTGTCGCTTTGTGTTTTGTGCTAATTAACGTTATGCTAACATGGTGGACTTGGTAAACAGTAGACCTGCTCATCAGCATGTTAGAATTGTCATTGTGAGCAAGTTGGCTTATGTAAGAGAGATCAACTGTCAATGAATGAATACCAGGCCTACACCAGTCACAGCATCAACTGGGAAGGGGTTTTAAAAGGTCATCTATCAGGAGTCAGCGGCAGGAGAAAAATCAATAAAAAATCATTCAAATCCACCACCAGAGTCCATATTATATATATATCCTTTTCCATCTCCCCCATATACAACTCTTATTGTATCTACTGATCCAGCCTTGCTGCAGCTTAATGGTGTTGTTGTTTTACAGCATAAATACACGTAAACTCATGAACATTGTTACTTTGAGGGTGTTCATTGATATTTAAGGGTTTCTGTACATAGACCAGGTGTGACACAAAGTTCTGAGGCTGTAATATGCATTTGTGCTAAAGAGTGATCAGAGATTATACCCAGTTTACTGAAAGCTTCATGTTTACAGCCTGCTGAGCCTTCACTCTTGACCCCTAATTGGATTATCGGCAGAGCTTTTGGAGATGAAATGAACACACAGACCTCGGTGAAAAGCCTCCTTAATACAGTTACTTGAAACTGAATCACAGCAGACCCACGTCTTTGAAATCCAAACAGCGTTCTGTAGATCATAGACTGAAGATGACTAAACTTCGCATTTTATGTAACAGGGGAGGAGTGACCCTCAGATTCCTCGAACACCACGGCAACCCGCCCTCAGCCCTGTTTCTTATTCTTCAGACGAGGCTGATACAGTGAGAAAATTAGGCTGTTATGTAACAATGATTGGAGTCGGTCTCTCCTCATCACATACAAACATAAATACACAGAAAGGAAAGCCCAGCTCAACTCAAAACCCTCTGTGTGTTTCAGTTCCTGGTCAGACATGAGATGTTTTTCATTACTAGATGAATAGTAGACATCTTTTCTATTCTTAGCTGAAATTCAGCCCGGGACTTTGAGGACGGAGAAAGGCCTTTTATGCGAGCGCAGTGGAGGGACACCTGCCTCTTAAGTTTGTATAAGCACGTACGCCACTGCAACAAGACCAGGTCAGGCAATCCTGATATATATCAAAAACTACAATGCAGTCTCAGAAAACAGAGCAGTGTGCTCTGTACTGATTCTGCAGCTACATGAGTGTTAAGAACATCAGTGACCAACAATAATCCCTTCTCTAATTGTATCAATGGATGATTGCCTACCCAGCCCTGCTCACTGTACCTGTCACTGTTTCTGGTTCCATTGTCCTTCTCCTCCCGCTCCTCCTCCTCTTCCTTCATCCTTCAACCTCTGTTTATAATATATATAAATATATCATATAGCCTATATGCCTATACATAAATGCATAGATAAATAATCTCAGTATTTAACAAGTGCATTACTTATCAGTGCCTGTGCTGGGTCCTGCCTCATCTGCACTGCTACAGCACCTTTCCACCAAGGAAGAGGTCGGTAAATTTGGCACATTTAGCTGCCTCTTGTGCCAACATTTTTTTCTTCTAAATGCTTATTTTTTTGGCACCACATTTCTTTTACCTCTTTCTTTCTTTTCGACATATTTACCTTCTCTGCTGTGCATGTCACTCCACCCTGGGCTGAGTTGTGTTGAGATTAAACTCCTCCTAGATGGAAAAGAAACTCCTTTTATCGGCGTCGTTGAGCCAATCAGGTTTCAGCAAAAACGAGGAGCGGTCCAAGTTGGGAGGGACTACTCGTATCCCCCCTCAATATTGAAAGTATTGGTTTGGCCCAGTCTGATAGACGCAGACAGCGTTCACTGCAGCTGTTGAACTGAAAAATAAAAACTCGCCGGTTCAGCCTGAAATGGACCAGTCCGCCCCTGTGGCTACTTACCATTACTGGGTTATAAAATGTTTGGTCTCAGGGTGGCGCCAGAGGAAAAGGCAAATATGCTTTACTGTGGCCTTCTAAGGACTTCTCAGACTCTGCTTGTCAGGCTCAGTTCAGCAGCAGAACTTGGGCTAAATACTAACATTACCTTGCAGACGTGTTAACACAGTCCAATCTTAATGTTAACAGGCTAACATTAACGTTCTAAAGCGATAATGCCTGCATGTTAACATCATGTATGTACTGGACTCCAAGATGCTGTCTGCCCACCTATTTCCACCCCTTCCTGCAATAGACTTTACTAATTTTAAAACCTCCGTGGTTTAAAATGCATAGTACAAAGATTAATAATGTTCCTGGTTAACAGTTGGACGAGTCCTGTCAACAGTTTTACAGAAATGGAGGTCTATGAAAAAAGGCTGCAGGGGATGTTTTGTTGGCCACTGGGGCTAACTGCCAGTAACTCTGCTGGCTCCCCATACCATATCCACCTCTGTTAATACACTCATGCTTAGCAAGTTAATAAAAGACATCTCAGACGGGTCAGGCTCAGCTGTACACTGTCAGACTTGACTGGACCTTTTGGGTTAGACTCAGGCTGAGCTCTAAGTAAAGAGCCAGGTTCTCTTTTTCACTGTTGACACTCTACAGTAAGGTTTAGGCCACCAGAGCAGTTAAGCGCCTTGCTCAAGGGCACATCAGTGGTGGTGATGAGTGAGGGGCAAGCACTGTTTTTTCATCTGCTCCACCCAAAGAGAAGGATAGGGACCCTCTGTACCACAAGTCCACTTCTCTAACCTTTTGGCCCCTCATTTAACATGATTATAGTTGTCATGTTAATATTTAACATGCTAAAATGATAACTTACTACGTTAGGATTTCTAGTGAAGTTGAGCCATACTTGGATGCTAGCCATATGGGTACTAGTTTCTGTTTGAGCACTTAGGCTCAGTGTATGAATACAATGTGAATGCAATGTAGTGTAATAAGCACTTTGAGTGATCGCAAAGACTAGAAATGCGCTATGTAAATACAGAGCATTTACATTTGTTCATAGGGTAAACTCTGGGAATGTTGCTGTAAACAGTGTCTGCCTCCTGAGCTGAGGTTACTTCATATGTTCACTTCTCTGACCTCGGGTACATTTCACTCAATCCCGTATCTCCCATCACATTTTGTGTCTAACACTCAACGTTGCTTATTTGGGTCTGTATTCACTCAGTGTTCCCTTGTGTTTTCCCAGAAGACCCAGGTTATTAATATTATACAAACCACCTTTCTGATGATGGTAGATGTGATACGATGACATGAGTTGTACCAATATTAATTCTTAAGGACTCTTGTGAAACCACAAAGTTACACAGACGCAGATTGTAATCAAATGAGAAAAGAATACACTGAACGGCTGTTTGGCCATCTGACTACGGGGGTCCGTACGGTAATGAGGTTGCCCTTTCACATGCTCTGGCTGCCGGTGGAGAGGTGTTTTTCCGACTGCCCTCCTCCAGCCAGAATTAGCAAAAAGAGCCAATTAGACGAGCTCACCGCCACCTGATGACCTGTTTGTTCTACCGGGATCCTGTGCCGAAACCCGGCTTTACTGCGGCTCCTGTAACCTTCGCTGTAATTAGCCCGCAGCACACTTTCACATCCCTCATCTTTAATAACACACCCATACACTTAATTACATCGTTGTTAACTATAATTACACGGACAACATGATTAGCTGTGATTACAATGTTGTCCAATTGCTCTGATGACTCCTGCCGTTCTTTAATCACTGAGGACTTTTTCATTAGGAATACCCTTAATTATTCTGGAATGTCAAGCATCTGTGACTCGCTTAAAGGACCAGCCCGCTATTTCTTTTATTACAAATCAAGTACACGCGTGATGATTATTTTCCTTGCCGTGAAACTTACGTGTCAAAGCAACAAAGGCAAGTGACTGGGCTGCACCAGTGGGGCCAAAATATGTGTTAGAATTAACTGCCAATCTTTTATAAATGTTGACATGACTTTATTTAATTTACATATACAGACATGGACAAATATGTATTTTATATAAATATAAATAAAATAATAATGATGTTGGCATTCCCACAACGACTTTCACCTCTGTGTCCCTGAGCAAGACACTTGCTCCAGCGGCATTCGACCTCTGACATGTAGAGCAATTCTAAGTCACTTTGGATGAAAGCATCAGCTAAATAACTAATTAGTAATTCTTATTATGTATGTATAGCAGTCAAAGTCATCTTCTGGGAACCATGAATGTCTGAACAAAATGTTGTGCCAATTAATCCAGTAGATGTTTTCAGTTATCCTGTGAAAACTGTGCCCTGCTAGTGGCGTGAGTGCAAAAGAATAACGTGTACATCTGTTACAGCTTTTAGGGTAATCCATCTGATTGTCAGTATATTTCTCTCTGAAGCACAGTTGTCAATCCAGTATCGCTAAAGGGAAATGTTGGGATCACCAAAGTCAGTAGGATTCACCATGAGCATCTGATGAAATTTCATGGTAATCTATCCGGCAGTTGTCGTAAAGTGAATAATCGACCCACATTGCCATCCCTAGAGCCAAAACACTTTAAAAACACAAATACTATATACATAGTGACATACAATAAGAAGCACAACCAATAAAATGTATTTAGACATGTAAAGCATGATTTTGTCATTTATGGTTGTCACATAAGGTTATTAAACATCAGACGTTGCAGGCTGCAGTTTAAACAAACACACAAAGTGCAGAAATTTCTGCCCTGACTCTTGCAAACAAATTCAAACAGCTGAGATTTCACCTTTCGATTTTCCTAAAATATGTTTTCAAAGGTGAATGTTTTTATTGCTCAAGGTCAAGTTAGCAAACCAAACACAAAATGAAACCGTAATAACAAGTCTTATTTTCACTCACGTTAAGGATGTTATCTCAGGTCAGTAAAGACCTGATGTCTGTGATTACTTAAGACACGCTGTCTGTCTGTCTCTGTGTGTGTGCGTGTGTGTGCATGTGTGTGCATGCGTGTGTGTGCGTGTGAAGTGAACACACCTTTCCACACAATGTTGCCTTGGAAACTGGGGAAAGTGGATATGGAGATTAGCTTTGCTCGCCCTCAACAAGTGAAGGGGTCACTTGTCGTCGTCCCCCAACCACACACACACACTTTCTTGCACACTTAAGAGGACAGTTTTCATATAAAGGCATGTAATCATGGGAGCTTGGCTCTGTGTATATAATGGCCGTGTCTCCATCATCCTGAGCAGTAGGCGTCATTCTGTTCCATTAGAGTCTTCGTGAGATGAACAGTAAGTGATAATAGCCGACCCTGATGGAACTGTTTTCTTCCTTTGGACCTGATTTGATGTTCTTACAGGAAACTGAGCAAAGTTGTTTTTTTGTTTTTTTTAGGGTGACCTCTTGTAGAAGCTGACTTTGCAGTCCACAATGTCTGAGTGATTGCACATACGAATGAAAACACCTGGTCCTGAGGGTTTTGGAGCCTGCAAATGTACAAAGTTTTAGGGGTACAATATATTTGTTTCTATCCAGTAGTAATACTTGGGGCTCTGTTCACTTTTTCCTAATCACACATAATTATACAATATATATTATTTACTCTACACTATACTGCTGTATGTATTTTCGTCCTGTGCAATCATATTAAATTTTTTATTTCTACACAGTGCCACTTCTTCCTGCTGCGATCTGTGCAACTTTCATATCAATTGCATCTGTATATTGTGTACATATAACTCTTATTCTTATTTTTCTATTTGTACTATATTGTATTGTACTGTTGTGTTGGATTTGAAGCTGCTGTAACAATCAAACTTCTCAATCTATCAATCAGTTAATTTCTTTACTTGTCCTGGTAGGGAAATTAGTTTGCAGAACAGTCAAGTAGGCATTATACGCCACAGAGAGAACCTTCAAACATACTGTTAAACACACACTAATACACACAACATATAATTTCCCATACCCCACACCTTACTACCGATTTAAATTAGGCAGACCAGCTGAGCATCCTGCCTATTTAGATATATATGTGCCTTTCATGTTTAAAAAATGAATTGCTTGATGCACAAATTGAAAACAAACAGTGTGTCATACTAAGATACACACATGAAGGCTCTCTGATGGTTGTGCTCATGCAGTGTTGTTTTATTTTTTTTGTTTTTGTTTTAAACCTGTCCTGCCCAGCAGCCTGGTATAGAGTATAATGACCTGGATACCATATTGTGCCAGACAGATTTTACTTTAACAAGAGAGTATTAAAATACTCCTTTGTCTGTTTTATTATTTATTTAATTATGTATTGATTTGTCACCGGGTCGGACAGGGGGGCAGACACGGGGATGGGGGGGCACAAACAGACAGCACAGAGAAAGGACAACACCTGCAAGAGAAGGGGGATGGAAGGTGGGGACAACAGGGAAAAGCTGTGGGAAACACCAATTGCAGAAAGCAACGAAACCTGCAATAGAACAGAGAGGGGGGAGGAGGAGAAAAACACAACAAACAAAAACAAACAATTAATAAAAATAAAAATAATAATAAGAGTAAAAGACAACCAGCCGAACAGCAGCAATGAACAGCTGACATATTAAGACAACTAAGAGAAAAATTAAAACAAGAAACAGTCACACACACTGAATAAGCAACACAACACAGCCACGAGAGCTGGAATAATAATTAATTTAAATAAGTAACTGAAAGAAAAGCATCAGGAATAATTCTACCAGGGACAACCTAAGTTTGTTTGTGTCTTTGTGTGTCTGTGTGCGTGTGGGTGAATGTGTCTGTATGTGTGTGTGTGTGTGTGTACATGTGTGTGTGTGTAAAATGTGTGTGCGCATAAGCCTGTTAAAGAATGTAGTTGTTAGTAAGAGTGGGACGCCACGACTGTAACAGGCAGGCAAGAACCCCAGTAGCCAATAGGGGTGGAAGAAAGAAAAGGAAGAAATCAATCAAAAAAAAAACAAAGACTCCCAGATGCACCGCGATGCAAACACGGAAGACCCCGACCCAGTTGACAACGTAATGACGACGGAACGCAAAAAGCGTAACCCGCGGAAGAGCAGCACCCGGACCGACTGCGGCACTCACACAACATAGACCAGTGGCTCCCCCCCCACCCCCACCGCCGCGCAGCGAACAACCAAAATGCCCAAATGCCACGCAATCATCAACACCAATGCACAAGTGACGAGCCCAACGCGCACACTGCGCGAGCACGGCGACACCCAATGCCCAGCATCCCCCTGCGAATCCCGCGTGCGAGGTCGGGCAAACGAGAGAGCAAATGGAACAACACGACAGCGAAAGCCAGCAGAGAGAAACACCAGCAGCAAGTCCCAGCCCGGCAGCAAACGCGCCGCACAGGTCACCGTGCACCCGCCAAGAAAAAAACTAAGGCCGCCGGCGCCAGCCGACATCCCCCATGCCCAGCACGCCCCCCGGCCGCCGTGCAACACCAGCCAAACCAGCAACGAGGCAAAATCAACTAGCTCAGCTGCATGCCACCAACAACCCACCCACCCGTCAAGGGCCGAGAACTCCAGGCACAAACCCAGAACAAACCGGAGCACAGCCCTGCCCCGCACCCACACTGCACATCCCGAAAACTAACTATATACCTCAGTATCCAGAGGGGTCCAACAACTGGCCCACAGAGAAATGGGGAAGCATGGATCCGAGGCCAACGAAGCAAAACAGGGACGCAAACTGGTCCCTCCAAGCCAACGAGGAAATGCCCCCCCCCCCGGACTCCAATGCACAAACTAAACGCCCAGCAGCCATTCAGAGACCCTGCCCAGGGAAAAAGCATAATGCATCAAGATGCATCGACAATCGCCCCACAATCCCACCGCAGCCCACCAAACCGCAATCGACCCGTGCAGAGACCCCCACCCCCAGAAGCCAGGGCACCCTGCGACCCCGCAAAGCGCAACGGACCCCAGACCGCATGTCCCGGGGGAAGCTGTACCCCGCCCCAAGGAAGAACAGCAGAAAGCCGTGCCGGGAAGCTCCCTGCCGCCAGGGAACGATAACGCGGGAGAACCAGGCCAACAGTCCCCCAGCCCAGCCAGAGGCATCCCTCCCTACAGTGCAGGGAGCCCGGCCCCCCCAGCGCGCAGAGGCTCCAAAGCCCCGAGCCCCAGACCCCCACACACCCCCGAGGCAGGTCAGTGCAGCCCCAACCCAAAGTCCAACAATCCCCCGTCCTCGCCGGGGCCCCTCTGGCAGCCCCACTGCCACCCCCCCACCTCACCGCTCCCCCACAATCAGGAGCACTCCGAGCACCACCAGGCCATCGGAGCTGCTGCTAAGCAACCATCGCATTTTAAAAGACTATGGTGGGTAGGTCTCGGACCTTCTTGGGGGGTGCGGGGACATGCCCCCCTCCCCAAAGGAAATTGTGCACATTTTAAAGTTCAATGCATTACTTTGGTGCAAAAGCGTGCGAGCTCACAGCAGCGCCCACAAAACACAACTATAATGTTGTTATGAGATGTGTGAAAATATTTTGGGTTCATTGGCGGAACAAATTAGACCATGGCAGGCCGCCATGGTCTCCCTGATTAATGGGAAACACTGGTTCATGACAATTTTGGGACCTAAACACTTGTATCCTCACAAAGCCTGACTCAATCTCAAAAGATCCTCTCTCCATGTGAGATTTAAAAACCAGAAAATATCAGCTAAGATTCAGCGGAGCTAATTAAAACTTTAAATTAGGTGTGACCGATACCAAATGCTGATGTGTTGGAGGTGTGTTGGATCAGACAAAGCACAGTAAGAGCCTGTTGCCTACAGCTCATCTATCTGCTCACTGCGGATGTTCTTTCTTGTACTATTGCAATTGTCAGACAAACTGGTCCGTTATCGCCGGTCAGTTGATCTGTCCAGTGTGAGCAAAAGGTTGATTAAAATGTGTCGTGTGAGTTAACACAATGTAAAAGATCAATAAAAACACACAGTGTCTGGCCAACTTTAAAGAGGATCCTTATGTCTTTCAGGTGGGGGACTCAGGGGGACTTCACCACGACTCACCCTCTCCCCTCAGTCAAAGTGAAGCTATTCACCGAGAGCACCGGGGTCCTGGCTCTGGAGGACAAGGAACTGGGCCGGGTGAGAATCCACCTACACTGAACCAAACACAACCCACACAACCTGACTGCTGTAGATACAGCACACACAGCAACACAAAATGTGCTTAATATTTATTTATGATCTGAGTCAAATAAGTGGAGAGTCTTGAATCAGGTCAATAAGTACTTAAATACATATGTACATACTTAGATACAGTTGGCTTTTTTTCAGAGGTTATGAATGGTATTTTATTTTCATATCTGTGTCATTTAAATCTCTCATGTGATCATTCAGACACATTAATGAGCAACAAACCAAACCAACGTATAAAACAGTCTTGATTTAAATACATACACAGCCTCGCATAAATGTAAGCAAATACGAGAAAACCAAAACATACACAAATTCGGTTTTCTCCTACATTCACATGTACATTCACAAGACACATTTGTTTTCTCAACCAGAACTGGTGTAATAATCTTCTTCTTAAATGCCCAGTCAGTATTTTATTTGTTGACCACATATATTTGTGGTATATTCATATAATAGATCCTGAAAATCCGGGAAATTTACAGATAAAATGAATCAGCCCTAAAGGTGTAACAACAATATAGTCTAAACTTGTAACCAGTGTTGGGCAAGTTACTCAGAAATTGTATTACATTACTAGTTTCTTATTACAAGGACAGATTAGTAACTGTAATAATATTACTGTTTTAGAAAAGTAATCTGTTACACTACTAGTTACTGGGAAAACTAATAATATTACAGTAACGTGTTACTGCCCAACACTGCTTGTAACTCCCTGTCAGTCTGATTTTAATCTAAAGCATTTTAAACACTTCATTGCGTGCAGTTAAACTAAAGAGCAATGGAGCTCAGTGTCAAACAAACTGTCTTCCTGAATAATGAACTAATTAACAACTCAACTGACTGGGTCATATTTTTACATTAAGGCAAACATGATTGTAAATCTGTGTTGATATCTGCAGCAGACTGAAACCTTCACTTTTACACCCTGTTAGTTCTGAAAGCACCAGCTCAGTAAGCATCAGTATCAACATCAGCAGAAGGGGGAGGTGAATAATAACACACATAAAATATAGCTAATTTTAAAAGTGCATGTCCTTTTTGGACACAAATCTTTTGCCATATGTGATGATGAAAGCATCGATAATCCAGTGGCACAAAGGCAGGTTCAGAATTTTAACTGGAGCTGACGTGTTATTGTGACTCTCCTTCTGGTCACTTTGAATCTGTGAGTGATGTGAGGATTTTAGAAATGCTAACAGTCTTCAGTGTTCAATGCTAAGTTAATTACAATCATAAAAAAATGTCACGTTTTAGATGCAGATTTATTTTAAGTTTCATTGTGAGGACGTGGAAATTTTGTCCAAAGATAAGACACCAATCAACTTGCTGAAAAAGTAGCTTCTCTAATATTCATTGCCTGAAAACATGAATCGGGAGGGTGAGTTGAGGAGTATTCAATCTGTTGTACTTTGCAACCTCACCGCTAGATGCCACTAAATCCTACACGCTGTGTCCTCTAAAGTGATGGCTTCTTGTCATTCAGATATAGGTGTCTTTTACTGTAATGTTCCTTCCAATGACAAGACTTTTATGGAAAGAGAATCTTTACAGACTCATTACAGGGAGGGAACAGGATCAGAATCACTGAGGAGTTGATGAATCAGACCTCCCCAAGAGAAATCATCTGTGAAGGTTTAAACCCTTTAATTACTGACTGATTATGATTGAACGGCAAGTGGTGAAGTTGGTCACAGAGCTGCAAATTTCGAAAGTTACAGACATCCTACCTGATGTTGGAAATGTTAACATGAGTCACACACTAACTCACAACCACTTTGTGTGAGCAGAACAATGACTTGAGTTGAAAGCAGACAGTTCAGTCTGTGTGTGCGCGCGCTGCATTGGAAGCAGGCAGGTGAAGGACCCTGAAGACAAACCACAGTAAAAAAAACAAAAAAAAAGAAAAAAAAAAGCTTTGGTTGCTGGTTTGCAGACTCTCACGGGGCACCAATCCCACTTTTAAAATTTGTATCTTCACTGGATGGAATTTATAAGCGGTGTAAAGCCCCGCATGTACTTGCTCTTAATTACGCATTCGCATACGCGAGATGGCTACCACACGTATCCTGCGTTCCTTTTGAGTTCAGGTTGTGCACAACTCAAGAAATTATTACAACGTTAGCAAATGAACGTGGGGGCGTTATGTCGAACCGACAGCAGCAATCTACAGTTCCACACACCAGCCTAGGTGGTGGCGTTATGCAGTTGGTTTGCCAACTGCCATTAAATGCAAAAGAAGAAGAAGGTCAGTGGCAGACTTTAAAAGAAATAAAAAGGAGATTAATGGCAGGATGTTTACAATAAAACTCCTGGAGCTAGTCCGCAATTACAGAGATTATGTCTCATTAAAATCAACCTCCTCAAGGGTCGCTATGCTTGGTTTGTTTCTGATGTGCAAATTCAGAGGTTGTCAAGGAAGATAATCTGGTGTCTGAGTGATAATCCGGCCCTGATCTGCCCCCTAGTTGATTCACGTAATCCTTCAGGTACATGCAAAGAACGCAGGCAAATATGTGAACAATGCCGTTTGTGTCGCCGACGCCTGTCCACGCTTGCGCATTGTTAAAAAGCAAGTATCAGGGGCTTAACTGATGGTGGAAATGCTTGTTGACAAACAAACTGTATTTAATGTTGATCTGTTGCTTCAGGACCTGTAGCCTATCCAATTAATACACTCCTAATTGGCCCTGATACGGATACAGCAAAGACACATGTCTTAAGATATGTCTGTGAGACCTGTAACCAAGACATTCTGTATCCTTATCATGTGGATGGTGTTGTTTAAGTTCATCTGTAAAGTTTTTACTCTCATACCAATGTTAATGATTGTGTTGAACAAGACTGCACACTGATTAGTGGATTATGTATCCAAGGCGCAAAGTAAAAGTTTACAGAAGAACCTACAGACTCTGGACCTTTTATTACACTTGCTAACCAATCCCTGCCCTCTGCTATGCATCGTCCCCCCCCTTTAGGTGGTCCTGAATCCAACCACGAACGGGCCAAAGCAGGCTGAGTTCCACCGGATGGTCGTCCCCAAGAACAGCCAGGACACAGAGCTGAAGATCAAACTGGCCGTCCGCATGGACAAACCCCCCAACATGAAACACAGCGGGTGAGTCTGCAGACGTCACAGTGTCTAGTCCTCTACACGGTTGCCAGATCCTGAAAGAAATATACAAAATGTGTTTAAGAAGAAAGAAGGTTGAACCAGATTGATATTTTTAAGCAACCAGTCTGAGACCTCTGCAGGGACAAGTTGTTGATTTTACTTTGTTCAGTCCCTGGTTATTTGAAACAAAACATTTCCTCCTCCATTCTCAACTCTTCCTCTCACTCTTCTGTTTATCTTCAGCGTCATAGTTTAACTAACTTCTACATTTCTCCCACTGCCATTGCGTCAATATCCATTTATTTGTGAAGGACAACTAAACATATTAAGTCATTTTCATCCCAGATCAATTTCTAAAAAAGACAGGTGGCATTATAGCAGAATTTTCTGTTTTGTTTAGTTTGATTGTTTTTTTATGTAATTTATGTTTATGTAATTTTTGTTATCCTTGTGTAATGATGCAGAGTAGACCTCTCAAAAAACAAGTTTAAATCCAACTTCTTTGGAAAATGTTAGAAAAGAAAAAGGGTGCCTTTAAATCAAAGACGACGTTATCCTTGATATAGACTGGACTTTTTTTTTAAGCGCAAACTTTGACATTGCCAATGGCAAGGTCTTTATTTTCTGTGGAAGCAGGGGCTGTCCTCTCCCAGGCAGCGGTGTGAGCTGTAGAGCTGGACAATACGCTGAGGGTCTGCCAGGTTTTGGCAGGAGGTAGAGGTGATTGTGCCAATGTTACTGCCGAGAAGAATGGTACTTTTGTTTTGTGCATCTCTGAATTATTTGGTACCTCTAAACTCTCTCTGGACGCATGAGAGAAAATAGCTTAGAAAATTCATACGGTGATTGTTTATATTCCAATACAGTGGGTGTTCAGACAGGAAAGTCCTGCAATGAAAATGAAGAAACGTAGGGCTGTGTCGGTGGGTGGGTGTTGTTTCAGGTCGGGTAAAACAATGATATCCAGGAAGTCCAGTCTGAGTAACAGATCCACAAGGTTGAAGATTTATCAGCCTCCAAAACAAAACTGCACAGAGGTTTAGATTTTCCCAGCGAACATGTCTGCCTGTAATGACGTGTGTTTTCTGTAACTAAATGGAAATACACTCTACAGTGGGCCGAGCTTAACAAACATTAACATGTTTTTGCAAAGTATAAGCCTTCAGACTTCCTCCATACAAACACAATAAAGTCATCATGCTTTAAAAGAATAATAATTTTGTACAAAAACAAACAAACATGAAGGAAAGCTTTTCAAAAAGTTCTAAGAGTGTGTGCTTGTTTCAGTGTGCAGGCTAACAGCTTCACCTGCTGGTTAAAGAAAGGAAGCAGAAACTGTGAATCTGAGGATGAGATCACAGTGAGATAATAACAGCTTGTTTATCCCCTATTTCAAAATTCAATTGAAATCTATAAAACCATATACAATATAATATATTGCAGTTAATTAAGATATAAAGAATAGTATAAAGTAAAAGTTGACACTGAAAAGTTTATTTATTAAAGAATAATAGAATTTATGTTTAACTTCAGTCAGAGAAACTGTGAAATTACCTCACTGATTTCAGTCACTGCTGAACTCTTCTTTGATGTTTCAGCCTTAGAGATCAAAAATACTTTTTTTATAATATTCTTATATTATTTTTCATTGTGATATTTAAGTATTTTGACCAATAAGGAGGGCTTATCAGTTAGAGGTCAAATGGCTGATTTCTGTCTTCTCCTATATCAGTAGGTTTGCCCAGGTTTTCCAAGCTAATGCCATTTTTTGTAAAAATTCTACCTGCAGAGAGGTCATTTGTCAGAGAGCTCTCCTGAAATGAAGTGACATTTTCTGGGCACAGAATCTGTTGGCTGTCATACAACCAGGACCGTCATATCCGTCAGTGGGAGGTGGGTTTCCTTAAACGCTGGGACTAGTTTTAGTTCTTATAGAAGTTAATTTACGCTTGAATATTGTTAATCCCCCAAAAAGCTGACTCAGACCACCAAACTGGATTCAAGATGATAGCTATAACTCCACACACTAGCAAAACTGAAAATGCAAAATTGCTATCTACCCACTCCCATATTGATTGACTGGTATTTTATCACCAAGGACTATAGACAACAACTTACTCAAAAATAAATTCTGATGCCCTTTAAGGTTTGTTTACATAAGTTACATTTGCAAATTGTTGCAATTCTTCCTGTTAATTTAGAGAAAAAATGTGTAGGGAACATAGACTGTGTATATGTAGGGAATCAGTGAATTAGACAGATAAAACAACTCCAAGCTGAAATGAAAATCTATTTGTCACTACATTGTTATATTCAAGCAAACCTGATCAATTACATAAAGCCTATTGAGGTAATGTGTATGTTGTGCAGTTATTACTTTCTGCCAGAAGATGGCAGCAAAACCTAACTCTCAAATGTGTCACAGTCCTTCCTCAAGAACATTGTGCTCAATTAAGACATTGTCCAATTCACAGTAAAAGCCAGACTACAAGTCCTTTCCATCAGAGCCAGCCTTTCTATCAGGTTTTCTAATCCTCAGATCACTGGTTGCTTGCAGCACACCACACTGAACAATGGCTGTTATGCTTACAAAGGATTGTACATGGCATGCTATGACAGAGTAGAGGACCTCATAACAAAGGAAATGTCAAACAATTGTCCACTCTCAATGAGAATGCGCAACCATTCCTGTGTCAAACCTTCCAGGTTCCATCTCTCTGATCGTAACCCTGCTATTTTTCACATTTTCCTGCCAATACATCAGATGTTTTATTGGTCAATGAAGAGTCCAAGTCGGTGTTTGTTTTAGAGGTGGCCTGCGCCTTTGACTTTGGCTTTGAGGAAGCCTTTACGACCAAGGTCATTAAATACCGTGTTAGAGCTGGGTTATAGGTGAAATCTACTTAGGACATATTAACACATTGGTTGTAAGAAGGCTTCAGCAACTTAGGATACCCAATAAAGCGGCTTAAAGGACTTCAGAATACTGTGATAGGGCATAGACGTTGTTACTGCTGTATGCTTTGTATTGTAAAGATTTATGGCACTGGTGAATATGCTCTACTGCACCTCCGATATTGTTGTCGTTGTACTGTTCTCATCTATGTGGACATAAATACAATGTTAAATGTATGTGCATTTTCTCTGTAGTGCTTTAATCCAACGCTACTTACAATTGTTATATATATCCAAAGTTGCACGCCTTTGAAGCAACTGGCCGTTAAGTGTCTTGCAGGGACACACTGGTGGATCTGTTGCAGTGGAAATTGGACACAGGTCTCCCACACCAAGCCATGCATCTTATCCACTATTCCCTCACCTCCCCTCTTTATTTCACCGGGCGCTGTCAACACTTTGCCTTCACAGTTTGAGGGTTTTAGTGTTTGGGGTTTTTAAAAAGCCTAATTTGTCAGTGACCCTGAGAGCAGAAGGCTCAAAGACAACGTTTAGTGATGTTCGGATAGTAAGAGAAACTCTTAACTCTTGTCTTATCCAGTTACTCCTTAAAGATACATTTCATATACAAATATTCTGTGTTGAATAATAATTTTTCTGACTTTTTGTCTCTAAAAAAAGAGGTGTACAGGTTGGACAGTTCATCAGTTCAGGTCTTTGCTAACTCAATTCCCAAAACCCCTTCTTAACTGTCAGGTTAAAGTACAGTTACAAACAGGTGTACTTGAGAATGAAGACGTTATCGTGTGTTTGTATAGGCTGCAAAACATCTTTGGAGTAGTTGTAAGGTGGATTTTTCTCTTTTGAACTATTATCAGTTCCGCCCTGCTTACAGTCTTTATGCTAAACTAAACTTAACACATCCTGAATGTATGAGATTAAGTGAATATCTGATCTTCTCATGCGTTTCCAAAGAGGTCACTGTTTCTTGGGGTAGTTATTGAAGTAATAGACAAGAAAGGATAAATATCATTTGCAGTTTTCCAAACACTCCACAAGGGGTCAGTTTAAGTCTCCATGTGAATCCAGCTCCATCTCTGGTTTACAGCCAGCTCTTCTTCATGTGTTTAAACTGTCTTTCTGTCATTTCTGGTTTGTTAAATACACAATTTGTGATTCACCTGCTAAAAGGTGTCATCCTCTGTTTTGGTATTTTCTCCTTATTTGATGCTGTTTTCATGGTGAATCTTTGATCTAAAGACTTACTCGGGGCAAACAGGGCCTGTATAATGAATTTCTGATAAAGAATTCTGCATATTTTAAGATGACCAAAATGACTCCTCACAAGTCAAAAGAAAAAAAAAAAACCAAAAAGAGGCCAACTAAAGCAGGAATGTGTGTTAAAGGGACAAAAAAGGAGAACAAGCCAGTCCAAACATTTTTTACATTGGTTTTTTAGTTTTTCCTGGGTTCAGAGAGCAAAAAAAGGAACCTGAACACATTAAAGACATGAATCCTGTAAAAGGCCAAGAAAAAGGGGCTGACAAAAAGGTTGAGATAAAGAAAAAGTGCACAAATAGGAAAACATCTTGGAAACGCATTCTGATTTGATGTTTTCTTGTATTTTTTATTTTATTTTGTGCGTTGGGTAGACGGTGAAGAAATATTTTACTTGTCAGCGGTTATGGAGTTCTTTTATAATTACATAAAGGGTCACTGAAATTAACTGGATCTTGAGCCTTTTACCTCCTTTTGTGATCATTAAATACTTGGATTGTTTTCTGGAGAAAATATTTATTTTCTGGAGAAAATATTTATTCTGTATCCTGTTTCCGATCAGGTGTTTTAAGGAGGTCAGATGCTTTGTTTTACTTGTATTGAATGTGAATGTGTCACATCTTACTATGACCATTTAAAAATAACAGGAAATGCAGCCTGCAGTTGATTCTTTTATCATTCTGGTTATTGTGTTTTTGTTAAATTCAGAAGCATAACACCTTTTTAACAAATTCTATTAGGGAGGTTTGCTTTCACAAATGAATTCTTCAACCAAAAAATGAAAACGGCGTTCATGTGAAAGCAAAAAACTCACTGTAATGAAATTGTTTGTGTGCTCTCCCTTCCCCAGTAGAAATTACTAGCTTTGTTTGTTTGTCTTAAAAGAATAAAGAAATATCTGGCAACGTAGACAGATATTTATGACACAGGATTGTAAATTACTTTTTGATGCTTAGGAACCAAAAAATCTGGTTAAAATCTGCTCTAATAAAATATACATTTTGTTATGTGAATGCTGAAGATGTTGTTGTGGAATATTTCAGGTGCGCTGCTGCTAAAACAAACTAATTACGTCCTAACAATATTTTTTATTTAAACAAAGGAAGAAATCAGCCAATATGATGAGATTATTTCACCTCACAGAAGATGGAACAAGCTCTTGGCAACTTAAACCTGGTGAAAATCATCTGTATTTTTTGCAGTAAATCTACAAAAACTGGAAAAGATCACTTCAAATACATTTGTAGTACATTTCTGTTGGTGTCACTAGTTTCAAAATTGATTCCCCTTTTTTCTAAAATGGCAATGTTAATGTTGCGGGAGACGAAACTTATTTTTGATACATGCATCATAAAATGTGGAAATGCAAATCAATTCAAGACAATCAAAAAGAAAATCTAAATCTATGAAACAATGATAATTTCCGCAGATGCCACTGCAATAATCTTACCTATTATTAATTCTTAAAACGTGTTTTCTTATAATTAATTACCAAAATCAGCCCATGTGGTGAGTTTACGTAACCTGTCACACAAATAATGACAAGTGTTAAAATTCATGATTGTGGTGCAGTGATCAGCCTTATTCTGATTAATTTAAAACAATCATTTCTAGACCATTCAAGGAATAAGGGAAGCTGTAGTCTTTATAGTTTTAATAGAAAAAGTCCAATGTCTCATAACTCTTTGAAAAAAGCCTTTAAGTGAATATCCAGCTAAATGATCAGTTAAAGATGGATGGTTTTTTGCAGCGAGGACTGTTAAATGCCTGCAGTGAACTCTTTGCCGTCTGCAGTCCATCATCGCGACGGCGTGCGGCTGAATGGATGTTTGAAACCCTGCAGGAGGACAGACGGCCAAATCATTTTCACAAGTGGCCGGCGAGCGGTGCCACATGTTAACCTGGAGTCGTGCAGAATGGCCCAGATTCTCTGTCCAGACGTGCCGCAGCCTTGACTGGAGGCCTTTTCTATAAGGGTGGGCGGCAGGGCTGAAGAAAGAGGTCTCGCCATCGATTGATTTTCCTCACTTGCACTTGCCTGTATCCCACGCTTCAGGAGGCCCGGGTGCAGCCATTGATTGAGAGGCCATGCTGGTCATTCTTCCATTTTCCTCAAGACTTCCTCAATGAGCTGCTGTCGGTGTCACGGCCTCTCTCGGCTCAGGACTCATTACTTTTTCCTTTTAGTTTCACATTTGGTGAGGAAATGAATGTGTTAATAATGTTCACAGCTGGGGCAGTAATGACATAATGTGGTGTTGTGGTAGAAAACATGAGGACACGCATCAAGGAGCTTTAAAATCCTGATACAATCTGATCCTTGAAGACACTTAATGGCTCCTGGTTGTTTGTGTTTTTAACTGTTCAGCTTATACGCATCAGCATTATTTGTGAGAAGTCTCAATAGCTGCCTGAAAATGTTGCTTCGACAAAAAACTCCCTATCTCAACAGTGTTGAAGGTGTCAGGAGTTAATAAAATGTACATAAATGCTTCAAATTAAGAATAAATGTGCTAGCTATATAGAAAATAAAGTCATTACTATCTTTTACTTATTGTGTGGACTATCACCTGCATGCACGAGGGAGGACAGTTATTTAAATTATCGATGAATCCGTTGATTAATTTTTTTATTTATCTTCAGTCGGATTTGTCAGAATATAGTGAAATATTTCCATCCATGTCTTCAGAGGTCAAGATACCCAGTGAGCAACGGTATAAAACAAAATCCACCGAGCAGGTCTGGTTTAATAATGACTTAAATAATTAATCAATGATCAAAATAATTGAGTAGTCGATATATTTTTTTGTTGATTGACTAATTGATTATTTGATAGATCGTTGAAGCTTTAAATGACATAGCTGAGCGGGAAAGTTACGTTCTATATCGCAGTTGTCAGTTTAATTATTCAAGTTGGCAAATGCTTTATGTGAGGAAACAAACAGAAAGACTGACTAAAATGGAGAAATGAAATGTTTTTATTTCATTATTTAGCCCACAAATTACTGTTTTGAGGGAGGAGCCTTTTACAAAAACAATCGCACATGAAGCACATTTCACATTTGACAAAGCAATCTCATCTCAATGTCCATTTGGTAGCTGTTCTGGAGCCTTCGATCTTATCACATGATCTTCATCAGCTATAAAATTGAAGATGTTCAGATGTCCTTTTGTTTCAGAGCAATGGTTGGCTTTTTTGACTCTTGAAAACTTTGATGTTGGATATAATATCACACGTGAAATATCTGATGAATTTAGAGTTGACTATTTTGATCAGCGATTCATCATTCAAGTAATTTTTCATGCAACAATGCAGATTCCCTCTCTGATACAAAGATTTGCAGCTTTTCTCTCTTTAATATCATAATAATTTCAATACCTTTTAGGATTTGAACTGTTGGTCAGATAAAACAAGACATGTGAACACGTCGCCTTGATCCCTCAGAAACTGGGATCAATCAATAATGAAACATTAGTTGCTCCCCTCGTGAGGTTTCAGACATTTCACATGTAAAGAGAGAAATTTCACACATGCTTTTTGTAAGGGAGAAAGTAAAACACTGTCCATTTGTGTTTTATTCCTATTTATTTGTCTGTCAGTTTCTTGTTGTGTTTGGTGACCGACCAAGTTTGCTCTTTAAGAAACACTCTGCACAGTCATTGGTGACAAAATCGTTCTCCCAACTGATCAGTATAAAAGTTTTAAACCTCACCAACAATGAGTCAAAACTCAAACTCAAATTTCTTCTCTTAGGTTGACGTCGTGTTGTTGTTTGTGTTCCAGGCACCTGTACGCTGTGGGCCAGAGAGTCTGGAAACGGTGGAAAAAAAGATATTTTGTTCTTGTTCAGGTAAGAAACTGACCAAGATCAGATGACATGTATTGATCTACGATTGATTTGGAAATTGTGTGTTAAGATCAGAGAGGCGCTACAGGCTGGGAAGGAAAGACTAAAAGTTAAAAGTAAAACTGGAATAAATCTACAGCAACTGACTGAAAATGATTTATTTGTAGAAGAAAAGATCTGTCTCAAGTGTGGTTTTTGACATGAAATAAAAGTTTGCGTCTATTTAATACAAATTAGATCAAACCGTCAGCCTTCACAGAAAACATGTGCTCACATTGAGGCGTCTCTCTTTCAACAACTCTTTTCCTTTTTTGATATTGTAGATTTAAAAAAAACTATATTATGTTAGAGAAATCATCTCACATCAGTCACTCTACTCGAAATGTGTTTACAAAAAAAAGGTATTTAGTCCTGCTGAAGCAAAGTTAATTGAGTTTTTATCTTTATTTTACACTTTTTCACATAACATTATTTAGTTTCTGAGCACTTAGTGATCACTCAGGATCTCTGAGGGCAAGAGCAGACAGTAAATTAAATGTTTTCTTTTCTTAACTCTGCACCAGATCGAAAGTCCTTTTAAGGGCATCAAATGACAGAATCTTTAAATTGAGTGTCATCTACATTTTATTGATTCTTACTGAGGATGTTGATGCTTGATTGAGTGTTTGGCAACATTTCTAAAATCCTCAAAGAGTTTTCTATCCTGATGGTGTGAAATATATTCTGCTACCGCTTTATTCAGTCTACCAAATCAAGATGTCTGCAGGAAGTGAAACATCTGTTCACTTGCACAATGTAAGGGAAATGTGAAAGCATTATTATCTATAGAAAAAAACATAACTGAAGAAGGCCAATATGTGGGCATTGGACAACCCTGTCAAATGGAAACCGAGCACAAAGCCAGGTCCATAAAGAAATGGTTTACTCAGTTTGCTGTGAACTGGCCTGCACAGAGCCCTGACCTCAACCCCATCAAACACCTTCGGGATGAACTGAACACCGACTGTGAACCTGATCACCCAACATCAGCGTTGGACTTCACTAATGCTCTTGTGGCTGAATCGGAGCAAATACCTACAGCCAGGTTCATCATCTGATGGAAAGACTGAAACCAGAAGAGTGGAGGCTGTTAAAGCAGCACATCAATGCCTGTGGTTCTGCTGTCCACATACTTTTGGCTGATGTAGCGTCTCAGCAGGATAGAACATATCTTCAAAATAGTGGTATGTGTTGAACTGTAAAATTACCTGCTGGGTTTTACTAATTTTAGCAAATTGAACACAGTGACTAAAATGTAACCGTCACTGTAAGAGCCATAAAAGTTAAAAGCGATTTTAAGAAAAAACAACTGGTGCTTTGAGTTAATAGTTTGTTCCATAAAACTGCCGCAGGCATTGTTGTTGTGTTTTTTTTAGTGTCAGGTCCCAATTAAAAATGTTTGACAGTATTTATACAGACCTGAAACCTGCTGCAGTCAAAGTGGATCTGAGTCTCACCTGAAGGTCTGGACTTTGGTTCAGAGACAGTCAGGTTCATCAGTGTGCCTTTGTCCTGCAGGTGAGTCAGTACACGTTCGCCATGTGCAGCTACAGAGAGAAGAAAGCCGAGCCTCAGGAGCTGATGCAGCTGGAGGGCTACACGGTGGACTACTGCGACCCCCAGACAGGTAGACACACCTGAGCTGTCTCACTGACATCATCATCATCACACAGGGATGTTCACTGGAACAGCATACAGAAAACACACTGCTGTAGGAACACTTTAAAGCTAAAAATGTGAATCGACTTTATTTGGAAACTCTTTTTGAAAAACAAACTCTAATACAGGAAGTAAAATATAGTAAAAGTAGTAGAAAACACAATAAATAAAACAGCTTGAAATTATGGGTAGGCTGAGAGATAGAGGTGAGTTTGAAACCGTGTGTGTAAGAGAGTCCACAGTGTTGGTGTCTTCGGAAGGTTAATTTACCAACCCTTCAGCAGCTCGGGAGACTTTTCAGAGTAGAGTACTAGATTATAATAGAACATGAATGTCTCCCCAATAAAGACAATTAACATTAAAAACAATAAACAGTAAAAAACTGTCACATATAAACAGTAAACACACATTACAAGGACTGAGCAATACAACAGTAAATGTGAAAACGTTTACCCAAGTTCATGAAACTTCCAGGCAATGGGGATTTGTGCTGTTTGTTTATTATATTGATTTGTTTTTTTGCTTCCTTTCGCTTTCCTCCTCCTCAGGCCTGCAGGGCGGCCGGGTGTTTTTTAACGCGGTGAAGGAGGGCGACCTAGTGATGTTTGCCTGTGATGATGAGCAGGACCGGATGCTGTGGGTCCAGGCCATGTACCGAGCCACCGGACAGTCCTATAAACCGATCCCACCGACGCAGAACAAAACCACAAACTGCAGAGGAGGAATCCAGAAACCAGCATCCCCCATCAGTAGGTTCTGATTCTCACTGGGTTTTGTTTTAATTATTTAAAAATGAAACTTCAACAAAACAAAAGCAGATCAGACTAAAGATATAGTATGGTATTGGTATCTTCAGGTGTTTTATGACATTAACCTTCTCTTATTTTTTTGTTATCTACTCCGATTAATGGGCATTAATGGGCATTAATGGGATAACTACCTAGGGGGAGCAATAAGAGCTAACAATTAGTGCCATCAGAACAAGAGCATTGCATGGAAATAGAAGAAAAAGATCTCAAGACGTGTATGTTAGAGTTAACATCGACCTTCCCCACTGTTTGTTCCTTCTTGTCGTTTTCTGACCAAAGTTTTAAGAAATCCAGGATTGAAAAACCAGATCTCAGACGAAACTTCCAAATATTTTTTTCATTTGTTTACAGAGTAAACATGCACAAACAATACAGTAGGATGGAAACAGGTGAACGGCGTGCAGGTTGCACTGCTGAGATACAGACAAAACACACACGAGGGAAGAAAGGAGGGTTGAAATGAAAGAAAGGAATAAAGGGAAGAGAGAAAAAACTAAATGGGAGACTCTCCTTTCTTCAGAAAAACATAGTTGTCATATCATTCATCCCCCTTTTTGTATCTCTTCCGATCACTCAGTCTGCCCGTCTTCCCATTTTGATTTCTTCCCTCCACCCAATGTTTCTTCTTTTTGTCCATGCTTCCCTTTCTGCCACTTGTCCCCATCTGTGTCCTCCGCCTATCAATCTTTATTCATCTCTTTTCCCCTTCTTTCTTCTAGTATTCAGTATTTTCTTTCCTATTTTAGTTTTTTCCCTGTTCTTCCCTCCTTCCCCTCATGTACCCATCTTAAAGGGGCCCTGTGGTGTTTTCTTGTAAACACAGTTATGTTTACATTCAGTGTTTGTGTATCCTTGAGGTTTGACAAGCATGTTTAATGCATTTGATTTCAGTGAACACTTGTGGGGTCAACCGCTTATCCTGCGTACAGGGTCGTGGGGGGTTGGAGCCAATCCCAGCATACCTTGGGGCAAAAGGCGGGGTACACCCTGGATAGGTCGCCAATGCATCCAGGTCCACACATAGACAAACAACCTAAGGACAATTATGGAGACACCAATTAACCTAACCTGCATGTCTTTGGACGTTGGGAGGAAGCCGGAGCAGCCGAGGAGAACATGCAAACTCCACACAGAAAAGGCCGGGGCAACCGGGGTTTGAACCCACAACCTTACCTTGTGTACAACCACTGCTCCACCACGCTGCCCCCTTATAATCCTATATCTTAAATGTTTCTTTTGTCCTGTTTTTCTGAATTTTCTTTTTACTTCCCCTTTATGCGTCTTTTATTTCTTCCAAACTTCTGTTGTATTTCCTCTTTCCTTCCACACATGCACATTTCTTTTTTAACTTCACCTACAAATCATTTCATTATCTGTGAGAGGAGGATGGCGTCTGCTTGCTGGCGGGCCAAGCATTGTGCTATGAAGAGCTTCATACTGAGAGCTGATTATGGCAGTATTTGTGTAATTTGGTGTGGCGGCGGCCGGTACTCGCCGGCGCTCGTTAGCATTTAATGAAACAGATTGAAGCGTTAATGGCGAGAGGTGGTGACACGCTGTTAGCAGGAGGAAATAGAAGGTGTCCCTGAAATAGCTCTTAACTGGGTCCTAAGTGCAGCTTGGTGTGTGTGTATGTGTGTTTGTTTGTAATGGGCTTGACAGAAAGTCGTTATCGCGTTAAAACGATCGTGTCGGTGAACCTGCATATTCGTTTGTGCTCACCCTGCAGGCGTTTGTCATAAAAATGAAATGCGGAGGTTAAAAGACACTAATCATTGCATGTGAACACACTGATGAGCAAGCATACAAGCTCATAGACGCAAAGGTGGGATATTTAACATAAATGATATCATACTTCTCCCGTCTTGACTTCATGGAAGGAGCTAGGTTATCAAATCACAAATGAGCTATTCTTCTTGTCTGATGAACAGGTGAGATAATGAGCCTCATGCATAAATGTTTTCTTATTTTTCTCTTAAATTTGTTCTTGCACAAAGCAATAAAAGGAAAATAAGAAAATCCTGCATGGGATTTATGAAACGTGCACTGACAGCCAAATTGATGAATTGGTTTGATCTTGTGTGTGAGCCAGGCAATTTGCAAGTACTATAGGGAAACGCCCCAGTAAACCCATATAAGGGCAGCAAACCAGCGAGAACCAACAAGCTACATTTGACAGGTAATGTTAACCTCACACAAAACAAGAAAAGAAAGACAAGACAGCAAAAAAAAAAAAGTCTCTTCTGCAGAGTTAGAAACTTTACTTTTCTTAAGTTTTGTGAAACATCTCGTGAGTGTGATCAACAGTGCTGTTGTGCAAATTTACAATCCCAAAAGACTAGTTCGTGTGCATTTGGTACATTTTCCCCCGTGTATTACGCTGTGAGTTTGACTTGGGTGGAAGAACTAGTGACTGTGGTCAGATGCTTCATCTCGATGTTTCATTTCAAACTGGTTGCCGACCAGACCTGGTGCCAGTAGCAGCAGTGGTGTCAGATATTATCAGCCAGTGTGTGAGAGCAAACAATGACGCTGTTTACACGTGGAAGTCATGTTAGAGACGTACATATACCAGTCCCACACTGACTGTTATTGTTGTCTAATGCTGAATTGATCCTGCTCTGTAAACCCTCAGCTTCTGTTTTAAGGGATTTGCTCTTCCTCTTGTTTACCAGCTGATGTCCAACAATGCTCTAATACTACAGCAGGTTTTTATTTACAAGAAGAAACCATCATTCTTGTTGTAGACACACAAACATGTGCTCATGTACGTCTAAATAACCAGCGATTGTGCTTTAATACATTTTAATAGTGGTAAGTTTTAGTAACGGGTCAATTCAAACACAGATGAAAAGAGCGTGATCTGAGAAGTTGTGAGGCACAACTTAAAAGTCATATCATACTATTGGCTTTAATGTTCATGACACACCAGTATAATAATATGCAGAATAACTTAACCGGAGAGACAACTTTTCCGTTCTTTAATCCACTAGTGGGGTAAAAATGTCAAGTTTGTCTTGTGCATGATGTCAATGGAAAGGTCGTGTTCATACCTAAATCCCAAGGGACAGTCTATGTACTGTGGTCAGCTTTTACCACAATGTGCTGGATGTTTTAAGCCTCAGTTGTGATAGAAGCCAACATTAACATTCGCTTTAAAGCAAAACTAACAGTAGTATGTCAAAGAGCAACTTATAAGCAGTTGAAAATCTTGTATTAGTGGACCTCCAAAAAAATAAGTGGGTCAGTACACCGTGACATTAATGTTGGGTGTGTTTACTGGTGCAACTGACCAGACCAATCAGCTATGATGGGTGAAACAGACTTCAATCCTTCAACCAGGGAGAGGGCAGTGAAGCCCTGTTTTTTTTAGCCTGATGGTAAGATATTCTTTAATATGTTTGTTTTATATTTTAATTTGTTTCCTCAATGATGTTTTCAGGTTAGAAGATGTTACTTAAGGAATAAAAGAAAGCTGAAAAAGCTACAGCGGAAGAAAAAGCTGATTATTGAGTAAAGACCTGAGACATGAGCAAAAAGAAGGGAGAAAAAAAACGTGATTTTAACAAAACGAGGCCTTTTATATTGATGTAGTTTCAGGAGACGTTTTACTGGTGCATGAGCAAATTTCAGCAGCTTGTCTTTGTGACATTCTATGCTCTGAAGTGAAAAAGTGCGAGCTTGCTAACGAAACTCCATGAGACATCATTTCCTGTTTGCCCCCCCCACCACCCACCCTTGCTCGTTCACTGCAGCCTGTACTTCACATAAACAAGACTCAAATGGACCAGCATTCAAAGGACCCACAAACAAAGTCTAAACTAGTAGAAATCATCTGAGGCTAGGTTTGGCCCTGGCCTTTGATCTGAAATCCACTTAAATCACGCAGAATGTGACTTCTGTCCTCAGTTTGAACAGATGGGCCTGTTAGGGGTCGAGACTCACCCCTGAAGTTGTTTTTCGGGGATGTTTACACCTGTCAGTTGTGTTTTTGAAGAAGCAGGTGGTCAGTTTGACAACAAGGACAATCCTGAGGAGAGACGTCCAAACTGTCCGTTTGTTTTAACCTCCCCGGGGTTTCAGCGGCGCCCTCAAATGCAGCAGAATAGCTGGTGATGCTTCGCTCAAACTTTTCACCGAGTTGAGATTGTTTGTACTCTGCGTTATGAGAAGGCTCGCTCAGCCAGACTGAGACTGATGGGCTTGTCTGTCTGCATCTTCATCTTTACTCACCCTGACATCATCTCCGTCGCCGCCACCACGCTCCGACAGGCAGATCAAGTCACATCTCTCAGCCCGGCGCACCTGAAACTAAAACTGAAACGCTCTCCGTACTCCTCCTCCTCCTTCTCTTCCTCTGCATCAATAACCTGCCATCAGCGGGCGCCACCACCTCTCAGAGCAGGATGTCACATAGATGTGACTGTTGCCGTGACGATACCAGTGGAGCCCAGACAAGATGGGTATGGAGAGATCAAGCGCAGAAACCTACCCCCACCCTCCCACCTCATCACACACAAACCCCTCAACACTCACCCAAACATCCTCACACATGCTGAATACGTGATACCAAGATAAAGACATGAAAGTTACATTTTATATTTTAGTACTATAGCAATTTAGCAGGGCTTTTCTATAACAGCTGACTCAACGTGGACAGTTTAAAAAAAAAAAGAGAAAAAAAAAGGATCAGAATCGATGCAGCAGAATCAGAGATATTTTTCTTTCTAGTCAAAACCTAACTCGACTGCGGACAGTTCAGTCAGAGATGCTGGTGTCTTATGCCAGTAGCGGCTCTGGCCTGCAGCAGTGATGATGAGCAGCAGGATACAGAGGTCTGGTGAGCTCACTTCTTACAAACACAGATTTGTTTCATTTTCAAGTCTTCAGCCCCAACCGACTCTGTCCTTAAGTGTCGTCACTTGAGGACATTTATCAGACTTCACACAGCTCCCTCTGGAGATACTAAAGGCTGTACACTTGGTTTTTTGTTTTTTACATATGCAGTAGTACTCTTGGAAAACTTGGATGTGAAAAATTGGTGCAGTTCCTCTTTAAGACGTGGGTACGCACATTATGATTGTTTGGCAAATAGCAGATTAATTTTGGTGTCCCTGATCTGTTGAGTCTGGTTTATTGGTGTTTAACAGTACACTTTGGTATGGTGCACTTACTTTTCCATTTTCGATTGAAGGCCATGAGAGGTGGTTGCAAGCTCTGAAGAAAGGTATTCTGGTAAACTATTTTAAACATGTTTAATTTTTACAACTTTAATCATCACTGTTGACACACATAGCAGGAGAAATAATTTTTGTTTGAAAACACAAGTGAGGCTTATGAGGTTTGAGATCAGAGGTCTGATAAAGTTCTGCTCTCCTCCAGCTCTCTCTGTAAAGTTTATAGTACCCGTTGTCCTTGTCTCTCCATCCAGCATCTCATCTGAATTCGTTGGTCGGCTTTGGGTAAAACATAAATGCCTGTCTTTTCTCCCTGCTTCGAAACAGCTTTCCGACAGGATGTTGGATCAGTTAGCTTATTTAGCTTGCCGCATAACAGAGAAGGAGGTGTGCCTATAGTTACCCATAACACTCTACTCTGCGTAGCTCAGCAGAGATGTTTAAATCCGTTTTTTGTAGGACTACATTTCCAGTTTAAAGTTAAAACCCTTAGAATTTTCAGGGCATCAAATCCCATTTTTGTTCTTGATTATAGTCAGTGCCTTGAAAAATTACCTTTAAACTGTTTGTAAAATACAAAGTGAAGAAACCTGCAGACAGTCTGGGCCAAACACACCATCCATGCCAGGAGCAGTGACATCCATCCATATTTTGTCACACACTCTCATTCACACACACAACCCCCCTTTAACACCCCCCTCCTTGCAGATAATAGCTGAAAGTTGGACTTGACACGGATCAACATCACTCCTCTGCTGTCTGTCCCCCAATCAATACTCCCCCTCCTCCCCCCTCCTCTTATTATCAACACTAATCTATATCTCTTTGTCTCGTTTTCTTTAGAGTCGCTCCTTTCACTCCCTGTCTTTTCTCCAAATTACATTAAGGACAATCCCGTGTTTTGGATGTAACAAATGTAAAATGACCTACATCGGAATTGGACAGAGGGAAAGCAGGCCACAGGAGCCAAAGGGCAGCCAGAGTCAGAAGAAAAGAAGACGGGAAGAAAAGGAGAGGAGCGTCGATTGGAAGTTGATTGTGGAGATTTCACTTTTGCTGTCTTTTTTTTTTTTTTGTCTTTCAGACAAAAGCGACAAAGACGGGAGGGAGGCGGGGGGGATGAAACACAAATGTTTGAGAGTCCTTGCAGGCTTCTGTGCGTCTACACAAAAACAAAATGGCAGCGTTAATAAAAAGCGATCACTAATGCTCGTCTCGGACACGAAGCCGCGGGCGTCGCAGGCGTTGAAACAGCGCTGGCATTCTTCAGCGAGGCTTGGTCTTTTGTGGGGCCATGTGTCACACTCAGAAACTTCCCATCCCGAAATGTACTCCCCTGATAAAGGCAGAATGGAGAGTGTTAGGCTTTTCATTTGGCTGGGCCATTGACAGGAAAGCCTGAAAGGACTGGAAATGAACCCAGATTTGCTCAGGCTGGGACGCCCTGCGCCTCTTCTGCTTCTTTTATTTTTCCTTTTTTCTGTTGATTCTTTCGTCGCTGACCTAAAGCCTCGTTATCTTCGGCTGCTCCAGGCGCTGCACGGCCAAGCTCCAACAACAGCTCACAGTATCTGTACTACTGTGTAAAAGTACCTAAACCCAATACCGAAGGTTTTTATATTGATGAAAATTCTTTGAAAAAGTGAATATTTTTGTGAGTAGTAAAGATATATATATGATTTACGTCTTCAGTAGGAACCACGTGGCATGAAGCTGAGAGCCACAAAACAGGAGGGAAGTCAGAAAGACGAAAAATATAGAATAGGTGCGCGCCCGGTTTGCGTTTGTTCGAGAACCTTTGTTGCATGTAATTCACCATTTATTTCTCCTCATGTCATTTCTCGGCTGTTAATAATAAATAAATAAAAATTCATTTAAAGGAGTTTGCTCAGGTGCAACCACATGACATAGTGATGGCACAGGTCACATAATGACACCTGAGCGAACTGCATTTTGCTACTAAAGACTAATGACATGTGGTTGAAAGTTAAAACATCTGGGAAGTTGACTGTGATTGTTCTGATACAAATGCTGTTCCCAAAAGTCAAGAATGGACCTCCATGCTCAAATCATATTGTTTTTGGATTCATAAACAGAAGAATAATTAACAATTCAATCAACCAATTTACTTTATTGTACCACAACTAGTAAAGTAAAACCACCACACTTTGCTCTGGTTTCGCCTTTCAAGATGTGAAGAAATATCTCTCTTTATATTCATGTGGACACGAAGCCTGATCTCTCGCTGCAGTTGATCAGCGATGTGTTGTCGTTTGTCCTCTTCCTGGCTGGTTTTCGACTCTGTGAGTCACTTCCAGTGTTTTCCTCACATGTCGTCCATTTTGGCGAATGTTTTGTGTCAGCTGAGAGTACTGACAGCTTCACAGAGATTCTGTAGCCAACCGAGGTGGGAACTATTAGCCACAGCACTGAGAACTGACACTGCCAATGTAGTGTTGTCTGTGTTTCTGTGTGTGTGTGTGTGTGTTTGCACTTCACTGCTGAGCATGAAGAGAGGCATGAATGACTGTGAATCTGAACACATTTATATATCACCTCTTTAGCTGTCGGGATCATGCAAATATATTTGTGCAGTCATTCATTCACCAGTTCACTATGACACTGAGGTTACTGTTTTCTTGGCCGTTCTTTCTCGTTCCCTTTTGCCTCGTCTTTCTACTAACACTGCCTAACGTAAACACAACTCTGGTTAGGTTATACGTTACATATCATCAAACATAGGAACTCTTCTCTTGATGGAGGCACTATAGTTTAAACATTTTTACATTTCACAAATTACTAAAATCCACCATACTATGCTACAGCTGTCTTTCACCAAAATAAACAAGTTCATCACTCTGATTTAATCAAAAGCGGCAGTAAAACCTTCAGCTGCTCTAGTTTGGTAAAACAGTAGTTTCTAAAAGTTTGGGTGTGTGATGTCCACAACTGTTTGACAGTTATCCTAAAATATAGAAATTTCTGCATTCCATTAAAAGGCCTTATTGCATTATATAAAGCCTTTAATTTGAAGATGAAGTATCCTGTCCTGTATGTAGTGAGACGGAGAGTGAAAGGATAGGCTCACCTTTTTTCAAGTCTGTCTTAGACATGCACATATGTATATTTAGACATACCCTCCGAAAGTGATTTTAGTGTAAGTGACGGAGGACGGGAGGAACAGTTACAGTGACCAACAACACTTTAGACGTTCAAATGGGAATGTGAGTGTTTAAAAACAGACTTGAAAAAATGTGAACCTGTCACCTCAGGTCAAGGTGGTGGATGAGTGTTGCTTAGTTTTACCCATTACACAAAACTATAATGTATGGGGAAAAAAATAATTTTAAAACACCTTTCACACACTTTTCTATGTTTCCTGTTCAGGTCTGGATCCATCTCAGCGTCAGGGGGTGGAGGAGTTGATCTCTGCACCTCCGTGTCGCTTTGACCACGCCGCCCTGTTCACCATTTTACAGAAGAACACTCTGCAGCACCGCATGAACGACTCCTTCTCCTGCCTGGTACGTTAACACAAACGCATCATCTGACACACTCTCGGCTTTTGTCTTGATGTCCATCTTCGTTTTTTTAAAGAGCTCATTGATTCTCCGCTACCCCTCAGAGATCTGCTGTCCACCAAACCGGGTGGCACTACAGACTTTGTTAATGACATTTGAGTTTCTGAAGGCGATGGTCTCTTTCTTTTTTTTTTTCCTCCATAATACAATAATTTTTTGTTCTTTTTAAAGAAGTGTGAAATATAAGCTGCATCACTTTCCTGTACACTAGGAAGGAACTACCAGAGAACAAATCAAAGAACTTTTTTGAAGTATGTCAGGGATGTTTACAGCACTCTTCTGCTAAAGTGGAACAGATGGCTATATTTATAAATTTGCAGTTTTCAAATTACCTTTTTCTTGTTACAGTTTTAATTAAAATGTTCAGTCATAATCAAAAAGTGTTAAGAAGCAGAGATTTGCAGCTTGTAGCAAAAGAGGAGGAGGATGAGAAGGTCACATACAGATGGTGTTTTTTCTTAAGCTAGTGAGTAACTCTGAATGCCGGCATCCACTGGCATGGAGTTCCTCGAAAAGCTGGAGACTGGTTTTCCCAGACATAAAATAAACCATCATCAGACAAATCACAGATTTAACAATATTCAGCATTTTTTTGTGAATCGTATGAAAAATGTTGGACTAATTGGGGGAAAAAAAATATGCAGGTCAGCATATGGCCCACAATTAATAAATTCATCTATTAATCGATCAACAGAAAGTTATTAAGCAACAATCTTGATAATTCATCGGTAAAGTATCTTTTAAGCAAAAATGAAAAGAATTCCCTGGTTCCAGCTTCTCAAATGTGATTTTTTATTTTTTTTTGCTAGTTGCTTAGTCTTTAAAGATAGTAAACTGAATTGGGCTTTGTGCCTAAATGCTCATTCAGTATCAATAATTAGCAGATGAATTAATAGTGACAATAATTAATGACATGGTTGAAATAAATTATAGATGAGTCAGAGCAGAATGTAAAGACGCTCCTGAAGAAAACTTTTCAGCAGACAGTTTGATGATTTCAGAGAACCAGAGTGCGCTCTCGCTCTCTCTCTCTCTCTCTCTCCCCCCTCCCTCTGCGTGTTAAGCCTGGGGGGCTCTCTCACACTGATTGAGGGGATAAATGCTCAAATCAATACTTTCCAAATAGGAACATGACCCTCATTGACGACTGCTGGGCAGACTCAATGGAGGGGCTAAGAAAGGTGGGGGAAGCCTAAATGTGTGGGTGTGTCTGTGTGAGCTTTCAATAGAGTTTGTCCTTCTGTTCACACTACATAGAGTGGATAAATCTAAAAATACCAGCCTTGATTTTAGTGTGGTCAAGGAAAATGGAGAGAACAAAGGAGAATAGAGATTTTGGAAAACAACAGCATATGTCTGCTGATGTCATAAAATTGTATTGATGAATTTTTGTCAGATGGCTTTGTGCTTTTAAAAATTTGATTGACGTCTCAGTGGCACACAGGATAAGTTTGCCTTCAGGGCTTTCTGGCTGAAAGGCTTTGTGGCTTTCCTTTTTCCGTAACTTAACCAAGTAGTGCCTAAGCCTAATCAAGAAGTAAGGCTTCCTGACAGAAAGCCTTCAGAACAAACATCTCCCATGTGTGTCTCAGTGCAGCCGCCAGGAGTTACTGTTCCAATCATTCATGAGCCAAGATTTCTGTTTGACAACAGAAACATAAAATAATTAAGTATGGTAAGTCATGCAAATTAATTGAAAGACTTGAGACTTGAAAACAGAGTCCTCAAAAATAAAAATACATAAAAGGAACCTTCACTAGCAACACAAAGGACTCGAGTATGTAAGCAGTATTAACAAAGTGTTTAAATGTCATGCCATTTTAATAGTAAGCGTTCTTGACAGACTTGCACCTGACTTGCAATTTAGTTACGAAGATTTGCCTTGAACCAGCGGAGTGCCATTTACGTCACATGACACAGCATTTAAAATTATGACTCGTGGTTCTAATGAATTTGCTTTTCATTTGTAATTAGTTTTTTAACTTCATCCATTTTAATATAGGTATAGTCTAAAGATTAATCCACTCTAGCAGCATTTTGAAGCATTTCTAGAGTGTTTTTGTTGGCTCTTGCTCAAGAGGTAAAGAAGGTCACCCACTGCCATCAGTGAATGTGTGTGAACGGGGTGAATGTGACATGTAGAGTAAAGCCCCTTTGAGTGGCCGGAAGACCAGAAAGGCGAATAATATAAGAACAGTCCATTTACCATTTAAAGAGCTAAGTATTTATATTCATTTCAGTCAGCTTGGTTAAGAACAGATACTCTGTCTGCTGAAAGGACAGCTCTGACTGAGAACTATTACCCAATAATGAAGGTTGGAGCCACTCTCAATAACAAAAAAGGATGCTTCAGTGCGCAAACGCCGACGCACCATGTCTGATGTAAATTTGGATTGTCAAGGCAATTCAAACTACTTTACATTGGACAAAATAAACATAATATTTAGAGGCAAACAGAAAAGTTTGAAGCGCTAATTTAAAAGAACCAAGAGTTGGAGCAGATCTCAAGTTTTCTGGGAGTTTGTTCCAGATATGTGGTGCAAAAAAACTGAACGCCATTTAGTTTTGACTCTTGGGACAGTAAGCTGACCTGATCCCAGACCGTGCTTTATAAACCAACAGTGGTATTTTAAAATCAATTATTTTGACTAACAGGAAGCCAGTGTAAAGACCTGAGAATTGGAGTGATCCACTTTCCTGGTCTTAGGGAGGACTGAATCAGCTGGAGCTGTCTGGTTGACCTGTAAATACTGAGGGATGACAAGTTCTTTTTTTTGTTTGTTTTTGTTTTAACAAAATATTGGCACTTTTTTTAATTCACTTACTCAGTGCTTGTATGGGACCATAGTCAACTGGTGATATTGTTATAAATCTGCGGTCGCATGCATACTTGGGGTAAGACGTGTAGAGGTTGGGAAAAAAAGAGGCCTGAAAATGGAGCCGTGGGGAACTCGACATGTCAGATCTGTAATTACAACACAAAGAAGTCTTTCAAGTAGGAATCAAACCAGTTTGTGCCAGAAGTCCCACCCAGGTTTCCAGTCTGTCTAGTAATATGTCATTGTCAAATGCAGCAACCGAATCCAATTAACCAAGACTGAAACTTGTTGACTGTCGGTGTTTTAAGTGGATGTCATTAAAGAAAGTAACAAGAACAGTTCATGCTGTGGTGTGGTTGAAATCCTTACTGGAAAATATCAAAACTATTGTTTAGGGCCAAGAAGGTGTTAAGCTTTTGAAAAACAGCCTTTTCGGTTTAAGCCAATGAACATATACCAGTGTTTTTGCGTATTTTAACCCATTTGATATGTAAAATATTCTGCTTTCCTTATTCAGTTTGAATTTTCTCATTTTCCGTGCAGCTATATTTTTCAATTTATGTCAGTACACTGTGAAAATTCCCATGCAGAGTGTTTTACTGCACTTTAAATCAGTTTAAGTACGGATCAATTTGAGTCTGTAGCAGTTTACCACTTTATTAGGTACACCTTGCTAGTACCAGGTTGGATCCCCTTTTGTTTCATAGCTGCTTTAATTCTTCGTGGCATACTTTCAACAAGGTGTTGTTGAAATTGTTGATGCAAATCTCCCATTCCACCACATCCCAAAGGTACTCTATTGGATTGAGATCTGGTGACTGTGGAGGCCGTTGGAGTTTAGTGAACTCAATGTCACGTTTAAGTCCAGTTTGACATGATTTGAGCTTTGTGACATGGTGCATTATCCTGCTGGAAGTAGCCATCAGAAGATGGGTACACTGTGGTCATAAAGATAGACATGGTCAGCGACAATACTCAGGTAGGCTGTCGCATTTAAACGATGCTCAGTTGGTACTAAGGGGCCCAAAGTGTGCCAAGCAGATATCCCCCACACCATTAGACCACCACAAGCAGCCTGAACACTTGATCCAAGGCAGGATGGATCCATGCTTTCGTGTTGTTTACGCCAAATTCTGACCCTACCATCTGAATCTTGCAGCTGAAAATGAGACTCATTAGACCAGGCAACGTTTTTCCAATCTTCTATTGTCCAATTTTGGTGAGCCTGTGCGAATTGTAGCCTCAGTTTCCTGTTGAAGGAAAAAAGATGTGGCACCCGGTGTGGTCTTCTGCTGCTGTAGCCCATCTGCTTTAAGGTTCGACATGTTTTGCCTTCAGAGATGGTGTTCTGCATACCTTGGTTGTAACGAGTGGTTATTTGAGTTAAGCTGATGATACACAGAGCAACTTCTAGAGCAATGGTACAGGGCAACGTTGCCGTCAATGGTAATGAGTAAAAATTACTACCGTAATTGTTGTCATGTGATTGGCAGATTAGCTCTTTGTGTGAACAGTCCTAGTGAAGTGGCCATTGAGTATATATGAGTATGTGTACGTGTGCTGGAGGCTTATGGTTGGTAGTAAATGGGATAAATAAAATGGGCTAAAATGTGCGAACGTACAGTCATGGTCCAGTTTGGCTAAAATAGTCCTGTATAATAGAATGTAGACCATCATCAGACACTAAAACTCTCTAGTTAGTCTAGTCTACTTATAATTGCTTATGTATTAATGTATATTGTCTGCTATGTGGCAGAAGGGAGTTAGAAAACTCAATTTCACTCTATAACTTATTGTGACAAATAAATCTACCTGCCTGTCCAGTGAAACACAAACTTGGACAGATCTTGAGGAGTCATCTCATCCTGACAGGTGCTGCGTATTTTCGTCTTTTAAAAGCAGCAGAGTGAGGAGATGTTCACCAGAGTGACATCTGTGCTGCTTTCATTTCTCTACCTGCCTCACCAGGATTCCTTCCAGCTCTGCAATTAGACCGATCCATTCACACCGCCCCTCCAGCTCCCACTCCTCAGCCTTTTGTGAAAACTCGAGGGCTTTGTGTTCCAGCCTGAGCCTTTTTTCACCAGACACTCTGAGAAAAGGCCAGTGCCTCGGCGTGGGGGACATCTGTTGAGAAGTGGCTTGGATTCATGTCATAGACGGGGTCATATTTTATTCACAAAGAGTTGAACCCAACAACAACAACAGTAATTAGGCAGAAATTTGGTTTGTAGCTGGGGCCCAGAGTCCTGCTAAAGGGATCAGTGTAGTTCCCACTCATGACTGAAGGCTTAAATCATCAAGTGAAGCTGCTTGTGGAGCGAGTTCTGACACAACTTCATCCACACTAGGGAAAGGAAATTCTTGAATGAGCTTAATCCAAAACTAAAATACTGTATTACTTCAAGTAATTGTCACCTAAATGTAAAAAAATAGAAAGGCAGAAAAGCCGTCTCCAAATTTTACAACACGGACGTTTAATTACCCAAAAGACAACATTATGACCCAGAATGAATTCTGCCTCATATGTTATTTAGACCAACAGCCCTCGGTTTAAAATGCAAGGAGCTGCTTTCAGGTGGGTTGATTAAATATGATCCAGGAATTCAAGTTTGAGTATCGCAATCCTTGAGTTTGAAGGAAACACTGCACAGAGGTTAATTATACTATGATACAGGATTTTACAATTCTGGAAAGTTATCAGAGTGACATTGTTTTATTTTTATTTTTTTCACCACCTCCATGATTGGTAAACAGTAGCTTTATGTGTTCATGTTACAAAGTAATTTAATGGGAACGTGTGCTTGCAGGTGTTTGAATAGCCAACTTACTTTGTTGGGTGCAACATTTGTTAAATGTCAGGCCACGTTAAACTGTGGTCTGATTGAAATGAATTAGGAGACAGCATTTTTTCATGCAGTGCTGATGTCCGTCTAAACACAGCGTTTGTTTACCTATAAATTGCTGTCTTCTTCTCACGTAGGAAACATTACATTAGTCAAAGCAATTCAACATAACAGTTTTCTTTGTCATCATTATGTCATTTCTCTTCAGCACATGGCTCATTGTGTTTATTCCTCTTTTACAAAGTTCACTTGATTTGATTGATTGACAGATTTTTGGCCTATTGGGTGCACGACATATAACACAACATTGATGAAATTGTACTGGCTAACATGTTCTTGCCCTACACTTGCCTTCCACATCCAGCAAACACAGATTAATTATGATCATGCTATAGATGTTGTATTTGAATCCACCCGAGGATTGCAAGTCCAATACACACTCCTTTTAGCTCTGATTTGTTCTCCTCCAAATCCTGAGAAAAATATCTGTTGTTTTATTTTCTAGATGTTTCACTTTCGTCATCAGCTAGTCTCTAGTCTCATTGCAACTGTATTTTGTCACAACTGAGTGAACTATTCAGACTTCAGAAAATATTCTAAACGTCTTCATTTTAGACATATTTCTTTAAAACATAATTGGTAACTGTGGAAACTTCGGGATCTCTACAAGAACTCCAAAATAAACCTAAAAGGATTTGAGACAACTTTGTTTCTTGTCTCCACCTTTAGTTTTGGCGGTCGAGGACGCGCAACTCTACCATTTATAGACTCTTTTATAATTACTCAGATCTATGCATCCACACAGTTCAGCCTCCCACACCTTTAAGTTGAAGCTTCCCAGTGATTCAGTTAAATTTGTGCTAATTAGAGGAATCTGCAGAAGAAGAGTGTCTCCAGATTGTATTTCAATGTTCAAATGGAGAGATGAACCGCTGACCTTGAGGAAAACAGCTAAATGTTCTGACAGATCTACCAGTATTTGTTTATCATCTACTCTTGATTAGTGCAGTGACTGTTTTTAAGCATCTGTGAAAATAACATCACTCTGCTGCTCAGCAGGATAAACATCAACTTTTTTAGCAGGTAGCAGGCAGTGGTGCCTGAGAGTTGAGACCGCAGAGAATAGACTTTTGAGGAGAATACTGATATTGATATTTTAGAGTTTAAACATGATCTTATAACAGTGAGCGTTACATTTGAAAGTGTAAAAATAAACATGTCAGTGCTCTCTGGTGGACTCCAGTCCCCTCCAAAAGTATTGGAGTGGTAAGGCAAATTCTTTGTTTTTGTAGTTCACTGAAGATATTTGGGTTTAAGATCAAAACATGAGTTTGAGACAAGAGTTCACAATTTCAGCTTTTATTTCCTGGTATTCACATCTAGATGTGTTAAACAACTCAGAACAAACCACCGTTTGTATCAAACCACAGCTTCTTAAGTGAGAAAAAGTAATGGAACAAACAATCAAAAAGTAAATAATATATAATATTTGGTGGCGTAACCCTTGCTTGCAATAACTGACCACCAAGCTGTTGCCTTTCTTCATTTGTGATGCTATTCCAGGCTTTTACCGCAGCTTCTTTCAGTTCTTGTTTGTTTCGGGGTGTTTCTCCCTTCAGTCTCCTCTTAAGGAGGTGAAATGCAGCTCTGTTGGGTTCAGGTCAGCTGATTGACTTGGCCAGTCTAAAACCTTCCACTTTTTCCTCTGATCAAGTCCTTTGTTTTGTTGGCAGTATGTTTTGGGTCATTGTCCTGCTGCATGATAAACTTCCTCCCCATTAGTTTCAATGCATTTCTCCATAATCTGGCAGACAAAATGTTTCTGTCCACTTCTGAATTCATTCTGCTGCGACCATCATCAGTTACATCATCAATAAATATTAATGAGCCTGTTCCAGAAGCAGCCATGCTCTGGTCGATTTTCCTTCTTTGCTCAGCTTGACAGTGGCTTGCTTTTCTCCCACTGACAGCTCTCTGGTCTTCATGTTGGTTTATCCTCTTTAACAGGAAATGCAGTCTTTATAGGTTTGAACCAAGGATGAAAACAATCGACCTAAAAGGCAACACCTGGGCAACAAGAAACATCTGTCAGTAACATGTTCCAGTAGTTTTGCTCACTTGAAAAATGGGTGGGTTCAAACAAAACCCAAATGTCTTCAGTGAACAACAAAAACAAAGGTATTTGCCTTACTGTAATACTTTTGGAGGGGACTGTACCTGACTGGTAAAACGAACTTAAAGGTTCAGTATGTAATATTTCTGAGGGTTTATTGACAGAAATGCAATATGAGATCCATAACTATGTTTTAAGTGATGTATAAAGACCTTATATAATGAACCGTCATGTTTTTATTACCTTAGAATGAGACACTTATATCTACATAACCACAGGTTATGCGCTACAGAGCGCGTTTCGTCACTGCGTTCTTCTTCTACTCCTGGTAGAATTCAGGCACTGCAGACACTCATCACTACGTTGAATACGTGTGTTAGGAGAAGTAGTAGTAATAATTTACAACAGGAGTCTGCAAATAAGTTTTGCATTGGAGCAAAATTTTCAACGATTAGGTGATAGTTAGATAATATTGACTTCTATCAACATGGTGATTGGTTAGCTCAGTCTACAAATCAAGCCAGAAATCTTTGTGTGGTCATGGACTCGGACCTGAATTTGAGGAGCCATATTAACACAATTACAAAGTCAGCCTACTATCACCTGAAGAATATATCAAGGATTAAAGGATTTATGTCTCAGCAGGACCTGGAAAAGCTTATCCATGCATTTATCTTCAGTCGACTCGACTACTGTCACAGTGTCCTTACAGAGCTCCCTAAGAAATCCATCAGACAGCTGCAGCTGATTCAGAACGCTGCTGCTCGAGTCCTCACTAAGACCAAAAAGTTGGATCACATCACTCCAGTACTGAGGTCTTTACATTGGCTTCCAATATGTCAAATAATTGATTTCAAAATCCTGCTGTTAGTTTATAAAGCACTAAATGGTTTAGGGCCAAAATACATTTCTGATCTTCTGCTTCGTTACGAACCATCCAGACCTCTCAGGTCTTCTGGGATCAAGTCTGCTTTCTGTCCCCAGAGTCAAAACTAAACAAGGAGAAGCAGCGTTCAGTTATTATGCTCCGTATATCTGGAACAAACTCCCAGATAACTGCAGGTCTGCTGAAACTGTCAGTTCTTTTAAATTAAGACTGAAGACTTTTCTTTTTACCATTGCTTTTAATTTAATATTTAAGATATTTCTTTTTATTGATAACTTACACTGCACTGTAACTTTTACTGTGCTGTTTTCTTTTTCTTTGTTTTTAGCTTTTTATCATGGCTTTTATCCATTTAACTCTTTTAACCCTGATTGTAACACTGCTTTGCTTTTAAACTTTTACATATTTCCCTGTTGCTTTTATGTTTTATGTAATTAAAACATTATGTAATTACCTTGTTGTTAAATTGTGCTAAACAGATAAACTTGTCTTGCCTCGCCTCAGTCGGTAAAGTACAGGTCCCATACCCTGTAGATTGTGACTTAAACAGCTTCTTTTTTTTCTCTCTCTCTTCAACAAATTGATTCTGCAGCGACTGTTTCTCACCTTACAGCATTTGCTGCAGTGTTTGTGTTTCGGTGTTTGATCCGAAGTCATCAACCTACGGACGCCTTATCATTTCTCTGTATCTCCAGGCAGAGAACATTTAGGGGAATCACGTTTTCTGACAGCTCTTTCAGAGGTGTGTCAAGTAGGCAGCAGAGTATTTTAATGTCATTCAGAATTTTTCAAAGTAAAAGCTCAGATGAACTCCAACTACAGCATTAAAGTAGACAAAACCACTACAGAGGAAGTGATTAAATGAGTAACTGCTGTTGCCATGACCGAGATCTATTTCAGCACCGCTATCAAAGCATTTATTTATTTATATTTTTTGCCGCTATCAAAGCACCGTAATCTGGCAGCGGACCAGATATTATTGTTGGCGGGCAGTTTTGGCGAGGGTCCATAATCACAGAGAGAATTAATGTGTTTCACTAGTCAATATTTGTATAAACTTTATCTATTATGTGGTTTATAAAGGAGTGTGGTGCAGAAACAGTGACAATGTACTGTCAAGAGTATGTGTAATTCATACTCTTGGCTTACATTTTCCATATTATCAGTCAGTGGCCAAGTCACATTATAAACGGTTTTACTGAATAATTAAGTAAATATAATTTATTTATAAATATACCTGGCTGTTATACTGGCTACTCTCTGCTGTCTCAGAAGAGACACCTTTTGTGCTGTGTCAGCCACCGTAGCTGTCCTACGCTCTTTGAAAGGGTAGGGGGCAGTGGTAGACTGGAAAGTTGGTTGTAATTTGCAACCTTACCCACTAGATGCCACTAAATCTTACACACTGAACCTTTAAGCAACAATTAAAATGACTTTGTTGTGTTTTATTTAGGACTGTTGTTGCCAGTCTCAGGATGGGTTTTTCATAGAAGTTGACATATTGTCCCGCTATGAAGCCCTGCTAATTATCTAGCTGCTGAAAATCAAGTATCAACCCCTGGGATGGTTGTTAAGACATAACTGTCAGTAGTGTCTCCAGCTGGAACCATGTTTTCTGCTGATGTGTTAAAAACTGTCAACTTTTTTTTGTAAAGGTAAGGCTAGCCTAGTATATAGCTGGACTTTGTTTATACTCAATGTAGTGTGCATGAGGGTCACTCACCAAAAGTAATGTCACCCCACTCCTTGCACATAGACTCCGCAAGTTGCAACTGGGCGTGGTTGTGCACATCCAAATATTTGAGACTAGGCACCCACTGTGTTTTTAAATGCTTGAAATTGTTTACAGGATACTCAACCTTTGTTTCATTAGAAAACATTTCTTGATCTCAGCACTTGACTTCTTCCTTTACAGGAATTGTATAAACAAAAAAAGAATGTCTATTAATAGATAAGTTAACAATTAATTGCAGTTCTTGGCATTGCAGAACTGTACCGGGGGTGTTTCAGAAAATACTGCAACAGATATTACGTTGAGCTTAAACACATATGTACACGCTCGTAGTTCATCTGTAGATATCCGCGGAAACAAAGCTTGTTTACACCTATTTATTTTGATACAATGGCCAGTGGGGAAACTCCAACACTTAGCCGGCCAATGGTGTAACTTCATCACTCACTCACCAAATCAGGGACAGACACTTGCATTTATTGGGCTGGCTCTGCTTTGCTGTGGTCCAGCCAAAAACCTGACAGTTAAAATCATTCAATAAACAATACTCTCTCAACCTCCTGTCAGGCATCTGTAGTCAAGTAAAGAGTGACAAGCCAAGGTGTTCATTGCTTCGGAGCCACACGCTGCTTTCACTTTTTTGGGTCGTGTCATTCCTCAGAGGGAGGTGGTGGACGCTGGCGCTCTGACACAGAGACGTGCAGCCGTGGCTGATGGAGCTAATGAGGCAGTCGGCTCGTTAGCCGCTAATTGAGCGGTCAGCGCCAAGACTGGAGTTCGCCATCTGTTTGTCACAGAAGAACATCTTGTCGCTTCACGCCCGTCGACAGGCCCCTCTCTTTCTCTGTGGTGTGATATTAATAGCTCGAGCTCACAGACGGACAGTAAAATGAAGAAAGAAACTGGAGAAAAACGACAAACAAACTGAAGACTGTAGGGAAGGGGGCAGAGGGGGGAGGAGGTGGAGACACTAAAAGGCCTGCAGAGGAGGAATCTGCCAGGTCCAGTTAACCCCTACAGGAAGCAGCATGTCAGCGAGAGTCTAAATAAAACTGTTGTCTAATATCAAGTCCTTAAATGATCTTTGATACAGTTAAACATACAGATATCATTTCTCAGAGACATAAAACTGTTTTCTCATTTGTCAAATGATGAAATTGGTTTTGACAGTTCCACTTTCTTTGGTAAGCAAAATGACTTGAAAACATAAAAAAAAAAGACGCAGTCCTGGGAGGATTTCACTCCAACCACCATCAGATCATTGTACACACACTTTAGCTTTTTTACATAACCAAAATCCTAATCCCTGATCATAGCCATCCCATAATTCCACTGTATGCATATTATAAACATTTTAAAAACATTATGCAGGGTTTTGACAAACTTTCAAATGTCAATGTTCTTGTGTTTCAATAGAAAAAATGGAAACGCCAGTTATTCAAGAACAGCCTTCTCATTTTTATCTGCTGTTACCATCAGTCACTTAAGAATATCAGCAACAAACCGAATCATTATTATTATTTGATTTTATAAGTTTGGTCAAAACTTCACCCTGTAAATTAATTTGCAAATTTGTTACCTTTTATTTATTATCTGATTAATTTAAATTTGAAAAATGATCTGTAAGTTTGATTTACAAAAACACTGAGATAAGCAGCAGATAATAGCAGAGATGCTATTATTTCTTAGTTCAAAATAGAATTGACATGTTTCATGCCAGAGTGATCTTCAGTAAGTGATCTGACAAGTTTTATAATACCGTATAGTCCGTTTAATATTTAAAATTATGAGTCAGCAGTGTGGATAGGACCGTTTTTAAATTGGAAATGGGAAAACCCAAACGCAACACCCAAAACTGGCTGCACAGAAAATCAAAACAGGATGATTAGAATAAAGAGGAACCTTTACTTTATAACTCAATATGCTCAAACGTGTCAATCAGATATCTAGAATGTAAACATCTCTCATTTTTCATCTTTTAAATGCAGATAATCTACCACAGAAACAAACTCCTCTGAAGATAAAATGAAACCGTTTATTTGGGGCTTATCTTCTCTGACGCCAGGCGGAAAGTAGCAGGCAGGAGGAATCGTGTGTGTGTGTGGCGTCGGCTCGGTGGAGGTGCTAATTTGTTAATGTTCCTTCCGTGAGGAATCTTAATTAGCGTTGTAAGTTTCATGCCTAATTTAGTGATTATGTGCAGGATGAATGAACTAATGAACATCTCAGGATGTTCCAAGTCATTCCACACCTTTCTCGGGTTTTTTTTTACTCTAGCAGAGAATTAATAGTTGAAAGGTTAACCTTTACACTTCTGTGTTTTAATTGTGGTAAGTATTGAGGATTTTTATTGAGTTAGTGGAGCCAAAAGGTGACCGATGTTGGTTTGAGCCTGTTTATTTCTCCCATGGTAACAGGAAGCTGTGAGGGAGGAGTCTTTGGTTATCTTTCAGGACGATTGTTCAGCTGTCTGTGGAGTTTGTAACGAACTGCTGTTCACATTCACAGGTGTGTTTATGTGCATACTATCATGTGTTTTGTCCTCAACAACAGGGCTTTTTTCACGGCAGACATTTTGACTTGCCACGGGAGGAAAATCACAGGTTTTTAACGATGGCCTTTTTCTATTCAAGTATCCAAGTTCAAGTGTGACTTGAGAGCCAGCATGCTCAACACAAGGACGCTGAAACCAAACCAGCTAAATCAATTCAGCCATTATTAATTTTATTATTTACACCTGCGCTTCTCCTTCTGTGACATGTTTAAATGTCTTTTGTGAAACAACTTACACTTGTAACACAGTCCAATACTCCAAAGCAAAATATCACAACAACTACTGGTCAAATTGTGAAATTTCTTGCTCCTCAGAGGAAGACCTCTTCTTGAGTTTAATAAACCCATGACCTCTCCTCTGGCTGCTACGTCCAAAGTTGTTCTCTTTTAGGGGAGCTGCTTGGTGACCACTAAAGTTTGACTATGTACACTTTGAAGCTGGGTATTACTGGTCCCCATTGTTGAATGGAATTGATGATGCATGAAACTGTATACTTTCAGCTTTCTCCATTCTTTCTTTTCTCTTCAAACCCTATGAAAAAATATATCTGTGTGGTGCTTCATGGCTCAAGGGTTACGACGCAAAACGTGATCCGCATGCCCATTATTAGAATCTGGCCGGTGACCTTTGTTGCATGTCTCCCTCATTTCATGTCGTCTTTTAACTACAAATATCTAAGAGGCGGATTATGTGGCGGACTTTGATACATCTGCTCTAAATCTTTAGTTTTTTGCATCCAGCACTTTCATATTGGGGCTGTAATGAAGACTGCAGCCTGTTGATGAAATATTGTGAGCCAGGTTCAGAAGTTTCTGAGACTGATGAAGACTTAATATAGCATGGTTTATTGAGCCCGACTGAGGAGATACACTGCCAGAATACAACACGTGAACACGTCAAATGCCTACACCAAATCTGAAGGATAACATTTTTTGGTCCGTTTTATGTTTCTGTCGTCACCCTAGTTCCTGTAGGTTGTCCCTCTTAAGTCATATTTAGCAGGCCTTAACCTAGAACAACAAATCTATCTGATGTTTAGACTCTATTGCTACATCATTGTAGCATGTAGCTACATGTCCATGAGTTGTACTCTAATCTGTGCAGTCGGTGAGTTATTGTAAACAGTCTTGTAAGACTCAACATTGCCAGATTCCCAAAAGAACACTGATTTATGCTAGCATGACGCCTAAACTACTGTCTCTACCTTATCAGTCTTCTCCCTAACAAGGACAGTTACATGTGAGAAATAACTAGAGCTGGAAGGTTAGAGAACACTTGTGGGGTCAGCTAATGACTCTAAGCTAGACCCGTCTTACCTTTCCCTTTAACATCGATTAAGACCCCTAAGAATATTCTATAACGCAGCCTCTGGGGCACGCTAGTCAGACTTCAGACTGCTTTTATTGATACATATAATGTGACAGGTCTGTGTGTTTTGTCTTCAGGGTTGGTTCAGTCCTGGTCAGGTGTTTGTCCTGGATGAGTACTGCGCTCGGTACGGTGTCCGAGGCTGCCACCGTCACCTGAGCTACCTGAAGGATCTGATGGATTATTCAGAGAACAGTGTTGTGGTCGACCCAACACTTCTGCACTATAGCTATGCCTTCTGCGCCTCCCACGTCCATGGAAACAGGTACCCGCCAAAACTGACTCATTTAAACTGGTCTCAGGAATCATGTGGGAGCTCATGATAACGATAGCCATGGTGCACGGCAAATTTTCTGTCCATCTTTGCAGAGATCCTTCCAGTAAGTCCCAGTATCACAGCTTGGTCTTGCTTTAAATTGAACCTTCGCTGGCATTGTTTCAACATGATACCTTTAGAATAATAGCTTCAGAATAAAATACTATGTTGAGATTTACAGAATAAAGAGGGTCGAGTTCTCTTCAGTTTACCTAATCATTTGTAACATAACTTTTTGAAAATGAACAATGTGTGGAATTACTTTATGTATATAGCAACAGATATCTTAGAACAGCTCTGTGAGCAGACTGTAATTTGACCTTTACATTTATTCTGTATATTTTCACTGAGCACAGATGCTCTTTTTCAGCCACACAGAGGCTGGATCCAAATGTCCAAACTTCCACACACTTACAGACTCTATTTGTGGCACATAATCATAAAGTCTGGACTGCCGAGTGCTGTCCAAAACCATATTTCATCAAGTTGAAGCAAGGGGCCATAAGTGCACTTACTGCAGACTTCCAGAGAGTCCACTCCGGGTGCAGATTTCACCAGACTTTGTTTGGAAGATCACCAAAAACTGATAGCAATGTGGGTGTGATTTAGTTTTATAACATAAATTTGCTGTATGTCTAATTTCAATATTTTAATAAATAAACTTAATTTATGTTATGTTTATTTTATGTTTTTTTTGTGACAAAAATGCAGTTGAAAGCTATGGAGCTAAAAGCTAGTAAGTGGTTTTGTCAAATTACTTTTTCCAAGGATAAAAATGAACTCCCACACTCAGAGACTTGGCATACAGTAAATTGCCAATGTAAATTTTATTTCAGATCTGTTCGGATAAATGCTCAGACGTGGATGCCAGGTTCAAGAGCTCGGCATTGAATGTATTCATAGCAACGAGTGAGGATTTGAAATCCCGTCTCATAGCACATTTTATCCCTCACTGACTGACCGTGAACATTTCAGATGCTTGTCACCGAACACTTTCCAAGGATATCTTCATATCCAATGTCCATCATAGGGAAAAATAGAATTTGCCTGAGAATCATCAAATTTTAAAATTTGTCTTTAGTATCAGTGTAATCAAGGGAAAGTTGTCTAAACATTCATGGTTACACTGCAAAAGCTCAACATAATATTAATGGTGCCAATTTGCCAAAAAGTAAGAAAATATAGGCTAAGAAAATGGAGCTCAAGTTGTCAAGATCTGATGACTGGAGAGGCAGCAAAGTTGTCTGGATTTGTGGTGTTTATCGTGGTGGTCAGTAACCACATTGTTGTCTTTGACAAAAAGAAACCAACTTTAAGTGTCAGTAGGAAATGAAAGATGAGCAAGAAGCTCCAGTGTTAAAATAGTATTGTTGAAGTATTTTTGACCCACCGATCCAACCCGACCCAACTCCTACCTTTTTGGACTTTTCCCTCTTTTGCACGTGATGGAAAAGAGTCATAATGTCCCACGACTGCTGTATGGCTTTGTCATTTGAACGTGAACAGATATTGATTTTGGGCATTTGCTTGAACAACTGTTTTTCTTGAGTCTCTAAAGGGTGAGCAGCTTTGGTCACTAGTAAACTGTCCAGATATGAGCAGCAGCAGTGTCTTTTAGCCACTTGTTGGCATCAGCGTTGCTCCGGCAGTTTAGTTCTCCACTTCACTCCCAACAGCCCCTGCTTGCTTCACTCCCTGGTAGTTACTGATATCTGTGCTTTTTCTCTTTGTCGACTCATTTAGTCAATTAGAACGCGTAATGATTAGCTTCTCCAGCAAATCGCCAGATATACTGGGGGAGGAGAGGGGTTACTGGAATTGGCTTTTTGTCAGTTGGAGCTCTAATTTGAATAATTGATGCCCATTCAGGCCTCATGGAGCTGCCTGAGTGGGTGTGGATGGGAAAAAGTGGTTTAGGATGGCTGGCAGGCTCGGAGGTGAAAAAAAAAAACTTAATTACAGAACTCAAGTTTTCCCTGGAGGGCTGCTCGAAGAGACGAAACTACGTTGGGAGGCAGAGGGGACAAAGACAGACGCCACAGAATGATCAACAGGAGAGTACTTGACTAATACTTCAAGGCAGTATATTTAGACTGTGCTTTTCTTAAGATATGTAAAAGCCTCCCACAGATGATGTCAGATTTTCAAGGTTTGTTGACTTTTAACCATTTGTGGTCTACAGTAAGATCAGTTTAGTTATTTAGTCATTGTCAATTTTTATGTACTATAATACCTAAAGCAGGCTTTTACCCATAATTCATGGCAACGTTCTTTTTCTTACAGCACACTTTCTCCACAGTCTAGTCAGAGTTTAAAAATGATTTTTGGTTTTCTTTGAATGATGAAATAGATTATCCGTCTTTTTATTCAAATTCCTATCTTCACTTCTGATCACTATGCTTCAGTGCTTTTTCAGCTCCTTTTTTATGTTTTATGAATTATCAGTTATTCTGAAGAATCTGATGTTTTTTATTCACAATGACACACTTTTACTGTCCCATTTATTCATACCCCTGTTTATTCTGGTTGCAGCTACATCATGTTTCCTAGTGAAGTGTTTTCTGTTCTTCAGCAGACATATTTTAATATTGTTAAGAGTTCTTTAACCTGTTTAACCAACATTGTTAAAATTTTACAGCAGATTGAAAGAAGCATTGTAGCGCATTTCTGTCTGTACTTTACTGGTTGTGAAAATTAGCAGAAGGAAAACTGTAGAATTCCCTTTCCTGCTTCGCAGATTTTGTCAGACTTACAAATCAAAGCTATCCACCCATTTTCTTATGTGGTCAGGTCACCATGGCGGCAAGATAAGCAAGGAAGTCCAGATGTCAGTCCTCCCAAGATACATTTTCCGGCTCCTCCTAAGGGATCCCGAGACGTTAGCAAGCCATATGAGATGTATAATCTCTCCAGCATTCTTTGGATCTACCTCAGGGTCTCCTACCAGTTGGACGTGCCCGGAAAACCTCCAAGGGAAGGCACATACTTATCAGATGCCACCTCAACTGGCTCCTTTCAATGCGAAGGAGCAGTGGCTGTACTCTGAACTCCCTCCAAATGTTTAACCTATTTCTAATTGTGAGCCCACCCACTAAGGAGAAAACTAACTATAAAATAAACCACTTATATCCACAATCTCATTCCTTCTGTCACTAGTTCATGATCATAAGTGAGGGTTGGAAGCCAGATGGACTGGTAAACTAAAAGCTTTTCCTTCCGGTCGAGCTCGCTCATCACCACAACGGTACAGTACAATCCCTTCATTACTGCTGACGCTGCAAACAATTCGCCTGTTGATTTTACCCTCGCTTGTCACGGTCTGATGAAGCCAACAGAGCCACATCATCTGCGAAGAGCAGAGTCCCAATACTGAGCTCCCCAAACCAAACCCTCTTCTCCCGGCGGCGGCGGCACCTTGAGATCCTATCCATGAAAATCTTGGTGTAAAAGAGAGAAGAGCGAAGTACTAGAGACCTGATTGTTTAAACCAATTCACTCAAGATGGTTTATTCAGATTCTAAAAAAATGCATCTGTCACTCCAAACTGCAAAATCTTTACTCTTCCTAAGTATAGCTAGGTCAGTCTGTGGAAGTATTCACTTATAGTGCCTGGACCCTGTGATAATGGCAGCTGAAGTGACACTGAAATTACAATGTAATGTAAGCGAAAGTGTTTTAAATTGCATCTGGGTTTATCTGGACTTGAGACACACGTGAGAATGTGGCTATTAAGGCCTGCTGTGTTAATCATTAAGTATTTAGGGCTGTAGGATTTAATGTAACAACTCAAGCTGAGCAGGTGAAGGAGCTGTGACACGTTGATTCATCTTGTGCTGGTCTGAGGAGACGGGTGCGTTTGAACTTGGATCAGGGTTAAAGGAGCATTACCAGAGCCAGAGGGGTTCGGTCGCCTCCCTCTCACCTGTCACATCTGATCTTCTCCTGGCCAAGCCATCCACAGCACACTGACACAGGATGTGACGGGAGCCTTTACCTCCCTCAGCCCTTCACACAACAACCCCCCGTCTCCACAGAGGTGATGGCAGAGGAGGAAGGTGACACACATGATCACCTGCCACTCATCTTAATCTCCTTTCTACACCTCTTAAGGTGAAGTGGCGTCCACCCCCGGTACACTGCCACACCGTTCTGCGAGCTTGACTCTTGATGACTCTTGTCAACTGACATCAGAACCAATCAGCCCAGAGGGTTTGGTAGATCCCGCAGGCGGATATGGCACTTATCATTTACACTTGAGCCTCATCGAGTGTAAACACACAAACCTGGGTCTATAGAGCCCCCCTCCCCTCGGCCCCAGAGCGGCGCTGACATCAGCCTCGCCTCCAACGAGCTTGCTTCATTTAGCAGCAACAATGTGTCTGAACCCCGACAAGCTGTCGCATCGCTCCCCACTCTGCCATGTGAGCCCAAGCATGAACATACATCTGACTGAATTTAATGGCACAGTGAGGAGAGCTACCAAACCAAACACCACACCGTGTTGTGTTTGTACATGCTTGCTACGTTTTGCGTCTGGCATCCTGCCAACTTGTTCCTTGTCAGATTTGTTTTCTGCTGTAATTCCATTCAGAGGAAGGGGAGGGTGTGAGTGACATTTGGGGGAGGTTTCATATATCGTTTGAAATCTTGATGATCTTTTTGTGATGATTAGAGTAAAATATTTCAGCTTTCAAAATGCTGATTTAACTAACCACTTTCACTTTTAAAAATTTTTTGTGTTTTAGTGTTTATTCCCATTGCTAGATATATAAATGCAAATCTGCTGAAATAGTCAAATCTATCATGTGCAACCTTTCATTCATTGGAAAATTGGCTTCTCCAGTAAGTCAGACACGAGAATGTCGTTTTAAATGAATCGATATTTTGTAAGTTTTGATCAAAAGTTGGTGAATTAAATTTTAAATCCGAGTGCGTTGTGACCTAAAACTGTGCAGGTTGTTCGTGTAAAGCAGCACCTTGTGTATGCTTTCTCTGAATTTGAACTTGGAGATTCCCAGCAGCCCTTGGTCGAGCAACTCGACAATCACCCCTGAGGGCAAATGCATTATGACCATGTGGGAAAGTCTGCATTTGTAGTCAATATATTTAAATGTGAAGAGAAGGAGCTGATATCACAGGCGACAATCTTTGACAAAGGTAACATCTCAATGGTGTTGGGTACATATGTCAAGATTGTTTTTCTATGTGAAGATCAATTTCCTGAGACTGAAGCTTTTTCTTAAGAGAGGGAGGAAAACCTTTGAATATTCCAGTCTAAATAAAGATATTTATACACATGTATACAGACATGTGAAATTCCTCCACATTGTCACTTGAATTTTAGAGCTGAAACAATTGGTTAATTTATTGATATATCAGCAACTTTTTTAATAATCAGTGGTTAAGTAACTTCAAACAAATATTTAAATATTTTTACAATTTGGACTGTTAGACCGACAAAATGGGACATTTGTAAATGTGAACTTGGATTCTGGAAAATAATGATTTTTCACTATTTTCTTTTATAAGCAAAGCAAATTTTTAAGATAATAATCATCAGACTAATCAGTGATTAAAATAATTGCTAGTTGTAGCCCTTATTGTATGTTACACTCATTAGGCAAGTCATTAAAAACTTTTAAAAAATGATGTCACTGCAGTGAATACGTAATACATTTAATTTCTATCTTAATTCTAAGAATTTTAAGTCTCTAATTGAAGTATTTTGCTCTAAAAATAGTACAATTTCTGCTCCACCCCTTTTACACTGAACCTGTAATGTAACGTAACATGAGAGCTGCAAAACTGATCAGCCAGGTTTATTGTCTGTGGTGCACATGGAAGTAAGAGTTGATTGAGGAAGGTGAACAATGGATTAAAGGACAGCTGGCATTAACTGTAAGGGCTTGGAGCCTCAGGCCATCCATCCCTCCATCATCTATCCTTCTGTCCGTCGAAGATCTTGCTCTGACCACAGACCTGACGTGTTCATTTGTCCGTGCAAGGGCCAAGAGCGCAGCGAGGCCCTCGGCTGCTTCAACATGAAATCCAGCTTTTCTTGCCTTTACATGAGTGAGCACACACGCTCCTCCCAACAACTCTGCTTTATGTTCCCTCCGGATTAACTGGTGCTTGTTAAATAGGGGTTGTGGGAAGAGGTGGGGGTGTGATGAGGGGGTGGGCGTGGTAATGAATTGGCAGATTTGGGGAACAACAGGGTTTAGAAGTTGTGCTAACAAGTGCTGTTGTGCAGAGAAAGCTGCCTGTCATTACAGAACAAATTGAGTAGAGTGGAGCTGAAGAGAGAGGCACTGATGTTCCTACATAATGCATGAACACTTCCTGTTGTCATCCTGCTCCTCATCTACAACCTCCATCCTCCTAACACCAACCTGTTCTGAAGAAATACTCCTTTTTGTCTTGCCAAAAGCTGAATTTGTTTGTGTAACATTATTATTATTATTAATTTAATATATTTTTTTCTTTTACATTTTAAGTAATGTTATTTAATTTAATATTACTATCTTATTTTGTATTTTTAATGTAATTTAAAATACATTTTTATGTTGTTTTATTTATTTTTATAACATAATTTGACGTAATTCTTCTGTGTGTTTTGTTTTATAATCTATTTTGATTTGTTTTATTTTGTGTTGTATCATATTCAAGTTTAAATTCTATTTATTATTTTTTTATCCTGATCTGGGATTGCATGACACATAATACTGTAGCATTACATAAACATAATGTTGTGAAGGTTTACGTTATTTTAATTATTGCAAGGCTGTATTGTTTGTTTATTACTTCTGTCATGCATTTTGTCTGTGCTTGGTCAAAATCCTCCTGTTTTATTTTCAGTGATTCACCTTCCTGGTTAAATAATGCTATTATTTTCATAAATATATTCCATGGGAAGTTGATCAGTGTCTGTTCGGTATCGTCGTCTCATCTGACTCCCTCGCTGCAGAGCGCCAGACTTCTGCAGCTTCTCCTTTCTTATCACGTTTTTATTTTCGACTTCGGAGAGTCAGGAACACGCCGAGAGGAGCTCGGCAGAGTTGTTGGTACTCGAGGCGCGGCGGTCAGGGGCTGAACCGGCGAAGGCTTTTATAAGAACAACTCATTAACAGACAACCTCCTCGCTTCTTCCCTCCAGCAACCGCAAGTGCCGTTTGGAGAGGGTGCTTTTCTCTTTCAGCTGCACATAGAAAGCCCAGAAAGTCAAGGCTGGTCGCTCTGGGTACTGATTGCATTTTTCCCCCTTTTTTGCCAGAGTGCCTATTCAGACGAAGGCAAGAAGGGAATGAAAGCTTTACAAACATTAATGAAGCGCTCAACTAACAGTTTTTTCTTTGTCGACTCTCCTCCTGCCTGCCGGATGAGTTGTGGAGGAGGAAGAGGAGTCTGAGCAGCTCTCTGTTTGATTGGTTGACACTGAGGTCAGTGTGGAGAGTTTGGCTGCTTTCTGAGTTAGTTTGGTGAAAACAAGCCAGTCCGACTCGTCAGAGCGAAAAAGAAGGCAACGACAGAAAAGCAGCCTGAGCTGTTTTCTAAGGCTTCACATTTTGTCCCATTTAGTTTTTCTTTTTTTCTTTGTAAAAACAAATGAAGATTCCTGCACTGACTTGACCTCTGTGTGTCTCTGCTTTACTGATATTTAAGACCTTTAGCTGGTGCCGGGTTCTTACTCATAGAAATGTCTTTTTGTAGGTATTTGCAGGCAGCAACTCTTGATAAAGAGGGCGTCTGTGCTGAATTGTGAACAGCATTCAAATATATAGCTCCCAGCGTTCATGTTTGATATTTCAAATTCTCAAATAGTGGAAAAGGCTTTGTTTTCTAATGAGATTATTATATAAAGTACATTTACCTTAAGGGACCCATGCACTTGGTTGTGTGTGTATCTGCTTGAATACTGCTGGACCCATCAGTCTAATATTTTTTGTGCACATTTATGATTGTCTGCCCAAGGACCTCTTGTGGTTGCTGTTATTCACAATTTTTGAAAAAACTGTTTTACTGACTGAGCCTCTTGTAAAGCTTAGACTTTCGTCTTTTCAGCAGTAATAGAAATTTTACAATATGCATTTCGACATAGCAAAAGGAATTTCCGGCAATCAGCTAGGCTAAAAAGGAGTCTTACCTACTCTGTTGCCTTTGTCGTGGCTCAAAAACTGACATCCATAGAAAAGTTTGGTCTCATCTTGAACCGAATCATCTGAAACTCCATATGCAATATGTTATGGTCACTAGTTAGGCACAATACGAGATAAATAAATAAATCTCTGTTGTTATTTTTGCCGCCATTCAAGAGAGAATCAAGCACATGACGGTAGGAGAACATAGAGGACAAGACGGACAGCCTACATGTCTCGAAAGATGCAGTCAGCTCTGGAGAGTTGGTCAGCAGGGTGGGAGCTGGTCTCCTTCACCTTCCCAGTCTGTCGACCTCTCCTGCAGGCAGGACCACCAAGTCAGAGAGCCAAAAATAGCCTTCACACTTAAAAAACCCCCATCACTTCATTCACATACTGTACAGTCTTCATTATATGATATTGATGTTTAAATGACATTTAACCAAATCAACACAGAAAGAGAGCATATTGTCAGGTATAATTTGGCTATTGTGTCATGTGATGTAATGAATGTGTGACACAATTTCCCAGTTCATGGAGCCGCACTGCAAACTGGAGTCTGTGACAACTACATACATTTATTTAGTGTGTTTGATAAATTACTTAACAGTACGCAACACTTAATGCAAAATGGTGCAAACGTGAAGGGCTGGAGATTAACTACTGCCATTGAGGAGTACCGCGTAGCTTCATTAGCTACAGTTTCAAAGTAGCTCCCCCACAATGCACAATTTTTTTTGTTTTTCAGGATATTGCAGTTGTTTGCAGTTCTTTTCGGTTTTATGTAATAACAGATACTTTGTGACTGTGCTTATTTTAACACTGTACGTAGCTCTTTATCTTATGTTTATATATTATCTGTATATCCTGAATAATGAATATTATCAAAAGGAAAAACGGTGGCATTCTCTCCCTATGCTTGTGCTGACCATTAATGCTGGCTTTTATTTGAGAATTAATAGATTCATGACATCAGTCATTAGTTGTTTCATCCTGAAAAAACAAACTCCTTTGCACCTTCAGCCTATAATCTAGTAGCCAAGAGGTGAATATGAAAGTCAGGTGACTGTGTCCTGTGTCTGTCTCGTCAGGCCCGATGGGATGGGGACGGTGACCGTGGAGGAACAAGAGCACTTTGAGGCCATCAGGAGTCGCCTCATGACTCTGCTGGAAAACAAGATCACACATTTTAGGTATGAACCTTCTCACCAGAATCACAAAAAACAACAACAATCTGTGTAAGCTATTGGTTTACACTCTATATCTGTACTGTACGGAAATCAATTTGTAGACTTCAAAAAGGTCACTACAGTTTGGTGAAAATGCAGATAGTTTCGGTTTTATTTGCCCAGGTTTGAGGTATCTTTCTCCACCTGAATACAATAAAGGTTTATGGAATTTAGTTTAAGCTGCTTAGAACGTTGAGAACAGCATTATGTTTTAGATGATCCCGGTTATGCTTTTTGTACATGTAAAGTAGTTTGATCTAAATATTAATACTGTGCCTTTAAACACCGTATCCAGGTTTCTTTTCATTCTCAGGTGCACCATCAACTACATAGTCAGTAAAACAAAAACATGATGATAGATAGATCATGTTATTATAGTCTAGCAGTGTGGTACATGCAGCAGAGTTTATCCTGAATTGTTAAGGTAACTCACTGGTAACAGAAACAACAGAAATTCTGGATGTGACCTAATAAAAGACACACCTGGACCCACGCTGAAAATCAGAATTTGTCTGGATAATGTTAAAATCTAAACAGAGATATGAATAACCAGGGTTCACACGATCCATGCAAAAGTCATATCCCAAATATTATCAAAATACGGATAAGGCATAAAGCCAGAATACTAATGTGCATATCAACGTACATAATATCCTTATTTAGTTATTTAAATATTTATTTTATTAGTGTAATTTTCAGAGATGGCAAATCTTTCCCGCTGCGTTTTATGTCTACTATTATTATTTTTAAGAAAAGGACAAATTACCATCTCAAATGGGCTCCTTGTCAAGTACACAGGAGTGAAACATTTGATTCCACTTTTCTTAATGTCTGCATGGAGAGTTACCCCTAGAGGGAATAGAGAGAATATGTTGGACAGGGAATGTTTTTGTTTTGTTTTTTGTAATCTGGATTAACTGACCCTATACATTCAGACTGATTTGATACGTTTGTATTGCTTTACCTCATAACAATAATGTAACTTGGACAAATGTAAAGCAGACTTCTTTAACTCCATCATAATGAACTCAGGCAGTCTGGGTATTTTAGCCCCATCAGCAGCACACAACAGGTGCAGGACATGCGTCGGCAGTGGCTGATGAGACCTCCCTGCATCTGCGTGCTGCTATTCAGCGCCGCCGCCGCCGCCGTGTGAACACATTGTGAGCGCGGTGTGAAAGCGACAGCCCGGAGACCTTGAACAACACTCTTCTGAATGGACCTGTGCCATTAACTGTCCCGAAGCCCGGCTCTTTAAACCCTTCACGCCTGAGAGGGGTCCTCCATCTGGTCCCAGAGAGGAGAGGGAGGGGCCGGTTGGGTGGTGGGGGGGGTGGTGGGGGTTGATCAGCGGGAGTCATTACTAACTCACCTCAACAAGAGGCTAATGCTGGTAAACAATGGCCGGGACAATGCTGGGATTATGCTAATGTCCCCCAGACAACAGCAGGGTCTCCAGTTTAGTTTAGATTAAAGCTGAGCTCGGGTTATAAATTTTAACTACAACTTATCTTCCTTACGGCCGCTAATGATTTTGATTATTTGTTCCTACACAGGAAGGATTATCTAGTGATTATCTAATCATGGTTTGGCCACCAAATTTACACCACATGGCCAAAAGTATGTGGACACCCAAAACAGTATGCGCACACCTGAACACTGCAGCCATTTGCGATACTTACAGTAACATGTGATTCTAAAAACATGGACATTAATGTGCTGTTTTAATAGCCTTCACTTACTGGTTTTGGCCTTTCTAACAGACGTTGGAACCTGGCTGCATTGATTCCCAATCAAAGGTCCAACACTGATGTTGAGCGAAAAGGTCTGGCTCACTGTGTTTCAGTTCATCCCAAAGGTGTTGGACGAGGTTGAGGTCAAAGCTCTGTGCAGGCCAGTCACGTTCTTCTAGGCCAAACTGGGAAAACCATTTCTTTATGGAGCCGGCTTTGTGCACGGGGGCGTAGTCATGTTGAAACAACACAAACTGTTGTCACAAAGTTGGAAGAACACTGATGACACAAGAGACTGTGTTCACGAGGGGGGTGGATGGATCTACAAAGTCGGATCCTGTGTCCTACCAATGTTTTTCTTATTTTAATTATATAAAGTGCAGATTCAGAACAGAAGTTATCGCATTTCAGTTTTTTATAGAAGAAGGGGGCGTCGTCACCTTGACGTCACCCATTGGTTTGTGGACTACCGCTTTGAAGCCTCGAGTTTATAATTTTGTCTGTCACCATCTTGTTTTTTTTGGTGCCAGAAGTGACCATATTTGGACGAGAGGGTGGAGCTGGGGAGGGATACGCATTGCTACGCCTGACAGGTTGCGATGCTAGCGACTTGTCAATCACAAGGAGCCAAAAGCATATCCTGCTTTATTGTCAATTTTTCTCCACTGGGACCAAAAGATTCCTGCTTGTTCTACACCATACTCTTTATTATATTATTTACCGAGAACCAACAATTCCAAGCACTTGACCATGACTAACAGTCAGCATTCTGGCAATTATTAATACTTATTATTGATGATTATTGACTTTCATTAACAGTCATTAAACCGTAAAATTTATTACTTTTTGCTATATTTTGCAAACTCTCCAGCAGAGTTGGTGAAAAGGAAAGTTGGTAAATTAAAGAAATATACTATAATTAAAATTCACTTTTATCTGTCTGTCCAAACGCACACACCCTCTATCAATTGACAAAGCTAAATTACATTTCTGTCTTTTTGAAGAATATGTCAAAGGATGTTAATGATATAATGATAAACATAGTATTTAATTAATTTCCATACCACTCTGTTTAGGGAAATTGGGCATAAAGGAAGGATATACTTTGACCCATTCCAACCCAGTCTCATATAAATTATATTTATATTCTTCTAATGGAAATGTAATGCCATCTGAATTGCATTATCAACATAATGAGGAAACATTTTGATGATGATGAATATCTGACGATTCATTTATTTTCCTACAGTATCCTAACTAAACTTGATTATGATCTTGGTTCACACTAAAGAGTGTTAACACTGACTTAAAGCACCAGACTGGACAGGTTGACTCTATTAGCATTTAACCGAAACCATGATGCTTCTTTGAACTTAACCAACCTGCTTTTGTTGCCGACCCGGGTTTGACCCACATCACCGTATCAGTCTGAAAGGGTTATTACTAATTTTGCGTCCCATAATGGCTTTAGGCAGATACTTAAATAATATGCAACAAATAAAAGTAAGCTTTTCTTTTGCTGCTGATTTATCTTCTCCTGAAATAGTTTCATAAATGTCACACATTAATTCATAAATCACACATGCGTCAGAAGCCTACGCTCCTATGAAACCCATTATTTTCAAGCCTATTCAACATATTCTGCTCTTTGATGGATTTTCATTTAAATGAACATCATGAACTTGACTTTACTTTAAGTATGAACTGAATCTTCAAACCAAGTCATGCTTGATAATAATTTCAAAAACCTACTGTGTTTTTTTTCTGTCCTACTGGCAACATCTGCCTCTAGAATTTTGTCCAATAAATGGCTGACCTGCGTGACCGCGTGCCTTTGTTTATTTAGTTCTGTTCACTTGTCAATTTAGCAACATGAAACCTCCCTGAACCGCCTCGTCTGCGCTCAGATGGAGCTGGAGGTGAGAAAATCTTCCTTCATCAGTGTAATTAGATGAAAGGAGGCAGCCATCTGGTGACGCTGACTGACGTCTCTCTGCCTCTGCTTCCATTTTCCTATTCTTCTTCTTTTTCATACAGTTGTCCTTGAGATTGTTTCTAAATGTGATGACCGCCCACGTTTTGCATCTGCAGGTACTGCTTTCCCTTTGGACGACCAGATGGGGCCCTGAAGGCAACGCTCTCTCTACAGGAACGGGTACAAAAACACATTTCAGATATGTTTGTACAAACTTCCTGTAAGGTTTTATCAGTGTTGGTAATATCTTTGTACAGAGCAGAAAGGTTCCGGATCGATATTATCAAGCGTCTAGGAATCATGCTAGAAGTAAACTGAGGACCAAAAACACTTCCACTTTAGGACTTGAGAGTTATTTATAAACTTTCCTATCAGACGTTTTATTTTATGACACTATGACATTTTGCAGTTTATAATAAGCCATTGAATAATAATAAATGAAGAAAATAGCAATTGTATGTATAAGCTTTGTGTGTATCAGTATTATATTTATATATATATATATATATGAGAGAGAGAGAAATGTATAAATAGCTCAATAAAGATATTTAGTAATTAATTTGCAGAGGGCACTAACAAGGATTTAATAATTAAATCGAATTCATTCAGCTGCATGACAGCAATTTTACAATGCATCCAAACACCACATGTTAAAGGTCTTGTGCATTATTGCACGCACAGTGATGCAAACGGGGCTGTGGGCACATCGTCTTTTCTACTGTCCAATTTACCTTTCAACTACACCGCCTGTTAACTTATGTTGGCTGTCTCTACCGGTGGGTGAAATGACTTATTTATGAATTGCTCGGACTTGAAACTGTTGTTTGTGTTGTTTCAGGTTTTGATGAAGGACATCACCACACCTGTTCCCCCTGATGAGATGAAGAACTTAGTGCAGAATTGTCTGGAAAAAGCAGCTGGAATCAACTACAGTCAGCTGATCGAATTTGCTCAAATCCACGGTCAGACTTCATAGTTTTACTTTTAACCATTCATCTGTGTTTAGGTCACTTAGTACATGACACGGTAGTAGTAATAGTAATCAGTCAGTGTTTTTATGCACTTTTTCACGTGTAAAAATCTAGGGAGGAAACCCCACAGAAAATTTTAAACGGATGTAATAAAGCTGCTGGAATCAGTTTTTAAATACTCGCATGCATATGTTTTAGTTTCTGCTGTCAGACAACTGAACAAGTTTGAAATAGTGATCCAGTTTCGTCTTATAAACACTACATGTTAATCAGCAGACAATCCCAAGCTCCTCCTGCACTGATAAAATCAGTATTTTATAACCGCTGTCTATTTGGCTATATTAACATTTAAAATGATCAATCACAGACCAATCAAGTCCTACTTTACATACTTCCACACAGCCCCAATCCTCACTGGACAGCTTGCGCCATCTTGCTGCTTTAGTGTGGGCGGAGGGCTGAAACAGAGAGAAAAAGATGCAAATTGAACCAAATGTTTTGTGGATGTACATACATTTTACAGGTGTAGCAGAACTCTCAGGTGCTGCTCTTTGGTTCAAAAACTGCAGCTGAACTTCAGTATTTAGTTCACAGTGGAGATGAAGAGAAATTGTTGTAAACACTGAAGCACACTAAACGAATCATAAGAAACCATCAAAGCCTCGGTATGTTGCGTAGCTGTAAAATCAAGGGAACAAAACAACAAAAACAAACATTGGACTTTATTTTGTTGGTATTTAACATTAAACAGTTCCAATAAAGGTCAGGAGAAAAAAATATGATCAGGACATTCCTACTTTTAACACGACTTTCCAACAAGAAATGTTATCTGTGACTCTGGCCTTGGGGCTCAAGGTGTCAGGGGGCCCGTTCGTCCGTGACTGCTGCTCCATTTCTCATCTTGTCATGAATATATTCATGTAAAGTTAGTAGATGGAAACATGCAACTGTTCACATTTCACACATATCTCAGACATTTGCTTTAAACTTTTCAATGGGAACATAACTGTATGAAATGAGGTTTGAAAAAATGATGTTTTGTTTTATTTAATAACTCAATTTGTCTGGTGTTCCACTCTTAAGTGGCAAATGTAGCGTTCCCTAGAGACTGCAGCGCTCATATAGCCTCAATAGGAATATGTTGGAAAGACCAAACAACAACCTGACTTATCTTAAAAATGTAACGTGGGTGACGCTAGAGGACATTCATGGGATCATTAAAATCTAAAGGGTTCATCCTCTGAGGAGAAGGAATATCTGCAGCATTTGGCTTAAAGAGGCAGCTGAGGTTTATGTGAAATGAAGTCATGTTTAAATGTTTGTTGACAAACTGCTATGTGTATTAATTTGGTATTTTTCTGTCCTGGATGTTTCCTGCTGTGTTTGCACCTTCAGTGGATGCTCAGACAACTCCGGAGAAAAGGATAGAGGACATGATGCGCCTGGGAGAGCTTTGCATCGAAGTCCTGCAGCAGAACGACGAACATCACTCCGAGGTATATTATTTATTATTTATTTTTATCTATACAGTTTGTTTTAGTACAGCTCTACCTGATGCCCAGCTCTCATTTAGCTGAACCGTCTGAAGACCTGTATATGGACTTACTGTCCTACATAGTTACATGTTTTTAAGGTATTTTTTTTATTGTTTTAGATCCAAACCCAGAAAGCTATAAACTCTACTTGCAAAGAAACTGTGTTGATAGAAATTGGTGGCCAAACCTAAAGATGTTGTTTTTTTTGTTTGTGTCATTTTGTTTGTATTATTGCTTCTTTAGTTTAAGTTCCTACACATGGGGAATGATTATTGATGATTATTTTCAATATCAGTTATTTTGTTTTTGATTAGTTAATTAAACATTCCTGTGAAATGACAAAAATAATGACCATTTGTCCAAACTGATTCAGTCCAACAGTCCAAAAAAACATATTGGAACTGGACAATGTTCCTTAATTTTATTGAACTAAATGTAAATTCATCAATTATCCAAACTCTTAAGTTATTTCACTAACATTGCTCTTTCTTTTCATCAAAAATCAATTGTTAGTTTTGGAGCTGGAGCTAAAAGTACTTTAATAGGCCCAATGTGAAATTCACAATTGACAGAAAATTATTTAATTTCTGTAATTACTGTATCTGAGATCATTTTGATAACTGATTACTCATTAATATTGCAGAAACAGTTATCATTAGCTCAATCCAGTTTCTGAATTCTGAGGAACCCAGTCACTTGGACTGAATCCAGCCTGAGCAACTATTTCAGAACCCCATGTAGTTAAAGTTTGTCAAATCTGACAATTTCTTTTCTGTTTTCCCCATTTTGAATTTTGTCCAGTCTTTTTTTTTTGAGTAATTATTTAATGTTTTGGCAAGGCTGCAGAATCACAGCATCTGGCTTTTTTATTGCACCACAACAGAATGTTTCTTGGAGACAAGACAGGTGGACAACAAATATTTTTTTTCTGTGGAGTTTAATTTGCTTTTCGTTTCGTCTGCAAAGATAGGTACTGCTCCCAAGGAATAAAATCTGAAGCAGGTTTACTAAACATACGGAGCAGCATAATAGGTACAAGGGAGAGGGAGGATCAGCTTCAGAGTGACAAAGGAGGCAAAAAGGTTTTCATGGGGGGGCCTAACCCCGGACTCACACATGCGCCACGTTACGGCTGCGCCACGGCTGCCGGAGAAAATAGCTGCCATTGTAGTCAATGCTTGTGCTCACACCAGAAACGCCGCAGCACGTCCCAGAAGTGGCTCTGCGCTCCGCTGCGCAAAGAATAGGAAGTCTGTCTATGTTTGACGGAAGACGCGTCAAGCAGCACCGAGCAGATGAGCCGGGCAGGAAGTCGATTTTCAAAATAAAATACCTTGTACAGACTCCCAATTGTAAAACAGACCAGAAAAGAAACAAATAAACAACAAGTCAACAACGTGGGGGCAGGCTAAACGCTCCTCTGCTGAAACGCTTCCAGTGTGAGTTGGCACCGGCCTGAGGACGGGTCGAAACCGTGGCGCAGCCGCGCTCACGCCGCCTGTGTGACTCCCGGGGTAAGCCTGAGTATAACTCAAATAAAACCCAAAGTATTTTCAGTTTACGTCAGGTACACATAGTGTAGCACAAGGCTACTTCATATCGAAGCCAAGAGCGAATTGTAGCAAACACAATGCAAACACTACAACAGGTTCACTGCAGAAGAGGCGAAAAAACACCTGACCGCAGTTGAAAGCGTCATCACCTCATCTAAATTGCGGTGCACCTCCATACTTTAATGTTGCTGTGATTTTCATTCACCAATTTGAATGAATTTGAATTTATCAGCAGTTATCTATAATAAAATATGCACATATCTAACAAACGTATGTTTTTAACAACTAGTGAAAGGGAACAACCCCTGAAGTAAATCTTGACTCCAATAAAAGTAAATATTTGCAGAGTGATCATGGTAATATAACTTTTATATGACAGAATCTCAGTGCTGTTGTGAGGAGCTGACTTACTAAAGAAATCAAGTCTTCTCGTCTCCTCAGAAGAACAGTTCAAGTCTTTTTCTTAACCTGTGTGACGCTGGCAGAAGACGCCACTACTCACTTGATCATTTCATTAATGTTCTTGATCACTTTTCGCAGCACTGTCCATTTTCTTCCATTGCCTTTTGTTGGCAGCGCTCACGTTAAAGTGGCAGATGACACGTGGTGGCTCTGCATTAACATCTGCGGCGGAGGCACGATGAAAACAACGCCCACGGCCCATATGCGCTCTGCGTTTATACGCCACAGGGAAAAACTGATCAATCATAGGTGTTGAGACGTGGCGGTTTGATCAGCCCTAAGTGGCGCTCAGGCATCTGTTTCTGAGCTATTAATAACATGCTCTACCGCTGCCATGGCGACTGGGGTATCTCTGCTCTGAGCTTCACATGTGATGTTAACTACAATTTAGTGGCTTTTTGTCAGAGCACTGCCACAAGCTGTCATAGCTTTAAGATGGAGATGAATCATAATTGTTTACTCAGTTACTGTCCGCGTCGTCAACAACGTTCTGACTCCTCCTCTTGTTGTTGTTGTTTTTTTTGTTGTCAGTGTTTCATGGCGATGATGTCAAAGTGAAGAGCCGGTGTTTCAGTCGATAGATATGGACGCTGCTTTCTTGTCTTCTTGGAATAATTATTTGTCTCTGATACTGCTGGATTACCTATTTTAAAAGTTTTTAAATGACTTTTACTCTCCATCCTCACTGAATAATCAGGAATCAATAAACATGCAAATATAGTTCATTTCAAAGGTTGGACACAAAATACATATATGCACTGGAGGTTTTATGTTTTAACATCACGCTTTGTTAGTTAAATACTGGACCACTATTGGGTCCAAAATCCTGCTGGTACTTCAAACTCTACACAGATGTCTTTCTGCACAATGAAGATCAACCATCCAAGTAAAGGAACAATAAGCAAAACATGTTTTTGAGTGGAGGGGGACTTTAATGTTTTTATCTGAATTGAAGTGCAGTAGTTAACAGCCTGGGGACTGGGAGCCTCCCCAGGGGGACCAGTACAGACACCTTGGTAAGAATTTCAAAAGAAAATGAAATTAAACATGTATTTATCTGACTGTCTGTCCTTTCTGTTTCTCTTGTTTTCCACCATGGGAAGGGAAGAGAGGTAAGTTTGTTGTTTGAATGTTTCAGTCATCCTCTGCTCACACTCAGCGCCCCATCAGACTTCATGAGTCACTGCCGACTGACTTTTTGTTACCTTTGTTGTGTGTTTCATGGCCGCTGGATTGTTAAACATCTTCTTCCTTACTGAAAAACATTACGTTTTTTTAATATGTTATGTTATGTTGCACATAGGTGTGAAGGATTTCCCCAAAATATCAGTTTTCTAATTTTTTTATTTTGTAATTCTGATTTAGGGATGATTGAACTGAATTAAGTAAAGTAAGTAATCAAGTGTTGAACCGCCAAATGTTGCACTCCACTTCGTTATCACCGCTGAACGAAGTATGTAGCCATGCCAGCCGGTTTGGAGAAGATAAAGACACTTACAGTCTCGGGAAAACGGGAGTAGATTTTGCAGAGAACACCCAGAAATGACCGTGAGTTAAGTTCCCCCTGACTTCAGCCCTGATCCTACAGTAAATACATGCAGAATATAACAGAAGTGGTGTTTCATGTACGGCGTTATCAAACCATTGTCAAAACTGAGCTTGAAAGTACCTTATTGACCTTGAAAACTAGTTTGACAAAATAGGTCAACGGTCACTTACTAGCCTTTTAAAGAGCTAGATGCGGACAGGATGATAAAAGTCATGAAAGCTTTAGAAAAATCTTGTAAGTAGACCTTGAGTTAAGATTACTTTGTCAAACAAATAGGAGGTCTCTTGTCGAATTTTTAAGTTACCTAGTCCTAAAGCTGCAGCAGGGTCAGTGTCATAATTAAAAATTCTTCATTTAACCTCAGATATCCAGATGTATTTTATTTTTTAGAGCAATTTTGCAGAGAGCATGACGTTCTGCAGGTTTTGCAGGTTTGTTGACTTGATATCAAACAAGGATGAATAAACACATTTATTTAATAAGAAAAGAATTGGTAGGTCTGTGAAAATAGAGATCAAAACAGCAATTTGATTGAAAATATAGATTGTAAATAACCTCTCTGCTCTTATAGAGTGCTGTTTGGTGTATAATTATTTTTCTTTAACACGTAAGCAGTAAGGTCACTGCAGCAGTAAATAAGAAATACAACAAACAGAAGAAACAGGATATATAAGTTAAATAGGATTAATAAGGTTTCATTAAAAAAGTAGTGTTGTCCTTTTTTCATGAATGTTTCTGCCACTGTTCAGCTGACCGTTGAAAGGATTTTATCACTGAGTGACGTTTCATCTTCAGGTTGTTTTTGGTGAGGACAAAGAGCGAAGTATTCAGATTTGAGTTTCTAGTTTTCTATTTTTGGTTTATAGGGTCAATGGTCAATTGGGTTGTTTCACTACCTACGCAGTCATTTCAGTTCTTTGCGATCTAAATCAATCTGTGGAACTTGAAACTTGCAGATAACTAATCCTCAAAATTTAATTGAGACTATATTTTTGCCAAAGATTTTTTATATTGTTTTAATACAGTTGAGAACAGGAACTGACAGTTTTAGCTGCCATGTTGTCAGAAAAACCAGCCTGTGACAAATGAAATGAAAAAAAATATTGTGTTTCTTTCGATTCTCATATCTGACATGGGCAGAACCACCTTGCACCAAAAAGTTTTAAAACTCCCCCTGGATGCAACTATATACCACACAGTAGAAGTAACACAACACTTTTTTGAATTTAAACATTATCTCATTTTAAATTGCAGTAAAAACAATATAATTTCTTAGCAGAAGTCAGACTGTGGACAGCTGAGAAACCACAATTTCATTATGGCAGATCTGGATAAATACATCTCCGCCCATTCTGTATGTACAGGCACTTTATTAAACTATATGGTCTTGGTTTATTGTGTTCATCAGTAGTTCTTTGCCTGCAGAGAAAATAAAATAAAAATCTGTGAGAACCAGATGAACCAGGCACATCTGCTTATGCAGACGCACAATGTAGTAGAGCACAACTGTGACTTTCTCTCTCAGCTACCATTGTAATAGCAGATCATAAAATGTATGACCCAATGCTAGTGTTGCTAGAAGATAACATATTAAAATCCTTCACTTGCGTTTTAATCGCTTTTTTCTACCGTACGGAGAGCTGACCGTTTCCTTTAGTGCCAGCGAGAGGAAATCTTAATGCTACAGCGTAGTGTTGTAGTCGAGACCCCCCAAACCAAGTCAAGACCAAGACTTTTAGGGGCTGAGACCAAGTCGAGACCAAGACTGAGGGAGGGCGAGACCGAGTCAAGACCAACACCAGTTCCCCACATTACGTGACACATAATAAAATGTGGAAGGAGATCATAGGTACTTCTGATCCACATCCTATAAAAACATCCACATACAAACAGAGCTGAAATCAACTTTAGCGTCTTCAACACTCCTTTTCCATGTTTACCATCCACTCAACACTAGAGCTGGGCAAAAAAAATCATCATTCAATATCTGTAATTAACACAATAAATGTCAAATCATTATTTCTTTAAAATTTAACGGCAGATGGTAGCTGTGGTTTTAAACTATTCTTTATGGTCAGAATCACTTCACAAATTATGATACAATCTTATTTCAACAAAAATGCACAAGTTAAATTAAGTAATATGTTTGTTTTTTTTTCATTTACAAAATAAATTAAGTGCTAATTCATTCGTGATTGATTTTATGTCCTGACAGTTGCTAACAGTAACTTAACTTACACATTAGCTACATCGCTGTATGTGGCCTGTCTCCTCATTGCTTATCAGAAGCAAAAATGTAGCTTGGGAAAAAGTTATCACAACATGCCCGGTCCTCACACTCTAACTGAAACATACAGTATACATACGTAAGCTTGCTAGCTTTGCTAACGTCACGTACACACAGCTTACTTTCTTTATGCTTTCTTTCTAAGTGGCAGTAAAGATTAATAACGTGGTCCCAGCTGTCTCCGTAAGGTTGCACTGCAGAATTTACAGATTGCAGTGTGTTTTCTTCTGGACGCTGTCTGACAGATTAATTCTTTATGGTTTAGACAGGTAAATGTTATTACGAAGATTTTGCTGACAGCCAGCCACATCTTCTCCTGTCTCCCCCATTCACTTTCTTGGAGTGCGTGTGAAGGAGGTTAGGAGGGGTGACAGCTGTTAACAGTAACAACACATTTTTAATTAGCACTTATTGGTTGCATTTGAAGCAATAAGTTTAACATCCAATCAAAGTAAGAATGTTAACAAATAAATCAGACAATGCAAAAGAAATTTATTGATATTCCCAAAGTCATGGTCTTGACTGGTCTTGGAAATAAAATCCGAGTCCTCAGTGTCCGAGACCGAGTGCAAATGTACTCGGTCTCAACTCACCTCAACCCCATCTGTCGCAACGAACACTGTGAGCCAGTAATTCTATCTACATTAAGGCTCTCATGGCCGAATTACCTCCTAGTTATCTAATTGGTCACATTCATTCCCTTCACCTTCATTCAGTTTTTTGGCTTTGAAAAACCCTCATTGTCACCTTTGCTCCGACAATCTTCTTCGCCTTCAATATGCTCTCTCAGAAATATGGAAAACATTCAGTAATTTCTCTCTCACATTTTTGTTGAAGGGAGGATATGGAGGAACAGATGTCCTTGGTGGTGCAATAAGTACATTAGCCCTTTACAGTGCCAACACTCTTCTCCTCTTAAAAAAAAAATGGTTGTAAACAGGCTGGAGCTTTTAGTCAGTAAATCACTCTGTTTATTTGTTAAAATTTTCTCCCCCATATCCCTTTAATTCAGATGTAATCCCCTATTCCAACATTTCATTTTTCTTTCTTTCCTTCTTCACATCTTTCTTCCGTTCGTCTCTTTTACCTCCCACCTTTCCTACTTTAAGCTGTTTTAATTATCCTTTTTCAGTTCTTGTCCTTGTATCTCCTGTTTCTCTACATCTGTCTCTATTTTCCTTCAGTCCTCTGCTGCTTTCTTGTCTCTTTTCTTCATTTCTTCTTTGTCTTTCTTGATGGACTGAAAGAGTTGTATGTGTTGAAGAACCGTCAGGCTGGTTTGTTGTCAGTAAGAGGAAATGAAAAGATGCGTTTGAAAAGATGAGTTGTCCTGCAAGGCCACGAGTGCGAGCTGCAGCTATGGTGTTTCTCTTTTTTCCCCGTCTTACATCTCAGCCTCTTCTTCCTCCATCGTACACAAATGCCGACCTTAGTGCATCAGCGTATGATTCAAGGCTGGTTGCACTTTTCTCTCAGATGTCCTTTAGCTGTCAATAGCAGCAATCACCTGAGCAGGCTCACCTCTGTCCACTAGAGAGCCACAAAGCCTGGATGCAACAGCACCTCTGCTTTCTTTTCCTCTTAAAAGCAGCCAACAGTCTAAAGGTGTAAAGATATCTCGCATATGCCTCCATTTATTTAGATTTCTGCAGCTTTTAAGAGGTCATCTGTCTTAATCAGATCAGGATCAGTGTTTGCTCATCAAGACCTTTATAAATCACCATAGAGTAACCTATAGAAGTAATTTGCTCCTGTTGGATGTTTTATGTTTTATTGTATACCAACATTATAATAGTACATGCAATGTGTTATAATACCTTTGATGTCAAAGTGAAAACGGATTTCTACAAATTGATCTAAATTCTTTACATATATAGAATGCAACATGTTTGCATAAGTATTCAACCCCTTTAAACGGGACACACTGAAATCATCACTGGTGCAGCCATTTGGTTTTAGAAGTCTCATAATTAGATTTATGGCAATCACCTGGTGCAAAGGGTTTAAATTGATAGTATAAACACACCTGTAATCTGGAAGGCTTTTGGTGGCAAAAACTCTACTGTGAAGACAAGGGAACATGAAAACAGGAAAAAGGGGATTAGAAATCAAGGGTCAGGGGACAGGTACAAGAAAAATTTTAAAACACTGAGCATCCCTTGGAGTTAAGTAAAGTTACTGATTAAGAAATAGAAAGACTGGCACAGGTGTAAATCTACCTAAAACAGGCCATCCTCAAAAACCTGGCTGGCCAAGCTAGAAGGAGACTAGTGAGTGAGGCCACCAAGGGACATGACAGCTCTCATCAGTTTGTGTTTTCAACATGAGAATTTGAATTCACAGTATGTTTGATGTTAAAAAGGAAACTGACAACAAAAAAGGACGTTTGTTTTCTTTCCAAAAATGGATGATTTTGTCTTTTCACATTTAAACATGACGATGAGGAGTGATAATAAAGCAGAAGACAGTTGACTAACTTCAGTTGGCTTTACCATTTTGGCCTTGATAACTGACGAATATGGTGGCGAGCAACAATCCAAAATGTCAGACTTTAAACTGGACCCTCAGAGACCTGTGAGACATCTACAGTGGGGGAAAAAATTAGTTGATCGCCTGCTGATTTTGTACATTTGCCCACTGACAAAGAAATTATCAGTCTATAATTTTAGTGGTAGGTTTATTTTAACAGTGAGAGACAGACACAAAAAAAAAATCAGAAAAACGCATGTCAAATATGTTATACTTTGATTTGCATTTTAATGAGTGAAGTAAGTATTTGACCCCTCTGCAAACCACTGTTGGCAATCACAGAGATGTTTCTTGTAGTTGGCCACCAGGTTTGCGCACACCTCAGGAGGGATGTTGTCCCATTCCTCTTTGCAGATCTTCGCTTAAGTCATTAAGGTTTCGAGGACGACGTCTGGCAACTCGAACCTTCAGCTCCCTCCACAGATTTTCTATGGGATTAAGGTCTGGAGACTGGCTTGGCCACTCCAAGACCTTAATGTGCATCTTCTTGAGCTATTCCTTTGTTGTTCCCCATGACATGTGTTTTGGGTCATTGTCCTGCTGGATTACTCATCCACGACCCATTTTCAATGCCCTGGCTGAGCGAAGGAGGATCTCCCCCAAGATTTGACGGTACATGGCCCCGTCCCTCGTCCCTTTGATGCGGTGAAGTTGTCCTCCATAAAAAGACCCCCAAAGCATAATTTTTCCACCTCCATGTTTGACGGTGGTGATGGTATTCTTGGGGTCATAGACAGCAGAGATCTTGCAGTGAGATCTTGCATGGAGCCCCAGACCGAGGGAGATTGACAGTTCTTTTGTCTTTCTTCCATTTGAGAATAATCGCACCAACTGTTGTCACCATCTCACCAAGCTGGTTGGCGATGGGCTCGTAGCACATTCCAGCTTTGTGTAGGTCTACAATCTTGTCCCTGACATCCTTGGACAGCTCTATGGTCTTGGCCATGGTGGAGAGTTTGGAATCTGAGTGATTGCTTGCTTCTGTGGACAGGTGTCTTTTATGGAGGTAACAAACTCAGCTCGTTACTTGTATAAAAGATACCTGGGAGGCAGAGGTCCTTCTGATCGAGAGGGGGTCAAATACTTATTTCACTCACTAAAATGCAAATCAATTTATAAAATTTTTGACAGGCATTTATCTGAATTTCTGTTGTTATTCTGTCTCTCACTGTTCATGTAAACCTACCACTAAAATTATAGACTGATAATTTCTTTGTCAGTGGGCAAACGTACAAAATCAGCAGGGGAACAAATAATTTTTCCCCCCACTGTAAGAAGTCCGAACGACGAAATACATCTGTTGGCGTTAAGAGCAGTCAGCTATCAGCAGGACAACATCATTTCACTGTGCTTCTCAAAACTGTTAAAAATCACTGTTGGAACGATAAATCTGGACTCTTGTCCATGGGGAGCAAAAGAGGATGTAAGGTGACATTATGATGGAGCGACAAAGTCTGCCTAGGTAGGAGGTCTGGGTAGATGGACGGGACACCGAAATCATGGACTTCAAACACGGGAGACTGTTTCCCATTTCCAACAAACTGTCAATGTCAGTTTCTGTTATCCATGACCGTGGTAATTCCCTAACCTTAAACAAGTGGTTATTACTGTAACCATGACGAAAAAGGTCCCCTAACGTTTAAAGAGTAGTGCCTTATTTCTACGACCACTAGAGGGCGCTGTCAGTTGAACGTAAACTAACTAATGGCATTTGCTGAAACAGCTGATCTTGATAGAACACATGTTCTTTGTAAAAACAACTTTAGTTGTCATTAGACCTTGTCTGTGTTCAAAAACTAAAACTGTTCATTTCTTTTGTCGTATCTTTCTCAGGCTTTCTCCTGGTGGCCGGAGCTGATGACTGACCATGCAGAGAAATTTTTGTCTCTGTACAGAGCCGACATGGATGCCGCGCTGCAGGTCCAGCCTGTCGACTCCTGGGACAGCTTCCCATTATTCCAGCTCCTCAACAACTTCCTGCGAGCTGACCGTGAGTCTCATTTTGTCAGACGCAGCTGTGCTTTAAGCTGAATGCTAAAGTGTGTTAAAGGACAATTCTGGTATTTTTCCACCTCTGTTATTCTCATGATTTTGGACATTCTGACTGTGGTTCTTCTCACTCTGCAACTCCATTGTAGAGATTTGGGAAAAATGTCTCCAGCAAAACAAGCTACTATATATCTCAGGAAAAAGCAAAAACCTTCCAAAGCTTTCCAAATAAACTAAAATTTAAATTCACAAAATGAAAACTAAATAAAATTATAGGATCAGTCAACCACCCCTTTGCGTCGAAAGGAGCCAGCTGAGGTGGTTCGGGCATCTGGTAAGGATGCCCCCCCAGTTGGACGTGCCTGGGACACGGGTGTAGAGATTGTTCACACTGGTCTGGGAATGTCTTGGGATCCCCCAGTCAGAGCTGGCTAATGTGGCTCGGGAAAGGAAAGTTTGGTGTGCTACCCCCGCGTCCCGACCCCAGATAAGCGGTTTAAGTTAAAGATGACGATAAATTCATTGTTCTGTTTTTATACAGATATATATATCTGTATATATATATATATATATATATATTATTGTTCTGTTTTATACTGTGTACCTTTTTTCCTTCTGTTGGCATGTCTTGGTACAGTCGTTGTTGAACAGGCAAATCTCAGAATGAATTCCTGCTTGTTTCATTTACTGGGTGGACTTTAGCGAATGAAATTTAACATAGAAAGTTTACCATGATTTAAGCTGTTGACAAACTGTGTGTCAAACACAGTTCAGTGTATAATTTCCTGCTGTCTGCAATCACAGCTTTACTCTGCCAGTTTCTGTGGGCTCTGAACCAGCAAGTGTGTGCAACAGATCAGATCATCCTACACACACAGACACACACGCACAGAGCTGCTTCAGATTTTATCCAAATTAAATTTGGTTTTCTCTCTGGTGGGTAATCTCCACACAGAAAGTGAAAGATCCAAAAATCCAAAAATCTCTTTCTAGTTTTACGCTGCTTTTCTTCATTACCTTCGCTCCCCACGCACGTATATACTCCAACTGAGAAAAGGACATTTCGTTTATTATCCCTGTAGTGTTTACAAGTACAATGTACACCTTTAAGAGGAAGCATTTTGCAGCTGCAGTTTGAAAATAAAACTTTAAATGATGCACATAGAGAAATTGGACTGTTGCAACAACAACTTAATTCTAAGATTCACCTGTACAGGAATTAAAAATACACTAGAAATATGAATTACCTTTGCCCACCTCACTGCCAACGTTTAGCCATGACTCCTCACTGATACCTTTTTAATTTCTTTTCATGCTCTCCTCTCTTGTGACAGTCTGACCTTCATTTTCATGCATCTAAAACTGTAGCTTTTTGGAAGAAAATGCCCCATACTGCACATGGTCTCACAGATAAGAGCGCTAATTAACACCAATGATGCTAAAGAAAACAAGGCTTGTTAAGAGACGAGGTTAACGGCACCTTGCAGGCTCTGACAGCGTGGTAATTAACAAAAGCAGTGGAGAAAACTCTCGAGGCCAGACGAGGCACACGATCAGCTGCCCGTGGTTTATCTTCAGCTCAGTGTCAGCTGACCTGTCTACCTGTCAGCAGGTAGCTGCAGAGATCAGGCTCCTTTTTAAAAGAAATTAAACTCTTCAGGAGTTGTTTTTCATCTTTTTAGTAGTTTCTATTAAAGTTTGACAGACTTTTATTGTTGTAATACCAGTGGTTCTCATTTATATCCGGTAGGCTCAATAACAGAAACACCTTTGTGTAAAGCAGTACAAATCAACTGCAGCACAAACTATTGCCTCCAAAATTATTCTTGTTAAATAAACACCATTTGCACGCCCGACAACATCTGGGAATGCTCCTGATGAGCTGCACTGTGCTGTGCTTTGAGCACAGATCCCACTATAGGACGTCAGGCCCTCATGCCACCCTCATGAAGTCTTGCTCGCCTCATGTAACGGCCCTTTCCTGGTTTCTCCTCCATGCTCTTGAGACTGTACTGAGAGACACAGCAAACATTTTTGCAACAGCAAGTGCGCAATCCTGGAGGAGCTGGACTACCTGTGCAAACTGAATGGGCTGCAGGTACCACCCCATGCTACCAGTGGTGACAAGGACACTCACAAAATGCAAAACTAGAGAACAATCAGTCAATGTACGTATGCAGTTGTAGCCATTGTCATTGCCTCGTGACATGTACAGTGAGCTAAGAAGTTTATTATTTGAGGCAAGAATTAAAAAACGAGAAATAAAAAACAGTTAGACATCTCGTTTGTTTTGGTTGTCTGAAGTAAGGAGGCCATTCCAGGACATTTTTGTTAAATAAATTAGGTTTTGAAGTGTTGTCTTCTGTGGATCTGTACATCTCAATCATTGTTATGTGATCTTTCCTGTTGTTTACTTTTGGACCAGATAATTAATCAAGCACCTCAAACAGTGTTGTTTTTTGCAGTGCACAGAAAACTAGACGAAAGGTGATGTCATGGAAAAATTAGGGAAAAAATCAGTCAGTGTCACTGACACACATGTATTAAGAGATAGAAACTGAACTGTCAGAGCGGGAAACCACTTATTTATGTTATGTGCTTTTCACCATCTCAAGGTCCCAATGGTGTGAAGAAAAAAAACAAAACAAAAATAATTATGGTGGAAATTTTTGATTAAAGTACGACAAACATCAACATGCACTGCTGTATTTCAGGTTGTTGTATTTTGTGACAAACTGCATCTGAATGCTAAGATTTCATTTGACTGCTGGAGAAAAATCATTGTTTCCTCTGTCCAAGCCCTCCTTCAGCTCCGCAGCTTTGTCCCAGAGCCAGCAGAGATTTGGCGAGATGTGAGGCGTTATTTAACATGGCTGATGCCAAAGTACCTCGAATACAGTAACAGACAGGCAGGCAGATAGACAGACAGCCCAAGGGCACTGTTGGGAACAAAAAAACTCAGCATTTCATTGTGTGAAGAACCCACAAATCTCCTATATTTGTGGCTCATATCTATTATATTTTTTCTAATTACCATCCTCTGTTAATGCCGTAATTATTCCAAGTGTCACAACATTATTCAACTTTAATTGGAGTGTAATGAGGCAATAGATGAGGAGCCGAAACACAGAACAAGCGAAATTATAGTTTTGACTGTTTGCACAAAGGAGGCCTTCCCTCTTTTGATAATTATGTCAAAAGTGAGGGGAAAGAGATTAATCTGAATACAGTCCCGATCAGACACTCGGGTAGGTTGGAGTAACAAAGGTTTAGAGTTTGGAAGTTCATTTACAAGCCTTCTCTGAACCTCACAGTGATAAAATATGAACAAACCTTGACTTGTCTATTGCTCACACTTTTTTTTTTTTTATATTTAAAACGTTCAAAAAAATCTACAAAACCTCTACAGTGACCGCCTGATCGACTCTTTGAGGATTTTCTTCAACAAGTGTATTATCTCTCAGTTGTTCTGTAGATTATTTAAATGCTCACTTGATTGTCAGCATGTGAATGCGAGCGGTTGCGAGGGAGGCTGGTTTTACACTCTCTGGAGGGCAAAAAGGCTAGTGTTAATCATGACGGAGCAGAGCGAGAGGAATTAAAACTAATGAAGCCCTGAGAGACCAGCCTGTCTTTGTCTCTCTTGGCTGTGGACTGTTACCATCACTGAGGATTTATCTGTCTGTTTGACAGTCTTTCTCAAACCTACAAGGAGGGGTTTGGCGAGTGTCGGTGGTGCACAATATCACGAACATCTTTTCGATCCTAGAAGAATCTTTGTACAATACAAAACCTAACTCTTATGGCATGCGATGTTCAGGTTTGGATGAGTCTTTCAGGATTTTTAAGCCTAAAATATCTTAACTGAAGCAGAGTTTGAAGCATGGCCTGTCCGTCAAAGGAATATGCCGTCAATGCACACTTGATGTATACTGTGTGTAAATTGGCGTTCTAGTTCATCGCAAAGCTGTTGGATGGGGTTGAGGTCAGAACTCTGTGCAGACCAGATAAGTTTTTCCACAACAAACTGGGTAAACCATTTCTTTATGGAGCTGGATTTGTGCACGGGCTTGTTGCCCTGTTGAAACAGGAAAGACACTTAAATTAATAATTTCAATATTTTGGAAAATTAAGAGGCAAAGAGAACAGGGGAGAAAATGCCTGTCAGCACCTCTAGAGTTGACAGAGAAATCCGAGTGCCTTTAAGAACTCATCAAAAGTAGTTGGGAAGAATCTGGTGACCACTGTTTGACATTTAATCATTCAGCAACGATCTGTGCCTTGAAACGCATAAGGGTTGTGCAGTGTTATCATGTATGGTATTTAAATAGTATTTATTCTCCACAGCTCACTTGTGCAATGGGGCATTCCACAAACACTTGCAGGACCTGTTCGTCCCCCTGGTGGTGCGCTACATCGACCTGATGGAGTCATCCATCGCCCAGTCCATCCACCGCGGCTTCGAGCAGGAGACCTGGCAGTCTGTCAAGTAAGAGTCCAGTGTTAGCTCTTTATTTGTGAGAATTCCAGTAGTTTCTCTGTCCCCTCAAAACTGTTTTCTTTTTTATTCTGATCATTAAAATTGAAGGTTTTTTAAACATCTAAGTTGCATATTTCTATATTTCAACATGTAGTTAGGATCAGTTAGGTCATTTAAATATTGGCTTATTGTTTGTACATTTGTGCAGTAAAATCTCTTAAATTGTCTTCCCCTCATTTTGAGCGGCCTAGAACAAATCGGTGTCTTTTTGCCTCTGTTCTTATCTTCATGCGATTATGTTTTAACACATGCCATTTGACACCCGTAACACTCACCGGACATGAAATACATATACTTTAGATGTGGTAGTCAAAGTACGATAGCTGGGATGTGCCTATCTGGGGTGAATGTAATAAAGTTCCTGTTTTTCTGGAGAATGTATCATCAGTTCGAGCTGATGCTTTGAATACACTGCCCCTTTGTGTTGTGTTATCAAGCTCCTGGTGTAAGTGATGGGTCATTTAATGTCAGATGCAGTTTTGTCAGTATGATTACTAATGTATGAAAAATGTTTTTCTTTGAGGCAAGTTTGTGTATAGCACCTTTTACCAACAATGCATTGCAAAGTGCTTTACCTATAGATATAAAAGAAACACGGGACAATATAAAAATACCTACAAATAGGATTTTAAAAGATTTTAATGAAATAAAAGATACAAATTGGTTAAACTCAGACATATTAAACAGGAGACTAAAAGTAATTAACCATTTCAAACAACAATTATTAAAAAAGAATCTGAGAATGTGGCACTCAATCTTTTTCTCCCCATTTTGAAGACACTAGGATCATTTTAATCACATAGATCCTCATCAAGGTCACAATGTATGTGATGCAATGCTTCTATGTGTATAGTGGATGATTCTATCCAATTTTATCTTTATATGCATTTGAGCTACAATTTCTATTAAAATAGTGAATTACTTCTGATAAGTATTAATGTGTACAAAGATATATTCTTTTCAACACCATATTTCTGAAATAGTCTCCATCTGATATAATTCTGCTATGGCCCTGAACTGAAGAAATCAAACGCTGCACATAACAGGAACAAAAGGAGGCAGAGCTGAATGTACAGCACACACAGCAAGGACACACTGCAGTCACGAACAATGTACTGAGAGCTGCACTGTTTTTTTAAAAAAAAGAGCACCTGAACTGAAAGAAACCGAATGAATGGAAGTAAGCAGTGACTTTTCTGTCTTTTATTGGTGTTTGCTATTAATCAATTAGTGCAGGCAGAACAAGTGGCTGCTATTACACGTTACTATCCTTCTTTGTGTGTGCTGTGGTGAAGAACGGCCACTATTACTGTGCTATTTCTTCTCTTTCTCTTTCTCTTTGTCTTTTATTCTTTTAACATTTTCCTTTTCCGCCCTCGATCAACGTCACCGCTGACTCTGGCCCAGCAGGTCGTTAACTAACAATCTTGCAAGCGTTCCTCTTCCCAAAGTCCCCAGCCTTCCTCTCACGCTGCCACAGATGCCCAGCTTCTCTGCGCCCGCCTGGATGGGACCGCTGTGTGAGAACACGTATGTATAAAGGGAGGAGGGTAGATGTCTGAGAATTTGTAAACAAGAAACATCTCACCTGAATCAAAGATGAAATCCATCAATAAGCCAGCGTAGAGCTCTTGGTCTGTTATATTCTCCAGCTCTGAAACAACTGGGGTGCCTGACCTGTCTGAAATTACATCGCTCTCGATGAACCAGGACATTGTTTTTTTTTTTTTATATGACAGGCAACATATAGCATTTGCAACAAGACTAAAAGTCTACAGTCATACCAGCGCGGCTGTTATGTTCACTACACACTAGAAAACTAATCTGCTAAATGGATTAAAAATGAAGACACAGCATTTCTGTTGTTAGATCCTTGCCCCTAGAGAGCGGTAAAGGATATATCCTCTGTACAGTAGCCATTTCAGTAGCATCTACGACAGCCCTACACAACTGTATGTATCAGTCTCAGCTGTATTATGATCTGTATGCCAAAAAAGCACGTTAGCATGTTTACAGTTTTCATGTTGAAATACTAAATAACATTTCGCACATTAGCATGGTGCAGTGCATTCAGAAAGTATTTAGACCCCTTCATGTTTTTCACATTTTGGTATGTTGCAGCCGTGTGCTAAAATTGTTAAAATTAATTTTCCCCTTGATGAATGTAAACTCAAAAGCCCATAATGACAAAGTAAAAACAGGATTAAACATGCATCTTTTGTTGCTTATATTTAACATTTAAGGTTCTGCAGGGTCCAGTCAACACTTAGATTTAGACCATAGATTTGTAGGAGAAATGGATCAGTTCAGGGGTCTCATTTATAAAAGTGTGCGTAGAAACCTCACTAAAAGTGTACGTGCGCCTAAAAGCCAAAAATGGCGTGCACCAAAAAATATTCAGACTTATAAAACCGTGCGTACGCACACCTTTAAGCAGTGTTCCCTTTATAAATCACCCATCAAACACCCATAGTTGCCTATAAATGGTCAGTGAAACGCCCCTCATTAATATTAATGGGATGGGTCACAGTGGGAATCAAACCCAGGTCTGTCACACCAAAGGCATGTGTTTTATCCACTGCGGCCTCACCACCCAATATAAAATAATATGTACTGACTGCATGCTACAAAACAAAATTTAACTCAGTGGGACACTGAGGTTCCTTTTGGTGAAGCTGAAGCATGTTTGGTGGGTAAAAAACGCACTTTCACACAACGCTTGTGCACTGGAGGAAAAGAGGCACCGGAGCTCCACCTCTTTTATAACCGATCTGTGCGAAGGGGCATCCCTCCTATGAGCAGTGACGTCGCTGGCTGGAGGGGGACACACAAACACACGCAAGACAGGGTGACCAGGGTACTAATTTGGAGCCCCCGTTTGAAAAGAGATTAAACCAAATGCATACCAACCTGTGTTTAAACATTTATTTAGGTTACACAAACAGTACACTGCCAATGAGTTAAAAGAAATATGACTTGTTGTAGGCTAAATGACAAAAGCTGAAAGATTTACTTAATAAAATAGTGTTATATATTTCAATAATGTGTTTTTACAAGCAGCGCATCACATCCACACGCTGGCGCACAGCGTTTGACTCGATTAAGGCAATGATCATCTGATAACAATTGGCTACATGAAACTATGCACTCGTATTTGTTCTACTGACGCATTGAAAACAGCATCAATTTAACTGTAATTTGTCCTCCTGTTCCACTTATTTATGAGAATGAATTGCACTGCGTGCAAGTATTAATTAAAATGATTCCGGATTCAACTGTACAACATATTTGACCGATTCTTTTGCAGAAACAGATATATTGGTTTGTGTTTATTATCGTAGATCTGATCTGATTTTGTGTGCGCTGCAAATGATCTTAAATGTTTATTTTTTTGCACACTTCAGGGAAAATCAATCAAACGGGTGTTTGTTTATTCAGATAGGCTTTAAGCATATAATACTCAGAGGTAATATTTAGATTTATTTTACACAATAGTAGGCCTGTTCATTTCAAACTGTTCAACTGTTCTGCCACGTGAGTCGCCGTTTCTCATTTCTCCAGTTTTGTGCGTACGCATGGTTCAGATTGCGTGGAGGACCGTACATTCTCCAGTCAAGTTTGTTTTTATAGATCACTTCCTTGGGAAGTGGCCTATGCACGTTTCCAGCCCTGTTTTGTACATGCACTCCATTTATAAATGAGGCCCCAGGTCAAGTGTTTTGGTTTTTGGGGGCCAGGTATGGGTAAAGAACTCTTGCCAAGACTGTCCTCCTGAATGCTCAGCAGTCACGTCACACCTCTGCTTCTGTTCGTCTGTCTGCATGTTTGTCAAAGAGTTTACATCACTAAAATCAAATACTATATCAAGAAACTTCTCTGGTCTGAACTCCTCTGATTCTTTTTGCTTTTTTACTCCCCTGCTTGAAGCTCAAGTTTTCACATTATATTTTAAAAGTACTTTATTTATAATCCACAATAATGCCGTTAAGTCCTGGTCTCCGACAATGAATCCTCGTCTGAATGAGCTAGGTTTGGCATCAGAGGGAGGTTTGTGGTTTCAAATTGTTTCCTTTACACTGTAGCTCCAGCAGGGCACCACATGCATGTGATCGTTCCTCAGAGACTCGTTGAAAATTTTGTATTGCTCCCTGTGTGACGCGAGTCATTGTGCTGTGCAGTATGCATGTCACGTTGTAAAGAATATCAGTGTCATAATAACACAACACCTCAATTTTCATTTACAGCTTGCAAGGAATAAATCTGCCTGACATCTTGTAAGTGGATAGATGAACTGTTTTCACATGTGTGAAAGCTTTAGCCAAAAAACCTGCACCTGCTCCTTTTCCCCTCCAAATTGTCTAGCTGTATCAAAACATGACAAAATATAGGGCTACCTGTTAGTTCACCTGGTAAAGCACGAGCACCATGTACAAGGTGCTCAGAGCCCTAACAGCAGACACCTGAGAACCTCAGGCTGGGTGTAGCTCACAGTGAAGCAGCAGTTCAGAAGACTTTGGTGTGGTGAGAAACATTAAAAATCTATTTTGCAGCATTTACTACAAACTAAGTAACTAACTAAGTAAACTGCAATACTCTGAATAGGAGGCAATGAAAGTATAGACATCTGTATTTTAAAAGAATGCTAAAACAATTAGCCTTTTTTAAATAAATATAAAACAGTTTTTGACTAAGGGATAAAATCAGTGTGAATTTGCCAGTTTTGGCCAAATGGCAAATTTTCAATCCCCACCCTGTACATTTTGCATTCACACTATGCTGGATTCAAGTGATTGCATGCAATGTTGTGTTTCCCCGTTTGGCCTCATGATGTTATCTCACTGTTAATATGAATAAACACAGACACGATAAAGGAAACATTTGTTTATATTAGTTTACTGACTCCGTAACATGATGGTGCAGGACCTGGTAATAAGATTTAGTGCGGAGTAGCAGTTTTGATGGCAGTAGCTCAGAAGATGAAGCAGCTTGAGCTCTGAATGGGACAATGATTGTGATACCATCCAGATAGAGGTCCCAAGAGAATTTAGGACTGATAATGGAATCTCATATAGTTACTGCTCAACCTGTTTCTATAAACGCGCAAGTAGTTTTTCGGGCCAATGAAAAGATGCAGTAGCCTATGTGTAATAGGCTTCTTCCTATGTGTAATACAGTATAAAGATGTGGCTACACCGAGAAATATAAATGCATTCTGAACATTTATATGTGATAGTAAAATGTCATAAATATATTGTATGTGTGTTTGGTACTGTTATTATTACATTATTAAAAGTTCACAAGCAGTATGATTTAAATATCTGGCTTAATCTGTATTATGGAAACGCCAGGTCGCTAAAGACCGGAGGTGTGCGGGAATGTTGGGGGAAAAAACACCCATGCATTGAAGTGCTATTTGTAGTCGGTCACAGTACCTCTCCAAGCTTCTTTCTATTCTCTCTGTGCTTAGGGGAGTACTTGTCTGTACTCCTGTGATTTTGTTCTCTGAATTGTACACCATGTCATTCAATAAAGGGTTGTTGAAGAGAGGAAAAAGACACACTGTGCTAGAGAAAAGGTGCTAATGTGACAGGTCCACACAGTTTATTCAAAAGGTGTATTTGCACCATTGACTCCTGGAAACCAAGTCTGTTCTGGAGCAGTTTATGCTCCGATAGAGGTGGGGGGGGGTAAATAAAATAAGATGGTGACACAAAGCTAATAAGCTACAATAGCTTCCTCGATTTTACACTCTCTGTTTCCTCAAAGGTCAGTACTGTCAAGGCAACTGTGTGACAAAGTTCACCAAAATTGAATCTGATTCAAAAATGTGTGTCTTGGATTTCCTTCACCCCCACAAACGAATCCTCTGATCATAGTGATTCTTTTGAAATGAATTGCTTTTGTTGCAAAATGGTGCCATTTTAAAGAGGGGAAGCATGTGTTGTGGGAAATATGCAATACAAGCAATACTTAAGAAAAGACATGTCACGCAGTTTAAGTCAGTTATCAAGCAAAAATCTCATTGATCTCTAGTTCAGGCTTCTCAAATGTGAGGATTTGCTGCTTTTCTCTGTTTTATATCATTGTAAACTTTGGGTTTTGGGCTGTTGGTCGGACATAACAAGACATTTGAAGACCCCTTGGACTTTGGAATGTATGATGGACATGTATCACTGTTTTCAGACATTTTATAGAATAACGTTTAAAATTGAGAGTAATAAGTGTTGAAAATAATGCTTAGTCGCAGTTGTACTGTTGATTCAGATGTGGCGTCAGTGAGAGATCGGAGGTTTGATCTGAATTCACCTGCTAAGTCCAGTTTATAGAAACATTTCTATATGTTTCCATCTGCCCATCAGTCTGTTTTAGAGCAAGTGAGTCTGCAGCAGAACTGGCAGCCACGTCGGGGCCACCGACGCTCGACCAGGAGGCTGGTCGAGGGTGTGTTTCTTAAAAAGGCTCCTCATGCCGACTCCCCCAGCCTTTCCCACAACACAGACCACACTGTTCCTCTACCTCACTTCACTTGGCCCTCCTCAATCCAATGAAAAAAGAGAGGAAAAAAAGCTGGCACTTCATTAGCAAGCACAGACGGGCGAGTGGGATCGTCCCGTTCCCCGGGGAGCGGGGCAGAGCGCGCTCAGAGAAGAGCACCACTAATTAGACATGAGGGGGATAGCCACCGAGTGTTTAATTGCACCGCAGACTCAGCCCAAAGCGTTTATTCCTGTGCGCCACTTGTTAAGGTAACAGTCTTTTAAAGGCGAAGTGAGAAAAGTGAGAGAGTGAGTGGTGCTTTTTTTAACCCCCCCTCCGTCACCCTCCCTCCCCTCCTTCATCCTCCCATGGCTGTCATTCTAGCCAGGCGCTGTACACTTGGATGTCGGTGGCGGCGAGCGTTGCCATGTGTTGCTGTGTAACCTGTGCGCAGGGGAGAAGGCGGGGAGATGTCCATCTGTCTCTGTTTCAGCCTGGTGCTGTGTTCACTGACTGAAGCCACACAGTTCTGCACCAAAACTACCAAAACCTGTTGAAGATAAACACTAAAACCTAAATACACTCATCTTCTACGAGTCTTTATTTTTCTCAGGTCAAGATACTGAGCACTTATGGTGTTTTCTTTTCACTAGTGGTTGAACAAAACACCAGTGAATAACCATACAAGTGAATCTACATGTTTGTTCACATTCAATTCAAATCAGTCCATTAATTTTTTGATTTACTTTCTTCCTTTGTTCCTTTTACTCAGGTAAAGCGTTAATTAATAGTTTGATATCCTGGACTTGATGTTAAACTGCTGAAAATGTTCATGACCCCTGATGACAGAAAATAAACCCTACAAAGCAAACATTAAAAACATGGAATGAAGTTATAAAAAATGACATTGAAAATCTTTGGAAATACTTTATTGTACGGGTTTGCAGTTCCCTAGTAACAGTATACATATTTCTATCAGGAAACATTCAAGTAAATCAGTTGGAAATTACAGACCCATATATTAAAAAAGCACTTCTAAATGTTTCTTTTCAACAGTAAACTCTGCAGCCTCAGGTGTTGGAGTGCTCTTGAACGCACTAAAATGGTCGCAGCTGTATTACAATCCAAAGGTCACTCGATTAAGACACCAAAACAGTCTTGGCTGTGATTGATTAATTTCTCTGCCACAGGTTTTAAGGCTTAATTTTCATAGAAATGTGCTGAAAACGATGATTGTCTGTCTAGGTGCTCAGACTCTGACCAGACCTTCTGGAACTGCCTCAGCTATTTAATGCAAGCAACCCTGCAAAAGGAAGCAATATATACTGTAATACTCCAAAAGTAACTTTATATCACCCATTCAAAGCCTAATCAGCATGTCATTTACAATGTCCTGTTCATAATCTACATCGCTCTACTACAACCTGGAAAGAAGGAAAGAAATCAATCAAAAAACTGATGGATGGTTTGGGAAATGCTCAGCAGAATGTTTCATGACTTCTCCTTTCAGAAAAAGAGTTAAGATCCTCTCACTTGCTGCAAATTACCAAAATAAGAGCTTAGTGGAACAAATGAGCATCATAGATCCTTGTAAGAAAACACATCAGGTCCATGTAAACGTTTGTGTTGTTGTATTTGTGACATTCAGTTAATAACCCTGTCCATCCTCCCTGCAGTAACGGCTCTGCCACCTCAGAGGATTTGTTCTGGAAGCTGGATGCTCTGCAGATGTTCGTGCTGGACCTCCACTGGCCGGAGCCTGAGTTCGCCAAACATCTGGAGCAGAGACTCAAACTGATGGCCAGCGACATGATGGAGGCCTGCGTCAAGAGGTCAGCCTGAGAGGTCGCCACCGCCGGATCAGGACCTCTGGGTTCACATCGGTCTAGATCCTTCTCACGCTTTCGCTTTATTTTTGTACCACGCACATGAATCACTTTTTTAATACTATGACGAAAGAATACCACCCAGCCATGCACGCAACTATCTCATCAGTAATCAGATTCTGAGTTAGCACTTCAAACGGCCAGTGTATGACCTCAACAAGCTTTAGGACAAATCTGAGCAAATACTTTTCTAACCTGAAGACCCTCAAAGCTCAACAAACTCTAAAAACAAACCTTCTTTTGTTAAATAATAATGGATACTTGCAATAATTGTGTTTCTCTTTTTTTAATACCACAGTTTTTTTTGGTGAAATAAAATCAACACTGTCAGTTTTAAATACATTCAGTTTCATTTTGGGCATCAACAATCATAAAAACCTTTTTTGTGTTTTGTCCCACAGAACAAAATCAGCATTTGATGCCAAAATGCAGAAAGCAAGTAAGTCAACGGACTTCCGGGTGCCGCTGTCTGTCTGTACCATGTTCAACGTGCTGATGGATGCCAAGAAACAGTGCTCCAAACTCTGCGTGCTGGACACCGGTCAGGAGGTAAGGCATGACATAAGTCACATGACTGCACCGCCTGACATCGGTGATGTGACATCACAGGGTTTACATTTTAGGGTACATCTCCAGCAGGATATTTCAAAATTAGATCTGACTGTCACTGCAGAAAATCTCCTGTCCAAACGTTTATTTAAACTTTTATTGAATCCTAAAATCTTTTCCTAAATCAAGCAAACAAACATGGTATTTCTGGCTTGTTTTCCTTTTGGCATCACTTATTTTTTCAGGTATTACCTCTTTTTTTAAGTTTGGATGTAGAGGCACTGGCTGACTTGAAAGGCACTGGTGCACCGGCTCAAATTCCCGTGAGCTGGAATGAGCTAGAAACATGAAACTAGGGGGAATAACTGAAATTGGTGTGCATGACCTGAAATATGAACCCAATCGGCCACATGGTGGCGCTGTAATTAAGGCTTCAAAATCCATTCTTTGAAAGGCCACGCCCCTCATGCCGTAAGTCCGATTGACTTGAAATTTCTCGTACTGGTCCAGCTCAATGTGCTCTACAGAAAAGCCTCAAGGACCATTAAGGTCCGCCTAGAAAGTTATTCTGCCATTTTTAATTTTTTGAAAATCACATTTTTGACATCTCCTCCTAGACCGTAGCTCCGATTGCCACCAAATTTTCAGTGAATCTTCATTGGATCAAGCTTATTAAAAGTTGTATAAAGCGTGTCGATATCTCAATTACTTTTCAAGATATGGACCAATAAACTTCAAAGGGGCGTGGCTCTGGACATAGATTAACACAAATCAGCAACCGTAGGGTCAATCATCACAAAACTCACAGGATATGTTCAGATAGGTGCGCCGGATATACCTGAACAGTTTGATGTACATACGTCCCTAGGGGGCGCTACAAGCACAAGAAAGGTGCTTAGCATTACACAAATTACATTATAAATCCCATATTCATTCTCCAATCATCACAAATCTTTCAGAATATGTCCTCATAAGTAAATGAAACATGCCTTGAAAGTTTTGTTCAAATTGAACACCCGGGGGCGCTGTAAATGCAAACAAGCTGCTATATATATGATATAACGCAAAGCATGCTACAAAATATATATGTTTGTCCAATCAACACAAAACTTGCAGGATAGGTCTACATAAGCACTTCACACATACTTTGTAAGTCTCATTCAAATTGACCACTAGGAGGCGCTACAAATGCATAATAATTGGATATGGAATTAAACAAATCAAGCAAGCTATAGATCAGAAAATGCTTGTCCATTCGTTACAAAACTTGCAGAATGTGTTTCGTAACAATATTGAACTATATGTGTGAAAGTTTTTTGATGGCGATATTGCGAAAAAAGGTATAAACCCGCGAATCGACGCTTGCAGCTATATTATTATTAAATCTGCCACAAAGGGATTTTAAAAATAATTTATGATAATGTTAGCAAAATGTCAAATCAAATTCCACAATTCCATCACAAATTAAATTTCAATAGTCATGTCACTAGTCTTGATATTAGTAAATAGTAAATGGTATAAAATTGTTGTTGTCAGACACTTGTATAACAATCTGAGCCTGTCAGTGGCAAAAGCAGGCACTTTAGTGGACGTACCTTGGCGGTGTGCAATTTCACACAAGGGCAGCCCGGTTGCAGCCCTGTTTCACTGCTGCCAACTGCAGCGCACTCGGTCAATACTGGACCAATTTCAAAAAGTGTTGTAGACACAAACACATGGGAAAATAGGGTCCCGGTTATAAAATACTGAAGTTACCCCCCTATGCAACGATGTAGGTGTCCCTGGTAATGGTTCTGATGTTGACTGTGAGGTATTCACATAACTTAATCAAGTCTTGACAGTGAACTAGATTTGTTTAAGTTCTGGTTTGGTTCTGGAAATGTAATAAAAACACCAATGTGCACATGATCGGGACACTGACTGTGTCTTTTTTTATATCCCACCGGCACATGTTTTGACTGTGCTCAAAGTATTTTTGAAGTTTGTAACATATAGCGTTCCTGCTGTAACTATGAGAGCAGAAACATGACCACTGACAGTCTTCTCATGTCCAACTTTAAATCCCTTTAATTGCGATTCCATTGAAACAGATTTTGGTCTAAAAGGTTGCGCTCAGGTCCTGATCCTGTCATCTTCCTGTCTAGTTTTAAAACACTACAATTCATTTCTAGAACTAATCTGAAACAAGAGGAGACGCTCAACTTGGAAGAGGAGGAATCATCTCCACATTGGCAGAATATTTTTCTTGTTTGTAGAAAAACGAGTCTTGGCTGTGTTTCAGACTAAATCACTTAAGATGGATGGATGATTGTATTTTTCAGTTTGCACCTCACATCTCACCATCAGAGACTCATTCCTCACAGAGTGAAAGTGTGTCAGCTTCTAAAACCCTCAGTCGTCTTTTATTTTCAGCCTCACACCGAACAGGTCAAGTCAAACTGTCAGATCAGCCACTAAAACACGACTCTTTCCCTGCAAACATCCCTCAGACGGGGAGTTCAGGTGTATTTGTGTTCACTTGAAACGACCAAGCGCTCGACATGAGCAGTTAAATGGATGACCGTGAAGCCTGTGTGAGGCGACAGCCTTGGCGTCGCTGAGAGCGAAACCCTTGGCCGCCGGCAGTCTTGACAGAGAGCTAAGCTCGCTGTTCTCTTAACCTTCAGCTTCCTCTCGTCTCCAGCTTTCGCCGAGCCGCCACCGCCGGCTCACAAACACCGTCCGTCCGTTCATTCCCGCTAACACGCACTGAATACCTGCCTGCAGAGAGAGACACACACAACAGCAGCTTTTTACACATCCTGACTGGTTCTAGTGTTAGATTTGAGTTAACATTTTGAAGATGTTGCACAAAGACAATTTCAGACACAAAAGCAAGACAAGAAAAGACTAAAGGGGGTGGGGTCACAGTACAACAAACTCAGTTAATCAAAATGTACCTTTAATGCTGGTAGATTTTCCATTTGCCTCATCATATAAAAAAGTTATTTTACTATAGTGCTGAAATTATTAGTTGAGTAATCGACTAGTTGACAGTCAAATTCAAATACAACAGAAATCAGATGGTCGAGGTTGAGCTAATGTTAACCAATTATATACTGTTGCTACTCCAACATGATGGAGACTCATCCTTCAATATCTCCCCCAATTTCCTTTCCCCTATCTAATTTAAGACAGTCGTATTTAGATGCATCACAAGACAAGACAACAAAAAAAACTTACAGCATCCAGACCATACATAGCTCAATTATTCACATGACACAACAGAGCTAATGATTGTAGAGAACCAACTGTGATATATTAACAGATTTAACATCTTGAATTGAGACAAACAAATCAGTACGTTTTGAGCATTTTGTATCCCTCCAGTCGAGAGGAACAAACTGATTTCATCCAAGTCCATCTGGGTTTCCAAACATAACAAACCTCTATTTGACATTGTGTCGCATTAAATGTTTAATTCAATTTGCCAGGCTGAAGTTCATTCAGACCCAAAAACTCCATTTGAATAACCTTGATGATAAAATGTTCAGTGTGTTTGAATTCTTCTCGGTAGTTTTCAAAAGGAGAAAAGCTTTTACAACTGGTCCGCTTTTTTTGCTGGTTTTACATGTTTTTACAGCCGACAGTGGGAGATAAATTAGGACCCACAGAGACTGAATACCATAACGGTGTTTGGTTTGATAGTGTTGCCAATTCTAACAATTATTCTTTCTTATTCAATGTCACAAAAAATATGTCTGTGTCTGTCTGTCGCACAACATGACTTAAGATGAAACATTTGACTCAAGGTCAAAACTATAATGGAAACTGATATAGAAAGTTGTAAAAACCGCAGAAAAACTTAAACAAGGGGAAATCTTATTAAAGATAATTCATGGTTACTTCTGTGGATATATAAGAAAAAGAATCAGTCTTGAGTTATATTTACATAACCCTGGTATTACAGCTTTTTCTTTAACATTTCAATAAAAACATTTAAAACTGTTTTTAATGTCACTGATGTGTTTTAAAATTTGATTAGCTGACTGTCTGTCCTCTTGTCTCCCCTGTCCCTCATGCCCATGTGTTCTGCACGTCATTGTTTAAATCCCAGATTGACAAACAATGGGTAAGTCCCTCCTTCGCCTCACCGCCTTTTTCCCTCTCTCAATTCTCCACACAAGCTACACCTAAAAACATGTTTACTTGTTTTGAAAACACACACACACATTTCATGTAGCTAAAATATCTCAATTCATCAATTAATCAAACATTTTGAGCCTTTAGTGTGTTAGTGAGTGAGAGAATATTACACAGGAGATGGTTTTAGTTTCCTTCAAACCTTTTTATGTAAACGTTGAGCCTTTTTCAACGACAGTGGTGTCCGCTCGTGTTTCTGGAGAGCTCCAGCACTGTATGTTTTTCAACTTTCTTCACTTTGGCCACACCTGAATCGCTCCTGATTTGCTGAGCACACCTGATCCACCTTCCAGCTCCAGATATTTTCCAGATTATTTGAAAGGGCCTCTGGGTTGGTTAAGAAAGACCTTCTCAGACCTTATGAGCTTCTTCTTCTTTGCTTCTTTTCTTCTTCTGGGTTAAGAATTGTTGGAGGCTATAGTGGATTCGTGAGCACAAATTTCAACCAGCTGTTAAAGGGGCTATACATGTGGTTTTTATCCGCCACTAGCAGTGAGTTTTTCAGATTGCAACCTGGTTTGTGCTCGTACACATGCTCAAACGCATGAGTGAGCATAATCGGACACAAAGACCAAAAAAGGTGGACAATCTGTGCACCTGAGTAATCTAAAGTGATTATGAAGCAAACAGCAGCAGATTCGTGCTAACGTTAGCTGGCTGCCCGTGCCTGCATCGCTATAGGCTAGTTTAAACAAATCGCTCCACATTTGCTTTTTACCGTTACATAATTTCCTTCAGGCTAAAATCAACACTATGACACAATGGTACAGAGGTTAGTAATGTGGCTCGGGTTCAATTCAATTTTATTTATATAGCGCCAAATCACAACAACAGTTATCTCACAGCGCTTTTCATAAAAGAGCAGGTCTAGACCGTACTCTGTGATGATATTTACAGAAGCCCAACAGTTCCCACCAAGAGCAGCACTAGGCGACAGAGGCAAGGAAAAACTTCCTTTTAAGAGGCAGAAACCTCGAGCAGAACCAGGGCTCAGGTGGGCGGCCATCTGCCTCGACCGGTTGGGGTGAGAGAGAGAGAGAGAGAGAGAGAGGCAGCCTACACAATATACACACAGAGGTACAGACAGTGAAAGTAATGTTGCTATAAACTAAATGAAAAATGGTACAGATATGTATAATAGTGTTAATGGTAACCATCGTAATGTTAATGATTATAATAACAATAAGACTAGCAACAATAGTCGTTGCAGCAGAGGGTGTCGAGCAGGAACACGGGGGCAGCAGGTGACCCGCAACCACAGATCCAGACTCCACAGCTCCAGAGCCAGAAACACCTGCAGGAAGTGATAGGAGGAGAGAGGAGAGGACGAGAAAGCACAAGACTACCAGAAAGGGGAGAAGTTGTGTTAGTAACATGCAATAATGGGATGAGGTTGCATACAGAGGGAGAGAAAGTAGAGGAGAGAGGAGCTCAGTGCATCATGGGAAATCCCCCGGCAGTCTAGGCCTATAGGCAGCATAACTAAGGGATGGTTCAGGACTCACCTGAGCCAGCCCTAACTATAAGCTTTATCAAAGAGGAAAGTCTTAAGCCTACTCTTAAATGTGGAGATGGTGTCTGCCTCCTGAACCCAAACTGGAACCTGGTTCCACAGGAGAGGAGCTTGATAGCTGAACGCTCTGGCTCCTAGTCTACTTTTGGAGACTCTAGGAACCACAAGTAACCCTGCATTCTGGGAGCGCAGTACTCTGGTGGGGTAGTAAGGTACTATGAGCTCTTTAAGATAAGATGGTGCCTGACCATTAAGAGCTTTGTAGGTAAGAAGAATGATTTTAAATTCTATTCTGGATTTTACTGGAAGCCAATGCAGAGAAGCTAAAACAGGAGAAATATGATCTCTTTTCCTGGTTCCTGTCAGAACACGTGCTGCAGCATTCTGGATCAGCTGAAGAGTCTTAATGGACTTTTTCGAGCAGCCTGATAATAAGGAATTGCAGTAATCCTGCCTAGAAGTAACAAATGCATGGACTAGTTTTTCTGCATCATTTTTAGACAGGATGTTCCTGATTTTCACAATATTACGTAGGTGAAAAAAGGCGGTCCTTGAAATTTGCTTAATGTGAGACTTAAACGACATGTCCTGATCAAAGATAACTCCAAGATTCCTCACAGTGGTGCTGGAGGCCAGGGCGATGCCATCCAGGGAAACTATATCTTTAGATAATGCATCACGGAGGTGCTTAGGTTAGCTGGTGAAGTAATGTGAAAAGCCACACAACTGTGTTGTGCACCGGATAACGTTAGCAGCTGGTCGGCAAGCTAACGTTATCTAACTTGAGCCAACTAAAGTACAAAATTACAATAAATTTCACATGCTTTGCAGTAATGTTAGTTTACCTGTCCAATAGGATGACAGCCAACTCTGTGTCGGTTTCAAAACAAAGCCGAGGTCTCTCCATGACTCAAGCCTTTCCGATGTTGACTGTGTTTTCACCCAAAGGGCTCCAGCACATAAAACTTTGTTGTCGGTTTTTATCCTAACGTGGAGTTTGTGTTGTTCTGGGAGCCAGGGTTTTTTTGTTTTGCTTTGTTTCAGCACATGGCCGTATCTGATGCCTCAGCGACAAACTCTGCTGCCACTCTCCCTTTTTGGCATTCGTTTTTAGGGAGAGCAGTGTCCATATTTTTATTGTGTACATATGTGGGGAGCAAGCGAGCAGACAGCCTATGAAAAATCTGCACTTGAGAATTTAATCCAGATGAAAAACTCCTCTGCTGAATTAATTAATACTGTTTTGATATCCCCCTCATTTAAAGAGGTCATTTAAATAGTGTTGGAGACTTCATGTTGAAAATGTGACCCGGTTCAGAATCTAAAACACCTCACAGAGCTGAAGTAGCAGCAGCGACTGCAGCTCCATGACCAGATAAATGTTTTTAAAAGCAATAATTGTTCTTTTCAGTTTTTGCTGCGCACATGGCAAAGACCAAACAATTTTTTCTCTTCCTCTCTGCTTTTGTGTCGGCCTTTGTAGAAATAAAGCAGGGAAAAGCAGCAATGTTAATTGAGGTAAGAAGAGAAAAAAAGAAAAGCTCAAGATTTGCCGAAAAGATTCAGCGCACTGAAAGAGAACTGCCATTTTGCGGACTTGTGGAGGGGAAAAAAAAAACAAAATTAGGGCTGGCGGCGGTGACCTCCCCAGACCCGCAATTTGTCAGTGATCTGTGCGCTTTGTTGATTGAAATTTTTAATTTGGGTGTTCTTTAGACGGCCAGTGAAAGGGCATTGTCGCCAAGAGATGAACTCCCCTGCTGCTGCTGCCATTCAGCCCTCAGCCCCAGCCTTTTTTTTCTCTCTTTCCTTCAAGGGAAAAGGTGCCATGAATATGTTTTAGGGGGGGCCAAACGAGACATGAAATGGCGGATTAATTGAATCTTGTGTGAGCCTTTGGTCCTCGCAGCTGGACCGGTGCTTTAGAGAAATACAAGGCTGCTCTAATTGTAGGGAGACGCACAAAAAGTATCCTTCAGATTCCTTCGCTTTTCCAGCGCGGACGGGAATGTCAGCCACATAATGGTCCTATTAGCTGCTTAACTCAGCGGCGTTACACGGTTGGGAAGGTTTTTCACGCCTCGCCATGTCGGTGAGGTGTGTGTGTGTGTGTGTGTGTGTGTGTGTGTGTGTGTGTGTGTGTGTGAGCTTCGTGTTCATATCGAGTGTTTTAGGTTTGTCTTTCTGTCTTTTACAGCACAGACGGTGCTGCTCTTCTGTCTCGAGGAAGCAAGGAGTCATATTTGGTCTTTGTGTCCTGTCAGTTTTCTGAAAATAATAAAATATTGCTCTTTGTCCCCCCCCCCTCAGCAACAGTACCACTCCAAAATCGATGTTCTGATTGACGAGGCGTTCAAAGACATGATTTCCTCCCTCGTCTCGAAGGTAAATCTCTTTTTATCCTCCAATCAAATCCATATATATATATGTGTGTGTGTGTGTGTGCTGAGATTTATTCATTTTTTCTTTATTTAATCCATGACTTACTCTTAGATAGTGACAGGATGGGTTTCTGACTTTTCCCTTTAAGAAACACACAATGTTTTTTCATAAAAGAGGTGCACTAAAGAAATAATAATAAAGAAATAAAGTTGTTTCAAGAATGTTCATGAACTGTATCTCCAAACAAGATCGAATGATGGATCACAGCACAAAACTCGAGACAATGTATTTATTTAGAAAAAAAAGAAAAATTAAAAAAAAAAAAAACTTTGTGCAAAGGATGAAAAGTTTCTAAAAACTACAAATGACTGCAGTAAATTGTCATTGTGTCTCCCCCCCCCCCCCCCCCCCTCTGTCTGCAGTTTGCCGCTGTTTTAGACTGCGTCCTCTCCAAGCTCTCGAGATACGACGAAGGGACATTCTTCTCTTCAATCCTCTCTTTCACAGTGAGTAGCCATGTTTTTGTTCGCCGAAACAGAGAGCAGCGAGCTGTTTCTTTCACTGCTCACAGAGGCAACCTGTTATTTGCTGGAAACCAGATCTTCCCAGCTGGACTTCAGTGTCATTCTTCTTCTTCTTCTTCTCCTCCTCCTCCCCCCTCCTCCTCCTCCTGCCTCCCTCCTGAAAGGTGAAAGCAGCTGCCAAATATGTGGAAGTCCCTGTGAGTTTGTCGATTCGCCTGCTGATTTATTATTCACCCTGTTTGTCACAGTTGGTTTCCATGTTTGTGTTTCCATCCGCATTCAGACCGTCGAAGCGTCGGGTGGAAAATAAAGCGGCAGCCTGTAAATGCAAAGCGGCCGTCCTTTGCATTCAGCCTCAGTCATGTGTTTGTTGTTGTTTTTTTTAAGTTTGTCATCATTCAAGAGGATTTTTATTCCATCTGCAGCTTCACAGCCAAAGATCACACAACAAGCCTAATAAATTGCACTCTTGCCCTTGGAGATGTGTTTTGCTGAAGTGTCTGTTTGTGGGCGGTGGCGTTTGGGAGTCGAGTGGTTAATGAACGACGGCGGCGTGGCAAAGATCAGAGGCTGCGGCGAGCGAGCGGGATGAGGAGACGACACAGGAGTTAAAGTGTCGAGGTGATGAGGCATTAACGGTTGGCGGCGTTCAAGGTGTGAAAGAGCAAGAGGTTTAATCTCCAGAATTAGATCTCACAAAGATAAGGCGACCCCTCATTTTCAAAAGTGATTAACAGCTCAAAATTAACAAAGTACAATCCCTCTGTGATTTGGGTTTTAGCATGTTTTTACATTTTCCTTCTCTTTGATATGAATTTTGGCAGTTTCTAAAAGTATCCTCTGGGATTAAAGATATTTTAATCCACGGCTTCAATCCAAACAGAGCAAAACAATGTGGAGGAGAATTGAAAAATTTAAATTAATACAATAAAAAGGAAAATGAATTATTTTTCCTGTCTTACTAGATGTAGTTAGACTGCAATTAAATGATTTTGACCACAATATAAAAATACATTTCATATTGAATGAAAAAACAAGTTGCATTATATGGATGCTCTCAGTAGATAATGTCACTTTTTCCAATGGTGACAATTTTCTAATTTTACTGTTTGCTTAACTATTATCTTGTTGGCGTGTGCGTGTATATGTGCATGTGTCCACAGTTAATCTCGCACACTACTAGACCCATCAGCCTGTTATGTTTTTTGTGCAAATTTGTGACTGTTTGCTCAAGGACCTCTCATGCTTGCAGTGATTCTTCTTTTTTGAAAAAACTATCTTATTGACTGCTCTGTTTTATCCCGCCATTGATTGCTGACTCCTCACTCCTCTGAACTGGCCATAAGTGATCAGCAAATACTTCAGTGTGGAATCTTGCTTGTTGTTTGTTGCTTGTCACGTTAGGCATTTTCACTTTTAAATTGACAGTTTGCGTAGACGTCTGTCTACACTGGTTACACCTGGATAATGTTACCTGCATGTTGTCTCCCATTCTTTCTGCTGCTCTCATGCATACACGCTGGACACAGCCTGCCCTGCACTCCCTGTTTCCCACCCACATGCCCCCAGTGTCCAGTGATGCACAGATAACCGTTAAAGAACACACTGATACATCAATACGACACACAATAAAGAAATCGCGGGGAAAGATCGCGCTGCTCGACACAATTTAAAAGACAATATAGACTACAGGGGCTGGTAGTGGTGGAGTGAAGTGATGTGGGTGCAGGTCTCTAAGTCAAGGCAAAATTATTTATTGGGTGGGGTGGATGATTCATGCGTACGTCATCACTATCCCAGACACATCTGGTGTAGATCTGCCCTCTACTCAGTGCACTCTTCTAGTTTCTGATGTTATTAGACAGATGTCTCAGCCCATCAGACTCAGCGGTGGGATAACCACATCTCAGTATTCCAGCATCCTTACAGATTGCGTCCATATTGCTCCTCACAGTAGACATTCAGTCCCAAAGTTCAGTAGCAATGCAGTAAGTAGCGTGTCCTTTATGTACAGAGGAGGAAGGTAAAGGTGTCCGAATGCAAGAGGCTAGATTTCTTGTCCCGTCACAAACCTGCAACTAACTTTCTTTTTTAGTTTAGTTTTGTTCTCGAGTTAGATGAGAAGATTTATAACTCTCTCGTGTCTGTTCGCTAAATAGTTGCTACACTTTGCTACGAAACATCAGACTTTAACAGCGTGTCTACGCAGGAGGCTCCCATGTGTCTGACAGATATGCTCCTGTTTTAATCCGTACAGCTGTCTACACGGGCCGCATAATGACTCACACTATACATGTGAATGGGTATTTGCATGCTTAGTATGCTTATATTCTATATTTTTCATGTTATGTACATGACTACAGTGATTTTGCATTAGGCTCTAAATGCCAGAACACAGGCTGACCTACACGCAATACTGTGCACCGAAACTGCTGCTGCTCTCTCTGCTAGCGTGCTGCTCACGCTGCACCCCCTGTGTAGACACTGTGTAACACTGGAGACCGCTGTTCGTCTTCCATTTCCAACCGACATTTCCTTTTAACCATGACCATGTCGGCCCCTAACCTTAACCAAGTGATAATTTTAATGCACATCAACATATTTCCCTGAACATAACCAAACATTAACCATTGCATTTTCAGATCATAAAACTTGTTTATTTTAGAAGGCATAGACAAAAAATGTTGTCCTGCCAATAGGCCGGAAATGCTTCTATGCGTATTTTGTTGTCTAATTTTGGAGCGTTTTTCTAGGGTTATGAGATGATATGATCGTATATAAACACTGTTCATTCCATGATTCATTAAATTTGCCTCGTTAACATTTTCTCTTTGGACTTTGATATAATACAGTTTGAGGATAATGGAAATCTTAATGCACCAGCGAAGTCAGAGTTCAGAGTTGTCCTCAACTGTCATGACAATGGCTATTATTCACAAACAGCGCGTACAAACGTTTTACACGCAAATCCATAATTCATCAATATTTCTAACCTGAATTTGTTCATACTCAACAAATTGAGAACTGCCTTAGAACATGCATACGCACAAATGATGAATGCCCGGCTGTCATAGAAACACACACCTTTAAACTAAACGCATGGTTTACTAAAACCTCGTTTATTAAAAAATGATTTAATAACAATATTTAAAACAATCAATTTGCTAATGCATTGGGCAAATGTATAAAATAACTGAAACTGACACTCTTTCATCCTGATCAATTATTGTCATAATTAAAATATTCAACTATAAAAACTGAACCTAGCTTACATTGGAGTATGTGAGAATATCCATATTGCAATTTAACAGTTTTGGTTTTCATTATATAATGTTACCTGTTTCTCAATGATAGGAAACGTATTTCCTTATATAGAGAAATGGGGGCGTGGCATTTCTACTCTGACTCCTACTGAATGAGGCCCATTGAGACGGGATTTGGAGTGATGAAGTCTGTTATACTTAAAGCTTTAGAGTAAAAAGACACGATGATGATGTGTTTTATGTTGAAACCTTGTTGCACTTTATTAAAAAAGCGTCATTACCGAGTCATACAGCTTTACTTAGACTGAGATACCTCTAGGTTTATATATTTTTTTATGCACGTTGCATTTGAAAAAAGCATGCCTGAAACACAGACGTGAAAACATCCTACACTGAGTCAGAAAGAGCAGCACAACAACCTTATCTAACCTCTTAATCCTCTGCCCCGCCGTGGTACATCTCACTTATCCCATCATGCTTTCTGGTTCCCATCCAGACTTCCTCCTCAATTGCCACCTCCCATGAAATTATAATGTAACCGCTACCTTGGCCTTTTGGTCTTTTGTGTGGAGGGAACCTGACGCAGGTAAGCCTCTTTTCCAGGTGTGGTGAAGAGACGCCTTGCTGGACGGCTCCGCCCCCACACCTTCTCATGAAAAGATGAAGCTTTCACCCTCAAGCGTTTACATTTTGGAGACTTTCTGCTTTTCTTTCTTTATATTTTAGGGGGAAATACCTTTTATTAAAGGGGTACATTTATCTGATTTATCTGTTAACTTTCAATTTTTAGGAACTTGTTTCAGTTTGAAGTTACTCTACCTCGACAAGCCTTTCTCGCTTGCTTTTCCATCTTCAGTGGATGTAGAAACATTAATTGGTGTTTTTACCTGACTATGAAAGTAAACTTAAGTTTGATAAACTATTAATTTTACTTTGCACACTTAGTACTAAAGTTTGATCCAGAGCATGCCGCTGGAATAATGAACCATAAAAAGTCCTTCACTGCAACCTCTCTTTTCCAGGTTGTATCAAGACCAGAGTCACATTATTCATTATCTTTATTTTATAAGCTTTAGTCATGTACATTTATTTAGTGAGTCAGCTAAACTAGAAAATGAAACTGTTGGTAAACATGCGTCACAGGCTGATGTACGTACCCTCAGCGACGGACAGCCGTCAACATATACACTGTTTTGATATTTACGTTATTTTTGTGTTGATAAAGACCAACAGAGCGAGTCAGTGCGTCGATAAACAAATGAGCGTTAACGTGCACATTATTATCCAACTCCGTACAGTGTAGCTAGATCGTAAACAACAGATAAGATTTTGACCTAGGATCTCCAATCTGACTCCCATTTTTTTCTTTTTTATGTTTTATTGCAGAAAGTGTTTGCAACCCATGACTGAAATAGTCATATATCCCTCAAGGACCCCTGGGGGTCCCCGGACCCACTTTGAGAACCACTGATTTAGATTATAACTTTTATCACCAGCTCTAAATGTCAGCCACATTTTTAATACAATGATGATTGAGTATCCTAGTTTGTAGGCCTAGCTGTTATCGCTATTATGACCATAATCATAAATATAAGCTGATTGACAGATTCACACTGATACAAATATGGTTTTACTCAGATTCTTTTTCTTTATATTTAAGATTCACATTTCTGTCGATTAACTAAAAATTACATTCATTATGCTGAATATCTAATTTGTTTAATGTCAATTCATTTTAAGCTCACACATGGAGTGCAGTTTTCACAATATTGTTTATTGGCTCCTTGAATTAAACAGTGGCTCCCTATAAGAGTTCCATTGGGCCTATTTGAATTTATCCCAGACAATCCTGAATCAAATAGTAATGTTACTGTATTACTTTATTTACTTACCTAATTTAAACTTTTTGTAGTGAAGTGTTTTAAAGTAAAAGAGTCATTCAGTTTGTTTCTCAAACTGGCTCACACATGTTCAGCAGGTCTGACGTGTCCTCGCTTGTACGGCCAAGATACCAGTGACAGCCAGCCACATATGCTCATATCAAACATATGTACACTAGCAAAGCAGGAACACAAACAGTGAGACAGCAATCATCATCACTGGCTCCATACCATCTTGAACACGACACAGTCCTGCAGGGCCGCTCCAAATGTTTCTGGAGACCAAAGCACTCAGAAATATTTAAATAAAATGTATTAGCTGACTTTTGTCAGAGGGGTTTTGGAGGTCTGAGGGTTGGAGACGTTGACCGTGTAATTACAGTGTCCCTGGTTTAAGTCTGTCTGGGTATTTTTAAAGACTGCTAAGTAAAATCCTGCCTACAGTATATTTTTGAAGATTTAAAATGATTAATTAATACTCATCCATGAATTAATAAACAGTAAATTAACAAATGAACATTTTCATAATCGCTCAATCAATCGGCTAAATATACCAAACATTATCTGGTCCTTGTTTCTCAAACGTGACGATCTGCTGCTTTTCTTAATTTGATATGATTATAAATTTTAGTGTCTATTTAGACTGTAAGTTGGACAAAAAGAAGCGATATGAACAATCACTTTGGACTGCTGATCCATCATTGGTTGCAGCTGTCACGTCTTTATTGCTGCATCAACAGTTACAGTGGACAGGACAGAGAATTGATATTTTCTCCTCTGTATTTTAGCATCATCAGCACAGATATTTTAAACTGACATGCAAATGCACATATTTGTACACACACAACATGCACCTGGTATAAATGAAATGAATATAGGGCAGAAAACAAGACTGGTAGCAGTGTGTAATTATCTGGCATTTCACTTCCCTCTTCCCCTTCCTCCTCCTCCTCCCCCACTAACCGCTTATTATCAACGAGCCTCTCCTCCTCCCTCCCCCCCAATCCCCTCCCTGTCTGTATCCGAACAGGAACATCGTTTAATTTTACACTCTCATTTTTTTTTTTTTTGTTGTTGTCAAATGTTGACGAGCAACCAGGCGGCCATTATCCCGGCGCGGAGGGGATTACTGGTGTTTGGCTACAAGTGAAGAAACGGTGAAGGAGACAAAACAGACAGAGGGCAGAGCGTGACAAGAGCACTGAGCTGCTTGTATGTGGGTTTTTTTTTTTCTTTCCGTCTTTCTTTTCTCTTGTGTTAAAGTCTTAATCTCAGTGGCTGGAACTGTGCCGGCGTGTCTGATCTGTCATGCTGCTTTGTCACCTCGTCAGAACGAGAGAAAGGAGAGGTAAATGATTGAGACTAAGCCTTAAGGGGATGGAATTGATGTCTCAAGTGACAACAAGGGCAGTAATATGTTGCCAGTGACACACACACACACACTCAGTCTTGAACGTTGTGGTACTGATTTTTCTCTCGCTTTGACCCTGTCCGCACTTGCACAGATATATTTTTAAAAGTTGCTCTTACTTACCCTGTTTTGGGCCGTCCAGCCACACTGTACTTGTCTTCAGTACACTGTATGACGGAAGTATAATGACACCTGAACATTATCCCCATATGTGATGAACATGTGATTCAAGAATGTGCTTTTCTAACAGCCTCCACTCTTCTGGTTTCATTCTCTCCACCTGACTACCTTTTGGAACCTGGCCGCAGGGATTTGCTCCCATTCAGCCACAAGAGCTTTAGTGAATCAAGTCAAGTTTATTGTCACAACACAATCACATACAGTACAACGTCTAATCAAATTTGACCAACCCTAAGTATAAGGAGCAGCGCCCAGATTACCCTAGTACACATACACTTGAGGAAATCCACGCAAATGTGTGATGGAAGCCAGCGAGGCGGTGCAGCGAGTAAACCTCACTCCTCGACACCATAAGAGACGCACTGGCGACCGACTGCAGAGCCCATGGGTTTCAGCCTCCTTGTCGGCGTGTCCACCTCCAATGGCCAAAGTCGCCGGTTAAAGTAAGGACCGTGCGGTGCGTTTCGCGGGAGCAGCCGGTTACATTGCTGCCGTGACCCGGATGGGAGTGAGGTTTAGGGGGGCGAGTGTGACGGAAGCCAGCGCGGCGGTGCAGTGAGTAAACCTCACTCCCCTACACCTTAAGAGGTGTACTTGCGGCCAACGCCAGAGCCCATGGGTTGTAGCCTCCTCGTCGGGAAAACGTGCAAACTCCACAAGAAAGGATCTGCCACAGCTGGGATTCGAACTCTGCTCTGTGAGGATACTGTACTAACCTCTGAGGCACTGTGCTGCTAGCCAGGGCTAACGCTGATGTTGGTTGATAAGATCTGGTCAACCTGAAGGTGTTAGGTGGTGTTGAGGTCAGAGCACAAAATGTTGCCACAAAGTTGAAAGCAAACTGGAAGCATTAAGATTTCACCTTTATTAGAACTAAGTGGCCCAAAGCAGTAAAAGCAGCCTCAGCCAAAGGCTCAGCCAAACAAACAGCAGCCATCTATTTTTATGCCTTGGTAGCTTGAATACAAAGAGGGTCAGGAATTATAGTCCAAGGCAGCATACATTACAGCACTGTAACATGCCATGTGGGCCCACCAAATACCGAAGCAGGTTACCTGATGCGGGGGTCTGTGCGTGCTGATCGAAAGGAGCTCTATATATCTGTAACCCCTATACACGGTTCCAGTTTTGGAACCAAACTTATTGAAAGAAGATAATCACTAGCCTCTGACAGAGCTCTGCAGTGATAGTTTCCCCCTGAAAATGAGAATGTAGCATTAATGCCAATCTTTTGGACTCTCGGGTGGGGTCCTGGAGGTGTTCGTACGTTTACCTGGTTCCAAAGCAAATTAAACCAAAGATAATTGATTTGTATTATCATACCTGCAGCTATATGTCGACTGACCACCAGCTGGTGATGAGTTGAATATGGTGCTTGGTGAGGCTGGTGGACAAATCGAGTAAATCCAGGTCCTACGAGGTCTTATATTCCCAGAGGAATTTCATCAGCAAAGTTGGAAACATGTTGATAAAGTCGGGGAACAGAATCAGTGGTGCATGTTTAAAGCCTCCATTGCAGGGTTGAGAGATGTCTATAAAATTTTCACCAGACGATGTCTACAATGAAACATCAGGATGGACGATGACATCCCTGGTGTAGCGGTAGTCCTATGTGCATGTGTAGCCTGCTCAATCACTACAATCACAATGCTGTCATTGGAAAGGCTTGCTTGGAGTTGTGGCCAGTAGGTCACATGGGCTTGTTCCACTGGTGGATTGTTTGATTAAGAGCACTCCTGAATCAGCAAACGGGTATCCAGAGGAATAGACTCAAGTCTTTTTGTCAAAAAAAAATAACACCGGTCTCTCAGATTTTCCAGACTCGTCACTCAGTAATGATGTTGACGATCTTGATGTGAGATCAACATCCCGCTACAGACGTCATTTCTGTTGTTTGAGTCTAGATGGAAATCTTCTGACATGCTTATACAGTTTTGAAATGTAGCTGCAAAAACATTGACATGACCTGGACGTGTCTGCTGGAACAGATCAGAGACAAGTACTCTAACACACCCAGTAAGACACACATGGTTCATTCAGTCAACATTTCTAATCGTCATTCAACAATGATCCTCGATCTGCCAGACTCTCATCTCTCCACTCACTCCAGAGGATTATGGTGAGACTGACAGGCCTGTCAGTCACTGGTCTGACCCTCCTCTTTCTGGTTGAACATGACGCTCATACCACCCCTACTCTTCCTACACACACACACACATATGCTGACCCCCCTTAACCCCTGCTATCTGTCCTGCGGTCTGTGTGAATCACAGCATCTCTGACTGATATCAGTCTGTCACTCGCTGTTCGAGGCATCTGAAACATCTGCTGTGACAGTTTTTTTTTATCAGAAAACATTTTACTTACAACTATCAGAGAGAGTACACTATTTTCTGTTACAGTATATGTTACTATGAGTGCGGAAACGGGAAAGCGGGAACGCCTCACATTGGAGAAGATGCAACCACAGATTGGTTTTCACTTGAAAAATGACAATTAATTGATCAAAATCGTTGCCGATTAATTTTCTGCCTGTCAATTAATTGGTGACACGACTCATTATTTCAGCTCTACCACACTGGGTGTTTGTGTGGGTGGACATTTTCACAGATGGAAGTATGCACCAACTGCATGGACTGTTGCAGACATTGGCAAATGACTATATTTATGTCAAGTAGACATTCACAACTATGGGAAAGTGAAAAGTAAAATTTGAGCTTTATGCTTAGATAACAGTTCAGATTTATTTATTTGCACCTATGTTACAAAGATGAGGTGTAAGAAGCGCAGACTGTCCATCAGTCATCTACATCACAAGATGTCACATCTGTCGTGGTGAAAAGGTATAGAGATCAGCTGTGTGTGAACTACGTAGCTGGTTCTTTGCTTGTCAGATCACAAACCCAAATTTAGGCACCTGATGCGGTTTGTGACGGAGCTGACATTAGGTGATGGCGTTGACTGTCAAGATCCTTTTATTTTTTTTTTACCATGTGACATTTTGTGTTTCTCCTGTGTTGCATTTGATAAGCAAAAGGTTACAATCCCAAATCTCTAACCTTCCTTTTGCCTTTAAGTGAAGCCAAAAGGTTTCTGGGTTTCTTGAGGCTCCATTTCCTTGTTTTTCCACGGGGGACCTGACGTGCCATGCTCAGCAGCGCTGTAGCAGAACAACAACCCCCTCGGGGCGGACGCATGCCGGCTCAGAGAAAACGGGTGTGAAAGATGTCAAAGCAATTACAATAAGCATTACAGTTGTAATCTCCCTTGACAACAGGGAGTGTGAATGAACAGTGTTTTACCCACTTCTCTTGCCTCTGGCCTCTCCACGGCGAACAGACTGCTGCTTCCACAGCAGTTATTGTTTCCTCCAGTGTAACAGCTCCAGCAGCCTCTTGTTACTCCCTACACAGTAGATTATTATTTTTATTTTTTTCACCTGCAGGAAGCTGCAGGTGTTGCTGAACACTTCCCTGTGTTGAGTGTAAACCAGTGTTATCCTTAACGAAAACACACTTGAAACATTTACAGAGCCTGCTAGGCGTCTGACATTATTGATTCTGAGCTGAATATTCATATTTTGTAATTTGCAACCTGTAATTTACAGCGCTACTAGAGTCCGTCATAGAGAGCTGGAAGACGCGATGAATCGTACAAGTGAAAAAACGCACGCTTTAGGACTCTTTCAGACATTCTGTTTCAGATTACTTGCTTCTTTTTATTCCAATTCAAGCACTGGGTAGAACAATCCTTTTTAGCATTAAATGTTTAACGGATGTCAACATTATCTCAACATTGTGTTGCTAAAACCTAAAGGATGTACATCTACATATCTCATTCCAGCAACAAAATTAAACTTTAGTAAATCCAAATTGTCCAAGAGTGTGGAGGCGACTGGTGCAGCGAAGGTGAAAGCGCAACTCATGTGAGGGAATAAATTAAGGAATTTAAGGGGATGGAAATGTGAATTCAGCACAACAATTGAGTAAATTGTAGGAACAAAATCATTTTGATGGTCATTTGTAGTGTGAAGGAATGATTCAGAAAAACATTCCCCACTGAGACACACACCAGACATCAAAAGAATTTACATTCTTGTTAGAGAAATGGTTCTTTTCAGCTGAAATGAAAATTAGAACAAGGATTGGTCATAAACATGAACTTGAACTGCAGAAGTAAATAAGAAACAAAACAAAATGAGATAAAATTGTTATTGCAGTTCACTAGAGCCAAAGTAAGACCCTGAAGTCATGTTTTGTTCTTTTTAGAATTTGATCAATACTGTGTGCAAAACATAACAAACTGGACAGACTTTACAAAAACACACTGAGCATCTGCTTTATTGACCTTCAAATACTTATGACAGTAAAATTCTCAACAGAAACAAAATTACTTGCGTGTTTTCTTGTCGTGTCGCAGGCTGAGCAACTTTATGGCTAAGGTTTTCTGGTTTTCCTACTGATTCTGACCATGGTGTGTTGCAACACAATTTTTTCTAAAAATTTCTTTAAGATATAGTAAGAAAATTGTACATTGAAAGAGTTAATGGTCTCATTAGTTTAGAGTCACATCAGAATTGAGACTTTAGCGCTGTGTAATGTTTTGCTGAAGCATCTGTCTTGTCGTCGCTTTCCCGTCGGCAGCAGGAGGACAAACGCTTCTTCACTATGCTGAGGAACATGAGACATTTACAAAAACAGTTTTAAAGTAGGCTCCATGTATAAAGGAAGAAAATGTCATTGTTGCTACAATCAACGTAGCTCTATGTGCCCACAGTGAAATTGGGGGCCTTCATCCATCAGTATAGACGTAGTTAATTAATTCACAACATATAGACAGCAGGAGATTAGTACAATTTGAATAGCAGATGGCAGACGGATGAAAGAAACCCTGAGAGTGAGAGACTGTGTAGAGTTGTAGAACTTTGTGGAACAGAGGCCCAAGCTAATGGGAGGACTTCAGCTTTCTATGCATTGTTGTTTGTTTTTTCCTGTTGACATTATTATTTGGGGTTCTGTTTCATCTCACTATAATAAAAACTGTAACTATACAGAACTAAAAAGTTCTGTATGTGTGCAGAGGTCTTCATGTGCAGCCAGCAGGCTCTCTGCTGATTGGCTTCCTGCTGTAGTGGAGTATTAGTTTATGAACAGCATGGATGAAGTAAAATGTGCACCATGAATTCCAGCCATGTTCTCATTTTCAACACCAGGCTCAACAAACTGCTTGCTGTGACTGTCTGACATCGTCCTTCATATCTGGTATATTTATCATATCATATATATATCAGGCCTGTGTCCGTGTCCTCTCTCCTGCAGAAACCAGGGATGGATCTGGCCGACACCTACATAACCTTCGTACGGCAGAACCAGGACATCCTGCGAGACCGCGTCAACGACGAGCTATACGTCGAGAAGGTGTTTGATGTGAGTGCTGGTTTATTTTTGTAGTTGAGTCAGTCATTTCTATCAAGCTAATTCTCAAATAGGGTATTAAAGAAATCACTGTAGATGAGATGGACACAGTGAGATGATGTCTATAAAAACACACCAGTTGAACCTGAAAGTGACTGAAAGAATATGGAAGACATTATAAAAAAAAATATAGCTTCTATGTTTGTTTCATGCATTAATTTGAAGTAGGTTACGGTCTCAAATCAGATGTTTTCATCTGCTGCTATGTTTTCTCTCTTCAGTGGAAGCTTCCAGTTCTCTAATTGTCCTGAAAATCTTCTCCTTAAACAACAGCAATGAGTCGCATATCCTTGCATATGAAAATTAGCATTGATAATGGCCTTTTTGCAAGCATCTGGCGAGGCTCCTGAGGTAGTGTGGCGAAGAGTAGGCAGTCAGATGAGGTTGTACAGTTGACGCTACTTGACACGTTTTTGGTGCCACTGCTGCCTCACCTGGCTTGCAGCTGGCTGCTGAGGCATGAAAAGCAAGAAGTAGATCAAGAAAATGCAAGCCATGTCTGAAATAAGAAATGGAAAGTCTCAGACATATTAAACTCAGTCCATAGAAAAGTAGACACAGTGAGCCTTAGATGAAAAATACATAACAAGAGTGTAAGAATATGACACGACACATAAGCCATGACCTGCTTATGAAATCTTTACAACCGGGCTTTTTGTGACAAAAAAGCAACACATCGTTGTGACGTCCCTCCCGTCAGCCGGCCATTCTCTGAGTGGATCTGAGTTTGAGAACATAAAAACACCATAATGGTCAACAATCGATTCTCCTGGCAAGTTCACCTACGAGCTGCGTTCACGGCCACATCAGACAAAACCTCCCTGAGAGAGCCGGAGGAAAGAGAGCACAGTGGAGCACAATGCAAGTTCCACAAAGAGATGTAAAATAATAGAATGGTAGTGGAATAATATAAATATGAAGCAGAGCAGAGAGGCCGCGGTGGAGACAGTGAAGTGAACCAGGTGGAGTGAAGATAACTTCAAGAAATATTTATTTTGTTAATTATTATTAATTAATTTTTATTTTTATTTAATTGTTTTACACAAGCACAGCGCGCTAGCTCTGCTAATAGCGAATTGCTAAAAACTAGCTAAAACGAAAGCTGTCTGTAGTCAAACTGTTCAGCTTAGTTTGTCACGTACCTCATAATTTGGCACATTGTTGTAAACTTATTTGCTGGCTGAGATAAACCAGACGTTCCCCTCTCTACCAGCGGTAATGTTACCTGCAGGTACTGAATCACAGGATTAAAAGGAGGAGAAGACGGACAGGAGATTGATACTGACTGACGTTATTCTTTATTCTTTGTAAACCTCACTCAGTATTTTCATGTCAGGAATGTGATCTATTATATTGACACTTTGGTTGAGTTTATATAGTAAATTTGCTTTTGTAAACATATATATATAATTTTTAAAAATATCGTTCTCTTAATATTGAACAATGTTATCGCACATTGCAGATTTTCCTTATATGGTGCATGGCTTGCAACCACAGATCCAGACTCCCTAGTTCCGGAGGCAGAAATACCTGCAGAAAGCGACAGAAGGAGAGAGAGAGAGAGACGAGAAAGCACAAAACTGTGGGAGAGGGAATGTGTTAGACACATACAGTAATCATAAAAACGTACGCTCAAATTGAAAATGGTTGGAAATACACTTAATATGGAAATTGGACTATAGGGTTTTATTGTATCTGATCTTTTCTTAAGATACACAGTAAATGCCTATATGAAAGCACACTCAGCTAATAAAAATCTATACAAATTGAGCTCACAGTCAGGTGTTTATACTGTTGGTATGAGGTTTGATTCTCCAGTTTCAGAGCAGCAGCAGGTCGCTTTGAGGCTGAAAACACCGACTGCTTCTGTTGACCTGTTTATCACTTAGGAAAGACAGAAAGCTGTCGGTTCGCTCTGCAGGAGATGCAAACACCTCCACCTATCCATCTACCCATCCCACGCTCTCCGTTTTCTTCACCGACTACCCCCCTCCAGGATTCAGATTTATAAGAATATTTTAGCGCTGAGTTGCCAAACACGCCTCAGCTCGCCACCGTGAGTCAACGCTGCAGACATGGCAGCTCAGACCTTCGTACACATTAGCAGCACGAAGCCGAGCGATGGATTTCTGCCACCCGCCGCCTCCTCTGAGGGTTCGGCGTATTGGCTGAGGCTCGAGCTGCGCTCTGCCGATCTGTGTGTGTGTGTGTAACGTGTGTATGTGTGTGTGGGGGGGTGGCGGTGAGGAAAATGAGTCTAATGGAGCTCAGAAGCGCCCAGTCATGCGCCAAGGAGGAGGTGATGGCGGGGCCTCAAAGTGTGTCCGCTCAGCCCTTCAACATGTATCACACACAAACATACTGTGTTACACACAAACAGTAAACCCTGTGTTCATACAGCAGCATCAGGCCTCCTGCCAGGAGCATTATGGGTATACAATTGTCTTATTTACGTGCGTCTGAGCGAGTCAGAGTCAAATTCATTTAAGGCGCCTTTTTTTTTTAACAGAAGGTTTGTCGACACCGACAGATAAAAAGAAGAAGAAAGTGTGTGTTAAAGCGAGCGAAGATGTGAGGCATCAGCTGCAAACACGTTCATCATTTTTGTTCAGCGTGTGCATGCTCACATGTGCCTGTCCGTCTATTTGTCTACAAGTACTCACCGGGGAACGTCTTTGTGTGGATAAGGAGTGTAATAAATGCCCACACACACACACACACACACACACACACACACAGCTCCATCCTCTTCACATTAGGAGCTAAATCACCTTGATGAAGCAGCTGACAAGGACAAACCTGCATGCTTTAAAAGAAAAAAAGAAAAGCAATGGGCATCTCTTAACAAGAAGTCATTTAATCTCAGAATCAGCCTTTAAGAATTACTTCTTTTTTTTTTTTTTTAAACAAGAAATGTTTAGGATTATGCCACTTTGTCTGTTGCGGTTTTGTTTACATTTAGGAATATTTTAGAAATAGAATTAAGAAAATGCATGTGAAGAAAACACAAATAATTTCATTCTCCTTTAGAGAAAACCAAATTTTAGGAGCTCAACGACGAAACCTCGAGCCACAATAAGATTTAATGACAAAATACTTATATGAAGGAAAAATGAAAACACAAGAATAAATAATCTTATCTCGCTTTTATTTTTTATTTAAGAAAATGAGATTTTAGGACAGGATTGTTAAAATCATTTGAACAATTTCTTTTTTAAAATTGTGCCAAAACGAGAATATGTGTCAAATGTTTAAATTACATCATTACTGTGACACATTGAGGGAACCTCCCTCCTTTCATCATGTAGATTTTGCTTCTGACAGGACTAATGCAGTGCTGTGCAGCCCACCCTCCTTCCCCCACATATTCTCTCCATCTGTTTTCACTCTCGTCCTCTAATCAGCTCAATTAAGGAACGTCTTCGTACTCAATTTACGCGACAGTTAAAGCTGCTCGCTAGGCGACCGTCAGACAGCTGATTAGCCGCTCTGAGGGAACTCACCTCCCAGAGACTCAAATAACAGTGTTTCACAGAGCGGGTGAAGGAAGGGAGGAGGAGAAAGAAGGAAATCAGAAGAAATCATCACAAGGGCAGCAAATATCATCCAGTAATTTCAACATCCTTGAGCATCTGTTAACTCGGAGCATGAGGCGATAGTCAGTGAGCATATTAGCATACAACTCGAATTCCAGCCTAAATATATTTAGTGTGGAAGGTGAGAGGAAGAGGAAATGATGGAGGATGATGAGGAAAAACCAACACTATGGTTAAAACTGTCCTCCTGAGTCCTCAACAGTCAGAATAATGCATGTCATTCAGCAGTGTTTAAGTGTGTTAAAACTGTGAACTGAAACACACACAGCCACTCTCCACTCACATTTGTTGCTACCTAGAGAAATTTTGCACGAATAATACAAGGCGAATGTGGCATCTTGAGGTGCATCAAAATGTCAGGATACACCACTGTCCTTTTTCCCCAGTGTCGATGCACATCAACTCTCCAGAGAAGTAGCCATTTTGTCTACCGTGTGCTACGAGCAACAATTCTCTGGACAATCAGGACCTGTGATTAAATTTGAATCCCCATTTGTAAGTTAGCATACATTTTCTTGCATTCAGTTGACACTTACCTACTTAAACTTGGTGAAAAACTGCATTATTGTACTTTGACATAATTACAAGGAGCCACTGTAAGGGGAGGTCAGAGGTCGCTCCCACAATAGACAGAATCAAATATTTGCATGACTGCCGAATGATCACGGACATGTTTTGCCTTTTGTCAAGTACATGAAATAACCTTTGGACTGTTTTTGTCTGTTAAATTGGAAGATAATTACAGTTCTTATCAGTGTGAAACAGCTTTAAAAACAGCTTGATGATGCTTTCAGGAGGATGAATGAAGCTGCTTTTATTTTGTGTGTAAAGAATGTGCTCCGGTGGTCTGAGGTCATGTTCTCCACACTAGAAAATTATACAGAGCCTTATGTAGCAAGTGGCACTAGCTAAATTCGAATTTAAAGCTGTGAATGTTTAAGAATACCACAGACAAAGATACTCATGTATGCTTTAAATAAGATATTGTATTGCTTTAATTTAACAAAAAAGAACTAAATTTCAAAATAGGCCTTTTCACTTCTTTTAGTTGTCTCCACCGTACAATGCTTCTAAGTGGGAAGGAGAGAAGAAGATCCAGGTTTCAAGGATTCATGGGTAGCTCGCCATCAAAGCAAGTTTTGAAGGTATCTAGGTGGTTCAGGCAACACCTGACAGGACAATATAAACACCTGACCTATAAAAGTAATAATTTCTAAGTTCTTTGTTGTACAACATTATAAGTTCTCAAGAATTTCATTGAAAAAAGTCTAAATTAAAGACCCCTTTAAGTCAAGGCTACACAACTTAATAATAAATAATAGGATCACTTATTCAGGTGCTCCAGAGGCGGGCGACCTCTGATAGCAATTGTAAGTCGCTTTGGATAAAAGCGTCCGCTAAATGAATAAATGTAATGGAGGTTCTGCGTTGCTTCTTACTGCAAAGCTAGTGGGATTCGCACCAGCAGGGGACACCGACCCCTATGCTAGCTGGAGCTGTTTAGTGACAATACAAGTAATATAACAGACGCAACTCATTGTTGACTGTAGAGGATTTTAGAAATTAATATGTTGAACGCTGGGCTGTTTCTAGCGTCACAATGACCAGCCAGAGTGGAGTGAGAGGAAAAGAAAGTGACCTCACCTAAACTGGATATTTATATTTCGGGAGTGGTCCAGGATTGGTTAGATTGTAGTAGCTTTTTAATCATACATATATATGATTCAATAGACAGTGTCAAAATTTTAGTTTAACTTGTTTCACTGTGAAAAGCATATAATCATCAGTTATTTGTCTCGTGGTAAATTCCAATCAGGAGCTACCACAGCTGAGTGTCAAAACCAAAGCTTAAGTATGATAGGCTGCAGTTCCTCTAAAGTGAATTCTCTCTACAAATACAAAGTCAAAAGAGTTTTTATGAAAGAGTCTCAGTAAATGGTTTCACTTCTCCCACATTGTGCTCACCAAATTAAAAGTCTAGATATGGGTTACAGAGTGACATCCCTAAAAAGAAGTCCAATGGGTCAAGAAACACAAGCCGTCAGACAGTTGGTTTTGTGAAAGTTTGGCTATCCTTTTTTGTTTGTTTTTGTTTCTCACAGCAATGGTACACCGGCTCCACGAAAGCGGTGTGTGTTTGGCTGACAGACAGACTGGACCTGCAGCTTCACATGTACCAGCTGAAAACACTGATCAAGATTGTGAAGGTGAGCAAATATAAAAGAGAGAGATACTAAATTTCTTGTTGAGATGCACATTTCCAAATAAGGACTTCTTCGTCATTCTGGGTGACAGGTTACTTTTACCGACCAGATACAAAGTCTGTTTTTCTTTGCTGTTTGAAAAGAGTGGCAGTGAATGAGCCTGAGACTGGCTAAAGTGAATTTTAAAATGTTGTGATGTATTCATGTTAAAACTCTCAGAACTGACATTGTAGTTAAAGAAGAAAAAAGTAAAGATTAATCAAACCATACTGAAGTGTCCTTGAAAGCAGCAGCAGCGCTGTGAAGAGGCGGCAAGACACGAAAGACAAAACTGCTCAACTGTGCGCTGCTGCTCACTGCTTTTGTCTTTTCATAGGTTGCTAATGTACAGACATGTGCAAGTTTAACTGGAAAGCAGCGAGACATCAATTATAATGGCTTCTGACTGAATGTAAAAACCCCTCAGATGCCTCAGTCTGCCTTCCCAGTCCGATATATAAAAGACTCGTCCTTGAGCCTCAATCTTGGCGCTTTTGTCCGGACGGCAGACGCCTCCTCTCGCTAACTGCATTCCTAAGATGCTCTGTGTTTTTCCCTCCCTTCTCCTTTTACCTATCTCCACCCCTCCACCCTCCCACCTCAACAGAAGACCTACCGTGACTTCAGGCTGCAGGGCGTCCTGGACGGCACACTGAACAACAAGAGCTACGAGACCATCTACAACCGACTGACAGTGGAGGAAGCCTCAGCTGCAGTGAAGGCGGGCGACGGCCTGCAGGGTATCAGCATGAGAGACAGCGATGAGGAGGACGATTAAACACACACTCATCATACCTATACACACCCTGTTACTACTGATTTTCATCCTCTCTAACAGATCAGGACGTTCCATCGCAGTTAATGATATGTGTCCTCCACTGAGCTCTTCACTGAGCAGTTCTCACTATAAACTGAAACTACAGCCAACAAATTTAATTTTATAAAAAGATGGCTGAAAATGACAAGAAAAAGATCGCTGCTGGACAAAATCTACACATGTTCTTGACTCAGTGAGCGCAAAATAGAAACTAAATGTAAGCTGGAGCAACGGTTGACTAATATAATTGAACAGAACAGAAATGGATACCTACCTGGGCAAAATAGCTTCGCTGTTATCAACAACAGAACAAGTTGTGAATGCATTTTCTTTACTGAACTCTGCTTATTTTTTCTCAATAAATGCAAAAACTGAGATTACAACTGAAACTACAACAGTAAACAATCAGTAAATCTATCTTATGATAAGAAAAGGGCAAAAACAGCAAGCCAAGATGTGCTAATGTTAGCTAGCGAGTCATGTTGTTAACGCATTCTGTTAAAATCACCTTCATTCAGGCATTCAAGAATGAAAATGTAGATTTTGTTTTAAAAGGGGGTAAAAAATGTGATAAAGATACACAAGTCCAAACACCGTTACTGTGAATTTAACATTACGTATGCTTGCTAACATTTTCTTAATAGCTAACATTATCTTGCTAGCTAACAGGCAATATATTAATTCAGACAGCTGTTTCTACAGAAATACAGCTAGTTCATGATGAACAAAGGTGTGATATAAAACACATATATATTACAAATTATTGTTAGCGTCACTTATTACAGTAATAATAGAAATAATAGAAAAAATATATATAGTGTAGTCCAGCAGTTATGTAGCTTTCTTGGCCAACCATGAAGATAACTCCACTCAGACACGTACAGTTTGTTCAACAAGATAATCTTAACGAATTAAAGGACAAGGTTGGTTTTGTTCTATAATTTGTATTGTCAACAAATCCCATGAAAATACCAAAAACGAACAATGCTGTAGTCTGTTTTTCAGTACTTTCCAGGTTCCCTACCGTGTGATGAAAAGGTGAAACCTTTTTAAGCTTTAGAGCCTAAACAATATTTTCTCGATTGAAAATCTTTCGGGGGATAAAACATTCAACTTTAATATTTTAGGATTAAACCATGTCACACTTTGTTGCTCTTCTCTTCCTATGATGTTATGCATGCAGAGTGCAGTTGCACATGTGCAGTAGAGGCTACATATCATTCATCTTGAGTGAAGGTCCTGATCAGGTAAGAGCAAACGCTCAGGTAGTGACCCCCTCCCCACCCGACCGCCCACCTTTTACCAAACCTGTCACATGCTCGTTATCCTGGACTTTGCTGTACATGCGTGTTGAAATGTACACGAGTGAGAATGTATGACAAACAGGAAGTCAAGGTGAGGCGAGGCATCTGAAGGACACGGTGCTGACACAAACCTCGTCCTCCCTCTCTCACCTGCAGGACAGGAAGCCCCGCCCTTTTCGACGTGCAGCCATACTCTAATTGATGTCATTTTGTATAGTAGAGCTCTGCGGTCGCTGTCAGTGCTGCTCCTTCCTGTTTTGTTGTAGCTTATTGTTCAAAACAGAGTCTGACCAACCTCGCCGCCATTGACATCATTTTCTTGACAGCAACAGCAGCCAGCTCAGCTGAACAAAATTTGTTTTATTTGACAGAAAGCTTGGAATTGTAGGGTTCTATTTGACTGTTCTATTAAAACGTTATTTACTGACATCTTTGAATGTTACTTTATACTATTGTGGTTTTAGCTTTGTTTATAAACCTATTTTATTGAGTCAAAAGTCCTGCTAGCATCCACTAAATGCTGAAACATAATTAATAGTTGTCACCAGTTAAACAACAACATTGGTTGTTTGTTTAAACACGTAAGTCAGCCTATGTTCACATTTTCTTGACACGCGACCTCTTGCAGTTGTGCAAATAATGACAAGCAAAAGCAGAAGTAGCGTGACATTGTTCTAGCACCCAAAAACTTGGGATGGATTATTGGGTCAACTAAGCATCTGACTATGACACAGGAGACAGCTGTTCACATCTTTGACTTTTCAAAACAAACGTTGACAAACAATCTGATGTTTCTCCCTGTTAACCATGACCACAGTCTTTCTCTAACCTTAACCCAGTAGCTTTAATTTAAGCTCACCATAACCTTAAAGGTGTCAGATCAGAAAACACTCATATGAGTCATTTTATTAGGCAGGGTTTGTTGTTGAGGTCGAAGGACTGCTCAAGGACCACCGCAATATGCTACTGAATAAGCTGTTCTTTGAGCTTCACCATGTCATTGTCCTGAGTGTGGCCCTGCAAGAACGGTTGTGGGATACGTAAAATCTAAAGAGTTCTTCTTCTTTTGGGAAGCAAGAATGTGCCCAGGAAATTTCACGCAATTATGCTCATTAGTTTTAGACATTTCTTGTGTAAATGAAAAGTTGACCTTCAGGATGTTGTTAGGAGTTATCCTCTCGGGACCATGAATGTCAATACATTTTATGCCCCATAGTTTTTAAATGATCTTGCTTTGGGCGTACAGGTCACCATTATTTGGCCCTATAGCTGAAATTATAGCAATCCAACCTTTGCCCATTATAAACAGATCCACGACACACAATTTACTTCCAGTGCCAAAGTTTTTTCACTGATCTGTCTTTATGTATTGAGGCAGAAAGTAAGGTTAGGATGGTAAATGGGTATGTAGCACATTCGGCTATTATGCTGGTGACTGATTTGCATCCCATCACAGAACAAATTTATGTTAGCTCCTGTTAACCACCACCACGATCTTTACCTAAAAAGTGTTTCAGTTGCTTAAACTCTCCCAAATCTTAAAGGATAATTATGGTTTTATTACAGTTTGGGTCTTCTTAGTTTTATACATCAATTATCAGCAATATTAACACTGTACTCACCAAGCTGACATCTGGGATCACGTTGACATCTCTAAAAAGAAGTCAAAGAAGATCCAGAAACACGAGCAGTTAGAAGATCAGTCAGGTTGAAAAATAAACCAACAATTTAGCCAGTTTATCAAAACCAACTAAACACAAAACAACTAAAAGTGTGTGCACCTGAAAAGTTGGTAAGAAAACGTCATTGCAGACAACAACGTTTAGTACAGTAGGTCAAAGTTGAAGCAGGAAGTGGGTCTGTTAACTATGGTGGATGTTTAAAGTGCTTGATAAAAAAAATTACTGTCCACCTTCATTTACCATTCAAAGTAAGTTTGGGGTTTGTTTCCAACAATCCAATATCTTTGAAATGGAAATAGACTCAAGTTTTATGTTATTGAACTTGACCCTTAACCATAACCACACTTTCTAGTGTTCTTTCCATTATTACCATACAGCATTTGCAATGCACAGATATAGTAAAAGCAACAATTAAACATTAGCGTTTAATGCTCAGATGCTTCATCGCAGAATGTAATCCAGGGTTTTGCAGAACCTGCCAAAAGTACTGAAGAGCTTAAGGTTTGATGTTTGTTTGGTGTCTCACATTTGTAGTAGAACTCTTACAACTCCAAGCTAATGAGAGGTTGCTGTGCTGCTGTAGTTTCTGAATCCGAACCTTCTGTAACTCAAACTGTCCCCACTGTTAAACAACAACCAGTGGCCTCAGGTGGTAAAATTTTTCTACTCTGGTTGTCCACTGCAAAATTTAAATAGCCCTGAAACAGGCTTCTGGGTTCTTTGAAAAGGTAAAACAAATCAACGCAGGTCCATACAAAAACGCAGAGTCAGATTGGGCAGTAGTTGTTCAGAATACCGACTACATGCTGATGTAGTTGTAGATCTGCTGTCATCTGTTCATTGTGATAGTTACTGTTGTGAAGAATTATGTTGAGCTGTAGAGTGATATGGTCGTACTGCCTGATGTGCATCATATCCAACATCGATCAAAGTCTTAGAAACGTGCCAATGAACTGGAAAACTCTGGACTATTTTTTTTTTTTTAACGGGACCGTCCTATCTGTTTTTAATCTGATTGATGGGTTTAATCGGATCAGCTGTGAGTCGACGAAGCGCCCCGTCACTGCTGTTCATTCATTGGCTGCCGTCTGTTTGTGTGGTGTTGTTGTTGGGAAAAAAAAGTTTACCTGTAAATTCAGTGTAGGCCCTCCGATCGACTGTGTGCAACAACCTGCCGTTTGTTTTAACTGTCCAATCCAGTTTGTGTCAGTGCAGTTCAAAGGACAGAAACTAAAGGACAAAAACCTATATTAAGATGTATATTTATATTGTCTTACTGTGCACCTGTTTTGTTCAGGTGTCTTATCTAAGTGTCACTATTAAAAAGTGTTTTTAAAGCACCTGTGTTTTCACCTTGTGGGTTTTTATTTTCACAAGTCAGACTTGTCAAAAGTTTTTTTTTTTTTTTTTTCTTCAGCCACCAAAACAGCGAGTGGACATAACGATTCTGATTTCATAGGGAATCTTTATAAAATATAACTCCCTTTTCTCTTTGGGGAGTTAGCTGTTTCTAAAAATACCTACTTCCCCCTAAAGCTAGTTAAACCATGCATATACACCCACCTTATCAAAAAAAGTCGGGTTTAAGGAAATATAGGAACCCTGTTTCGTATGTTAATCAGTAGACTCCCAACATGACTTTATTTACTGAATTTGGCTCGTCAGTTTGCAAGCTTGGATGTCTGGCCACTTAAATTCTTAAATTCAACCAGAGGTTTAAAACATTTCTCATTTAAATCACAATATTCGGGGCTTGACCTTTGGTTTGTAAGGATTAGTGCTCGTCCTTTAAACTACTTATTCTCTATTTCGGCTTAATCTTGTAGGTTTATGGAGGTTTGTAAGGGCTTCTATTCCTTGGAAACTCTCTGCTGGCTGTCATCCATCAGCTTCAGTTTATTTTCTCTCCTCATTAAAATGAGCATCAAACCTTTTTCCTGCAACAAAAAACGAGTCTGAGTCCTCCTGCTGACACAGACACAAAACACAAAAAAAGGACACCTTATTAATAATGTTACTATTATGTAAAAGCAATTATTATTTAATAATATGTACATACCTTACAGCAAATAAATAAAAGGAAAATGAGTATAAAATTCAAATCTACAGTATGAAGTGATTTCAAAATGAAAGATGTTACTATTAAACAGATTTACTCCTTTTTCATCTTTATTATAAACAGCAAGACTGAACCACTTTCCCCTGAGTTGATGTTCAGTCTGCTGTGAAATTTTTTCATTTCAGAAGTCAATAAAAATAAAACAGAAGGATCCACAAATATCTGAATGGGGTTTTTAACTTTATATTAATATATAAGCAAACAATGTGCTCTCAAGGGGATAAAATCAGATCAGTCGGGAAATAAATATCACTGACACAAAGCTGTTCAAATAATGAATGATGCTGCTTTAGCCTGTAGACAAAGAAGCAGGGCGTATTGACACAACTGAAATTGTTACAGATACTATTGTTACTACGACTAATGGTAATCATTTCTACTTTACATGTACCTCATATTTACTTGAGTGTACTTGCTTTATAACACAGAACACGTGACTTGCTTCTTAACTTGACTGCACACAGCATCACACTCATTTTTTTATTTTCTGTTCACACATCACTGACATGTCAAAGCTGCACTTGCTTACACCGTACGTCTGGTGTAGTTCATTCTATATGGTATAGTCACAAACCTTTGTACTTTACATACTCCCTATTGGTTCATTCTATTCTTTCACCTTTATATACTGTAGATCTATTTTCCCTTTGTTGTAAAATATAATTATTATTTATTATTCTTAAGCTTTACTGTAAGTCCTTCAGCATTTATCAGTGCAAACATTTGATGATGACATTTTTAAGTGTTTATTAATGTGCAGCAATTAAATATCTTAGATTATTACAACTGTGTTTTACTATATTGTCATTCATTATCTGTTCATACAGCAGCGTCCACTTAGTGTCCACAGGAGGCGTTATATGTTAAAAATATATTAATACATGCTTATATTCGCTTATAACTACATTATAGTTTGTTGTAAGCAGTCAATAATATTGACTGGCTTTTTTTCAAAAACAGTGACAAATATAATGCCAAAATACCAAAACAATGGATACAAATAAAACAATAATCATAACATAAAAAGCAGAAATAAAGGCAACCAATTAACAAACATGAACAGAATACTATGAAAAAGGCAGCTGCAACACTTTTATCTGGAGGGGAGGCTGTAGGTGTTTTACAAAATATTACTAACAGCGGCCAATAAATATGCTACTTGTAGTAATGATTAGGCCTACATAATAATGTTGATATTTTTAGTAGGCTATTATTATTATTAGACTTTATTGTCCACTTTAAATTTGTCTTTGGCTTCTCCACACAAATATACAATGACACCACAATTATCACACAGTAGCAGTAGGATGGTAGTGCGATTTAATAATGGCAGCATGTTGTTTGTGGCCTGATATGCCCCACTAATACCAACATCCCTTAACAATACCAAGTCACATCTACAAATCTCACATTCCTTAAAAATATAAAGAATTTATAAATTCATTTCAGCTTAATGTTCATGTTCATGGTGGCTTCAGGTTTCAGTTTGTGTGGACTATTATTAGCTTGTGAATATTACTACATATTCGATTTAAAAAGTCGTTTTATCTGCATTTAATAATCAACACTTTGTTTTTAAAGGTTTGGTAAATGCTCAGATTTTTATTTTTAGATTAAGCCTTTTTCTCTTTGCAGCTTCCTTTGGATTTAACTTCTTTCACAGCGCCTATTCAGTATTTAAAGTAGGTTAGTATTATTAATTTTAACTCACTGTCTGACCGTCAAATGCTTTACTGATAATAATCTTTATTTGTAGCAGTTTACAAAAAGACGCTGTTCTTTACCTGAGAGAAACCAAATCAAACCATTAACATTTTAAAATCTTTGTTGCGTAATATAGGCTACTAAAAGAACATCAGCCTCTATCCACCAACACAAACAAATACCTTATTAATACTTCTTTGCTGTATTTCATAGTAAACACTGTGTGTTTTGCTGTGTGTCGCTCCTCGGGCCTTCAGCGGTCACTTTTATTTCTCTCCTTAATCTTTGAAAATTCAGCATCAAACCCACTCACTCTCTGCTTTCAGTCCTGACAGGTTGAAGCTATTGTCGGTTTGGACTCTGTCACTCTCACTGATTCATCCTCCGGAATTTGCGTTTCTGCAAGGTGATTTTTTTTTTTTTTACAGTCTCTCTGTGCATAAAAGAGTCGTTTGCGTCAGAAAAAATATACAGCACCTGATTACAGGAGAGCGCACAGGTTAGTTACTATCTAGAAGAGTCGTTTCTGCCGCGGGTGGATTTTGGCATCTAAAAATCTAGTGCGTAAAAGAAAAGGAATAAAGCGCTTGAGTAAAAGTTTGTGATTCAAAGACACCCAGGCTGAGATCAATGACTTGAAGTCCATTTTCTTTTCAACATCTCGATCCGTTTTCTTTCTCACGTTCACCCACATGACAGCACTGTGTCTTCTCTGAGCCGTGCGTAAAAGGTCTGGCTTTCAGGAGCCAAAGCTGCTCCAAATCTGATCTAAAACTCTGACAGCTCCTGACCTCGCGGCCGCTGCGAGTCCAGCGTGTTGCGATAAAAAAAAAAAAGAAAAAAGAAAAAAGGAAAATGATGTCACGCGAAGCCACAAGGGGACCTGGGATTTACCAAATACCTTCCAGTTGAGCAGGAGTCCTGCCAAGTAAGGGACAACCTCCTCCTTTCCTCCTCCTCCTCTTCCAGCGGCGACAAGTGCACAGAATCGACGGAGGAGAATTGAGCAAATTATCTACTTTTCCGCTCCCCTTCCTGGACGGTAACGATCGGCGAGGTCTCGACTCTCCGCACGCCGTCATCGAGCGAGCCGCGGCCGCCCTGATTGTCGTCAATAAGCAGGGGGAACGGGCCGGTGATTTTGAGGGGGGGGTTCCCCGGCAGATGATGCCCTTTCCTGCGGGCCGGTGAGGAGTAACACCGACCCCCGGCTTCGCTCCAGCAGCTTCTTGTTGTTGTTGTCGCGGCGCAGTTGATGCGGAGGTGATGGACGGTCCTCTCCGCCGCCCAGCGGGGATCCTCGGCTCCCCCCCGGCTTCTGGGAGCCAGTCCGCGGGTTCCGACATGCTCACCTCCGGCGGTGGCAGCAGCAAGCCTCTCGCTTTCTCCATCGACCGGATTATGGCCAGGACGCCCGAGCCCAAGTCGATACAGCTCCCCAGCTGGTTCCAGTCCGCTCCCGTGGGGAAACCCGACGTCTGTCCGTCCTCGCTGCATTGTATGATCCCGCTGGTGCCACTCGGGTACGAACCGGGCCACCGGCTCAACATCGGGCTGGATCCGGGCCACTTTGACGCGTCTTCTCTCGCCGCTCCTGCAGACTTTATGGGTGTTGGGTTAAACTACAAGAACCAACAGGAGGACTCCGCTGTGAGCCAAACCGCCGGCCAGTACAAACTCTTCAGACCCCGGGTGGTGAACCAGTCCTCCTTCCCCACCATGGGCACCGTGTGTTACCTGAACTGCAGCGGGGAAAGCGGTGCGTGTCCCCCGCCGGCCGGTCTGGTCAACCTGCACCCAATGGCCTCGTACCTGCTCACAGCCCGGCATAAAGCCTTCATGGCGGAGAAAAGCAAGCCGGGCCTACAGCAGGCCGGGGAACGGTACCCGGTGTCCGGCGTGCAGGCCTTTAAGGAGCTGTCTCAAAGCCAGATCCAGCACTATATGAAGGAGCGGGACCAGATCCTCACCGACAAGATCTTTAAGGGCTCTGCGGCGGCGGCGGCCAGACTGAACGGCTCCTGTCCCGGCAGCAAGCCCAAAGTTTTCACCTGCGAGGTCTGCGGAAAGGTGAGTCCTGCACGGATGATTTATTTGATTTCATCTCTAACCACAGGGGGAGACCAAACCAAATCACAGCAAGTCCTACAAACCTGCACGGCGATCCATTTTTTAATTAACCAAGCAGAGACTTCAATTTCACATTCTTTTTAGAAATTTTCCTCTGTAGGCAATGGAATAAAAATAATAAGCTACCTATTATTCAAACTGTCTTTGAGAATTATATTGGCGAGACATGAAAAAAGAGAGAGAAATAAACTAAGGAGAAGTCGATAATCCTTCATTAAACTCTAGAATCATCAAATTAAAACCATTGTTAAGTCTTAATTTAGAGGGAAATTCTCTGAATGGTCAGATTTCGGGAAAATTAACGCTGTAACATGATGTGTGTGTTATAAAGAAACTATAAATTAAAACTCACCACCTACAAGATTACAAACAACATAGGCCTACGACTCAATCTGTTTTAAGAATAAATGAACCTTTTTATCTAGTAGGCATAATAATAAAAAAAAAGGAAGCTGAATTCTTTAATTTTCCTTTTTTCTTTCAGAAAATTAAAATCTCTTAAGTGTTTAGTTTGATTTTCTCTTCCCCTTTTTTAGGATCTGCCTGTAGCTTTTTTTTTTTTCAAAATTGTTTTAGATTAAAATGAGAACGCTTTTTTAGCCCTTGCTTTAGTTTTTATTTCCTTACTCGCGCTTCATCTGGTTCACAAGACATGTCCGAGCTGCCGTTAGATTCACTTTTTTGCACTAAAGAAAGCGGTTCGCTTCAACGGAAAACGTTAAAAAAGCCCGTGAAGACCGCGAGCGCAACCGCCCACCAAACATATATTAGGCCTAAACGCTGCTCATTTATCTGTGAAATCAAGCTTACTTAATTATTCAAATACTCTTAAGAACAGCGCGTCCGTTGCTATATTATGTGCGGGTTTACATGGTTAGTATTGTGTTTCATATCACCCATACATTTATTCAAAGTTCATTAAATGACCCCTGACAGATTGACTTTAATTAGACTCAATCTGATAATTAAAGAGCATCCGATTTCTTTTTTCTTATTTCTCTTTGGCATTAATGGAAAAGACCATGAGCCACTTAATAAACTCTTAAACTGGGACATAAAGGGGGCGTAGAGGAGGAGGGGGGTGGATTTGGCATCCACCGATGAGTAGATTTGAATGTAATGTTATTTTAGGGGAAGTCGTTGGTGTATAAAGAAGTATTTTTGTGTTTTATGCTTGCTTTTAATTTATTATTATTTATTAATGTTTATTATTCTCTTTTAGGTGTTTAACGCGCACTACAACCTGACCCGCCACATGCCCGTGCACACCGGCGCGCGGCCGTTCGTGTGTAAAGTTTGCGGGAAAGGATTCCGACAGGCGAGCACACTGTGCCGACACAAAATCATCCACACTCAGGTAGGACTCAAGATTATTACTTAAAGAGTATTAGTTAAATTCCAAACTAATAAACTGACTTCAGTTACAAGAAACTTTTAATTTAATTGATCCATTTATTTCTTCATTGTTGACCATTTGGGTGTTATTTATCCTTTAGTTATTTACTCTTGTACGAAAATTCATCCATAATATTAAAAAATAAAAACCCTGTTTTAAAAAAGAAATCTAAAACATTTGATCAACATTAAAGGCCTGTTGATTAACATATTTTAAACCGAACACATAATAACTGTGATACTGTCCAACACTTCCTGTATTAAAATGCATGCCAGTCCATTTGAAAGTGATTTCCAATCAGATGTTTTTATATCTGTTGTGCGCGGGAGTTTGAGATACAGGCCTAATGAATTGAATCGAGACAGAACCCGCTGTAAGTCAGAGTTAAAGATGCATTTTGTGTCATTATCACTGTTTTAAAAAGAAAACCAAATCCATTTAATAAAAAATATCCCTTTATTATAAAACTCTAAGATGGTGATTTATAGACACTTAAAAGTGGAGCTGAACTCGCTTCACTTTTTGTGTGAATAAATATAAATGATAATGAAAGCTATGGAGCTCTTTTGGACAGTTTCTGTGGAAATGTGAGCCTGGAGCCTCTGCTCAGTTTGTTGTGTTTGAGCTCCTCCTGTGGCTTCACTGTGACACTCCACTATGGAAATATTCCCACAAGATTCCCAGGCTGATGTTTCTTTTTATGAAAAAGAAGATTCCCTGTGATATCTGTATTTAGTAGCCTCTGTGTAAAAGTAAGGTCATACAGAAATTACATATTTCTATTTCACTGATCGTCTGGTGATGCGTCCTTGTAAAAATCCTTAAGAAATCTCATTTCTATCGGATGCGCAGGTTTCCACCGTGATAATATTTGTCTTCCGCTTTTTTTATTTTTTCCAGGAAAAACCGCACAAGTGTAACCAGTGCGGGAAAGCCTTTAATCGCAGCTCCACTCTCAACACGCACACGCGCATCCACGCGGGATACAAACCGTTCGTGTGCGAGTTTTGCGGGAAAGGATTTCATCAGAAAGGTGAGGAAATGAAGGAAAATCAACATCACGTCACCTTTTAGTAAAAGAGAACAGAGCTCAAACCAATGACCGAATAAGAAGTGCTGGGTTTTAATTTAAAGTCAGTAGGCCTAATTGTATAATTATTATATATTCTTATGATTTGCAGTATATCCACTGAATGAGATTGATTATAAAACGTTTTATAGACTAATGATCTCTATGCACACATATATATGTGTTGATCAATAATAATTGTAATTTACTCCGATAATTTATATTCTTGCATAATGTAAAATACAGAGAAAACACACTCTTCACTATGTGTTGCTCTCATTTTCACATCTTAATCACAACATTTCTAGAAGCAGTTATAAAAGTAGCAGAAATCAATGTGCTTTTACTATAATATAATAATTTATACCAGGGTAAGAGAGAATAATGGGACCATCTTAAAGTAATTTAATGACATTCACAATCACTGGCTCAGATCAGGCTGAATGCCAGATAGCAGCATCTGTCAGATGCCAGTCAGCTCTGTGATTGTTTTCAAAGCAACACCAGTAAATTTACAGACACCCAAAAAGGCCAAATCATCGGAAACTGTCAGAGCATCAGTAAATAAATAAATATATTTTAGGAAACATAAAGAGTAACATCATTGGACAGATTGCACTGACAACCAAAAACAGGAGTCACAGGTTAACCAATAGGAACATGACAGACAAACACACAGCAGGTTTGATGCTGAACACACTCTAATGTCACTGCAGGAGATATTTAAAAAGTTGTAGAACATACAGTACAATATTTAACCACATATTGTATACTCAGACAACAGCACCTTTTAAAATACCGTCCAGTGGCAGAGGAAATATTCAGAACTTTTACTTGAGTAAGTAATCCTTCAGTGTAGAAATGCTGGGTTACGAGTGAGAGTCACGCATGAAAATTTTATTTGAATATATAATTATTGGCATCAAAATATACTTAAAGTATCAAAAGTAAAAGTACACATTATGCAGAACGGCTCATTTTAGAATAATGAATATGTTATTATTGTATTATAGTTGTTATTATAATTACAGATGCAGCTATGTATACACATTACTTAAATGTTGCAGCTGGTAAATTAGTTTATATAGCTACTGCGTGGTAGCTTGATCTATGATTAAGCATTAAAATGTATTTGTTCATTGTAGTTTTATGAATCTGCAAAGTAAGTAAAACTGCAAACATAATGCAGTGGAAAAAAGTACAATAATTGCCTTTCACATGTAATGGATTGGAACTGTATGTTGTAAAATGGAAGAACTCAAATAAAGTACATCAAAATTTTACTTCAGTACAATACTGTAACTAATGTACTTTTTTTCTTTAAATAGGCCTAAATAATATAAATATTATTTATCTGTGACTCTTTTCAGGCAAAGTGTCCTCAAATTACAAATAATTTCCCTCAAGATAATAATTTGGGTGCTCAGTAGTACTTTTGTTACCTCAAATTAGTCATTTGTACCATTAAATTACTTCACTAAATTCAAAAATTGTAAAGTTTTACATCAGGGCCATAACTTTCACAGAAGACACTGAGACACTTAGTTGGGTGATTTTTCACATCCGTGATTTTAATAGCAGACCGAACAATTTGTGCATTCTACTTTACTGATAAATTGTCATAGCACGTCGGTAACCGCATATCCCATGATGCTCTCCAGTTGTTGGGGGGAAAAAAACAGTATTTCACATATCTATGTACATTTGAATCAATCCTAGCAAATAAAACTCAATGAAATTGGTCATCAAAAGCGTTTTATAATAATTGTGGTTTAACAAAAATATACAAATACTATTTATCAATAGAGACCCGTTAATAACAGACCTGATACCTTGTATTTGCATCTTTACTAAAACAAGCTCTGTCCTTGTATTTGATTAATGCCCAATCCCAGTGTCTTTTTGGGAGAATATCATCATATAAGTTTATAGGTTTTATTTTATTTTTACCTAAACAACATGCAGATGAGGGTGCAGTAGGCTTTTCAGTCCTGACTAGTATCTGGAGGTATTCATGAAAGGTTGCATGTGACTCCAAACAACCTTTACAGTGAGAGGACACTGAATGGACTTGCTTTTACCAATCAGAGGGCAGCCTTGTTTAACCTGACAGGCGAAACCCAGGGCAAAAGAAAATCAAAAAAGAAACTGGAGGGAACCCAGCTTATCTACATTTTTATGAACTCTGGTATCATCTGGACAATCAGAGGACACTGTTACGGGAGATTTATTTAGATTTCTATTTTATTTAGTGTCATTTTTCTTAGTGCTTCCCATCCTGGGGGGAAGATACATCTGAGGGGTAGGCAAAAATGTTGGGAGCCACTGACTCAATACACATGTCTTATTCCTTATTGTTCTATAAATCTGTGTCAGAGTGTGTTGGGTTTTCTTGTCCTGATCCTACATCTCATCCTCTTCCTGCAGGAAACTACAAGAACCACAAGCTGACTCACAGCGGGGAGAAGCAGTTCAAGTGTTCGATCTGCAGCAAGGCGTTCCACCAGGTGTACAACCTCACTTTCCACATGCACACGCACAACGACAAGAAGCCCTTCACCTGCCCCACCTGCGGTAAAGGCTTCTGCAGGAACTTTGATCTGAAGAAACACATCAGGAAGCTGCACGACATGGTCAGCCCGCAGTCGCCCCCTCAGGCCTGAACAATGACTCTGTACGCTTCATCCCAACACACCAAAACTAAGTCCTTATATGCCAGATTTACTGAGCCCTGTATATGATTTTTTTTTTTTTTTTTTATAAAATTAGAAACTTGTGCCCCCATATTAACAATTTCTGTGCTTTGTTATCAAAAAATGTGTAACTTGACTTAAAATAACTTGCTCTCAGAGCTCTCAGATTCATTTGGCCACTTTCTCCAAAACCTTTATGCAGAGATTTAAAGGCTGAGTCTAATAGTTTGGTAGACCAAGTAACTTTAATTTTGACTCTTTTGAGGTCAAAATCAAAGCAGTAGAAGCCGGGATGTCCAGACTTTTAGTCCCTATTATGGTTGCCAAAAAATACTGGATCCTACACATCCCATAATGCAGCTGGCTTGTGTCTTTTGGTTAGGGCCTCCCTGCCTGGTAAACACCCAAACTCTTTCAAACTCTGCATGCCCAGTTTTTAATGCAGGTTTTTCTTTATTATAAATTCCTGGTCTCCGAGCACAAACTGGGATAACCCTGATGACATCACTATGACGTCATCAGGGTTGTTTTCTCAGACTTGACAGAACCACTCCACACGTAAAGACGTTCTACAACTGTTTTCGCAGGCTGAGGAGGACTAACCATGACTAGTAAACAGATTTTTGTGTCTAGAATTAATTCCCCCTTTCACATTATGACTGGCAGGGTTTATTTGACTGACACATGTGATAACCAATCTTGTCATTTAGGGGCAGCCCCTTCTGAAATTGATAATGACCCCTATCCCCATCCCAGTCATCAATCCAATACCACCAAAGACCTCAGTATTCATGGCTCTGCTTAAAAAGGACACCTTTTTATATTAAACCTATGAAATCCAACAGTATTTTATCACATTACAATGAACTTTGATCCCTGTTTGCTTAAGTTTGGGGTCATTTCAGCTCAAGTAAAATGTTTTTGAAGCGGTTACTGTATGTTTTGGTCAGTAGACATTTCATTTGTACAGATGAAACCCACATCCTTGACTCCTCCAGTCGCCTCTCAGGCCCGTTGACCCCAAACTTGACCTTTCCTCTTGAACTTGACCCCGCAAAAGCCATCAGGAGACTTCCTAACCCCTCCAGGCCCCGCAGTGGCCCCTCAAACCTAATATGGCACGACAACATGTTCTCACTGCCAACTTGTCAAACAGGGCAACCTGGACAGTGGCCCTACACTTCAGCCTATGATGCTCGACCTGCCCCTCTAGCGTCAGGGTTGCAAGTGCAGAGCTCTGCGGTCAAGTTAGTAATACCAAATATGCAACGTACGGTTACACACGGGACACGAACAGCAGAAATCCTAGCTGAAAGACCAACCCGGCCTATAGGGGTACCCACAGCACCATAGTTTAAGCAATGGCCATTGACCCAGCTACCATATTTGACGTGCTGGGAGTGAGAACGGGTTGGACGTGCCCAGCCAGGAAACTGACCGGAGAACGCTTCTGTCGCTCTCAGCTCGTGTTGGACTGAGGACACTTCACAGAGGACAAACTGAACTGTAACTTTTCTGTCCTCTGATTATTAGTAAATTATATTACAATGATGGCTAATTATTATATTTTAGTCATCAGTGATTATTAGTTTCCATTATCTTTCAATTGCATCTCAGGATGTGAGATTGATGAACTCTGAGACCAGAGATGTGGCAGCGGTGAAACAACTCATGTTTAGTGTTAAAAACAGGATTTATACCAACATTTTAAAGCACAAATCTGGTGATATATTTTGTTCTTACTGTCATGAAATCCCCTGAAAAGTCAAAACCAACACTGAATGTATACTAAAAAGTATTACGTGTGGATCAAGCCTAATATATTGTCTTCCTCTTTGCCGAAAACCACCATTGCCTGTGAAGATTTTCAGTCACCCAGTTTATAGTTATCCAAGGAAGGTTAAAAGGAGACAACAAAAAGCATATTTTACTCCCGTTTGTTTGATAAAAACTACAGTGAGCAGCTGTTTTAAGAAATGACTGAGTCTTTTGTGAGGTGTTGTTAAAGATTGACGTCTTCAGTAGGAACCAACGGGCTTGAGGCTGAGAGCCACAGACAAGAGATCAGAAAGTATTGAGAGATGGACTCAGTCGTTTTAGGTTTTTGTCTTTTCATGGGATTTGTAGATGAAAAGAAAAATATGGAGCTACACCTGACTTGTGCTTTAACATGTTTTGGACAAAAATTCCCAGCAGCATGAAAGCAACAAGATCAAACTCTTCAGAACTTGATTAAATCCTTCTCTGGCATATGTCTTGAACGTATGAAAAATTCTTGACCTTGGGGCGGACAGTAGTTTGATAAAATAATCTTAATTCTGGGTCCACTTACCAGCCCCTTTCTGGAGTTTTCAACAAATGGATTTTGCTCAGTTGTCATCACCTGATAGCAGGTGGTCAAAAATGGTCAAAAATGTGTTGGTTCTGTTCTGTCTCAAGAGTGTTTGGGGCAAAAGTGTAGGATTTGCAGCCTTTAACACTTTTTTGTTATCTTGTCGATTATTTCTAACAGTAACGATAATATTTTACTGCACGTTCTGCAGGTTGGAAATAAACCTCCAAAAATTAATATAATGTTTCCACCAACAATCCACTGTAGACATCCATCGCAATTTACAGACCCACGTCTTGCTTCAACCTTGACCCTCTGTACTTACCGTAGTTGTGTGCACACTGTTTCCCTCTGCAATCAGGGATTATTACCAACATTTCAGGTGCACTCACTTTCAGTTTGACCTCAAAATAAGGTGATGTAGATAATCTGGATAAACAGTTGGGTTGCTGTCTGATTGTCGGACTGCTCGTGTTTCTTGATACGGCAGGCTTCTTTTTGGTGCCGTTACCATGTTTGTGAGCACAGTGTTATTACTTATAGAAATAATGGTCAAAAGTAAGAGCCAAGTTTTAATAACTCAATATAAAAATGACTCTAATTCCTACACTGTAAATGGGATTTGGATGTGAACACTCTCAAATTAAAGCAGACAGTGACAAATTTAATCTCATATCAAAAACAACTGTCCTTATGGACTGCTCTGTACTCATAACTTCACCTCTATACTGTATCTCTGGTCCTGACTGACGAAGGAAGACAAGCTTCCTCCCCCCCAGTCAGTCTGTTGTTATTTTTGATTTCAATCTCAGGATTATTGTAAAAACAAGTGTTTTATGATATTTATTTGAAATTGTACTGCTGTTAAAAAAAAGTTTCTTGTCAAGGTGAAGGTTATTTTTTTCTTTTCCGAGCCTCCTGCTTGACGCATAAGGACAAAAAAATAATAAATAAAATCAACTGTGTGTGACGTCCTCTTCAAAAGATTTTTAAAGTATTCCACAACGAATAATAAACAAGATATGTAGACTGAATATTAGACAAAAGTAAAAATATAAATAAATAAATTTATTTATTCATATGCTGGGGATCTGCATTTGAAGAGTTTGCTTTCAACCAAAAAGATTCACCACGTCAAGTCAAGAGCTATTTTACAATATAAAACAACAATTTTAACTTAATATTTAGTGAAGGGATTTGTCTGAACACTAAGTATCTTATCTGCTGAGTAGCAAAGATTCAACAAAAGAGTACATTAAAAATATATTACATGAACACGGGCAAACTACAGCCTATAAAAAAAAAACTTCTAGCATACAGAGACAAAAATACATACAATACCAGCAAAGTATGGTTAGCCAAACAAGCAAAGAGAAAGTACAGGTCAGGTTGTAGGCTACACAGCACAGTTCTGTCAGGAAAAGGGGAAAAATAAAAAAGCCTGGAATGAGAAATAAAATAAAAAAAGTACTCTGCATACAAAGTAATACATGTGACATACTAAGTTAAAAGTATGACAAGAACATTTGTTTTACTTTTTAAGTCAGAATCATGCCAAACTAAGTAAAATGTATGACTTTCTGAAACAAAATGTTGTCAAAGTCTGAAGTATGTGTAAGTAAGTCAGTTTTAAGATTGTGACACATGTCATACTTTTACGCATTTTTAAATGATTAACTTATATATTTTTTAAAGGCTATAGTATAGATGTTCAATGAAAATACTAAACGACATAGAAGTAGGCCTACAATTCGTTCTGCAAGAACAATTTACAGCAACCAAAGCAAAGAAAATAAGTGTTATTATTATTATTAGTAGATGTAGGCTCTACTAATTAGCCTAATATAAGATTAGGAAATCATTTTATTAGAAACAAGACAAATTCAGAAAGTTTGACTTAGTGCTTGTACATTTTGATTTATGATTAAATTCAGGTTATATACAGTGAATCTAAACATGACAGTTCAGGTCTTTCCGCTTTTAGACGGATGCTCTGATCATCACCGTGCGACAGGCTGAGCAGGAGGCCGCTCCTCAGCTCTGGGAGCTGATTGGTTGAGAGACTTCAGTGCTGTGCAGCTTTATAAAAGCTCTGCACCGCCTGAGACCACCGCAGGGACGGCACGTGCTCTAATGTAGATCTACAGAGCAGCGCCGCTCGCTGCAATGGATTTACGCCGGTAGAGGTGCGCTCGTTTTGGGGTTTTTTTTGTGACATGTGCGCAGCTCTTACGGGCGGTCACATTCACATCCGTTCAAATTAAACAAACTCCACTTCCTTTCTCTCGAGTAAAAACAAATCCAGACATGGGTGTGTGCTGTTGCAATATTGCTCATTACGTTCACGTTCGTAGCCTGCAGCACCGACGCCGCCCATACAGAGTGCGCCGGACACAGAAACAAAGTCACCGTTGTCTTGGAATCTGGGAAAAAGCCAGGCTCACCATGAAACCGGAAGCTGGTGATAATACCTTCAGATTAAAAGACAAGATAGATATAAAGAATGAGTAACCTCAAACAAACATGCAAGGACCATTTTATATACAGTCTATGTATATAAAAGACCCCCCCCCCCCCCCAAAAAAAAGTGAATATATATATATATATATATTCACACAGGAAAATAAATTAATTCAGATGATTTGTTGTTTATAGCACTAGGTTCAAAAGAAAATATTTTACTCACCATGAAATTCATGTTGTTTTTTTTTTAACCATGTCTGCCTATAGTACTTTTTTTCTGCAGTGTTTGTCACATTCATCTCTGACAAGTGTAGACCTGACCCAGACTTTCTTTCTGCAATAAAAGTATTAGTAGCCTACACATCAGTTTAAAAACACAAAAAAATTCTACCAAAAGGAAGGTGTTTAAGATTTTAGGTTAATATTAGCCTTAAATTCTGAAAATAAATTCAGTTATGAGGGTGAGCTGTGAGATGCCACAGATTTTTTTTGAAGCATAGTAAAAAAAAAAAAATACTGTAAAATTAAAAAGTAAAAGTTTATGATTACAAATTCTTAAATCAAAGTAAAACCTGTAAAATCTGTGACCTTTATAGGGCCCTTACGAAAAGGCAAAATATCTCAGCATTTGACTAAGGAGCTAGAGTTTTATTTTGAAATTCAAACAGGAAACGGATTACTTTACTTTGTGAGTGTGTGAACTACAGTTTTCTCTGTGAAGTTGCAGCTCGTCTCACCTCTGTGAGACTCTCTGGCGTTGTGAGTGAATCGTCACCACATTTCAAGGTTAGTTGCTTCACGTGCATCCGAGTATCGATCAGCGCACCGATAACTTAATTAATGTGTGTGTGTGATGTTGCGACTGACTTAGTGTTGACCAGAACCCGGAACTGACCCATGAGGTTGCAGGTGTAGGTTAAAGAAACTACGAGAGTAAATGAAACGCCGAACTCCATTATCATTTTAGCAGATTTTAAATCTGTGTCTGCAGGATTCAATACTGACTTCATTTATAATTGCTCTAGTTTACAGTTAGTTGTTTTAATTACTTGTACTACATTACTTCTAAAAAGGACATGTGGTATGGCTGGTTCAAAATATTCACATTATAGAAGTTTCCTGATTTAAGTTAGTGATTCAAAGTTTTAGTGGAATATTTCAAATACAGAGGGTTCAGGTTTGCTGGACCAGCTGTGGTTCCCAACCTGAGGATCGGGACCCCTTCAAGGGCTTGCAAGATACATCTGAGAGTTCGCAAGGTGCTTAAATCAGTAGTTTCAATTTGGGAAATAAACTAATTTGATTTCTTGCCAAGAGTCAGATGAGAAGATTAACACCACTCTTGTGTCTGTATGCTTAACATTGAGCTACAGCCAGCTTAGCTTAGCACAACACCTGTTCCAGGTCACATAACTTACCAAGTATACAAATGGAATAAAATGCTTTTTCTCACACTGGAACTGGGAATGACCCAGTCCAACTGTAACTAAGTCAGCCTGCAACAGTTGGCCTAGCTCTAGAGCTCACTAATTAACACACATGAGATGCTGTTTGTTTAAGCAGTACCAAAATTTAAACTTTTTACCTTGTGGTGTTTTGTATGGATTGAACAAACAAAATATTGTGTGACAAATGGTGAACTTTAACCGTTGCAAAGTGCCAGACTAGCTGCGTCTTCCTGTGTTTCCAGTCTTTCTGCTAAGCTAAACGCCTGCTGGCTGTGGCCTTTCACCGAACAGATGGTTACGAGACTGCCATCGATTGTCTCCTCTATCTACCTGGATTTGAAAAAGCATATATCCCAAAATGTTGAACTATTCCTTTAATTTCCAGCAGGGGACTAATCATGTTTGTTTAAGCAGTCACACTGTGAAACCCTCGTTCGGCTAAATGAATAGTGTTATTTATTATAGCATCTGTGCTGCTCAATAATGTTCATGTTGTCTAAAACACTATGTTGTCTTTTGTGTACTCAGCAGTTGAACGAGTGGTGTTGTAGTGTTTTTCTGCAGATCTGTCTCATCTGCGTTTTTCTGGTCTGTCAAAACCTCCTGCTTGTCAGCAGCTCTCTCCCAGCAGCAAACTTAACTTGACATCTGAATCAAGGGTCAAACCTACAGTTACAAGTACACTGCTCAAAAAAAAAAAATAAAGGGAACAATAAAATAACACATCCCAGATCTGAATGAATGAAATAATCTCATTAAATACTCCTTTCTTTACATAGTTGAATGTGCTGACAACACAATCACACAAAAATTATCAATGGAAATCAAATTTATCAACCCATGGAGGTCTGGATTTGGAGTCACACTCAAAATCAAAGTGGAAAAACACTACAGGCCGATCCAACTTTGATGTAATGTCCTTAAAACAAGTCAAAATGAGGCTCAGTAGTGTGTGTGGCCTCCACGTGCCTGTATGACCTCCCTACAACGCCTGGGCTCCTGATGAGGTGGCGGATGGTCTCCTGAGGGATCTCCTCCCAGACCTGGACTAAAGCATCCGCCAACTCCCGGACAGTCTGTGGTGCAACGTGGCGTTGGTGGATGGAGCGAGACATGATGTCCCAGATGTGCTCAGTTGGATTCAGGTCTGGGGAACGGGCGGGCCGGTCCATAGCATCAATGCCTTCCTCTTGCAGGAACTGCTGACACACTCCAGCCACATGAGGTCTAGCATTGTCTTGCATTAGGAGGAACCCAGGGCCAACCGCACCAGCATATGGTCTCACAAGGGGTCTGAGGATCTCATCTCGGTAACCTAATGGCAGTCAGGCTACTTCTGGCGAGCACATGGAGGGCTGTGCGGCTCCCCAAAGAAATGCCACCCCACACCATTACTGACCCACCGCCAAACCGGTCACGCTGGAGGATGTTGCAGGCAGCAGAACGTTCTCCACGGCGTCTCCAGACTCTGTCACGTCTGTCACACGTGCTCAGTGTAAACCTGCTTTCATCTGTGAAGAGCACAGGGCGCCAGTGGCGAATTTGCCAATGTTGGTGTTCTCTGGCAAATGCCAGAGATTAGCAATAATCTGTCCACCTGCACTGGATTGCACCAGCTGTGTGTAAATTGAGTGTAAAGTCAACACTAGAGGCTTGGTAACCAAAAGTTAGTTTGTAACTCAAATACGGCAATAAGATTAGTTGCATCATGATTACGTGGGGCATAATCTAACTAGTTTAGACATAAAATCGTAACTAAGGCAAGTGGTCAATAGTCTTTCAGAGATAGTGGTTACTGTGCACAGTAGCTTCTGGTATGAGTTGTAGTCAGCAAGTTTGATATTGAAACTCTCCACTGGATTAATATGTTGCAAAATATCATGCAATTAATGTAATAATATGCATGTGAAAACTGCTGTTTTACCATTACATTTATTAATTTAGCTGAGGCTTTGATCCAAAGAGACGCAAATAGGGGTTAAGTGTCTTGCTCAGGTCTGCACGATTTGGATAAAAACGCATATTGTGATTATTGTGGACAATATTGCAATTTGCGATTCGATTATAATGGAACAAATGGTACTATGAGTCTTCTTGCTTAATTATCAAGGAAAATGCACAAAATACTGACATTTTGAAAAGTTTACAAAGTTAAATGATAAACAATATTTATAACAATAACTAGTAAAACAGATGTAAAACAACAAGGGGAGCGTGTTGCTCTACGGAGGAGGCAGCTAGAAGGAGTAAATATTGGCGAAATACTATCCACGACCTGGAGGAGGAACTAGTACACGAGTGTATTAGTACAATATTATAGCATTAAATAAAGAGTATAATGTTCAGTTTATAATTTACTGTTGGTATAACAATAATATATTAATTACTATATTCATTATAATTTCACATAATAGCCTATTATTTTACCACTTGTTGAATATTAAATCCAGTTACAGCTGTTTTCATTTCTGAGGGTTGTTTTTATTTATTAAATCCAAGCAAAAGGCTCTACATCAGTCTCTAATTTGTTAATGCCGCTACTAAGTTGTCAATAATCATATTGTTAAACATTTGAAAGTTTACTGGAGTATGGTTAAATCAAACTACTTTTAATGTCCCGCCCCATCCAGGTTGCTATTGGTTGGTTGAGGAAAAGTGACTGACAAGCACGTCTGCTTTATGATGAACATGTTTAACAACAAAAGGCACCGATACAGCTAACGTTAAGTGGCCAGTGAGCCAAACCTTACTAATTTTCTCCCAGTTTTCTTCTCTCTTACCGCTGCTGATGACACGTATCTGTCTGACGGTGTGTCAGACAGCTGCTTTAGGCTGCGCTGGAGGGGAGGAGAGTTTGTTGCCAGTAAGCAGGTGAGGTTCACAGAGCCAGTCTTACTGGAATAGAGTTTATCTTCCAGTAAAGCTTTCAAAGCTTTCATTAAACATTCTTTCTGAAACAAGGTCTGTGAAAGCCTCATGCTTGTCAGCAGCTCCCTCCCATCAGGAAACTTAACATGACCTCCTGAATCATGCCTTCCCTTGAATGGAAAATTGTACTCCCACGCTGGCGGTCAAATGTACACACTTGATGTATTTTGCAATATAGTTTGCCCTGTTCCATAGATGTACATAAGAGTTCGTGTCACTTCCTTTCTGAATGTCACAAGCCTGATGATAAATGCGGCGTTGTCTGTGGCTCCATCTCTTTGACGCGAGCAGGGGAGGTGAAGTCATGTTCAGACTGCTAGGACACCAAGGTAAGAGGATGCAGAGCTGCCTCGCAGGCCAGCGGCGTTATGAGCACCACAGGGCCGTCATGGCCATCCGGCGCGAGGACGTCAACCCCTGGGAGAGGAGGGCACCGCTGGCCCCGCGCCACGTCAAAGAGCTCACCAACGCCGGCGTCAAAGTCCTGGTCCAACCATCCAACCGTAGAGCCATCCACGAGAAGGTGAGACACCGAACAGTGTCTGATGGTGAACAGAAACACATTTCCACTAATTTCAACCCTATTTATATGTTTAGAGGCTATTATGTATGTGTTTTTACTATTATTATGGAAGTAGTTGTAATATAAGTATTAGTATCTAATACAGGTGCTTTATATTACTTACATTACATAACATTACTATTAATTTATTAGTTTATAAGTTACAGCTGCATAAATAATATATTACTACTTAATAAATTAGTATTATCATATCTGTTTTTCTTACTTCCTAGCCTGTCTCTTGTGCTGTGTAACATGCAAAATTCCTGCTGGGGATACTTAAAAAAATAAAAAAAGTTTTGTCTCTCTTCATCTTCATTTGATGTGTTAATTACTAGTGAAGTTATTCAAAACTTCTAAAATCTAAATGACCCCGTAAGAAATGTGCGTGCTTCTGTCAGCTGTCTAATTCGGTCTGGGCATTGTTTTCAGTACTACATAAAGGCGGGGGCTGTCGTTCAGGAGGACATTTCCGAGGCGTCTCTGATAATTGGGGTGAAGAGGCCATTCCAAGAGGAGAAGGTCATTCCCCGGAAGACATACGCTTTTTTCTCCCACACCATCAAGGCTCAGGAGGCCAACATGGGGCTTCTGGAGGACCTGCTGAAGAAGGTAGGAGATTGCTAAAAAAATACAGTAATCCTGTTTCCAATATAGATATAAAGGTCACTGTTCACTAATGCTGCAAGTGGACGATTTTTGCAGTTAGTATAGAAGAAACTGACATCCGTATTGCCAAAAATAAGTAACATAAATATGTTGCGTAGGATTTATTTGCAGATTTTTACTGTCTAGTCTTGTCACTGAAGCTATTGTATCACTGTCTGACATTTTGTCCATATAGCATATGTAATTAGCAAATATGTGAGCTCACTGTAATGTCCTTCCTCTACACTGATGGAACTGATGATACCACACATCTGTTTGATGAAACTGTTCCTACAGTCACAAAGAAATTGCAGCAAATTTAAAGTCAAGTTTATTCATGTAGCCCAAAACCACAGGTTACAAGCTGTGCAGTGTTCTCTATTCTTACGTGCACTTATTAACCCAGTTACTGTGAGGAACCAGGTTTCGTGGGTAATGAGAAATGAGAAAATGTACTGTACCAGCCTGGTTACTGTAAAGCCAACCGTATTCTGTTGGCATGGCTTTATTTGAATGGTAGACTGCAGTGAGAGGACAGACGGGCAGAGCGGAGCGGAGCTTTTTTTCACCGCACGAAATGTCTGAATTTAACAAACTTGAAGTTGAATATTTAGTGATTGAAACAAACTTATTTAGACTTAGTGTTTCAGTTTCTGATGCTCTCCCCAGGAGAAACCAGCTTACTGGAGGAAGCTCAATGCAAACCCCAGCCCAAAAGTTACAGATTCAGCGGAAGCTCAAACCACTGTAACAGACTGTCAGTGCATCGGCCTTATTAATGTTGATGTAAAATAAACTGTGTGCAAATGGTCAGCTGTCTATACGGTGATGTAGGAGAGCAGTTTTGTCTGCTGTACTAGAGCTGATGCTGCTAAATGTGATGACTCCGATATGTAGACACTCTTCGGTCTTCCTTGTTGTGTCCCTGTATGTTTGCCTATTCTTCATCAAAGGTCCTCAAAAACTACAATGAAATTAATTTTTGTCTTCTCAGGAGGTTCGTCTGATCGACTACGAGAAGATGGTCGACGCTAACGGCTTCCGGATCGTAGCATTTGGACAGTGGGCGGGTGTTGCAGGTATGAAAACTTAACTTGTGAAGCTAATTGTAAAGACTGTCCTCTATTTAAAGATTTCTATCTGATGTGTGAATCACCTGGACTTTCATCATTGCTGTTGAGACATACTACTGTCAACAGGACAACTAACTAGCCTACTGCATCAAAATCACTTCAGACTTGGACCAAGTCATAATAGAAATGTGCCCCAAAACATTTGCTCTGTGTCTTGCTCAGGGACACATTGGTGGATGTGTCACAGTGGGGGATTGAACCCAGGTCTCTCACACCAAGGACATGCATCTTATCCACTGCGGCATCACCACCCCAATTCAATTTTTATAGCACCAAATCACAACAACAACAGTCTCATAGCGCTCATAAAAGAGCCGTTCTAGACCATACTGTGTGATAATATTTACAGAAATCCAACATGCGTGTTGCGCAGACAGATGTGACACTGCACTGATGAAATGAACAAAATTTAATTAGGTCAAAGATCATGATTTACCCACTGTCACATATCCACAGTTGTTGTGTTTTTCCTAATGACAGACAGGTGACTTCATTAACAAAAATAATTAATTTTAGTGTTGGGTTTTAATTTTTTACATGTGTTAATGTTCATTGTAGGGCTGCATACGTTTAAGATGTACTTTTGCTTGGCGGGGGCGGTTCATTGACTCTGTAGCAGCTACTGTACAAGGTGCAGAGCCACCAGATTCTAACCGACTTTTATACACTGGGTGGGATTACATCAGATGTGAGCATTGACACACTCCCTTGAATGTGTCCTAACACCGCTGGATTAGCTGCAGAGGCTCCCAAACTAACACTGTTCTAGATAACAAAGCCACAAAAGCCTGGCGGGGATCATGCATTTGCGTATCTCGCATACTTCTGGACCCATCAGCCTCATATTTATTGTGCACATTCATGACTGTATGCTCATGGACCTCTCCTGGTTTTCGGTGATTCACAATAAAAATACTTCTCACTCCTCTTAACAGGGAGGTAGGTAAGTACGTTAGATATGTAACCTATGCTATGTACACGGTGCCCTCTTCTAGTTTGTAGTTGATGTCAAACTAATTAATAAGAATTAATCTGTATTTTCTTTGTAGGAATGATAAACATTTTGCATGGATTGGGGCTGCGCTTCCTGGCTCTCGGGCATCACACTCCCTTAATGGTGAGACAACATGATTCATAAATCTGATTCAAAAACAACTTCTGATGTTAAAACAGCTTCCTGTGCTTGTTCATCCCATCACTTCCTGCTTCTCTGCTGTTCACAGCACATCGGCATGGCTCATAACTACAGGAACGTCAGCCAGGCCGTTCAGGCAGTGAGGGATTGTGGGTATGAGATCTCCATGGGGCTCATGCCCAAATCAATCGGCCCTGTGACGTTTTGTTTCACCGGTACCGGCAACGTCTCTAAGGTACAGCAAGGTTTAACTCGAAACAAAGAAAGCACACCTCCCAACTCAGAAAGGAATATATGATTGTAAGTTCATCATGCTCCTCACTTCTTCTTGCAGGGAGCCCAAGACATCCTTAACGAGCTTCCTGTTGAATATGTTGAACCGCATGAGTTGAAGGACGTCTCTGAAACAGGAGGTATGACATTTCTGTTTTTATGGTAAATGCACCGGTGCTTTCTGTTAGCTCGTGACAGTGAGGGGGCGGGACATTCATCTGTGTTGTCGTGGTGTTAAAGATGTAAACGCCACGGGTGCTGCAGCAGCGGGACAATGAATGTGAAAACACTGAAGGTCACCTTTTGTTTCTTGAGTCATACTGTTCTACAGATGTGTGTATCGTTTTCCAACCTGCCACCGCAGCTCGCCGTTTCACCATGGCAACTGCAAAAAATCGATGCAGGAGGTGATTTAACTGGCTTCCTGAAATATACACCTCCCTTATGATGCGGATCTCGAGCTCCTGCCTGAGGCGCACACCTAAAAAACAGGATGTGCCCTGTTGATCTGGGTCTTGGTGTTAAAGTAAAATACACACATTATCATTTACAGTATGTTGTTGTTTTCTTGTAAGATATGACAAAAGTGTACGCCACCGTTCTGAGCCGACATCACCACCTGATGAGGAAGAGCGACGGCATTTATGACCCCCTTGAGTACGAGAACCACCCAGAACTGTACACCTCGCACTTCAGGACCAGCGTGAGTCTTTTTCTATCCCAACACCACCACCCCTTCACTACCCCCTATTACAAAACACTCCCCGTCCAAATTCCCACCTGCTCCTGTTACCACACTCTATTTCAGTCATCAGCAGTAAACAGTTGCTGGTTGGCAAAGTTGTGTTGGTGTTACAAAACAGCTGTGATCCCGTTTACCTTACTGCTGATTTTGATCTTAAACCTTACAGAGAATTTACCAAATATCTGCCTTATCAATAAGCATTCACATAACAAGAACATGTAAAAAAAAAAAAAAAAAGTGTGGTAGACTGATTATTTTCTGGATTAATTGTTTGGTCTATAATTTATTGGAAACAATTTTTCAGTTCAAAGTGACGTCTTCAAATGTCTTGCTTTGTCTAAACCAGAAAAAGTTGAATTTGCTGTGATTTTAAAGCTGAAAATCAGAAAATGTTCATTTTGGAGAAGCTCTGATCAGCAAATCTTTGGTGTTTTTTTTGCTTAAAATCATTTAAACAATGAATCAGTTATCTGTGGATTGACTCATTGTTTAATCACATAATCATTTCAGCTCTGTTTCTTATCAAAGCAAGGCAGGATAAAATAGTGAACTGGTGGATCAAACAATCTATTTAATAGAACCAACACTTCCACTAAAGGGGAAAAAAGCAACAAACAAATACAGGGATCAACAAGAAACCCTTCCCAGTGCAGAGGCTGCACAAGCCTTTAAAATCCAAAACCTGGGGAAAGTCCTGGTCTTAAATAAACTTCAGGATAATTAGACCAGTATATGGTTGACAGAGGATCATATTTAGCCCGGCCCAACATGCGTCCTGGGTGAGGTCTTGGTTAAATGGACCCAGGAAGTGCCTAATGTTTGAGGAATTACATGCCAAAATGTAGTCCACTGCAGCAACTCTGTGGTGGAACTTGCCATTTTCAGCTGCATCATCACAGTATGATAAATGTTGTGTCATCTTATCCTCAGGTGGCACCCTACACAACCTGCCTGATCAATGGTATTTACTGGGACCCCCACACTCCCCGACTCCTCAGACGACTGGACGCCCAGAAGCTGATAAGGACGCCCAAAATCACGCGTCCAGCCACCGAGGGATCCCCAGTGCTGCCTCACAAGTAAGAGTAATGCGTTGGATAATCACCAACGGCTGAATTATGCACAAACTCACCAGACAGCTCTGGCTGTCTCTTTTATTTTCCTCCAACTCCTCTTGTGTTTGCTCCTGTCTCTCTGTGAGCTAACCAGTTTGCCCTGAATTGAACTGGAGTATGTGCAGAGCAGAAAACTTCAATAGCTACTGCAAATGACCTAAATCTCAGTCACTTTCAATAAACATCATCTAAAACGCTGTTAACCGAAGCAAATGGACTAGTAATGTCAACATGCACCTAGCTTTTAGAAAAGGCCAACCACAAACTGTTGACACAAAGATAGAAGAACACGTTAGTCTCAAATATAATTGTATACTGTATCAGAATTAAGAGGCCGAGACCAACCCAGGAAAACATGGTTGTCCATATACTTTTGGCCATACAGGGTAAGAAATCCAATCAGCATTTTTTTCTGTGTGTAATGAGCATTACAGCCTCACAGTGACGGTGAGTACATGTGACATAATGACGAACCTGACACAGTGACGGCTGAATGTCTGTTCTAGTGAATGGATAGACGTGCAGTGTGTTACCTGCTTTATCTCCACAGAGGTCGAATGTCGCGTCTTTATCTTCACTCGTGTTATCAGTCACGTTTACAGAGTTGACAGTTCAGCCTGTCGCTCTGACCTCGCGAACACTGTCTCCTCTCTCTTTCTGCAGACTGCTGGCCATCTGTGACATATCTGCCGACACTGGCGGCTCTATAGAGTTCATGAACGAGTGCACCACCATTGATAAGCCCTTCTGTATGTATGACGCTGACCAGCACATAGATCACGACAGGTACAGCACCAACACTCGTGACCTGCTGTCTTCTCACCAACATCACCTGCATATTTCTGTCTGTCCCAGTGTTTCTTCTGTTAAAGATTTTCACTTTTACTTGTCTGACCCGTAGGCGGCGGTCGTCAGACATTCCAGATTTCAGGTTATTATTATTATATTCTCTGCCTGGAACAGATTTAAAATCTGTATCTGTGAATTTAAATTATTTCTGCAGGAACTATCTCTTCTGGCTGTGGATGGTTTTGAGTTTTATATCTGGATGCATTAGTCTTAATATATCGTTTAATAGTTTCAGATTGGCCTTTTTTATTTGTTTGGGTGGGGAAAGGAAACAGCAGCACTTGCCCCTCCTTCATTAACACCATTGAGGTGCCCCTGAGCAAGGCCCTTAACTCCCAGCTGCTCCAATGGAGCTGCTCAGTGACAGCGATATGGTAAAAAATGTCATACCATTCCATATTTATAATAAATATATTATTTCTTTGTAGTTTAAAGGATGATTTGAGTGTAAGTTGAAGGAACCAGATGGATAATTGTGGTTTTAAACTTTATGGTCCGAACAAACACTTGATGGACAGTGGATCACTTAACAAATCTGAGTTAGAACATCCAAAACAATTACGACAAAGTATTTTTTTCAACAAATATTCATGAGTTTCAGTCCCTTTTCCTCAACAAAATAAATATCTTAATAGAAAAATATCACTAATTTGTTTGTGATTCACGCTAATTTATTGGCGAGATATTGAACATTTGTTATATGGTTATTGAGGGAAATTATATTGTGATAATTATCACATTATGTTTTCTTGAATCTGGTCTTTTATATCATTCTTACTGGCAGTTTTATTTATGATTTTACACTTACATTTGTTTAATTCTGGGCTTGTGACATAAGTGTTTTTTCTGCTTGTCTTGGGCAGGATTCTCTTGGGTTTTCATGTTTTAAATCAGGCTTTCCGGGTTGAATTCAAAATTTTCTGACTTATATTATGATTGTGATTTGTGTTTCAGCACTATATACGTATATCAGTTGCTATATATGATGTAAACCAATGCAATGTGAAGTGCAGCACATATCGGCTACATCACAGCACTTCATTTGACCCGCGTCAACTGACACGGACGCGTCACGCAGGCGTTCGAGGATTTCAAAATTGATTTGTCATAGACGCACACAATTTGTGTACAGCAATGCAATGTGGCGTGCAAGTATGAGAAATGCGATCCAGAAGAACTTATTTTACACAAAACAAAATGGCACCAAACAGCTTGTAGAATCCTAATTTTGCTTGCAGCTTATTGCCACAAATTGCATGAGTTATGTTTTTATAGAAACATGAAATCACCTTTATTTCATATAATAATCCATTTAATAATAGAATGCTATAAGCACAGCTCACAACTCTTCTTCTGTGGTGGTGATGAAATAGACAACATCTAGCTTTATCCTCTCCTGAATGCTTTTACATCAAATAACGTTTGTCCCGGCAGCGTGGAGGGAAACGGGATCCTCATGTGCTCCATCGACAACCTTCCTGCTCAGCTCCCCATCGAAGCAACAGAGTACTTTGGAGACCGACTCTTCCCTTACATCTGGGAGATGGTAAGATGTCTGGGCTTTAGGTGGGGTTAGAACAGCTGGTTTTGTTGTTGGGTTTCTGTCTCGCTATGTGCTGCTTTCTGCTTCTGTCTGACTTCTGTCTGAGTTTCCTGTGGGAGAGCGCTGCAGCAGGTTTCCTGTGGTGAACTTAGTAAATAGAAAACCTGACAGACAGGACTGTGCCTTTTTTATTTTTAAAAATGTGGTATTCTGTCATTATCAGCTGCCTTCAGACGCCACCCGACCGCTGGAGCAAGAGGAATTCAGCCCTCAAGTCAGAGATGTAAGTAATGTGATATATCTAGTCGTGGAATGTTTCACTTTGCTACAGTTTCTTATTTCTAGATCACAACTTAATTTTCTGACTTAATATTAATGAGCAAAACTGAGCAATAGTGCGGCACATATTCAGCCCATTATCTCACAGTCTTTAGATCGATGCGTGAGAGTGTAGTCGGAGGTAATATGTTTAAAAACAATGAAAAACATTACTCTCCGGGATAATTTAATGATCCCAAAGGTTTATGTTATGACCGCCAGTTTTAATTATTTCAATATTACCCATGAGCCTCGTTCTTTGCCATTGCCGTGGATAAGGAAAAAGCCAGATGCACGAACCTGAGCGGTAGCAAATTTCAGCACCGTTGTTGCTGAATTCATTCAAATTAACCCAGAATTTAAAAGTGAACTGATTTTAAGCTGCAGACGTAAAGCCAGCTTTCTAAACAAAGTCATTTTTAGCTTCCACCCACAGACTTACTTTAAATCTATCGTGACTGACATTTATTCAAGCTGACTACAGCCTCAGACCATGATCTCCATAGCCTGCATTACCTACCATCTTTATTTATTGTTTTTGACCAAATTTATTTTAGTCTTACAAATGATTAAAAATTATAATTTTGTCTATAATTTTAATCTTTTTTCCTAAAGGCTGTCATCACCTCAAACGGAGTACTCACCCCAAAGTTTGAATACATAGATAAACTTCGAGAAAGAAGGTAAGACGTATTTCAAAATGCAACATCTGTCTGTTAAGTGTTGAATTTGATGCTTAGTGTGTGTTTTTTAATTTAAATTTTTTTTTAGAATGTTTGTTTGGGGATCATTCTGTATTTCAGCTTATTTCTCATTTCAATTATTCGTAAAATTGTCATCTGAGTTAAAGCAACCAATCTATGGAAGAAATGTCTAAAGATTACAAGACAGGTAACGTTTAATATCTGTTTCTTATTCTCACGTAGCTCAACTGTGCTAACTAAGCTAAGCTGTTGTGTTTTATAATTACAGTGAATAGCAGCTTACTAAAAGCTAAGTAATATTTGTGGTCTTTTGTAGTTTCCTGTTTTCCCTCCATTTAGCATTGCAGTTTATAATGTTTTAGTGTCCTCCAGCCAGTCGAGCTTGGAACAGTCACCTTTTGGTTTTTCCTGCACAGTGCTGCCCTCTGGTATTTGCTCTGCCAACCTGCTTCTGCATTAACATCTAGCATGGCTAGCGTGCTAATAAGCCGTAGCTGCTAGCCTGCTAGCTCGTTTTTGGCGCGCAGGTTTTAAGTTACGACACAGCCATCTTCCCCCACCTGACAGAAAGTCATTTTAGTGCCACCGTTTTCTTGCTTTTTACTTTTGATGGAGCTAGGCTAGCTAGTTCTCTCAGTGTGCTAAGCTAGGCTAAATGCCTCTCGGACCGCATGAATGACGATGACACTGATCTTCTCCTCTCTGACTATCTTTGTTTAACAGAATAATTATTCATAATAATAATAATCTTTTATTTGTGGAGCACTTTTCAAAAGCAAGTTACAAAGTGCTTTAACAAGTGTAAAGACAATAATACAAAAACAATAGAAGATAAAAGCATGAAAACATTGAAAAGACTAAAATACACGTTTTAAGATAAAAATAAATTCATCTGCATCTTTATCTTTTATTTGCACTATTTGAAATCCTCATCAGCATTCTGCCCCTTATTATAATTGTATCTTTTTAATCGGCTTTGATTAATTTCTCTGGCTACATTCTTTAAATTGATTACACAGTTTGCTTCTTTTACATCCCTTGCTGCTTATCTGCGGCTTCAGTCAATGCTAAAGCATTTAATGAGCTTGTGAAATCCATCCTGACTCCATGACCCTCGTGGGTATAGTAATAATATTTGTTTCTTGAGCTTATTAATATTCAGGCTCATTGCAGATTTGCTCCTCCGTGGCTCTATAAACAGCTTGGTTTAAGAGATTTCAGCCTCGTCTTGAGACTTGAGTCTCAATGTTTTCCATACCATCCATAAGAGTCCCGCTCGCTCATATTTAGGCCACCTATAAGACTTGATGAGTTTTCTTCTTAAGTGATCTTTGGTTTCATTTTTCCAGACAAGCCATGCCTCCAAATCTTAATCCTTTTGATTGAGTTTGGCTCCTTAAGATATGTAAACTCAGGGAGAAATCCCCCTGAGGGAACGTCTCTCTTTCCTTTTTTTTTTTAATTAAGACGACGAGGCTCTGCGGCATGTGGACTGCCGGTCGGACCTCCAGTCAGTCCCGCTGAGACTTGTGCATGTGTGCGGTGTCGCATCCAATTAGGCCAAAGCTGACGAGTCCAGGGGTCTGACTCCTGGGGGCATTTGAGGCGGGCGGTGTGAAATTAATGCCACAGGTCACTCGGAGTGATGTCTCTATTATGGTGTTATTATTGTTGTTATGATATAATCCTGCCTGCAGACTTTTTAACTGAATCCAGTTGTTAGGAGAGCTCTCTGTTTAATTAAAAGGCTTGGCAGCTGATGCTTCCTGGTTACAGAGGACTCACGTGGCTTTCATTCTCACAGTTTGTGTCTGAACCTCAGTTCTTTCTGAACACTGGATAAACTTTAACAGAGACACGGCCAGTTTCTCGACTGCGTAAACTGAAAACTGAAACTGCCGGTGAATGCTCAGTCTACATGTCTTCTGTAATTTTTTCAGTTTATAGAATATGTATGTTAAGTAGGTTAAGTTGTTACAGCTCTTGGTGGTTATTCAGAAAACATTAAACATATTCCTTTTATGAGGTTTGTTAATGAATAAGTGCAGAAAAACATGAATTTAGTAAATTAAGATACTGACAAAGGTAACTAGTGTTTTAACATAACAATATTTGATGTAAAAGCATTCAGGAGAGGATAACAAGTGTTATCATTAATAAATACCAGTTGATGTATTATTTATTTTTTACTAGACACATTATTGTTTTTGACTTTTATCAAAATTATTAACAGTCAAATGTTAATCAAAAATCTCAATATTTAATATTAATTATACTTGAATTTAAATGTAAAAATTCTGATATAGCCAAAAAAAATATTTTCAGATATTTTGCAAATGAAATTGAACACATCACATTTAATATTATATGTGAAACATGATCTGAGAAATATATGATTTTGGAAAATATTTAATGTGAGAAACATTTGTTTCACATGTGCATTTGTAAAAACAACCTTCATTTAAAAAAAAATATATATATATTAATATTTTACTTACTTTACCTTTACTTTACTTATTTTATTGAATTTGTTTGGATGACCCCCTCCATGCTCCTCTCCACCTTCTGTTCCTCTCCTCCTGGTTCAGCCCAGGTCCTCATCAGTCACACAGATACTGTTTGATGTAGTTTGATCAGAGAAGTCTCACGGCCACTTTGACTTTGTCCACATTACATTGTTACAAAGATGTTATACACAAACTAAGAATATTTAGCAAATTTATTAAAATAAAGTTATGTATGACATTGAAACCCAACATTAAAGCAACAGTTAGTTTAAAACTGTAACTATGAACTAAAGTAAAGCGGTATTATAATAGTATTATAAACAAGTTGATGTCAGAGAAAATTGTAATTTTTGTAAGTTTGGATATGATCTTTATACACAATTTCTCCATGTTCTTTTTCCTTTGATGTACCAGTTTTTAATTGTATTTCAGGGACTCTTTACTGTACCAGTTTTGTACGCAGTTTTGCAGGGTTCCCACGTGTCCTGGAAAACCTGGAAAACCGTTGACCAATTTCCCAGTCATGGAATACACATGGAAAATGAGGGAAAAAATTCAAACACTGAAACTTCCTTGAGTTGAGAATGCATTACTGGGCTATCTATCAGAGCTCCCCAAAAAGTTATGTTCAGGATGATAATGATGTTCAAATGAGATTTTGTGACATTCAGGTCAGAGCCGTGTAAAGAGAAAATCGTGTCAACTGAAGTTCAAAATGCTTGATCTTCACGTGATTCACAAAGAATTCAGGTTGTTCCAGGAAGGTTTTGGCAGACAATTTGAATGTGATATTTGGTAATTAGTAGTCAATAAATGCATTGATTTACTGATATATTTAAAGGGAGAAGAAGGAAAGGGATATTTCAAAATTCAGATTAGATTCATTTTCTAGCCTTTCTTTAATTCCTGGTGGTCTCAGTCATCCTATAGTAATTGAGTGCCTATGTAATCTTGACTAATGTAATGTTTATGACTTTTATATAGGAGAGGAGGGACCAACTATCAATAATTGTCAACTGACAGCACGTTAGGTCAATGAACTGGCGACAGCAGCAGCAGCATGATGATGTGAAGTGTGTTTTAGGAAATCCATTGAAAATAAATGGAATTAAATGATTCTGTTTACAATTCTTATGCACCCCTACACTTATTCATATATACACTGATAAAATATATTTAATTATTAATAAAACTTTATTATCCCTTTTTTGTGTGCAAAAGGTACAAAATACTCTTTGGCTTGCATGTGCACAAATCTATTTAAAAGGACACAATAGAACACATTAGTTTATAAATATTTATACACATATAAACCTATATTGTATATATCTTATGTCTTCTTACTATGCACTCATTTACCCCAATGAATTCATTACATCCATCTCTCCTTAATAGCATGTCGAGCAGTTTGTGCCCTTTGCTCAGTGGTGTTTGCGTTTAGTCTCCACCATGGTTTGCTGTGCTGCATGTGGATGCTTCAATTGCTTGGAGAAAGGAATGTCCAGTTTTCCCACTTAACATGGAGAGGAGAAAAAAATGGTTGGCTCAAGTCGGCAGGAACAATCTTACCAACACTAAAGATTGAAACAGCAAAAAAATATGTGAGGAAGAGGATGCATTTACTGTATTTGCACTTTTTTTTAACAGACCCCACAACTGGGAAGCTTAATGTTGGTTTAATTCAAAATAAGAACCGGAAAAAGGCTTTCAAAACCCAGGGAGTTGAAACTTGGGTGAGTCTTCAGGCCCCCCTGCTCTTCCTGTGGTTCTTGTGCTGAAAGAAATGGAGAAAAAGAAGAGGAGAAAGGGTTGCACACACCTTTATAGGCTTGCACAGGTGTTCTCTTTGTTCCCCAGCTTAAGTTATGGAAATAGTAGTTACCTGGATGAAACTCCAGCTTTATGAATATGCGCTCCACCCTCTAAGGAGCTTTATTATTGGTTTACCCCCTCACAAGGCTCCGCCTCAGCACTTGAGACAGAATTTTTTGCCCTCACTGCCCAGTCAGGGGGTTGAACCCTCCCCCATATATAGCCCCAATCCATGCATTGCTCATCTTCCTTTGAAACTCAGGAACCACACTAGCACCTGCTGGGCTGTTTTTATTTTCTTCTGATGGGCTTTGCTATTGGTTTAAAACATGAGGCATGAGATGTACTCTCAGCTGGGCCTGAACCAAAACTAACCTGAACCCAAAACCCAAAAACACGACCGCAGTCCCGCAGCCGAATAATACCACCCGCTTTGAGGTTCTTGGCTGAACTTCAACAACACCAACAAAGCTGGATGTTATCAAAAAAGGCAATAGTCTGCTCCAGACCAGGTCCCCTCAGACAGTACACCAAGCACAGAAAGAGATACATAACCAGACTGCGAAAATATGGGCACCAGAGACACAAGAACTTACAACACAGCTAGCAGTGATATGAGCCAATGTAGAGTACCCTGACCACGGCCGTGTCTTGCATTTCATTATGCAACCCTGTGTTGTAAAACAATAAAGGAAACGTGGCATCGGTTACTGCTGTGATATGAATTTTGATAGTTGTTTCATGTGCTTGGTCTCTTTACACGGCTCTGATTACATCTAAAGGGTTCAGTGTGTAAGATTTAGTGCCATCTAGTGGTGAGGCCTGCGATGTGCAATCAATGGCTCACAGTGCATTCACGTGCTCCTCAGTTGGTCCCATTTCCCGAGTTGTGAAGTCATTTGTCCGACTTCAGTGTGTGTTCACGTGCTGGTTAAAGATCTATTATATGTAAATATTAGTTACTTATGGCTGGTCCCTGGTAGTTTTATTGGATTTACAGATAACTGTTTTGTAATTTTGTGGCTAGGAGCAATGGTTTCAAATGTGTGTTAGTAATTGTTGAGAGAGTTCAATAATGTATGGGAAGCCGGGGCTATTTAGTTAAGTCCAGGCAGCAAAGGAAAAAGTTGTTATGATAACTTTTTATTTATATAGCCTTTGTCATACCAACTAGACTGCTGAAAATGTCCTCAAGCTAAGAGTGGAAACACTGCTTTGGCAGATTTCTGTGTAATGTGTAACGAGTCAAATTTCAGTTGTGGAATTTCTTTTAATTTTTGATCAGCTAGAAAGACATTAACACTTGTGGGTGACTAGACTGGTTCCCATCCAATTTTTAAGAACCAAATTTTGGTTAAATCGGTATTGTAAGGAAAATTTGTTGAAAAGTTGATGAGAGGGTTTAATTAAAATGATGACTTTCTTTTGTGGTGCTTCCATTTTTAAAAACTCATGATGTTTGTCCAAATTTTTTAAATCTGTGTAGCTCATGATTTAACATTTGTCTGTTGGATGGAAACACAATTACTGAGACCCACTGAGTTTTTGTGATGTGGTTCTAAGTCAGTGTGTCTTAATGTCCCTCAGGGAGAAAGCTCAGATCATGAAGAAGACTGGGATGAAGCGTGTTCTGCTGCTGGGTTCAGGATACGTCTCTGGACCCGTAGTTGAGTATTTGACTCGCGACGAGAGGACCCAGGTCACAGTGGGTGAGTTAAGCGATATGTTATTTGAAAGATGTAAACATAATCTTAGGTCAGAGGTTCATTTTGCATGTTAGCTTTTAGTTTGGTCCTTGATGGTCTGGTGATTTGTGTTTAGTGACTTGAAGAGCTTTATATTAATGTATATAAACTGTGTTCCACACTGTGTCTATAGAACAAAACTTTAAGTAGTCCTAAAATAGAAAGAGGTCATAATTTGCTGTCTGTTGCGAGACATGAGTCGGTGTAGGGTTCAAATTCTGTCAGCAGTGCAACTGCTGCAATATGTTTAACAAAATAGGCCAAAAAAGGTGTGGTCACGTCATCACTTGTGGTTCAAAGCTAATTAATTTTTTCAGGGCCTAAAAAATTCCTGCTAACTCTAACTTTGGGCTTTTAGACCTTAGTAGATACCAGTTTCCTTTTTGTTACCTAAAGATATAATTTATTGACTTAATGATAATTGTCTTTTTCAGAACCCTTTACAAATATGACCTTCCATTGACTGTTTCCTGTTTCTGCTCTGTTTGTGTTCAGCGTCTGTGCTGCTGAAGCAGGCAGAGGAGCTGGCAGACAAATATCCCAACACCATCCCCATCACGCTGGACGTCGGCAGCCAGGAAGGACACCTCGACTCTCTGATCAAAGATCATGACTTGGTCATCAGGTACAACATGAGCAAAACATTTTTTTACAGGCAGACAAACTGTTAAACATTGTGGTTTTACAGATCAATGGAAAAAGTATTTCTCTGTGTCATTGCTTCTCCTAAAGTAAGTACCACTAAGTGAATGTAATGGAAAGATGTCCTTTTATTTTTAGGTTCTCTAAAGTCACCTTTTAATCAACCCAATAATGTTTAGACCATTTATTTAGTTGGGCTCACCCCCGAAAAGAAGGCGAGCTATATCGGGCTTCTGATTGGCCTCCAGTGCTACATTATTACGCTACATTAGCACATTGTCTTCTCCTGAGATCTTTTTCCTAGTGATGAAATGTATTATATATAAAAAACCTCCTTCTGGTTTTCAGCAAAGGATGAAGCCATCAACTGAAGTTGATATTCAACAGCCCTAACAACCAGTGAAAGTTGCTGTTTACCTTAACATATTGTGGTGCAATTTGTAGCTGAAGAAAGCCTTTATGATTAAAAATTAATGCTGTTATTTCTTTATTGGTACCTAAGTGAAATAATAATATTGAAAGTCTGTAGCTTCCCTAGCAGCCCCTTTGCGGCTCTCATTTTCATTGGATGGATGAAGAGTGGACATCTCAGACTCGGCGGCACGTTATCAGATTGTGCTCTATTTGCTGGATAAATCATTCAGCCACCCGTCCTGACCTCACAGCTTCCTTCTGCTCCTCAGCCTGCTGCCGTACGCGTTTCACCCACTCGTCGCCAAACACTGCATCAAGAGGAAGGTAAACATGGTGACAGCCAGCTACCTGAGTCCTGCCATGAAGGAGCTGCAGAGCAGGTGAGTACACAACTAAGATAAAACAGTAAAGTTTCTCTGTGGTCACGTTAAATCTCGGATTAACAACTTGTACGTACAAGATGATTTTGTGACATCACAAACTTTCTGTAATGTAGTAGACATGTTGTGTCCGGACTTCTGAACTGAACAATATCAATTTTGTGTGTATCAGTGCGGAGGAGGCGGGCATCACCATAGTGAATGAGATGGGACTGGATCCGGGTATCGACCACATGCTGGCAATGGAGTGTATCGACCAGGCCAAAGCCGATGGCTGCACTGTGAGTCAGCACACACTCTTGCCTGTGTTTGTGTCTGTGTGTGTGTGGTAAGGATTGTTTGAACAGCACATACAGACAGAGGCTTCCTGGCAGTCATAGTGACTCATTTAACAGACTGACAGTCAACATGTTCACTTTGCTGAATTTGTCGCTTTAGTCCAGAAACAGTCACACAGTCAGACATGAACTGATGTGGTGTTTTATTTTTTTTTTCCTGAGTCAGAAAAGTTCAGCACAACCTGAAAAAGGAAGTAGGACCTGATTTTGTTCAAGCTCCTGACAGACGCAAGTTGACCCAAAATTAAGAAGTAGAAAATGAATGAATCACGTAGGCCTGTGAAATGACTCAGTATTACAATATACAGATACAGTATGTTGATCCGTATCACTAGTCAAGTTTCCATCCAAATGTGTGACAAACTGAACCCAATTTCTAGAAAATAACTACTACTGCTACTCTCATGTGGATCTTAGGAGGAGCTAATCTCCAGTTGCAGAAGAAGAGGACACGACGTGATGACGTAATTAAAAGAGCTCCAGTCAAAGTTCAAACAATGGGAAAACCATGTGGAAAACTTGATGGAAAAAATGTCTGTTAGTTTCATATGAGGAATGTTAAAGTCTCATCGCTTCACACAGATCAGATGTTTTCAGCTCTTCGGCGAACGTTTAAGTCACATGCTTCATGAACGCGTATTGTGCTTCATCAGATTTTGTTTTTACACCAACTTTTTTACCTCAGCCAAGCGGGAACGTTTCTTGCGGTATTTTGTCATGTGTTTCCACTCGTTTATACTCAAATTGCCATTTAACTCGGTGGATGAAAACACACTTTTTTTCCCCACGAGAGAGCGTTGTATTATTTTATTTTAATCTGTAAAATGTCCTTTACATTTACTCTTTTAGCTCACGCTTTTATCCAAAGCGACTAACAATTGCTGTATATGCCAGAGGTCGCACGCCTCTGGAGCAACTAGGGGTTAAGTGTACGAACCCAGCTCACTACATGTCTTGGTCAGAGTGGATGTGTCTGAAATCAACCACTACACTCAATATAGTGGACTATATAGAAGTGTTGTAGTACGAACGGTCTTGCTCTCAAGACTGGTCTTAAGACCCCTTTTTGATGGGCTTGGTCTCGTCTTGACTGAATTTGCTTTTGCATTGTGATTAATTTGTTAACATCCTAACTTTGATTGGATGTAAAACGTATTGCTTTAAATGCAACCAACAACCCTAATTAAAAATGTGGTGTTACTGTTAACGACTGTTCCCCCCGTTCCTCTCGTTCCACATTTTATTGTGTGTCATGTAATGTGGGGAACTGGACTTGGTCTCGCCTCGGTCTCCATAAACTCTGATCTTGGTCTTGACTTGGATTGGGCGGTCTTAACTACAACACTACTGTATAGTGAGCTCGCCATTTTTTTTAGCGCTGTCTGAATGTATAGTGATAATTATTATACACTATATAGTCCACTCAGTGTATCCCAGAATGCATTTTGAATAGTAGTGTACAACCGATGGTCACTAACCAAGCCCTACATACCATCATGCAATGCGCTGATAGAAAAAAACAGTCCACCAACTGATTGTCCGACAGCAATGATGGAATTTACGGCGCCAAAATAATGATTGGAGTAGTGTCCGAAAGTTAAGTTTATGCGAGTGAGCTCACTATATAGTCCTGTATATACAATTCCCTACATAGGGGGTACAGTGTAGTGAATGAGTGGGGATTTCGGACACAGGCAGTTTCTAAGTTTTTAAGAACCAAATTTAAATTTCAATCTCTGGATCTCTGGATCAGACTTTTGAAAGGTTATCTATCTGTTTAGAAAACTCATGATTGTTCTCTAATCATGACAAATTTTTCATATAGACACATTGTCGTGTATGTCCAGCATGACATTTTGAATATTTTACCATTTTGTAGAAGTAAATCACTAAATAACAATTAAATTACTTTCAGCAAATCAGACGGAGAATCTATTCTCTGTTTTATACTGACTTCTGTAACTGGTGACTCTCAGACCTCCTTTTAAAACAAACCCACCAATTTCTTTAGGGAAGTTTTAAAAATAAAAAATAATGTGTTGCTAAAATAATAGTTGATTGATCTACAAGTTGCCTGGCAGCAAATGATTTTACAATATAAATAACCGTGTCTTTCAGGTGGAGTCCTACAGCTCGTTCTGTGGCGGTCTTCCTGCTCCCGAATGTTCAGACAATCCTCTTCGCTACAAGTTCAGCTGGAGTCCGTACGGCGTCCTCCTTAACACCATCAGCCCCGCCATCTTCCTCAGAGACAACCAAGTACAGAGGCCTCAAAGGACCATACATTCCTTCAATATGCAAAAAAATTATATTTGTTGCACTTTAAATTAAGAGGAGAAACTGATTCTGTCTGTGTGTGTCTTGTCAAGGTGGTCAGCGTCCCAGCTGGCGGGTCTCTGATGGACTCCAGCATGCCGATGGATTTCCTTCCTGGTTTCAACCTGGAGGGATTTCCAAACCGCGACAGCACCAAGTACGCCGAGCCTTATGGCATTGAGACAGCACACACACTGGTCAGAGGAACACTGCGCTTCAAGGTACAACACACACACAGACCCTTCAAACTAAAACCTTTGGAATAATTTTCATTATCGATTAATCTGGATATAAATTTCTTGAATAATAAGTTAATCATTTGGTTAAAAAATAGTATAATGTCACATGTTTCCACAGCCCACTCCAAAACCCAGGATATGCACTTTACAATGATATGAAACAGAGAAAATCACCACACACTTAGCAACGTTTGGCATTTTTCCTTGGAAAAATTTCTTAAACATTTAATCAATTGTTTAAAAAGTTGCAGATTAATTTTCTGTTGATCAACATTTTTTCCAGCTAGTTGGAAGTTCACGGGTACTGGAGAAAACATCTGCGTGTCTTTTCTGATTTGAAACGAAGAACAGACAAGTACCGTAGTTACAGGCATATTATCAGCCAAAAATCTATTGATCGACTCCAGACTGTCCAGAACTCAGCTGCCAGGCTTTTAACCAGAACAAAGAAATATGACCACATTACTCCTATTTTAGCTTCATTACACTGGCTCCCAGTATGTTTTAGAATTGACTTTAAAATTCTATCGATCACTTTTAAAGCTCTTCATGGCCTCTCGCCTTGTTATATTTCTGACCTTTTAGTCCCATACGCACCAGCACGTACCTTGAGATCCTCGGGCAGAGGTCTGTTGTCTGTTCCAGAGTCTCGACTGAAAACTAAAGGGGACAGAGCGTTTGCTGTCAGGGCCCCGAGGCTCTGGAACAGCCTGCCTGAGGAAATCAGGTCGGCTGAGTCAGTGAACTCTTTTAAGTCCCTTCTTAAAACATACTTTTATAGGAGAGCCTTTCCCGATCTTATTTGACTTTATTTTATCCCTTTTATATTTATCTGTATTTTAGTCTTTTCAATGTTTTCATGCTCTTTTGAATTATTCTTTACACTTGTTAAAGCACTTTGTAACTTGGTTTTGAAAAGTGCTCTACAAATAAGGATGATGATGATTATTATTATTATTATTATTATTATTATTATTATTATTATTATTATTATTATTATTATTATTATCTGGACAGAAATAAGTGGACAGCTCAAATGCAAAAACATGATGCAGAATATGAGTTCACAGAGCATGTCTGCTACTGTCATGAGAATGTCATATTCCACTAACGTGATTTTGTTTTGTTGTTTTTTAAAGGTTATGTAAACAAGAAAACCTGCTTTCTTTAGTTAGGGTAAGGGCTGGGTATCAGTACTCAATAAAAATATAATATTAAAGGTACTGACCTAAATAGCCCACAAGGCTTAAAGTTCTCCGCCGCTGTGCCGGAATTCCGGCCCGAGGGGTTTTTGTATTCGACAATTTATAAATATGTCTGGAAAATATTCTTGCATATTTTTTAACTGTCGCATGTTAGGTGTGTGTGAACCGCCAGTCTTACTCTGCACAATTGGTAGTTCAGTGTCAGTGTATACCGAAAGAAAGGGGACTGGCACTTCCTGGCGACGTGGACACTTATTGGCTATTGTAGGCCGTGAACAGGGCATGGAAGTTTCTACTGGGTCAATTAAGGTGCCACTGAAAAAGTCAACGTGTAGATGCATTTTTTTTTTTTTACATGCCAGCTGTAGTTAGGCTAATATAAAGTGACGCAATAGCAGTCTGTGTGTGTTTATTGAAATAATAATGCGTTTTGGACTATATATTTTACTGGATTGGATCGTCTGGACCCTTGCCAACATAACAACAAACTTGTCTGAATTTAATCCACTGGTTGACTACGGCTTCACAGATTAGTGGTGTCAATTTTCATAATAGGCAGTGCTTGAAGTGGGCCACCGATAAATTACTTCTACATTTTACTCTTTGGTGTCCCGGGACTTTTCTTGCGTACCGGTGGGCTCTATGTGGCGCTCATCTGTTCCCATTCTCGCCTGTTTGCTTCTGTCGGCAGAGACGGAGCAGGTAGAAGCTCTGTGCCCTTCATGCAGCCGTGAGGGACTGAAAAAAATATTACTTAATTGAAATTTACTTAATCATAATTGTTTTGAATGTTTTACCTCAGATTTGTTAAGTGATCCCAGTGTTTCCCACAGAATGACAGTGTAACTGTAACTAACCTAACATTATCTTAGCTCTTCTTATTAGCTAGGGTCCTTACATGCTTGCTAATAACTTTTTTTAAGCTGGATGTCCGACAGCGTCGTGTTGGACAGACGAGCGAGAGGATGTGCTGCGCGAATACGCTACGGCGCTCTGCAATCAAATACAATTTTTAATAGGCCTAGTAAAAAAAAAACGATAATCAATATGTGGCGGTCAGCGTTGATATTGCAGTGGGCCGCCACAAAAAGATGAACGTATGGGGAAACACTGGATCCACGTTTTGGCATTAAGTGTTTGTTCTGACCATAAAAATAGTTTAAAACCCTCTGGTTTCTTCAACTTTCAGTCAGGAGCAAAATTCTGCCTTATAATGAATTGACATTTATCAGAAGAATAATCGATATTAAATTATGTGAAATGTTTTATCGTGATAACATTTTCAGCCATATTGCCCAGCACCTATATTTTCCACTTCAAGCACTGATTATAGGTGGTGGCAGAAAATGTTACCAGAATGCAGGAAATTAACTGTTTAATGCTCAAAATCTTCTGGGGGGGGGGGACCCCCTGATCCCCCCATCATATATTTCCACATTGAACGCTTCTTATCTTTTTCTAGTGAACCTAGAATCATGTTTTGTGAGCTAAGTGTATGTCAGAACTCCAATCTGAGTCCCTGTGTCCCCGTCAGTTTTCAACACAAAGTTACACTCTTACCCTCCATCTTTCGTAAACCCCAAACACATTTCAGGCACAGAAAAAATTCTTACTTTAAGCCCTGAGCCCAGTACGAGTAGTATTGGAACTTCTCCAGTAAAATGAGTACTGCATTCAGTCCTTTTTGTAACCAGATCAGGGGGAAAAATACTATTTGTGGCAGCCTCTTTTTTGCTTGATCTTAACAGCCCTTCAGCAACAGCTGTGGTCTCAGGCATGTTTGTTACTGTTCCAAGTTTATCACCACAAGCTTGGCTTTCTGTTAGTTTCATCTTCGGATATACTTTGATCCATCATATCAATTCAACGCTTTTGTGGGGCAGCAGCGCATCAGCTGATTTTACTCATGGAGCCCCCAGCTGCTTAAATCAGATGTAGTCGGTGTGATTGGCTGGATAAGCAGGCTTTCTTTTCCTTTGCTTGCTTCTGTAGAGCCTTTAGTGTAGTTTAGTGACTTGTTTAAGTCGCCTCCTTACTTGTTTTCTGCTTCTTTTTGTCATCCATTTGGAGGAGGTTTGCAACTCACCACTAAAGGAGGGGCTCTTTTTTATGATTTTAATTTTCATTTCAGTTTCCTATTTTATTTAATGTAAATACAAAGACATAAAGTACAGCACTTTCTTATCTATGCGTCATAAGCTCCTGTCTTGTTTCCCTGCATTAATGAACACTAACTGACATTCACTCCTCGGATTGACTGGATCCGGATATGAAATTTTATCAAACTGTTATCATATTCCATCTCTTTTATCTTGAACATGCAAAGAAAATGGGAAAGATATGTAACATAGATGTGTTGTTGTTATAGGTTATAACATCTCTAACTGGGCTTTTACATGTGATCATGTGCAGGACAAAGATGTAACACAGGGAGAGCTTACCTCTGGAAAAAAAATCCTCTGGAAAAAAAATCCTCAGTGTAAATGTGTGCTCATGTGAATCCGAAGTCCAAATCAAACGAACTCCGCTAGTCTAAATAAGACATTTTCTGTTGCTGAACGGTTTTAAAAAGTCAGACAAAAGTGCACAGTAAAAAATAATTAAAATCATTCAGTATCTTTTGTTTCATGTGTCCATGTAAATGTGTTGATTGTGACTCAGTTTAGCTGTTTTTCTGTCCAACAGGGCTTCACGAAGGCCATGAGTGGGTTTGTCAAACTGGGTCTGATCAACAGCGAGCCCTGTCCCGTCCTGCACCACACTTGGGTGAGAACCTCCACTGAGGAGCCATTCAGTGTAAAAAAACAAAAAAAAAAAGGGACGATTAAAACATCCAAACACACGGTTGAACGGCAGCCTCTGAGCAGTGCCTCCTGCTTTCATTTAGTTTCATGAAACGAGCTGTTTTGCAGGTCTTCCACTTAAGGCGTCTTACTGGGGAAGTGGGTTTGCTGAAGAGTCTATTACTGGCAATAGCTGCTTGTCAACATCAAGGCTGCAGCGAGCCAAGGCTTTCTGACACTGTTTCTCTTTCATATCAAAAGGATAAAAGACCGCAAACATCTGCTGTAAACGCTCATCAAAGAGCTGCATGTTCAAGAGATGTTTATTAGAAATCAGTGCAGGAAAGGTTAAAACCCTCTAACAATATATTTTATATGGAAATGACAGTCGAGGGGCTGAAGAATAGCTAGGCTCTAGGAGATATAAGACTGACTAGGGGCTATGAGACAATCTAGGAGCTAGGGGATAGTCTAGAGGCTAAAGGGGAGATAAGAGGAGCTAAAAAGGGTCTGGGACATGGTCTAACTGGCTAGAAAGGAGCTGGGAGGAAGGCTGTAGAAGAACCTTAGTGGTCATTGTAGGTATAAGAAGAAACAACATGTAGAATTAAAAGTGTTTGGATGTGATAGTCTTGTGTATGGAGGACCTAAAACGAGAAACTGTAATCTGTTCTCTCTACAGAAAGAGCTCCTCTGTAAGCAGATGGGATTGTCCTCTTCAATCTCCCAAGCTGCCTTTGAAGAAGCCGTATACGAACGCATCGGGAAGGACGACTTCGGGATGGACACCCTGAAATGGTGAGATAATAAAAACGCTATTCAGGATTTGCACCGGATTAGGAATCATGAAAGTCCAGTGCCCTGCAAGAGCAAAGAGCAGAAATTACAGGAGTAAAGTTTAAAAAAAAAAAGGGGGGGGGGGGGGGTTTAAAGTTTTAAGCACCTTACAAGTCTGAGTCCATGGTTCTCTGCCGGGAAGTGGTGGACTGCTTGAAGTTCAAGTATCTCCGTGTCTTGTTCACGAGTAAGCGTTAAAATGGAGTGCGAGATTGAAAGGTAGATTGTTGCTGTGACAGCGGTAGTGCAGCTATTGGACCCGGTTTGTTTTTTGAAATTTTACATGCTATTTTTATGGAACATTATTGCCTAAATTTGTATGTCATAACATTTTTTACATGGTAAAACAGATGCCAAAAAGTAAGATTCTCGTCTTCATTCAGTTTTGATATATAGCTACTGTTTTGTAGGCCAGAATATAGGTAGTGGGAGATATGGCCAAAATCTTCAATCTCACAATATGGTAATTGTTCTGTGAATTCAGTTAATATATAGTTTAAAATTACCGTAATTTTGAGTATTTATACTCCGATTTGAGTATTTCCTTGTTTCATTTAGAACTTCTATGTGAACAAAAGCAATTCCTCCTGCTTTGTACTTACAATTTCTCTCTGCTCCGCTATGTTTTCTTCTTCTGCGGCAGTTTGCAAACCAGCTTAGAGATGCATTACTGCCACCAACTTTCGCTCGCACTTCATGTGAGATCCAACGCCGAAGTGCCAAAAACTGCATTTCATTAAATGGCCACTTCACACAGTCTCCATAGACCCCCCCCCCCCATGTTAAAATTCCAAGAAATAAAACTGTTTAACTAAACTGTTTTGGTCTTTATAGTTAATTTGCCTCTTCATGACAACTGTGCGGAGGATGAATTTTTATATAAATCACCTCTTTAAATTATAATATGTCTTGACCCTTTGGTTACTTGGAGCTAAGAAACGGTCAAAATCCTGCGTAATGCCCCTTTAGACAAGTTCCTTTGGATGTCCATTTGTCTGTGCTGCTCAGCTCTGAGCATGTGAGGCAGATGCTGACGTGTGCTGCTCTTCAAGTGTTGGTGCCAAGAACAAGGCCGTGGCTGCTCCTCTTCTGCACACGTTTTGCTTCCCTCCGTAATGAGTATGACTGAAGTGGTGTAGCGTGCACTCTTCAATTTAAATCAACTTTTCCAAGGGTCTCTTCAGACCAAGGCTCTGTGCTGTCAGTGTTTTGCTGCCGGTGGTGGTGAAGGGAGGAGGGCCACGCTGGCATTGAAACATAAATTCCTCTGACGGTAAAAGTGAACTGTTGGAAACATTCCATCTGTGCCGTTAAAAGAGTAAGAAGCCGACGTGCTCGCAGCTCAAATTGAATGACTTGTTGTTCATTTATTCAATTCACCAGCAAAGCAGCAACAAAAAGCAACTGCTCATCTCTTTAGATTTAGCCAAGGATGTGTGGGCCGCAGTGCTGCAGAGCAATTGTGTTTTAAAGCTTTTAAAACGGAGTTTTGAAGGTTAATCTATTGTGAGGAAAAGTCTTGTTTTTTTTTTTTTGTCTCTCTGTGTGTTTAGGTTTGGGATGCTGAGCGATGAAATGCCGCCTCAAGCAGACAGCGTTTTGGCTGCTCTGGCAAAACATTTAGAAGTCAAACTCTTCTTCGGTGAGACACAAATTCATTTTATTACCACACATTAGAAAAACACAAGTAATTATTGCAATACTAGTTCATAAACTACTAACGCCTTCTATCCTGTGGTCAGATAAGGGCGAGCGAGACATGATCATCATGAGGAACGATGTCGGGCTACGACACCCAACTGGCGAGCTGGAGACCAAACACATTAGCCTGGTGGTGTACGGGGAGACAAACGGCTTCTCCGCCATGGCCAAGACTGTAGGATACCCAGCAGCCATTGCTGCTCGCATGGTCCTTGATGGTCAGTAACATCAGTCAGGAAGATCGTTTCTGTCTCTGGTTGAATAAAACAGAAGTGAGACAAAGAAACAGTGAAAGTATGAATACCAAAGACACATAACAAAATACAATGAAGTTCAGTATGATAAAAGAAAACTACACTAGGATGTGTGGGGAATAGAGAGACACTTGATATTTTTAAGTTTATTAAAATTTTAATTAAATGTGGGAAAATAAAATTGGGAAAGGCACAGTTTTATGAGGATACCATTAGTTTGTCTCTAATAAGTATATAAAACTTTATTTATAAAGAACTATTCAAGCCAAAGTTACAAAGGGCTTTACATGGTTGATCCAAGATTAAAACCTTTCAGATTTTAGGCTGTGAAGTTGACGTTAGCTTGTCCTATGCTGTAATTTCTAAAATGAACTGAAACCAGTGTCTGCCTAGATCTGCCTGAGCTGAAGTTTGAACCTAAATTTGTGCGTCTCGTCTCTGCAGGTGAAATCAGTACAAAGGGACTGGTGGTTCCGATGACAAAGGAGATCTACATGCCGGCGTTGGCCCGATTGAAGGAGGAAGGACTTAACTTCATGTCCAAGAGCACCGTGCAGGAGTAGAGCCGAGCTTCCAAAGAGAGCAGATAATCATTGTAAATCCTATCCAACAACGCCATAGAAAATGTATAAAATCCACATGCTATCAGCTGCCTTCTCACCAACTTAATCCTAACTGGATTTTCTGACAGACTCTGACTCCCCTGTCTGCTCATAGTTTCTGTTTAAAATGATATCTGCCACAGGCTGATACAATAAACATTAGTTAAGTAATTCTTTCAAATTGATATGTGAAAGAAAGAAAGTTGGGGGGGGGGGGGGGGGGTGAAAGCAGGAAACAGCAGAAAAGATCAGTCCCCAGGTTTTCAATCCTGAAATGCTATTTTATTTTTTTTTTGTTAAAATAAAACTTAATGACTACTATGCTTTAAAACAGTGTTTTTGAAGTTTTAGGTAAAAAAACTGAAAAGAGCAGCTTGTGATGATATTTAGAAATCTACAGTTTCGCATTAGCATTCTGAGTAAAGATTAAATTTGCTTATCTGAGCCAAATTGAAAGCGTTTCAGTGGGATTGACCGATTCAGGAAAAAGTTCTTCTGTGAAGATGTGAAAAGGGTAGACAATTCAAACACTATTTTTAGATATTATGAATTTAAAGCATTAAAAGCACAAACATTCACTCATTCATAAGGTAAAAATACTCTACAAACCAGGTGTGGCTGGAATTTCAGATTTCCAGGAGACTTAATGGAAAATTCTGAGATCCAACAAAAATTAAAAACCAACCAATTAAAAACAAAGACCCCATTTACACCTGGTATTAAATTGCGATCTGTATCCAGATAAGTTATCTAGACATGAAAAAAAAAAAAAAAAGCATGTTAATGCGAGGTGTAAATTGGGTCCAAAGGTGAAGCGTTCTCAAAGGTGTAATGTTCAATGGGCAATTGGAGTGATGCTACAGATGAGTCACATTTTTATTGTATTTATTGACTTTATTTGTAAAGTGTCCAAAGATGCTAAACCTTTCCGAGTTTGAACCTTTTCCCCATCACCTCAGACCGGTTATCTGTATTAAATAACTGTTATCTAAGGAACCCATTTCAATACTGCACTAACCTTCAAACTGTGATAAACTTCAACAAGAAAGACGTCACCTTAGTTACAAGCTCACTTCAGTATCTCTTCAAATGCATGCTATGGAAATCAACCAGAGCAAAAAGTCCAACATCAGAACCATAAAATAACATCAAGAGTTCTCCATTGGAAGAGAGATTATCTTCTAATCTAGTCGTCCACTGTGTTGTGCGGATTATGATTATTCAGCTGGTCATTTAGATCAGAAGTGATGTTTCTTGTGGTGCTTATATATTATAATTGCCTCAGTATGTCAACATTTGCTTTGTAATGCCCTTGACATTACAACTAACAACTCAAAATGCTACAACTCTGTTAAAGTATCTAATCTAATTATCAGCTATTTTGACACTGTGTTTACTTCTCTCCATTAGATTTGTCTCATCTTTCTACAGACCAAAACCTTTGACAGCTGGAAGAAATTAGAGTAGTTGTAATCTATTATTCACATGGGAGCTACACCTAGTATTAAAATGCGATCTCTATATCTGGACATGTTATCCAGATAAGGAAAAATACTTGTTTAATGCAAGGTGTAGCCTAAATGTGAGGGAATCTGTCTGACCAAATCTGGAGGTAGCCTGGCTCGCTTGTTCGGATCTTAGGTAGGCGTAAACCAGAGGGAGACACAAGACTGGATTTTCCATCCTGTCCAATCCCGCTACCACAAAAATAATCCTGTCCCCAGAGTAAAAAATAAAAAAATAAAAAAAAAGTGCTGTCCTGTCCCAATTCTGTGACCTACAGGATTCCCGAAAAAATGTCAGCTTCTATTGTAAACACAATCCGTAGCCTACAACGTGCTGGCATCCGTGCACAACATAACATTATAGCCTACAGGTATGTTTTTATCTAACAAAAATATAGCAAGCGAAAGGCTGAAAGAGACGCGTCTGTATTGACTGAATGTGTGCCGCGAAAGCTCAAAAGATACGTTATGTAACAGAACTGCATGAAAAATTAAAGCAATAATGGTGGGAAGTGAATTACCGTATATACAATAAGAACTAACTGTGCGTGTGATGTTGTGCGTTGCACTCATCTCTGCAGCTGATTTGCTGCAGGCGTGGTCTAGCTACAGTTTGTCAGCAGTGCCAATGCTATGTATGTAGCGCGGGTATCATTACATGTAATGCCCCTTTCAAATGCCATGATTACATTTGAATTTTAAAGTCAACTTTACCAGTAATGTGAGGCTTAATTGGTAGATTTTTCTATGGAAAGCTAGCTAGATTTATTTAGAAGTTGTTAGCCTCAACGACAAGTAACAATTCTTTCTGATTTATTTTCATGTAAAAAGCGGTAAAAACAAGAAACTGTAAATTTGTGATTATTTTTAATACAAATGTGTCTTGTTTTACACAATGTAAGTCACACATTTATGACTTAGGCAATATTTTAACATTTCTTTTTACTGAAATCAGTACACCTTCATGACATTTAAAATATTCTGGGTTAATATCTGATTGTATTTATTGTCTGCCACCTATTTTCTGATCAGTATTTATTTTGTGTTTTGGGGTCACCTTGTAAATGGTTTGTTACATCCTTAAAATAGGTTAATAAAAATACCCAAGTGAGTTATTTTACATGTACCTAAGAGATATATTTTAAATAATATATCTATATATGTATACCTGATATGTAGTTCATATGTGGGCTTCCGCAGTGTTTTAAACAGAAGCTAGTTTGATATTTCTGTAGATTTATATGTTTAAAATTCAAGTGAAACTACACATTTTGTGAGCAAAAGTAAACAGCACATCAACACAATAGTGTTTGTCAAATAAAATTTTTATATCAGAGAATATCGATCTGAGTATTGGTTTGATTTACCTCCCTCTAAACCACACTACATGAACACAGTTTTTATTTCTGTTATTTTGTCTTTGTTTGACACTCAGGATTACAAAGCACACATTCATTTGTAAAAGCTTAAGGGGTGTGTGTGTGTGTGTGTGTATGTGTATGTATATATATGTATATATATATATGTGTGTGTGTGTGTATGTATATAAATATATATATATGTGTATATATATGTGTGTATATATATGTGTGTATATATATATGTGTGTATATATATATACATGTGTATATATATACATGTGTATATAATATACATACACACATATATATATACATACACACATAATATATATATATACATACACACATATATATATATATACATACACACATATATATATATACATACACACATATATATATACATACACACACATATATATATATACATACACATATATATATATACACACACATATATATAGTATGTATGTATATATATATATCTATATAT